>NC_137082.1:63866091-64532890 GCF_951640355.1 Cnephaeus nilssonii | reverse complement strand
AAACACGTTTTTGCAAGGAATGTCCACAGGTGTCATTATGTTTACTCTTCTTCTAATCACTGCTAACCTGCCAACTACAGCCTGTCCTTCCTGCCATTTGTGGTCTGACACGTAACCTCGTCACAATCAAGGTCTCAAGCCCACAGTTATGATGCCTGCCCTGGCCACAGAGAGAGAGAATGTGGGGAGGAAAGGTGGTGGGAAGAAGGAAGATTCTGACAATGACCTTGGGAGATCAGCTTCCACTAACCCGGGGAGAGAAGTCCCCACTGAGGGACCCTGACTGATGTGAGTTACCAGCACCTCTCTAAAACACCTGAGCCCCCTATGGCCAACGCGGACTAACTCAGACAGATCCACCCCCATGAAGAAGGAGTTCGGTTGCAGCAAATGCAATATAACAATTGGCTGCAGTTTCTATTGAGCAGTGAGGAACATTACAAACTGAGTGTGGTCTCAAACACTGTTCCCCGTCCCTTTCTTGCCCTTTCGTGACTTCAGTTCCTCAACCAAGATTTAGTCCACTTTTTTAGTTAGGATATGCCCTTGACCGGGAATCCAACCAGCAACCCTTTCGTACATGCCTGGCCAGCATGGCTCAGGGGTTGAGTGTCGACCTATGAACCAGGAGGTCATGGTTTGATTCCCAGTCAGGGCACAAGCCTAGGTTACAGGCTCAATCCCAGTGAGGGAGGCACAGGAGGCAGCCAATCAATAATTCTCTCTCATCATCAATGTTTCTATCTTTCTCTCCCTCTCCATTTCTCTCTGAAATCAATAAAAATGTATATATTTTTTAAAAAGTAGCCACAGTAAAGCAGAGATTAAGCCAACCCCCAACATATGAGAAACTCCAGCAAAGATGCCAGGAAAACACACTCTTTCCCACACCACCCAGCCCTGCAGAGTGAAGGCCTGTGTAGAGAAGCAGAACATCTGAGATCATGATTCTATGCATCACTGTGGAAGTGCGCACCAAGAGCTGGCCTGGGAGAGGAGAAGAAGCGTTCAGAAACCCGAGCTATACTTCTAGTTCTGTCCCGACCCAGCTATATGATCTGTCACTTTAAATTCTTTGAAGCTTATAAATGAAATTATTGTATTTGAACATTTTGAGGGACATTTTCTGATCTAATACTCCATAGTTTCTAAATCTTAATCTCTATTCTAAATTGCCTTTTAAAAATATTTCCATTTTCTACCAAATTTTCCTACCCCAAAAAGTTTTCTGCGTTGCCTCCTGTATTTTTCTTGCACAAATAAAAAGGGCAAACATCCATTGGCTGCTGAGCAGATGCCAGGCACTGCCTCCAGTACCCCAGCAGATAAACACTCATTTTCATTCTTACGTTCCAGGTGAAAAAACGGAGGCTTAGAGAACTGATTTGTTCAAGCTTTCCTGACAACCTGGTTACACAAATTTATTTTTAACCAATTGCCATGACTCTAGACCCCAACTGTGTCACTTTTTAATGCTATCTCTCTATATATATTGCCCTCCCCCAGGCCACACCATAAGCATGTAGGTTGTACCTAGAGGAATTATTTGTCTAGTATTTTGTAACATAAGTAAAGAAGAAAAGGAAAGTAAAAAATTTCAGTAAAAAGTCTTTGTTTATATAGCTAGAGGGAGATATAGCGAGAAAAGATGATTAATAAACAATGAAATAGCCAGTCCTCGAGCTCTAAAAACAACCCCCAGAGAATGGCCAGCCATTTTAGTTCTTGGACTGTTTCATTTTATAAAATATTTGTTATATATTTAAACATCATTCCTATTTGCACTTTGGAAAAAATGAACCCCTCGATTGAGAAATATTGTACCCTGGCATCTAGTAAATAGATCCCCAGTGAGTATTTGGTGAATGAATGAATGGTTCTTTAACGATGTTCCTCACCTGACAACATGGCAATTGTGCGTAGCTACAACTTTCACAGCACCTCTGATCCCCAGTCTTCAGGGCCTCCAGAGCTCAGCTGGAAACTTTCCCCGCTTAGGAAAAGAATTTATCAAGTTCTCCTCATCATTAGTGCCACCAGCCCAGCACTGGGGCCTAACGTTTGGTTGCTGATGCCTGCATTACTGCGATTGATGTTTAAGATTTATAGAGTTCCCACATTCATTTCTCATTCTTTTCTTTTGCTAAAAATAATCATTGAGAATTTCATAACAGTAAGACTTTAAAGTACATAACGTGTAAATAAGCATAGTTTCTGCCGAAATAAATAGTCTGCATATCCATGGAGGGAAGATAAGGTGTAATTCGAATACTCAAGGCAGGTTGTTCCAGGTGAGTGAGGGTGGAGCTGCTACTGTATGAAAGTGCACAACCGCCCACACACCGTTGGACTGGCAGTCCCTGCCACCTCCCCTCTCGAACTTGGCAGGACGCCTGCCTGTGACATCCAGGACAAAGATCAGATCCACACAAGACAATGGTTCCAAATGATTCTAAATTCCACCAAATTTGGAGAATTATGATGTCAAATTATTTTCCACTGTCTGACAAATTAGAGCCTTTGGGGAGAATAAGACAAGAAGGAAACTTATTATCCCAGGAGTTACTCTGCTGTTATCCCCAAGAGTTTCAGCTGAAGAACTTCATTCATACAAAGCAGGAATAAATGTTTTGTAACCAAGTTCTGGAGGAGCACAGAGGGGAGGTGGGCGGCACTAGGGGCTAAGTTAAAACACCCTCATCCCCAATGACATGAACATGTTTCCTGACAAAATGTTCACATTCTTCTGTCACTGTCCTGAGTGTAGAAGCAGCAAATGAATCCCCACAAATCAGTTTACATCCAGTGGGAATATTAATTTTTCACTTTCAACCATATTTATATGTCTAAAACCAATTCCCATGGTTTAAACATTTAATTGATTCATCCTTGCTTCATTATCAACTATGAACAAAAACGAACAGAATTTGCTTCTAAGATTCAATTTTTCCACTAGTATAGACCATATACAATTGTAATATTAATAGTACCCTTTCTCAGTGCTGATAGTTCTGGACCCAACTCTATTCATCTCTTCCATGTTCTGAGTTTGTAATTTATTCTCAGGAAGGACATTATACTTTGCATGTTTTTTCTTTTGAATGATAATTTTTTCATACTTGTCAAATATTTTTCTTTTAAAATGCATCACTAGTCTCAAATTCACCAATGTCAGATCTATGATTTTATATTCAACATTTAAGAGCTCCAAAATATATAATTATTCTGTTTCAAAAATACACTCAAATGCCCCTCTACCTGCCTTCATGCTCTAGTTGTTGTTGCAGTCCCTTCATAGTCATCAGCGCTTTCCATTGCAAATTCTTTTTTGCTGTTGTTAATCCTCACCTGAGGATATTTTTTTCCATTGATTTTTAGAGACAGTGGAGGGGGGTGGGAGGAGCGAACCTGCAACCCAGGGACGTGCCCTTGACCAGGAATTGCCTTGATCAGGAATTGAAAACACGACCCTTTAGTGCACGGGCCAAAGCTCTAACTCACCAGGGCTCATATCCATCTTTGAAAGTATCTAGCAATAAGTGAAATTCTTAGAGCAGAAAATTATTCCAGTATAGATTATCTATTGCTGAATAACTAATTACACCAAAATGTAGTGGCTTCCTTCCAGCATAATGGCTTTTTCAAAAAGGAAGAAGCTGAAGCGGCAGGTATTCTTTAGAAATTAATTCAAAAGTTCTGAAACTCACTTCTTCCATATTTTTACTGATCAAAGCAGTCATAGACCCTTCCCAGAATCAAGGGGAGAGACATACGCTCCGGATGCCAGAGCATCATGTGCAAACGGGGAGAAATAGACTCTTTAAGGTTATGTTTGGACACTAGCTCCTACAGTCTGCCCTCCAGCACAACCACCCAGGTCCTTCCCACATAAAAAATATACAAATCCCTCCTGAGATCCCAAAAGTCTTGCTCTCAGGAAAGAATCAACTCAAACTCCAGGATCTGTGATCCAAATCACAAGATAAGGTTCCTCCATTGTGGTTCCTTGGGTACAACTTCTTGAGGACCTGTGAACTGAGGAGATGAATGACCAGTTTTAACGCGGGACAGGCTGAGGGTCACTGCTATTGTTACTCCCATCCCAAAGGGAGGGGATCGGGAGGGGGCATTGTGAGTTCATCTGCTCTGGACTATGTCACCAGTTTCTTGATTAGGGCCCAGTCCTACTGCCTGGGAATGATTCTCTGTGATTCTTGGCTTCATCCTCTGAATCATCCTTTGCTTCCCATAAAAAATGTCCTGTATTTGTAGCTGAGAAATTTCTCTACCTGCTTCCTGCCCATAAGAGCTAGAGGGCCCAGGATCCTCTTTTTATTATAAACTGTCTTTGTCCCTTTAAGTCCAAGACGTTCTAATTCCATTAAAACCTTTGTTAGTTCCTTATGTATAAAATTAGATAAAAGTCACAATCATACTCCATTAGACAAAAGCCATACTACTTTTTTTTTTTTTCTGAGTTAGGTGTTTTGCTACCTTGAGCTCCACGTGAGACTAATATAGGAGAATAACCTTGAGATTCTTAGATGCCCAGTTGTCTAATTCACAAGAATATAAGCCATGCCCTTCTAGTTATTTATTTATTTATTTGAAGTTGGTATATGAAGATTTACTTCATTCTTTTTAAAAAAAAATAATTCTTTATTTTTGAAAGTATTACATATGTCCCCTGTTTTCCCTCATTGACCCTCTCCAGCCCCCCGACCCTCACCACCTGCCCCAGTCCTTCAGCATTACCCTTTTAAAACTCTGCTTTGAAATCTCCTTAGTCAAATCCTTGAGTTTGTTAGGTATCCGTTCTAACTTCCTTGTTGTGGAAACCCACAATTTCACCAGATATTCCACCACTACATAACACGGCTCCCCTCCCCCCAGTCTTATAAAAATGTCCTCCCTGTCCTTCCCACCGTCACTAATCGTCTCTTTGGAAACGCCCAGGCCTCTCAGACCCAAAGTCACATTTTCTAGGTTTCTGTTACTGGAGTATCCCTTTTTTAGCTACCAAATGCTTCTTTAATCAGTGTTCAATCAGAGATGCAAAGTCATTATGAGTATTCTGAAATAAGAAATGTATTATAGGAATAAGATCGTATAAATTGCAGGCAAAGTTGGAGAAGTAGGGCTGTTCATCTGCATCCTTTATAATAAAGCAGTAAACATAAGTGCTTCTTTGAGCTCTGTGAGCTGCTCTAGCAAATTATACAACCGAAGGAGGGGGTTGTAGAAACCTAGACTTATACCAGGTTATTCAGAAGCATGGTTGGCAATCAGGGACTTGCAATTGGTATCTGAAGTGGAGGCCGTCTTATGGGACTGAGTCCTTAATCTGTGGGATCTGATGCTATCTCAGGGAGCTTGTGTCAGAACTGAATTACTAGTAAATTGTGGAACGTGCAGGTGGTGTCAGGTAATTGCCTGATCTGTGGAAAACACCCACGCTTCTGGTAGCAGAAGTATTGTGAGTGTGTGAGCAAAGGAGACACCCAGGAGGAGTGTGTTTCACTTTACAGAATTACTTTCCAACCCCCAGCATCGAATGTGCTGTTCAAAGGGCATGGCCCTGCATATCTGAAAGACAGATCCCTACCCCGTTCTCTTCTTGTCCCTGTGCCATCTCTCTCTCTCTCTTTCTCTCTCTCTCTCTCTCTCTCTCTCTCTCTCTCTCTCTCTCTCATCTCTCTCCCCCCCCCCTCCCCACCCCTAATGCCAATGGTCTTGATCCGGCATCTAGAAGGGTTCAGGAAACCTGGAGAAGGGGCTATGCATAAATTAAATGAGTCCAGAGACAAAACATAATTTTGAAAGGCATTATGGGGAGTCAGAGAAGACTTAGCTAAAGGAACTACATTCTCCTTGTCTCAGGACCCCTTGCTTTTTATTAACACAAATTCTTCTAAGGCAAGGTGGAGATATACACATCAAAGGGTAGGGTTTGGTACAGAATCCATTGTCAGATTGGGGAATTGCCTTCGGCTGTTCAGGTGTTTGGCCAGTAGGAGGCAATAACATGTAGATTAAGATGGACTGAGCTGTCTGGCAGTAAGCAATCAATTAATGCATCCCTTTCAGGATTGGGGGAATGCCTTTAGCTATTCCTAACAGGTGATAACATATGTGACTCAGCCCTTGTTGAGTTCCCAAGTTCCATCAACTTTTCGGTGAAACTCTTACGCGCGCGCGCATGCACCCCATTTGGAAGCATAAGACTAGTAGGATGGTAGAGTTGATAAAAAGGGCTGAGCTGCTGGATTGCATGAGAAAAAAAGGTGCCCATGGGAGCTCCTTGAATGCTCTCTAGAATCCCCTTTTTGCATCCTGTCTCTGGGAGGAAATGAGACAGGCTGGGATGGAGTGAGTGGCACCTGCAGCATCTATTGTTACAGGTATAGCAGCATCTCAGCTCACTAGTTTGCTTCTAAATGTTCCCAAGCTGAATAACTCTGACTAAGGTATCTCTTAACACTGACCACCATTTCAATAATACTTTGGGCCAGAGCATAAGTCCCACAGGTTCTGGTGTATGATTTTACATTCTCAAAGCACTTTCACAAAACTGGTCTCATTTGATCTTCCCAACGACCCACTTTACGTGAGGAAATGACAGATCCAGAGACCTGGCAGAGTTGGGACTCTACCAGGTCTTTTGGCTTTAAATTGCATGTCCTTTCCACTCTGCTCCTTGAATAATTGGAGGAAGATGAGCACCCTCCATCTCGAGGAAAAAATAAACTAAAATAGCAAAACTTACTCTATACTAGGGCTTAGCCAAACCCTTAGGCCATCTTGTCCCTCCTCAAAATCTCTTTCATCTCTCCTAGATTCAGCTGCCTGGGTCTCCACACAGAGAATCTGCTAAGACTTGCCTTCTCCAAAGAGCTCCCCAAGCTCCAACAACTCCGTCTGGCAACCTGCCTGGGGCGGGCTTCTGGGTCCTGCCACCAGTTTTCCCACCAGCTCATCAGATCCACAAATCTTTGACAAAGTTTTGTGATACTGCAAATCCGAGGGCGGAGGACAAGGTGTCTCTTCCAGATACCACAACCGTGGCTTTCTGGAGGCACTGCCCGATTTTACAGACCGTCTCAACCGTGCGGCTCATCTGAGCTCCAGGGCGTGTTGCCAGGCACACAGCTACTCCCCAGCAGTCCTAAGCCCAGAATGACCCTGAGTCCAGCAGCGCCCAGGAGAACATGCTCTGCCTCGGGGACAGGCCGGAGGAAAGGCACTTGGTAAGAATGTGTTTCCCCGCCTGGGAAATCACACTCAGACCTCTGTTCTCAGTCCTTCCAGACCACCTGCATGGGAACATCTTTCAGCTCGGGGCTGGAGCTGGTATTTTCAGAAATGGTTACTGGTTTGGCATCCGCCCCAAAGCTCCAGTTCTTTCCCAAACTTGGCCCCATGCCATATTTACACATTCAGGTTCATGTGCTTGGATACCAACAGCTGTTCCTCATACTTTTATTTCCCTAGGCTGCCTTGAGAGAACCCTACTAGCCATTCTTCTCACCATGTACACACATGCCTACATACAAATACATGCATTTACATGTATACACATACATATCAGCCCTCCCCTGCAGGCCTGGCAAACAGAAAACCAGCAATAACATACCCTACAACTAAACAATTTTTCTGTGAATGATGGAGGTATCGGTGGTGGTTCTGTGAAATGTTATGACAGAAGAATTGGCAGAGCGTGAGGGCTTTCTTCTTGCCGTGGCCCATGCTCCGTTAGCTGCCCTCGAGCCCACAGTTCCCTGTCTCACTGCTCAGTCTTGTGAAATATGGATAATAGGGTTATTCCCTTCTGCTTCAGGAGATTAATGAATCAAATGTTTGTGAAACGTCCTTAAAAGTTTGCTGGGAATGTAAAAGCAAATTCTTCCTAAACCATTTCCTCAAAACCCGTTGACTGAATTTCTTAGTTTGAAATTAGATGCAACTCTAAAATGATGTTAAGAAAGGAGCAAGGTCATAAGTCTGTAATCTGCCATGAACCTTGTCGTAAACTTTGGAAGCAGCTTTGTGTAGCTGACCCAGGGAAATTGTGTCTTAATCTGTGTCTCCGGCTTCACATTAGCAGAAACATGCAGTCCCTTTCCTATGACATCTCCCAAGGTTATGATAACAAACTAACGCCTCTCCCGCTGATGCATGTGTTCCGGCGCTTCCTGGCCCAAGGTCCATTCCCTGGCTTTTCTCTCAAACCTCATTCAATCTCAGTGATCCAGGCCAGGACGTTCCCACTGCAGAGCGGAAGGTAAGTACATTTTCTACTAATTTCTCAGGTTCTTACGTGTTGGGATGATAAATAGGACAGTCCTAAATAGGTTATATTCAGAATTCCACCTAAAAGCTTATCCTTTTTTATCCCTCCTGAGGGAGGATATGATTTTTCTAATTGAACTATAACAATAAAATCGGTTACTTGTTTGTCTAACTAAAGCAGCCTTGCCTGTTGATGAATTTGTTAACTTCTCTATATTCTTAGTCTCGAAATTATCATCAGGCTCTGTACAAGGGCTATGGCCAGGCTTTTCTTCATGGAAACGGGGGTGAAAAAAATCATGCTTCTTTTACCCTTTCATGAGAATCACCCTTTTACCTGAATACCTTTTGTTTTTGCAAGCACCATAGTTTTGCTGCCCTGGCAATTAGGAAACCTGGTATGCAGTTGGCTTCCTGCAACTCTGCCATTAACGTACACACATGGATTATTTGTGGTTCTGGGGCAACACACACTCTCTCTGCCTTTCTTGTCCATTAGCTCTGTAGTCCTCTGATTTCCTTGGAAGCAACACAGGGTGTGGTATAAATAAGCATAAAAAACATTCCTTATCACAAACTCCTCCAAAGTGGTCATCACTTAGAAAGCCACGCAGCCACTGCAGACTTGAGACACGGACTCTGCTTGGTTGGCTCTGTCATGGGGGTGTGCACTCTATTGACCAGAAGCCCCACTCTTTCTCTGAAAACAGCAATTTGCTATATTTGTATTTCCCTAGGCTGCCTTGAGATAATTCTACTGCTCATCTTCTTCCCAAACACACACATGTACACACATACACATGTATACATGCACACACATGCATATACATGTACACACAAATATGCACACATGCAAAAGCCTAAAGGGATAGAAATGGGCAAGGGATAGAGGGGGATGCTGAGAAAGACTGTGAAGAGGAGAACTCCCTTTAGTGCACCCTACGCAGAAGAGCAGGAGGGATGCTGACAAGCTGTGCTCCCTCATTCATCCTATAGAATAAAAGCCTAATATGCAAATCGACCCAACGACGTGACGACCAGTCACTATGATGTGCACTGACCACCAGGGGGCAGGCACTCAATGCAGGTGCTGCCCCCTGGTGGTCAGTGCACTCCCTCAGGGGGAGTGCCACTTAGCCAGAAGCTGGGCTCACAGCTGGTGAGTGCAGCGGCGGTGGCAGGAGCCTCTCCTACCTCCGCTGCAGGTGGGCAGTAAGGAGCAAGGGGTCCTGGACTGCGAGAGCCCCAGACTGCGAGAGGGATGTCTGACTGATGGCTTAGGGGGATCGGGCTAAGCCGGCAGGTAGACATCCCCCGAGAGGTCCCTTGAGAGGGCGCAGGTCGGGCTAAGGGACACCCCTCCCCCACCCAGTGCACGAATCTCGTGCACCGGACCTCTAGTGTATTTATTAAAAATATCCACTGGGCCTTGGTGCCAGGCCTTGCTGCAAGCCTGGCCAGAGTGCCTGCCTGCCTTGAGCCTCTACAAGTACCAGGGGTGGAGCAGACAGCTGCAGAGCAGTCTTCACTTTCAGTGCTTTCTGCATCTCTCGTAGCAGGGGAAGAATTCTGCTCCCACAGCAACTGAGCTCTCACTGCTTCAGAGCAACTTAAGGCAGTTCAGTGTGAGAAATGTCTAAGCCATTTTATTATTAACCTTATTAATTTTTCTAGGTACGCATCTAATCTAAAAACTCAATGACTAACTAACTTTTACTAAGACCTTTTTGTTTGGTGTAAGCAGAATTCGTCTGCCGTTGACTGTACACATATTGCCATGCCTGGCTTCTCTGCGAGGTGCTGAGCATACCGAGGTGGCAAGGAGAATGCTCATCCTAAAACTCAGAATCCACTTACGAGGGAAGACCACGTGTTTAATGTGAGCAATGCCATCAGAGAAATAAAGACACATAGTGTAGGGGAACATGGGTGCCCAGGATGCAGGACTCCCAGTCCCGGGAACACAGGATCAAGTGGTCAACCTAGGTAGAACCCTACCAGCAGCTACCACCTGCCACTCCACTCCTTTCCTATTCATCTACCTACCTAACTCTAACATTTCTACCTTAATACCTGACCCCAGCCCTTTGTAAGGAAACCAGTTCCTTTAGAGGAAAAACTTTAGTGTGAGACAGTGATGCATGCCCTGTGGACTTTGGATCAAAAGCTACATTTGATTCGCTCTCTCAAGAGCTGCTTTACAACATGGCAGCTGGCTTCCAGCAAGCCTGAATGGAGGGGGATTAAGCTCCATTTCTTGTGGGGAGGAATATAAAGAACTTTAAGGTCATATCCTTAAAACCACCACAATGGCAAAGGCAAATTTGAAACATTTCATAAAACCATCTGTGTCGCCCTAGCTGGTTTGGCTCAGTTGGATAGAGTGTCGGCCTGGGCACTGAAGGGTCCTGGATTCAATTCTGGTCAAGGGCACGTGCCCAGGTTGCAAGCTCAATCCCCAGTAGGGGGCGTGCAGGAGGCAGCCAATCAATGATTTTTTCTCATCATTGATGTTTCTATCTCTCTCCGTCTCTCTTCCTCTCTGAAATTTAAAAAAAAAAAAAAAAAATCTGTGTCTAGCCACCTGGAAACTGAATCAGTAAAAATTTTACATGCTTTCACCTGAAGCTAACTTCTCAAAGTCACTCAACTATCATCTAGTCGGCCTTTTCTGCTTGAGGAAAACTGGATCCTTTTACTGCCATAATTCAACTTCAACCTAGAAAAAAACTTGAAAAGATTAGAAATCTCCAGAAATACCATTCCTGCGAGTTCAGCCTTTGAGACAAAAATAATAACAAGTATTGCATTGCATAGTCAACTTTGGACATGTCCATCAATACGTTTGCCATTATTCTGTATGCTGTAAGGTCAGGCAGTGAAAAAGAAAGGACCCGAACACCTCATCGGTCCCCTGAATCCAGGCACTCCTCCCAGTCAAAGAAAGGTAGCTGTGTGCTTTTCTGTGTCTACACATGCCTTTCATCTCCTTACTTCTTTCCTCATTCTAATTTAGCTCACATAAAATTGGGTTCATGAGAAGAAGGGGGGAGGGAAAGAGGAGAGGACAAAGGCTAATCTCTATTTTTATTTCTGGGCTCAAAATTCCAGTAAAGATTTGTCACTGAGTGCTGAGGATGAAGGCCCAGTAAGCTGTGTTATTTAAAATATTACACCATTCTATTTCACTGAGGCAATAGAGCTTTCTTAAAGTTAACATGGCTTGTTTTATTTTGCAGTTTATTTTGCAACTGATATTGTTATATATTCTTTCCTAGGTGACCGTGTGGCTTTTACCTCAGATCTCCCACAAGTACTACCCGCCCCCCCAAAAAAGATTCTGAAAAACCAAGTCCAAGCAACATCATTGTCTTAACCACAAGCAGGAGAAATGAAGCACATAATCAACCTATATGAAAACATCAACGATACAGCAAGAAATAATTCAGACTGTCCTCATGTGGTTTTGCCAGAAGAGATATTTTTTACAATATCCATCGCCGGGGTGCTGGAGAATCTGATCGTCCTTCTGGCTGTGATCAAGAATAAGACTCTCCAGGCACCCATGTACTTTTTTATCTGCAGCTTGGCCATTTCCGATATGTTGGGCAGCCTGTATAAGATCCTGGAAAATATCCTGATCATGCTCCGAAACATGGGTTATCTCAAGCCTCGTGGCAATTTTGAAACCACAGCCGATGACATCATCGACTCCCTGTTCATCCTCTCCCTCCTGGGCTCCATTTTCAGCCTGTCTGTGATTGCCGCTGACCGCTATATCACCATCTTCCATGCTCTGCAGTACCACAGCATCGTGACCGTGCGCCGCGCCATTGCTGTCCTGGCGGTCATCTGGACATGCTGCACCTGCAGTGGCATCACCATGGTGATCTTCTCCCATAGCATCCCCACAGTGATCACCTTCACATCATTGTTCCCTCTGATGCTGGTCTTTATCCTCTGCCTCTACGTGCACATGTTCTTGCTGGCCCGTTCCCATGCCAGGAAGATCTCAACACTTTCCAGAGCCAACATGAAAGGGGCCATCACACTGACCATCCTGCTTGGGGTCTTCATCTTTTGTTGGGCCCCTTTTGTTCTTCATGTCCTCTTAATGACGTTCTGCCCAAATAACCCTTACTGTGCCTGCTACATGTCCCTCTTCCAGGTGAATGGCATGTTGATCATGTGCAATGCAGTCATTGACCCCTTTATATATGCCTTCCGAAGCCCAGAGCTCAGGGAAGCTTTCAGAAAGATGATCTTCTGCAGCAGGTACCAGTAGAATTACTGATTCTCACCAGGGGGGATTCATTATCATCATGGCGATAATATTGTCGCGTAATAGAGTAACATGACATACCAACAAATACTAATACTGCCCTCTCATTCCCTAGTGTGCATGAGGATTATCCCACTTACTAGTATTAGTAATAGTTTGGTTCTATGTGAACAGGCTTGCTGGAGTACAACTTTTATAACTAGAGAGATAAATAATAAAAGGGACAGAATCCAAAGCACATACAGCAATACAAATGTGAGAGCTTTGGGCTAAGGGGAGAACTTGCTCTTTTATAGATATCCTGCAAGCCTATTACTGAGTGGCCTTTCCAGGCTGAGGGTCACTGTGAGGGATTTCTAGAAGTTACAGTACCAGGACAAGTATTCAGGCCAGAAACAATATGTGGGCCTTTGGAAGCCAAAGGTGCCAATAAATGGCTGCAGCTGAATTTGCCTGTCCCACACTGCATTGCAGAATGCCTGCCCACCCTCCCTCCTACCTGTCTGCTTTATTCGATGCCATTCCAAATCTTTTTGGAAGCAGGCAGGATATAAATTATAAATGTCAAATAACCAGCTTTGAGTTTTCAAGAATAAAGGAACCTTCTCTGTCAGACTTCTTTGCTCACTCAGCACCCCACTGGCTTTAAAATCCTTTCTTGGTTAAAACTCCTCATGCCTTCGAAGCATACATTTCAAAGGAGGAAATAAAAATTTAATCAACTTGGTTCCTGTGTGTAAATAAAGACCAGAGGAAAATTGTGACCCTCTGAAGAAGGTATATCCAATCTTTGTGAATTTGCCCCAATGTAGAAGTAAAGGAAAAAAGGCCCCAAGCCCCAATATGTATATTTTTAAGTAAAGAGAGAGAGGGAGAGAGAGGGAGAGAGAGAGAGAGATCATCATGCTTTGATACTATGGAAAAAACCAACACCAAAATAATGCTTCAAGAACTTGAAGAACAGTGTTATTGTTGAGATCCAAGGCAGAAACTGATGGTAAGACATTTTATTTTCTTCACAGATGAGTCTGAGAGACTCAGTCACTACAAAATTTCATCATACCATCAGCTACAGGACAGATGCCAGATATTAAAGAGAGACATTGCCAATGGGAATAAAAGAAACAGTTTGTAAGCTCATCTGTTGCTAATAGCTAAAAAATAAAGCTTAAAGAAGAAGCAGAAGGTGGGTGGGAAGAGATCAACCAAAGAACTTGAATGTATATTTGCATAACCCATGGACACAGACAATAGGGTGGTGAAGGCCTGGGGAGGGGATGGCGTGGCAGGGGCCCTGCTAGAAAAGGTCAATAGTCGGGAATAGCGGACATATGTAATACTTTCAACAATAAGGATTTAAAATTAAACAAGAAGAAGAAGAGGAGGAGGAGGAGGAGGAGGAGGAGGAGGAGGAGGAGGAGGAGGAGGAGGAGGAAGAGGAGGAGGAGGAAGAAGAGGAGGAGCGGGAGGAGGAGGAGGAGGAAAGAAAAAGGAGAAGCAGCAGCTTCTGGCCATAGTCCTAGCTAAGTTGGAGAGTGGCTTAAAGGGGCAAGAGATGAAAGAGTGAAAGGAGAGAAGCCAGATCTTCAGATTCACGGGTGTTCAGGATCCAAGGAGAGTGACAGCGCCTTCTGGAAGAGGCAACACTTTACCTCAGTAGAGTTTTTCCTGAGCCGCTGAGAGCAGAAGCCAGACACAGACAGGACTGCTGATGAGTTTGATATTAGATGTGGGGAGGAATGGGGATCTTAAGAAGCAGAGCAGAAGGCATAGAGTTTAAGGGAAGACAGCTGTAGGCATTTTTCCAGACGGCCTCCTTCACAGTTTGGAGATGAAACTTAAAGTGCCCCTTGTTCTCTGTTCTGTAATAATCCTTTGGTCCTTCCCCCTCACCAATGAGATATATTACACTAATGTATATTAAACCAAATTTATTAATAGGTAAAGTACTATATGTAACTTTATTTTCCATAAAATCTAAAGCACTGCTCTATAAATGACTTTTAAATGTTATTTCCACCATTAAAAGAATAATGTATAGCATATTTTTCTGTGATTAAACTGAGTATTCTCAATAAATTGTAAGCTTTCTCTGATGTTGTGCTGTTCTACGGTCCTGTAGAGGTGGGTAGTGCAACTTAAGCCCTGTCATAAATGGTCCCAAGCTGCTGTTCTGCCATTGTTACCAGCTTTGCTACCACTCTCAAGCTCTCAGCTGCCACATCAGACTGTGGTCATAGGAAATCGCCTAGATATACTTCTGCTTCTCACTGCCTTCAATTTGCTGTGTTTAATCTAAGATACAAATCAAGGAGGCTACTCTAATGGTGCATAAAGGAAAAACAGGCTGAGTGCTAACTTGGAGACATTTCCAATTCTAGGTTTTCAGCTATATTCAATTCAGATCAGGGTCGTCAGTACTCAGAATTACTGGGGGAAAAAAATACCTCTACCTTCCTATGTAATTCAAACAAAAACAGTGTGGAAGTGCATTCATTTGAGTAAGGAAGACCATCAAGGCTCAGATTTTTTCCACAATTATTACTTTAATTCTTTTATCAAAATATCAATTTTTTTAATTGCTTTGTTAATGCCATGAGCATATTTTCAGTTTTGTTGATGATCTAGCTTTCGATCATTCAGCTGAGAATGTTAGTAAAAATATGAAGTATTATAGCTGACCTGATGTCCTCTTTAAGGCAGGGGTATACTACTTCTGTGCCCTCTCTAATAAAATGGGAGGGAAGCTTCCTCTCTCTCATTTCCCCATTGCTATGCTCTGAAAGTTTGTTTTCCCCCCAAATTCACACATGTTGAAATCTTACCCCTGAAAGGTGGTAGTATTAGGAGGTGGGGCCATTGGGAAGTACTTAGATCCTGAGGGTGGAGTCCTCATGAATGGGATTAGTGCCCTTATAAAAAGCTACAGAGAGATCCCTCACCCCTTCTGCCATGTGAGGACACACTGAGAGAGGCCACCAGCTATGAAACCTGAGGAGGAACCTCATCCCACCATGTTAGCCTCAAGAACTGTGAGAAACAAATTTCTGATGTTCATAAGCCACCCGGTCTGTGGTATTTCATTATAGCAGCCCAAACACACTAAGACACCCATATATGCATGGACAGACATGAGTAAGTCAATAAACACCCCACTCCTTCAACCACATATTCACTGGGCTGAGAGAGCAGTCAAGGAGCACCCCCAGACCACTTGGTTAAAACCGACGGAGAAGCATAAGCACATCAGTAATGAATCCTGAAAAACTGCCAGAGTTAATGCTTCCTGGACTGTGGGGACATCTAGTAACAAAAACAATAATGCCTATTCCTGGCCAGGTATATTCTGAGCTTTGCATACATTAATCCTCACCACAATCTTAAGACTACGTACTATTACTATCCCCATTTTTTTAGATGAATAAGCTGAGGTTCAAAGATATTAAGTAACTTCTGTGGCACCAGACTCTAAGGCAGTCCTTGTGATCCCTGCCCCCTGGAGTCTCACATTTTTGTACAACCTCTGCCCCTTGAGTGTGGGCCAACTGTAACTTGCTTCTAACTCACAGAATATGGCAAGTGTGATGGAATACCACTCTCATGACTATGTTACATTGTATAAAAGAGTGACACCCATTGGCAAAGAACAACAGGCAGCCTCTAGTTCCTGTGCCAACAATGGAGGCTCTCGGCACCGAATGCTGCTAGCAGCCACGTGGGTCTGGAAGCAGACTCTGAGCATCAGGTAAAAGTGCAATCCAGCCCAGACCTTGATCGCAGCCTTGTGGGATCCTGAGCAGACCATCTAGCTAAGCCTAGATCCCAAACCATGGAAACTGCGAGATAGCATATGTGAGCTATTTTAAGCATATAAGTTTGTGGAAAATGGTTGTGCAAGCATGGAAAACTAATACATTTACCCAACTCGAGTTAGTGAGTGCCAGAGTTAGGAGTCAACTCTAGGCTTCAGTGTGGCCCCAAAGTCCACTCTCTGTGGTGCTATGCTGCTCCACATGCAAAAAAAAAATAACAAGGTCGTATCATGACAGAATGACTATTCCCTGTCTCTCATTCC
The DNA here is from genome assembly GCF_951640355.1 of Cnephaeus nilssonii. Lineage (NCBI taxonomy): Eukaryota > Metazoa > Chordata > Mammalia > Chiroptera > Vespertilionidae > Cnephaeus > Cnephaeus nilssonii. The sequence goes on along the minus strand of NC_137082.1, from coordinate 64,516,244 downwards.
ATGCCAGGGCAGGCAAGTCAAGAATATCTGGGGCCTTCCTTTTGCAGCTGAGCACTTAGCTCCTAATAGAGGGTGTCACTGAGAGAGAAGGGCATCATTATCCCCACCCTACACCCAGAGCCCTGGCTCAGAGATTTTTTTCTGAAAGGGAAAGCAGGCCATAAAATAAATAGCTCCCTATCTCTTCCCAAAGTAACTGACTTCACTTTCAACAGAGGGTAGAGAAATCCCAGCACTCTCAGGAACAGAGGAGGTTGTGGCCACAGGAAATTGGAAAAGGAACAATAGATTCATTAGAAATATAGACAGATCTATAGGCCAGGGAGTTTGCTGAGAAAAGAAGGGAGCAGTGGGGTCAGAACAAATCTCAATAACTGACTTCAAGAACTACCCCTTCAAAGGAACCCAAATTTGATTAGTCTTTGGAGCAATTTATGCCCCAGGACATTGTTGAAAACAATAGTCAGCCAGCAATTAGTGGGGCTTAACATCTGGGTATGGTCAGGAAGAGACCAAACATAGCACTGTCAACACCACTGCCAGTCATTCGTGGTAATGGTAAGCTAGCCCAAGTCTGCACCCTGCCCCCCAGAAGAACACCAGAGGCATAATACTGCAGGGTGGGTGGGGGTAGACTTCATTAAAATAATCCAGCCAGACACTAAACAAATAAACTAGCAACAAAGAAGAACAAGCGCCAGAAGTTACTAACCAGTACCCAGAGTTACTACATTGTATTATCTAAAATGTCCAATTTTCAGCAAAAAATTACAAGGCATGCAAAGAAACAGAAAAGTATAACCAATAAATACGCCAGGGGGGTGGAGAGAGGGGGGAGGGCTGGCAACAAGAACTGCCTGTGAGAGCCAACCAGATGTCAAACTTAGCAAAGATATCAAAGTAGCTGCTATAAATATGTTCACAAAATTAAACACAGAAATCAGGGGAGTGCTTAATGAAGAAAGAGGTAGCTGAATTTCAGTAAGGAAGCCTAGTAGCATTTTTTTTTTTTATTACTTACTATCGTCCTCCATTCCCCAGCTGGCCAGTGGTTGCAAAAATGGTGGCCCACATTCCTGCTTGCTGGTTCCAGGACCTGGTTCTCAACAAACTGGGGTTGTGCTTTTTGGACCCGTCGGCCGCTTCCCTGGGGAAGCCGCACAGAGGCCGACCTTGGTTGTACCTTCCTCAACATGGCGTTAGGTCCCGGGAGGGAGCTAATGAACGCATTTAGGACGTGTGCTCTCCACAAGCAGCAGACAGACCTACAAGCCTGTGGAGGAGGATGCTGAGGAGGCAGATTCTTGGGCAAATAAGGGCTTTCAAGTGCACCATGTACACCAGGGAATCTGGAGTGCAACGTGCATATTCGTGGTTCAGAAATGACCTGAAAGGACCCTAAACTTGCACTTATTTTCATTTATTTTTTTAAAATTGATTTCAGAGAAGAAGGGAGAGGGAGAGAGAAATAGAAACATCAGTGATGAGTGATAATCACTGATCGGCTGCCTCCTGCACGCCCCCTACTGGGGATCCAGCCCAGGCATGTGCCCTTGACTGGACTCAAACCTGGGACCCTTTAGTCCTCAGGCCGATGCTCTATCAACTGAACCAAACCAGCTAGGGCCTAATCTTGCACTTCTGACTGACCCCTGGGCACTGCACAAACAGAAGGTGAAAGCTAAGGCAGAGCTGAAGCAATTTGGCTTAATGTTGAAAGAGCTTTCTAGCTTAGAGCCAACCTGTAAAGACCAGGAATGTTTATTTTTTTTCTTTTTGCCTCCTGGCATGTAAGGAAGTCTCAGTCAGATCACTGACTGAACACAGAGATAAAGGAACAGAAACATCAATGCTCACACACAAAGGGAATACAGACTTTGCAAAAATTGTTTGGAAAAACTAAACAAATGGATGGTTGTAGTCCTCAGCAATCAACAATACCAAACTCTTGGGAGGGGAGAGAATCTGATTTTCAGAATTATCATATTATAGTATTTAATGTGTCCAATTTTCAATGAAAAATAAAGTCATGAAAAAAACAGAAAAGTTTGGCCAATTCACAGGAAGAAAAAGAAAATTGGCAGAAATGCTCCCTGAAGAAGTCCAGACATTGGACTTACTAGATAAAAACTTTAAATCAACTGTCCTATATATGCGCAAAGTGCTAAAGGAAATCATGAACAAAGATCTAAAGGAAACTGAGAGAATAATGTATATGAAATGTATATAAAAATAATGTAAAAGGAGATGGAGATTACTTTAAAAGGAAGCAAATAAAAATTCTGGAACTGGAAAGTACAATATCAGAAATGAAAAATTCACTAGATGGGGGTTAGAAGGCATATTTGAGAAGGCAAAAGGAAAAAATCCTTAAGTGTAAAAACAAGGCAATTAAAATTATCCAGTCTGAACTTATACTCGTATATGCAGAGTCCATGAACAAACAACAGTGAGGGGAAGGCCTGAGAAGGGGGCAGGAGTGAGGTGAGGAAGTCAAGGGCAGGGTGGGGGGGCAGTGTACATTTGTAATACTTCCAACAATAAAGATTTTAAAAAATTACCAAAAATATTATCCAATCTGAGGAGCAAAAGAAAAATAAATTAAGAACATGACAGAGCCTAGGGGATCTGTGGGATATCATCAGGTATATCAACATATGCATTATGGAGTCCCAGAGGGAAGAGAGAGAGGAGGGGCAAAAGAGTACTTGAAGAAATACAGGCCAATAACTTCCCAAATATAATGAAAGACATGAAACTAACAGCTAAGAAGCTCATCTTAGCGCAGAAACACAAAAGAGAACAGAATTAAACCTTTCTGACCATGGGACTTAATCCGGTGTTGACTTCTTTTACTTTAACATTTTTATTAATTAAATATTCCAAGCCTACATAGTATAAAAAAATACATAATGCATATGTATACGTATGATCTAGCTTTATCAAATTGTAACATTTGTCGGTGTCTGTTTCATATCTTTAAAGAAAATAAAACATTCCTTTATCTCTGAGCACTCCTCTTTGCTCCAGGCTCCTCTCTTAGAGCCACCCTACGGGGTCCTGCATTGCACAACTCCAGGGAGCATCATTCACACTGTATTGGATGGGAATGCCATCGCAAATGAAGTCATGTGAATGATACTCCTTGAAGTAGTAAAAGATGGTGAAGTCTTTTATCCTATTAGTATTTTTTTTGTATCTGTTATGAGCATACATGATATTGTTTTACATTTAAAAAGTTTTTATATCAGTGCTAACAGACGAAACATATTTACCTAAAACCTTTTTATTTTGCTTGTGTTATTGGGAATTATCCATGCTGATACCAATAGCAATAGTTCATTCGTTTCACGGCTGTGCATTATTCCATTGCATGAACATAACATACTCTGTTCTCCTGTTGTTTGAGATTTAGATCGCCTCACATTGTTTACTATTATGAACAAAGCTTCTATGTACATTCTTATGTATATCTGCTTGGGAACATGTCCAAGAGTTTCTCCAAAGCATGTTTACAGGACAGGTACACTGCAAATTAACTAGAAAATGCAAAACCATTTTCCAAAATGACTGTGCTAACTTACAATGTCACTATCAATAGACAGAAAATCCTCACCAATTCATGATATCCTCAGACTTTTGTCAACTTGACATATCCAGCATCTGTGCCTTGTGACTAATAAGGCTGAACGTATTTTCATGTTTGTTAATCATTTGTATTGTATGTACTGGAGCCCTTGCTGATGACATTTCTCATTTGCTTTTGGACCTGGGGTTTTCTGTATGCATTGAGGACATTTTCAATATGGCCCTTACTCTTTTTCTCCTCTTATTTATCTGCATAAAACTTCCTGTACAATGGAAGGAAGCAAAAAGATTGAAGGATTCCTTTTGCTTTTCTTAACTTTAATAGGAATGTTTTTGAGAATTTCATTAATATCTTTAATTTTTGAAAGTTATATTTTATTAAATTGAAGATGTGCTTTGCCTGCCTAGTTTCCTAAGGATATTTTTATTCTTAATGAATGCTGAATTTTGCTTGCTGTTTTTTCATTATCAGATGATCACTTTTGACTCATTTAACTTATTATTGTGGTATATTACATTAATAGATATTTTAAATCATGCTACCTTTGCAACTATACCAATGATGGCCATATCTACAAAGTTGAAATATATTGTTTGATTTTTTTCCTTGATCTCATTGTTAACCCATTTATCCTATATAATAAAAGCCTAATATGCTAAGTGTCCAGTTATCCAGTTGGCCATTCAACCAATCAAAGCATAATATGCTAATGATATGCTAAGGCCACTCAACTACTTGCTAAGATGTACACTGACCACCGGGGGCAGACAGTCGACCAGTCAACCAGTTGCTATGACATGCACTGACCACCAAGGGGCAGAGGCTCCGACCAGTAGGTTAGCTTGCTGTTGAGGTCTGGCCGATCGGGAGTGAGTGAGACAGGCTGGACACGCCCTAGAGCCCTCCCATGGTCCCTCCCCAGCTGGCCAACTTCCCGCATCCCTCCCCGGCCCCGATCATGCACTGGTGGGGTCCCTTGGCTTGGCCTGTGCCCTCTCGCAATCCAGGACCCCTTGGGAGATGTTGGAGAGCCAGTTTTAGCCCAATCCCACAGGCCAGGCTGAGGGACCCACTGGTGCACGAATTCGTGCACCAGGCCTCTAGTTGTTTAATAACATGCAATTTAGCCTCCATGTGTTTGAAAGTTACCTTGAAACTGATGATAATGAGAATACAACAACCCAAAATGTATTATTATGTATCTTTCTTTCTGAGCTGGGACTCTTATAGACAGCATATACATGGGTCTTGTTTTAGTATCCACTCAGCTACCCTATGTCCTTAGGTATGTATTTATTGACATTGTGGCTTTTAAAATTCTCTCTTTGTCTTTAACCTTTGCCATTTTAATTATGATATGTCTTGGTGTGGGCCTCTTTGGGTTCATCTTGTTTGGAACTCTGCACTTCCTGGACTTATGTGTCTTTTTCATTCACCAGGTTAGGAAAGTTTTCTGTCATTTCTTCAAATAGGTTCTGAATCCCTTGCTCTCTCTCTTCTTCTTCTGGTACCCCTATGATGCAGATGTTATTATGTTTCATGTTATCTCAAAGGTCCCTTAAACTACCCTATTTTTTTAATTGTGGGTTTTGTGGGGTTTTTTACTCCTTTGATTGGGTGTTTATTTTCCACTTTATCTTCCAAATTGCTGATTTGACCCTCTACTTCATCCAACCTACTATTTATTCCTTCCAATCTATTCTTCATTTCAGATATTGTATTCTTTATTTTTGACTGGTTCTTTTTTATGGTTTCTATGTACTGTTTTCATGCTGTTAAGCATGCTTATAACCATTACTTTGAACTCTATATCTGATAAGTTATTTGCCTCCATTTAGCTCTTTCTTCCAGAGATTTCTCCTCAAGAAATATTTTCTCTGTCTCCCCATTTTGGCTGCCTCTTTGTGTTTCCTTCTATGTATTAGATAGTCCTGTTATGACTCCCGGTCTTCATGGGGTGGCCTACTATAGTAGGTATCCAGTGGGATCCAGTGGTGCAGTCTTCTTGGTCACCTGGGCTGGGTGTTCAAGGAATGTCCCTTATGTGGGTGATGTGGGTCTTCCTGTTATAATTGAGTTTTGATTGCTATTGGCCTATTCATGCACCAGATCAACCCTGGGCTGGCTGACTGTGAGGATCAGCCCTAACCTCGGCATGTGAACTGTAATGCAGGCTCTAACCACATGAAGCAAAGTTCATTGCAACAGGGTTTAGTGTCTGCCAAGATCTTTCTTTGGATATGCCGCCTTATATTGGAAGTCATTCTGAAAATTTATTGACTCAGTAGGTCTGGAGACACCAAAAGTACCACAATGAATAGCATTGCTATGAGCATGAGCATCATAGACCACTACAATGCGCATCACTACGTGAATGAGGGCTAACTGACAGTGATCAGTTTGGTGGTCTTAGGTCTGTGAAGATGCAGAAGAGGAAGAGAAAGGTGTTGGAGATTCCAATGCCAGCTTGGGAAATAAGGCATTTATTAGTGGTAACATTAAATAGAAAGAACACTCATTTTAATGGTAAAGAGATAACATACATATTTGTATATTTGAAAGGAAAATAAACCCTACATCATCAATGTTTTTCCTTTCATTACCAAAATCGTCATCACCATTTATATTGTATTCAATTTTTCTTGTTTAAAATGAATAACCCTCACCCTGGCTGGTTGACTCAGTTGGTTGGAGTGTCATCCTGAATGCCAAAAGGTTGTGGGTTCAATTCCTGGTCAGGGCACATACCTAAGTTAGGGGTTTGATCCACGGTCAAGGCACCTATGGGAGGCAACTAATCAATGTTTCTCTCTCACATCAATGTCTCTCTCTCTCTCTCTCTCTCCCTCTCAAATCAAGAAAACATATCCTTGGATGAGGATTTAAAAAATAATAATAAAATAAAATGACTAATCCTTATAAATTCTTTTAATAAAGAAATCATAGTAGACCAAATTCTCAGGGGAAAGAGGTTCAATGAGAAATTTCTATTTATAACAAAGATGGCCAAGAAATTTAAAAACAGAGACCATTTGTGCAATTTCAAGTAGTTTCTTATTCTATAGCATGTGGTAAAAACTTCTCAGTTAGCTCAAATAATCCAGAAAAACTTTGCACACTTCAGCCCTATGTTAGTGCTACTTTGGTGAATGAAGTAAAAAAGATTGAGACCACAGTGCAGAGAACAGGAACTAGTGAGGAAGGGTGAAGTGATGAGAGTCAGGGTTCTGAGAGGCAGCCACTGGGCATATTCTCTGGCAATCCTGGGAATGTTTCTAATGTGTTGGGCTTTCAACAGGATGTGAGATGCGAAATTAGGGCTGTCTTATTAAATTCTGAAGAAGGATGATGCCCCAAAGCTGGAAGAACACAATTTACAAGAACATAAGTCTTATTGGAAAAGAGTCTCTACAAAGTTCATTGAAATTTAATAAAATATTGTGGTTGTAAAACCAAATATTTAATTTTTTGCTTTAAAAGTTGAAGTGCCATTTTTTGTCATGTGCTCTTCCTAATTTTCCATTTCATATGAGCTATGTGAAAAGAGCTTGTGAAAGGAAAACATTATTTCTATCACGTTTTAAAAATCAAAGTAATATTTGCCTCTCAAGACTGACCACTAGGAGACTAATGGTGATTCCTCAGAATCCTCAAATGATCCTCAAACCAGTCACCCTTCCCAGGCTTCTATCCCCAGCTACATCGCAACACGTCATATTTAATTTTCAGTAAAACTCAGGGAAGAAATAAACCTTTGGGGAAAATTTGGCAATAGTTTCTAGGTGTGTTTCAGGCTAAATTCCCTTTAGTAAATAAAAGTATGAATATATAAGCAAAGCATTCTCAGTTAACAAGAGACTTTCACACGCTATGTTCTGAATTTTAAATCTCAGAAAATAAGCCCAGAGACCACAGTCTCCTGTTAATTAAAAAGGTGAATAATTCCCAGAGGACTTGAACTCCTAGGTTATTTTGCCAATTTTATACAAATGCAGCATTTTTTCCAAGATCTCTTTCTAAGAATGATAGTGTACATCTGCAAAGCACACTGTCGTCCTTACTTTGCCAGCACAGTCCATCAATGTAAAGTATTACTGTAAATAATAAAGCAGCGCAGAACTCAAAGAGCAAAAGGTCAGGACATTTAGTATAATGTTGTAGTTGCAAAATCAAAATACTTAATTTTTTGACAGTTGAATTTACCACAAAAGCCTCACCATTCCATGTTCCCTCTTTTCTGTCGTTTTTTTTCCTTTTTGAACTATTAATGGCCTTCAAGCTTGAAGTTTTTCACACAATTTACTTAGCCTAAGTGCAATCATCAAGTAGACTCTTCTAAGTCCATGGTGGCATCTGGATGAGTTTCAGTCATAGTTCACATGGGGGGCAATCGCAGGACTGGATTGTCAGGAGGAAGCTAAGAGCTTGCCCTTGCAGGAGCTTTGGTATAAATGTGGTACTTTATCACCCAGAGTCCATTTCTTCCAGCAAATGGCTGGCTGAGGCTCAAAGGTTCAGAAATTTGGTAAATTTTCCTTAATTGGGACTCCAACCGCTAGTCATCAACAAATTTGAGCAATTTTTAAAAATTGTCTTTGAAAATTCATTTCAGGGAAAGAAAAAGGAAAATCAATAGCAGAAATAAGCTCATCTTGAAAATTGACAATAAATACAATAGCCCTAGCCAGTTTGGCTCAGTGGACAGAACGTTGGCCTGCAGACTGAAGGGTCCAGGGTTCGATTCCGGTCAAGGGCATGTACCTCAGTTGCAGGCACTTCCCTGGCCCCGGCCCTGGTCAGGATGTGTGCAGGAGGCAACCAATCAATGTGTTTCTCTCACATCAATATTTCCCTCTCTCTTTAAAAATCAATGGGAAAATGTCCTCGGGTGAGGATTAAAAATAATAAATAAATAGCCTCAATTCTGAGAATCCCTAGCACCTTCTCAAGGACAGACATGGCAGCTCCTACCTTCATATCAAAGGGCCTCTCTCCATGCTTGATGTTTTCATTAATGCATTCCATAAGAAGCTGTGCACGTGGGTTGATACACGGAAACTACCTGTGTTTGAATTACACAGAGGGAGCCTTTGTTACCCCATATGAAAGGTTTATTCATCTGTTAATTAAGAATGTTGTCCTAAATAATTTCTAAGGTCCCTAATAATTCTGAAATTATATAAACATGAATGCTTTGATTTGTCATTAATAGGAAGTCTAGAATATCACGATTAGTGGAGGTCATAAGGGACCAGATTTGAGCAGATATTTAACAAAGGAAACTAACATTCTTAATTATGAAAAACAGAGGACATTGGTCTCACTTTTATACGTTAGGTATGATACTTCCTCATCCATCTTTTTAAAAACATTCAGAAGTAGGCTGAACAGCCCTGAAGCAGATGTGTGAGCATGAAGGCAGGCAGAGCAGTCATCCCAGACACCTAACGCAGATCTGGCATTGGTTTCCATCCCTCCAGGAGCCGAGGGAAAGGCTCATCTTCCCACTCAGAATCTAAACAGAGAGAGAGAGAGACTGTGCCTGTAGAACCTGAGCCTAAAAGGACCATTCCAAGTCTGAAAGAAAAACCAGAAAAAGTGAAAGATCTTACGACTGCTGCTGATGTGGTCAGTGGGGCCAACCCTGTGGATAGATGACTACAGAGACCAAAAGAAGAGAGTGCAGAAGATGAGGATGAAGTGTCCAATATTCTGAGAAGGGGTAGATCAAAGCAGTTCTACAATCAGACGTATGGAGGCAGGAAGTACAAAAGCGATTGGGGCTATTCTGGTTGGGGAGGATGTCAACATACAAGAGGTGAGGAGTCCTGGGAAGGGCAGCCAAGCAGAAGCCGAGGTGAAGGTCATCAGTACCATCGAAATGGCAGAGGACGGCCCTATAGGGGGCATAGGAGGAGGTCAGGGATGGGAGATGGCCATTGGGGACAACACACTGGATGGCTATTGTTGCAGTGTATTAGAGCAGAAGCTTTTCTTAGGTGGAATGTTTCTAAAGGCTTTAAAAAATACATTAAAATAAAAACCCAAATTGGAACTATCTCCTCCCCTCCCCCTTTACCCTCACTTTTATCCTGGACAAGAGATTTTTTGGATATGTGTTCAAGGGGGCAGGTGAATTCCTGGCATTGCCATTTCACTTTGTTCAAAATCTGTTTATTTATGGGGTGACTGCCCCCATGAGTAGAAAATAAGTTTGTTAAAGTATTTTTTTTATAAACAGCTTAATATAAAAAAGCATAGGCTAAACAATCAGACATCATGATAATGAGAAGTGAGGAAGTAGTCAGCCTGAAGACCTTCAAACAAAGTGATCCTATAACTATGATTCATTTTGGATTAATTTAGAAACTGTATTTTGTTTTGTTTGTTTGTTGTTGTTGTTGTTGTTTTGCAAACAGAAGCAATTATGTCTTCTATATTTTACCTATTTTATTCCAGCATTTCATTCTTCCCCACTATCTGTTTTCTGGTTTACTTTCTGCTGCAACAGAAGGACCAGAAATAGCATCGCTGATCAAGTTGGAGAGGCAGGGACCGTCCTTTGAATATAATGTCAGCAGTAGGGTCTCATCATGGAGTGTCAGGTGGCACAAGAAGTACATACAGAAGTTAATTTTCTGTTAACTTATTTTCACTACTATCTTAAGTATCACCAGGAACTAAACGACCTTTATGTGATCACCAACAAACTTCATGTTTAACATGCTGTCTTTAAAACCATCAAGTGCTGTAAGCCAGGCACTTTCTCTTGTTATCTCATTTCGTTTAAGTTGATCCTCCCAACAACCCTATGCGTTAATTATCATGATGCTCACTTTTTAGATGAGGAGGCAGAGGGAATCACTGTGAAAACCCCTTCACCTTCTAGAAAATAGGTTTGGAGAGAGAAACATTTTCTTCCTGCACCAGGCTTAGATTTAAGTGTTGGGAAGGTGCCAGAACTGAGCAGAGAGCAAGTGAATTCCAAAGAGCAAATGAAACGGAAGAGGTTGTGTTCAATGACAAGGACCTCCCTCTAACCCACACTCTGTTTAATCCGAGCAAGTCTGCCAGACCCGAGTTTGCCGCCTGCCCAGCCAAAGCCTCCCACTTCTTCAGGATGCAGAATGACTCTAGGGCGGAAATTTGTCCTGGCTACTCTTCTCCCAAGTTATCTCACCCCTCCTAACACTGGCTCTCCTAGGTAATTTTTTCACCTTGTTGAACCAAATAATTCATAGGCTGGTTAATGGATCCAATATTTCAATTATATTTCATGCCACTTAGGTGTGCAAAATTGTCATTTTCTTTTCTTTTAACTAAACTTAATTTCTAATTGCATGCTTACTAGGTCTGACGCAACAATTTCATCTGGTTCTTTGCAGGTAGATTTGTTCAATTCACTGTTTTCACCATTATTTCAGATTTAAACTCTGTGGGTTCATTGTTCAGCCCTGCCTAGCTCTCATCACCATTTATCACCCCCTTCACTCCCTAACCACCACCCCCACACACACATACACAGTGGCACCTAATGGCCAGGAGGTGTTAAGGAATCAGTGACAAGGGAGTGTCTGTCCACAGCTCTCACTTGACACCCACTGATAGCTCAGGTCCCTCTGGTGTTTGGTCACTGCCCCTGTCTCTGCTGCTTCCTCTGTAGCTTCCATTGTCCGGGCCACCAGGATGCTCATGTCTGGTTCTGTTCCCTGCTCAGCTCCTTGAAGCTCATTTTGCTCCTACTGAGCATCAGCAGCAGTATACTCCCGACTCATCAGGAAGCTGTGGCCACGCCCATCTCCTCTGCACTCTTCAGCCGTCTGCCTTGCTGGTCATGTGAGAAGCTGGACGTACAGACTACATGTCCCACACCCACCGTGCAGCAGCGGCCCCCTTCTTGTCAGCTTCTGTCTGGGTTTCAAGGCCTCCAATTCAAACGTAAAGGTTGCTATCAGACAAGGCAAGCCACATCTGGCGATGAAATCTCTCACATTCCTTCCAAATGCTATTACTACCGCTATTACTGATTTGATACAGTTTTCTGGCTGACATTTACAGCAAAGGTTACTGAGTGAGCACGCTGTTTTCCGTACCATTTGTCGAGGTGGCCTTGCCACTCCGGTGACTCAGCAGGACAAACGTTACATTTATTCCTGGCCTCGGCGTAAGGCCCACTGCAGATTCTCTTCCCTCCTGAGCTGTTCTGTTCCCTGATGATATCAAGCTGTAACCATCCCACTCATTCCCACCTATTCATCCCACTGGACTCATGGGAGAGAGTCTTCTACATAGAATCCCAGTAGATCAATTATAACTGAGAAACCAAACTACCTGGCTTTCTTTTAAATATATATTTATTTTTTACAGAGAGGAAAGGAGAGGGATAGAGAGTTAGAAACATCGATGAGAAACATCTATCAGCTGCCTCCTGCACACCCGCTACTGGGGATGTGCCTGCAACCAAGGTACATGCCCTTGACCGGAATTGAACCTGGGACCTTTCAGTTTGCAGGCCGACACTCTATCCACTGAGCCAAATGGGTCAGGGCCCTGGCTTTCACTTGAACACACATCTTCTGACTCAGACAAGTTACCTAACTTCTCTCTGCCTCCATGTCCTCACCCCTAAAATGAAGACAATTATGGTTCTTGCCTCCTAGGGTTGTTAAAATGATTAAATGGATTTCTATATGACGGGGACTTAGAAGAGTTCCTGGCACATGGGAAGCACCCTATTAAATCTCCGTTTAGGAAACATGACAGGAAGCAGAAGTAATTATAAGTGCAGAATATTTATTTGCATGCACACAACTTAGAAACGATTTGTAGATTGTCAACTGATGGTTGATGGTGCCAATTCAATGCCAAGAGGAGTCCCCAATTTAGGATGCAGTGGAGAAGGCAACTTTATTCAGTGCAAAACAGCCCAATTGTGATACAGAACAATTATGAGAACAGCACTGTTGTGGAACAGCTCAATAGTGTTAAAGTTCAATAGTGTTACAGCTGGGGAAATGCACTCTTCAGTCTTAGAGGAAAGGGAAAAAGCATCAGAAGTAGGTCTAAGTTTTTTAACTGGGAAAATCTATTCATTTGATCCGCAGATATCTATTACAGACAGAAGTTCCCACCCTTGGTCACTGATTAATCTATCCTCATGCAAATGAGGTCTCTAAATCCTTGCCGTTTGATTGGTCCAAAAGGCATTGTCCTGTTTGGTCAGACTGGAGTCACTCTGATTGATCGGTGAACATGCTGATGGATATAACTGTGCAGCTCCAATTGGATGGGGAAAATCTCCATCCTATTGGTTGAAAGAGGATTCCAGGAACTTCTCAATAAGGGCTGCCTCAGATGGCAGGAAGGCAGTTCAGTGCAGGAGGCTGGCAGCTCAGTCTAGACTTCTCCCTGAAGTGCAGTTTGTGTGAGAGGCCCCCCTTTAAAAACAGCTGCTAGGCTGGGTCTTTTGTTTGTTTGTTTTGTTTTTTATTTAAGCCCAGTTAAGCCACCAGTAGCCTTCTTAGTAAGTATCTTCTTTCTCAGCATCCGTGAGCTATGACCATGGTGTAAGCCTCTCAAGGTTCCCAATCCTCCTTCCTAGGTTTGATGCCCTTGTCCAGACGTGCCTGGGATGAACAAAGCCTCTGCATGGCTGCTGGTTCCTATTCTTCCATTATATCGATTCCTCGCTGTCTTCTTATCTATGAATGATCATAGATAATCACAAATCTTCTCATATCTATGAATAACTCATGCTAGTCTGTGATGTTTCATACTCAATTCTGGTCACTTTCATATCAAGCCTTGGAGCTCTCAGCCACTTTATAAGCAAAGTGTTGTATTTGAAGTACAAAACACTTAAACCTCAACCACGGAATACTCCAATTTTAGTTATTTTTGCTATTAACAGCTAATGCACAAGGCCTGACATTGGTGAATTGCTTTTATCCATCAGGACTTTCTATGCAGTGATATAAAATGAATAAAATTTGCTCTCTATCGCCTGTAAAGTATCCTCCACAGTTACGGCAGCTGGGCTGCTAAAACTCTTCAGCTTTAATGGAAAGAGCAGCAGATCATAGCAGAGAAAACACCTTCAGGGGGTTATTTACAGCACCTACTACCAAACATTTTACCTGTTTGGCTCCCCATTGCTCCACACAGATTTTTTTTTTTTAGGTACTACCCTACTGGTGTTATATGTTGCCCATTTACACCTGATGGAGATTAGCTATTTAACTGTTTGTTGTCCACTGGAATACTGTGCTAATCTGTGACTTCAATTTTTAAACAAGGGTGCAATGTAGTTTAACTTTGTGTAGTTTAACTAAATTTAAAAAGAGAGCATCCTGCCCTGGCTGGTGTTGGTCAGTGGTTAGAGTGTCAGCCCTTACATCAAAGGGTAGTGGGTTTGATTCCTGGTCAAGGGCATGTACCTCAGTGGCAGATTCAATCCTCAGTCCTGCAGGAGGCAACCAATCTATATGTCTCTCTCACATTGATGTTTCTCTCTCTCTCTTCGCTCTCACTCTCCCCTCCCCACCTCCTTTCCATTCTCAATGGAAAAAATATCCTCAGGTGAGGGTTAAAAATAATAATAAAATAGAAAGAGACCATCCTATAGGCATTAATAACTACAAATGAGTTGAACTGGATTGAATTAAAATTTTAAACTCTATGAAGATAGTGAATTGTCCAGAGAATACAGCTAATGTTCTGGTCCCTGTGGAGATCAAAGTGCTATACATACTGATGATGAGAGTTGTGGAAAGTAGAAGCAAAACTGGAATGCACTCACATGCACAAGCAACATGGATGGGAATTGGTCCAGCCTCTGCTCTTCCCTTCCACCTTTACTCCTGAGGCCCTTGTATGACACCTCAGCCTCTTGTCTGTTTATGAATCCCATGGATAGCTACTTTAGGCAGGAGTGTGTGTGTGTGTGTGTGTGTGTGTGTGTGTGTGTGTGTGTAGTATGTGTGCAGGTGCATGTGATGAAATGGAGTGAGATACCGCACTGGGCATCTTACAGGTACATTTTCTGATGGGTATACTAGATTCTGGGACTTGGAAAAAGATTTCCCAGTCTTGACTTTTGTTGCAATTAACAAATTATACTGTCTTTTTTATTATTAAAGCATCAGAAGTAGGTCTAAGTCATTTTAACTGGGAAAATCTATTCATTTGATCCACAGATGTCTATGACAGGCAAGCTGGTCCAAACCAGAGCCATGAAACAAAGGCACATCTTTGAAGAACATAGGTATTTTCATGGCTGTACACCTAGCTCCTAGCACCATAACTGGGTCATGGTAGCCACTCAATAAAGATTTGTTGAATAAAGAACTACAAGAGGACACCTCTCCTCAATTTGTGCAGCTTAGAGTAGTGCTCAATAAAGACAATTAAACAAGCAGTGCCAATGCTGAGTGGAAAGTGCCTGGGTAAGGAAAGCGCTGGGCACCAAGGGAATCCAGGGAAAGGGACAACGAGAATTGAGGATTAGATACAACCTCCTGAAAGAATAAGGATGCACAGGAGTCAGCTGAAGGGGAAAGGGAAAGGGAACACAAACGTCCTAGACAGAAGCAAAGACCTGGAGGCAAGAGACAGAATACAGCTCCAACTGAGGAACAAAAGCGGTTCCATGTAACAAGAGCATCAAGTACAGGGGCCAGAGAAGCAAGAGATGAGGGTGAAGAAATAAGCAAAAGCCAAATCATGAAGGACATAGTAAGCCACTTATGGAATTCTGACGTCTTGGATGGATTTTACAAGTGGAAACGTTTCTGGAATTGGCTGGTGTGTGGCTGTAGGAGTGCGTGGTTTAGAGGAGTGAAAGTGAAAATCACGGGAGATGAAGTCAGCTTCCGATAAGGATGGAAGAGGTGGTGCCAGATGGACACTAAAAAATCATAATTCTCTTTTTAAAATTTTTTTATTGATTTCAGAGAGGAAGAAAGATAGAAACATCAATGATGAGAAAGAATCATCAATCAGCTGCCTCCTATACATCCCCCACTGGGGATCAAGCCCGCCCTGACCAAGAATCAAACTTTGACTTCCTGGTTCATAGGTCAATGCTCAACCACTCAGCCACACCAGCCAGGCAATCATAGTTGTTGTTTTTTTACATTAGATGCTCTAGCTCCTAACCTACTCCTAAGTGGTTCTGGGAGTTATGAAAAGCACACCGCAGTCTGAGAAAAATGGACAGAGTAGGTGGGTAGTTGTGTGAATTTTCTAAAGCATCACCTGGGAACCACAATTAAAACCCTGGTGACTAACTTCCTCTCACACACTCACAAATGAACCTTCTTGTCTCAAATTTTGAGAAGGAGTTTTAAAAAGGTAAGCAGGGGGGGGGGGGGGGAGAGAGACAAAAATGCCCATGAACAAGAATAAAATGTGTGTTAGGCAAAACTGTAAGTTCTTTCATATCCCTTTTGTCCCCTCCCCGGTCCTGACCATCCAGCCCCCTATGCGGGCTGGTGGGAATGAGTTCAAGGAGCTCCAGGTGAGAATTCTCCCCAAGACCTCATTATCAGCTTCTGGATCCAGACCAGAATTTTTACAGGTGCTTCCAGGCCTGTGCTTAACAGTCATTCTTATCCAGAACCTCAACTACCCACCACCCACCACCATCCTGCCCTGTGCCCACTCACAAGAGGTGGCACGGTACAGGAGACAAGCTGGGCACATGTGGACAGCAGCCAAAGAAAGCAAAGAAATTACAACAGCCCTGGCTGGTGTGGCTCAGTGGGTAGAGTGTCGGCCCGAAGTCTGAAGGGTCCTGGGTTCGATGCTGGTCAAGGGCACATGCTTGGGTTGTGGGCTTGATTCCCAGTAGGGGGCATGCAGGAGGCAGCCAATCAATGATTCTCTCTCATCATTGATGTTTCTCTCTCTCCCTCCCTCTCCCTTCTTTTCCGAAATCAATAAAAATATATTTTAAAAATTACAACAACAACTGCCGAGACCGGTTTGGCTCAGTGGATAGAGCGTCGGCCTTCGGACTGAAAGGTCCCAGGTTCGATTCCGGTCAAGGGCATGTACCTTGGTTGCGGGCACATCCCCAGTGGGGGGTTGTGCAGGAGGCAGCTGATCGATGTCTCTCTCTCATCGATGTTTCTAACTCTCTATCCCTCTCTCTTCCTCTCTGTAAAAAATCAATAAAATATATTAAAAAAAATTACAACAACAAAGAAATGCATTTTTTTGAAGCCCCTAAGTTTGAATTGAGATAACTTAATCTCATTAAGCTTCAGTCTCCTCGTGGGTAAACTGAGAATGGTAATATTTAATTATTTTTAAGGTGGTTGGGGAATTAAATGAAACAATCCTTTCAAAATGCAATTTGCACTCAAGACATCTTTGACTAGCTTTCAAGCAATGAGGTCTTGGGGAGAATTCTCACCTGGAGCTACTTGAACTCATTAACTGGCTGCTCAGCGGGTTAGATGGATGATAAAAATTTTGGGATATGTTCACTGCCACCTACTGGCAGAAAAAAAAATTGATCAGGGCCATGGATGAAGAGATATGTCAGGGACTCTGCCGCTCTCCTCTGACCTGGGGTATGGTCTGTGTTTGAATGGCCGATTCTGTTGCTCTCTCTAGTTAGAAGTCAAGCTAAGAAGAAAAATAATAGAGCAATGGTCAAGGCACCAGGATGAGACAAGTCTCCTGCATCTCCTTGATGTTGGCAAAGCTCTTGTCCTAGATGTGGCCATGTGCTTGTAAGTAGAATCACAGTGAGAACCAAACCCTGGATTCTGGACCTTGAGAATATTATGCTAAGCAGAATAAGTCAGTCAGAAAAAGTCAAGAACCATATGGTTTCACTCATATGTACGATATAAGACTGAAACTCATAGACACAGACAACCTGGTGGTTACTAGGGGGAAGAGGTTGGGAGGGGATAGTAAAGGGTAAGGGGAGCCAAATATATGGTGATGGAAGATGATTTGACTTTGGATGGTGGGCACACAATGCAATACACAGATCATGTATCACAGAATTGTACACTTGAAACCTATTAACCAATGTTACCCCAATAAATTTAATAAAAAAAGAGTCAAAATCAAGGATGTTGAGAGATTCCTGAGAGAAAAATTATAAAATAAAAGGAAAAATTCTACAGATACAGGGCAAGCCTATATGTGGGAAATGGGAGAGATAAGAGAGCCATAGGAAGTAAAAGTGTTGGTAGAAAAAAGTACCCCAAAATCAGCACAGTGAGTGTTATGGAAGCTAAGGAAGGAAGTTTAAAGAAACAGATAATAGTTTCAAATATTGCAAATGAAGCAAAGAAAGTAGAGCCTGAGAAAGCTGTTTGGAATTGGTGAATTGTACTTCAGTAGGGGTGGTAAGGGTTAACACCACATTGTGAAGAGCCCACATATAAAGGAAAAGCAAGCAAGCATTTTAATGGTAAAGAGAAGGAGAAAAAAATAGCTTAAGAAGCTATCAGGTTTATGTTGGGAGATCCTAAGGAGGTTTTTGTATGCTCTAGCTTTCATACCTCATTATTTCTAACTAGAGGCATGGTGCACAAATTTGTGTATGAGTGGGGTCCCTCGGCCTGGCCGGTGATTGGGGCCAATCTGGGGCTGTCTTGCCCAGTCCCAATGGGGGCCTATCAGGCTGGCCAGCCCTGGGGAGAGATTGCAGGAGGTTGGCTGGCCACAGGAGGTTGGTTGTGGGAGCTCACTGACCACCAGGGGGCAGCTCTGCATTGAGCATCTGCCCCCTGGTGGTCAGTGCATGTCATAGAAACTGGTCTTTCAGTAACCGGTTGTAACGGTTGCTTAGGCTTTTATATATATGGATTATGTTATTATGCCTCAGACTCTACTGATACAATTGAGGCATGCTCTAGTGTAAGGCAAAGGGGCACCTAAGGGTCAAGTATCCTTTGTAGTTTATTGGGTATCAAACAGAGAGAACCTTCCTTTAAAATGACTTCCTCTTCTCTCCATCCCATTGCACAACTTGTCCAGGCCCTCAGGCCTGCAGCCTGCCTGACTGTGACAGCTTTCCTCCCATCTCTGCCAACATTAATTCAAATTTGTTCTCAAAATTATTTACAAGCACAGATTTTGTTGGTTCATGGTCATGTCTTTAATAAGGGGGAGGGAAGAAAAATTTTCAATAGCTCTCTAGTTTCTATTCAAGAATAAAATAGATTCTTCTCCTTGATTTTCAAGGCCCACATAATCTTACCTCTGTAATTTCCAGTACATCTAAGTAATTTTTTACTCTTGCCCTAACATATGTCATCGGTTCTAGTCAGGCTATTTCACCAACCAAAGGGCAGCTTTTACCCAAGTACTTTCCAATCCCATGTTCCCCTTTTCTCTACAACTATGCATATCTAACCCATCCTTCAAGGACTTATAAAATATGCTTATATACTAATCTCACTTTAGTTCTAATATTTCCTCTCTCAAATTTTGCACAATAATTATTGTCAATGGGGAAGGAAGAAAGAGCTAAATACATCCTAATCTTAGCTTAGGGTCTTTTCCAAATGTATCCCCTCATCGCAAAATTCTGCTATGTGCCCCACAACCACCTGTGAGTATCAGTACTACTGATGTTGGAATGCATTTCCCTCATCCCACATAGCTATTCCACACAAGTTCATTCTTAGAGTTCTTAAGTTTATTAGCTCCTTGAGGACAGAGACACTGAATGACCACACAATAGGTGCTGCTCACCAATGTCCAGTTCACCTCCTTCTAGGTAACTGGTAGAATTGGATTCTCCGGCTCACTTTGATGTTAGACCATGGGACTTATTTTGGCAAATGAATTGTGAGTGAAATAGAAATTCACATGCAAGTATGTTTTAGGATAGGGCCTCCATTATCTTGGGTCGTTGAGTAATTACAATGAGACTTCCTGTTACTTTGTGCAGAACATGTAACATGATGGAAAAATCAACTTTTATTACCATGTTAAGTCACTGAGACTTTGGCTCTGTTTGTTTCTACAGGATGATGCTGTTTCTCAAAGTGGGATCCTTGGACCAACAGCGTCTGGGAGCTTATTAAATACACAAACTCTCAGTTCCTGCTCCATAGACACCAAATGTGAATCTGCATTTAAACATGCTCTCCTCATGTTTCATATAGCTATTAAAGTTTGAGAAGCACTGTCCTTGACTATTCTGACAAGCACAGAAATTGTTATGGAAAAGTGGCTGGATCAGAATCTATAATGGGTAGGTACACAGAGAGCAGGGACAGATGGCAATGCATGTGATGTTGCAGGAAAAGAGTTTGACTGATGGATATCATACATAAGCATATGGGGGAAGGTCTGAAAACAGGGTATCAGTAGTGTGTATTGGTTACTGTTGGCTGCATTTAATGAAATACTACAAGGGAGTGATGAGCTACAGAAAGAATTACCTGAATGCAAGCAGGAATAAAAGGGATTTTAGATGGTAGAACAACAATATGAATGCACTTAATACCACTGAACTGTAAACTGAAAAATTGTTAATATGGTAAATTTATGTTACATGTATTTTACAATAAATAAATAAATAAATAAATAAATAAATAAATAATAGGATTCTTTACTGATACATTTGAAACCAGATTTAAAATTAAACTTTTTTTTTTTTTTCAAGAAAATCCAGAGTCAGGGACTCCAGCATGAGAAGAGATAGCTCTTCTCAGCCCAATAATTAAAAAATTAAATTTAAAACGTTGAATAACATAGGCCAATTAAAACTCAGATTTGGCACTAGGATCAAATCAAGGGGACAGGTTTCACCATCACTGCAAATCCTCTTAGTAGATTACGGAAGCCGTCTCAGAAAAAATGCCAAGAGGGATGTAGCCAAAGGATCCAGTGAGTCCTTTCAATTGGACAAAAGGTCTCAGGGAAATGAACTAAAAGCAAGACTCTCCCTCACAACCTGAGAGACTCACAGCACACGTGATTAGGATGAGGGAAAGAAAAAGCCACCGGGACACAGAGGACAAGCACGCAGCCGCCTGGGAGGTCAGTGCCGATCTGCACGGTCTGATGAGGTAGCACCAGCCACGGGTTGCTGTTGACCCTGGAAATGTAATGCCCTGCCTCCTCCTGTTCCTCTGCTTGAATGGGAGTGACTGTGTGGTCCCCTGTCCCGCCATCATTTATCAGATAACTTGTCCTTTTAGTTTATTGCGCTCCAGCTCAAGAGGAGCCACATCTGAACCTGATGTAGAGACAACCTGGGGGATTTTTCAAAGTTACACCTTCACCACAAAACTCTGATATGCTCCCTGAATCCATCGGTGAAAATTGCCATTACAGACACGGCAACTATCGCAGCCCTCATTTTACAGCAGGTTTCGTCTGCGCCTCATCAACTCTCATTTATGTGCAGCACCTTGAACTGTGGACAGTGTATTCACATATCTTAACATATTCATGTCTTAAATAATTTGCCCCATAAGCTTTTTGATGGCAGAGAGTATCTAATGGCCGCTGCTTCTAGCCCCCAACTAAGTACATGGTTAGTGACATCCTCACAATACTTACTTACCAAGAGACAGACTGTAAGACAATGTATAATGTCAAGTGTACAGTATTATTTGATTTTCAGGCATCAAATCATCTTGAACTGGGAAACAGCCATCATCCAGGCAATAAATACTGTCGGGGAAACTTCATGCTAACTCCTTCTCCTTTTGCTGCAGCTGCTGACAAATGGGCAGAAACACCCAAAACACTCTGAACAGCAGACATTTTATTAACCATCGCTTTGAACACACGTTGTCATATCAGATGAAGTTCCTACAGAAGCAGGAAGAGTTAATATAGAATACCATGCAGTACTTGACAGCTACATGGATGTTTTGTTTAGGGAACTTTGTGTTGGAGTCCCAGGGCTGGGCTAATTTGCAGATATTTACCGAATCACTAGGTTACATGTGTTCCTTCCCGCTGAAGACACATCTGAATACTTGGGTTATTTCTGCACTATTTATATAGAGCATTTTCTTAAAGATCTTCCTAGGAAAGGTCCGACCTTGCCTGTAGTCATGAGACACCCAGAGCGGAGGGTTAGCCTGGTGAGCTCCCAGGTGGAGCCGACTGCAAACCACAAGGGCCGAAGTGTGATCACGCACAGGATGGGAACCCTGGTGACCTCACGGAGCACCCGGGGCGGTTAGGCAGCAGGTTCAATACGCATTTACTCAGTCACAATAGCAAACAGCGGTGGAGTGCCTACTCTGTGTTAGAAACTACTGCAGGCAACAAAGCCGCAGATATGAACAGGACAGCGGGGAGGCTGGCCTTCGCGGAACCGAGTTCCTGAGACAGCCATGTGAACGTGGACTGTGGTTTCCGTCATAATGATATAGAGATCACTTACTTCCCATTCACAGATACTCAGAGCCTGTTCCGCCAAAAGGAACAGGAAACATTTGAAGGGCTAGCTGCCCCTTCAAGACTCATTTGCTAACAACCTGTTAATTTGCCATTTTCCAAAGATTTGGATGTCTTATGCACTTTCCCGCTCGTGCCAGTACCACTGTGTGTGTGTGAGTGTGTGTGTGTGTGTGAGTGTATGTGTGTGTGTGTGTGTGTGTGTGTGTGTGTGTGTGGACTCTGAGCTGCCAGGGGTCGGGGTCACATCTGTAAGTTATGTATGTGTTCTACACCCAGAAGCTCCTCTACCCCAAAGGGCTTTAACAGCTCATCGTTGAACGACCCTAGTAGCACACTGCTTTGTTTATACTTTTCCTGCCCTGGGAGCAGTATAGATGTGAATATCCAAAACAAAAGAGAAGTCTTTAACACCAAAAATAACAGAATGGAATACAAGAGCTCTAAAGACCAAGCCCTTCACTTCAGATATGAACACTGAGACCAAGAGGTCACACAGCTGCTCTGGTCAGCAGGCCTCCTGGTTTCCAGACTATTGCTCTCACGCTGCCTTCTGCATCACCCCCTAGTACTGACCCCATCTGCAGCATTTCTTTAAAATAAATGCCCAATCCCTATTGTGCTTGAATAGTTTATAAGGTATTCTCACACTTCCTCATGCAGTTCTGACAACCATCCTGTTAGGTCAGCACAGATGTGGAACCTGAAATGAGAAGATTAAGGCGACATTACCTGTCAAAGACAGAGTCAGGACCTGATCTCAGATTTTCAAACTCCATTCCACACTGGAGAAGACGGGACTCCCTGAGTTAGAGATGGGCACTGACCTTCTCTGGCTGCTGGAGTCGGATGGTGATGTGCAAAGTATACAGTGAGTGACAGGGTTTCAGACTCGGAGACAGGCCCAGTCTGAGAAAGTAAGAAATGGCTTGGCTACGGGCATGTGTTACAAGTGGGGGTGGGGAGTATGTGAGGGGGGCATGGGGACACTTGGAGCCCATGACATGTCCCCAAAACATTCATTTGGAAACCCTGGATTGAGTCAGAATAAGACAGTAAGAAGAATCACAGAAACTTTCACACCACATGATGTAAGGTTTGTAGCATAAAGTTTTATATCTGGGTAAAAGCAAAAACATGATTGACAGAAGTAGAATTAAGGAAATCCCATCCTTGGACAATTGTGAACACAAGCCATACAACCAAAAGTTCAAGAAAGAAGAGCTATAGAGAAATCCCATCACAAATAAACAGGAAATTTCAAATGGAAAGAATTTGACCACTCTATTTTACCCTGAAAAGCATGGGTAAGTCCCAGGGATGTCAAGGAAGTTACAAAAGAGTTTCTGGGGAGAGAAAGCAATCACATGATGTAAATATTCACAAGTTTTCTTCCATTATGGTCAGCTCTTCATCCTGGGTAGACCCTGAGCACACACTAGATGGAAGATGGATGGGGCCCCCAAAAATGGGCGGGAGTAGGAGAAAAAGTAGTAGGAAAACGGGCCAATAATAAATTGTCACAGACCATTTCCAAAATGGATAAGTTGCATGTGCACATCTGCCCAACCACCACCACAGGAAAAAGGGGGGTGGGGGTGGGGAAGAATGCATCTTAAGTACTAATTCAAGAGCGAGAGAAAGGATAAATGGAATGCACAGTTTTGATTTTGAGTTATCTGGATTACCCCTAACTGACTTCATTACAAAGTAAAGGAAGGGGAAAAGAAAGCTGCAGAGAGCACTTCTAATAGCTGCTCGGGAAGATGCAGGGTATCCTGAAGCCATGGCAACAAATAATCTCCTTAAAGGTCTTCCGCATCTCTTGGCTGCGGAAGGCGTATATCAGGGGATCGATCACAGAATTGCACATGATGAGTATGAGGTACATGTTGAAGTGAGACATGAAGCAAGAACAGTAGAGATTCTGAGGGCAAGAGATCATCAGAATGAGATGGAGGAAGAACGGAGCCCAGCACACGATGAAAATGCCTAGCAACATGGTCAGGGTGACGGCACCTTTCATGCTGGTCCTCTGCCGCACAGAACTGCATCCAGGCAGCGCTGCTATCTGCTTGACATGCGTCCGTGCCAGGAGAAACATGTGTATGTACAGAGACACCATGAGGAACAACATGGTGAAGAACATGGAGATGAGGCAAATGATGACGTAAGTGGACTCGTAGTAAATGATGAACACAATGCCGCAGCCTGTGCAAAAGATCCAGATGCATGCAATGATCGCCCCGCAACGCCTCACGGTCATGATGTGGTGGTAGCGCAGGGCATAGAAGATGGTGACATACCTATCCACCGCAATGGCCAGCAAGCTGCACATGGAGGCCACCACGGAGATGCAGATCATGGAGTCAAACACATTGTCAATGTGACGCACAAAGGCATCTGCTATCACCAGGTGCTTATTATGTATTAAGTATATGGTGATGGTCTCCCAGGTGTTGGACATGCTCACCATCATGTCAGCCACTGCTAAGCTGCACACAAAGAAATACATGGGAGAGTGCAGGTTCTTGTTCTTTATTATGGCGCCTATGACCAAGATGTTCTCCAAGAGGCTGATGAGACCCAAAGTCAGAAACACCTCCACGGCGATGCCCATGTCTTCACATGGCGAAGACCTGTTCTTGGCATGTGGTCCTGAAAGGTTGCCCTCCGTGGCATTCAGGCTGAGATCTAAGAAATACAGGTGAAGCGAGGAATTCATTGCTCCTCTTCTTGGCACCAAATTTACTGCAAAACAGGTTTTCATTCATGATTCAGAGAGGTTAGCAGTGCACCAAAGAAACACAACAGCATTCCAGAAGCAAGCCAAACCTGGAATGGGTAGCGAATGGACTCGGAGCGTTCGCCGCGTATTCGGATTCTATGTGTTTGAATACAACACATCCTGCCGTGTACCCGGACTCCTGGGATGGTGTCCTTCCAACACGCAGGCTTAGAATGGTCACCAGCCCTCTGTCCTCCTTCTTTTAGGCCTCCATTCTTTCACAGACCTCTGAACAGAGTGACCACACATCTCAGTGTGCCTGAGACAGTTTCACTCTTTGTGCTTGTTGTCCTGGCACCCAAGTCCACTCTCAAAAGTGTTCCCAACACACAGCCTATAAAAACCCTTCCAGTCTCCAGATTTTCACATTCCTAAGACCTCTACGCCACTGCATTTCCTCCAGTGATCTTAGATTTCTGAACGATATGTAGGCCCATATTCTCTTAAGAGAAACAGATGGATGTCTTCTTTTTTAAATAATCTAATATGTAAAATAAACATAAGTGTCATGCTTTGTTGACATTAATAACATTTTTTTACAATTATTAGAGTAGTAACATTGTGCTTATACAAATATTTGTATTATTCATGTCCAAGATGGCAGGACAATCTTTTTAAAATTTTCCACTACAGTTTACATTAAATATTATTTTATACTAGTTTCAGATATACAGTGGTTAAGACAATCATATACTTTACAAAGTAGGCCCTCCAATATTTCAAGTAAGATGTCTTCCTAAGATTTGTCCTGACACTTCTAAAATCCACTAGGAGTCAGTCTCCATAGTTACAATTAAGACTGTAACCAAGGTGATTCATTAATTTTAATATAAGCACAAATAACAAGTTACTGTCTTCAATTCATAAATTTAGTTGCACATGCATGTTGAATTTGAGACACACAGAATGATGTTTTTCCCTCAACAAATAGTTTCCCTGATTCTGCATTTGAATTCCACAAAGTCTGATTAATAAATACTTTTATAAGTTCCACATACAAATAGCATGGAGAAACAAGGGAGTTGAATTTACCAAGAACTAGAGCAAGATCACTCCTTTGTTGCCCAATTTCTCTCCCAGGATTTATATTAAAAAATCCCTTTGCCCTCCAAACTCAGCACCTCTGGGAGTTCGAATTTCTGTCATCATTTTTCATCCTCCGTAATAAGTTTTTACTGAAATGTAAGCATTTGTCATTTCGCCTCGTTCTGTCTCAGGGATAGTGAGCGCCCAATTATATTATCACACTCATCATCACATCAAGCTGTTTAAATATCCAAGTCGCTCTCTTCCCCGTGACAGCAAGGCATGCTTTTGCATTCCTTTCAAGGCGATTGTAAGTACAAAGAAAGTGTGGCTATTTACCAGCGCTCTAGCCCGCTCCGCTTCTCTTGCACAGCAGCCCGCGGGCCCTTCGCTCGGGACACTGGCATCCACAGGCTGGGACCGCTGCCGGGAGCCTAAGTGCCATCACCCCGGGAGGGACTCCTCCAACAGAGGCGCCTCGCGCCCGGTGGCGGCTCCCCGGCCTTTGTACAGCCTCGCGGCCCCGCCTCCGTGCCCGGCTCCCTGGGGACCCCTTCTCTTTGCTGTTGTCCCCGGCGCGGGCCTGAAGCACCACCTAGCGGTCAGAGCCCTGGAGCGCGACCCTCCCTTTGGCAGGCGGATGCCGCTCTGGCTGCGGGCCTTCGAGGCTCTGGGCGACACCTGCATAGAACAACGTCTGTTCTTCTGTTTGTGGAGAATCCTTCCCCCAAAGTGCGTTCAAATGTGTTTCCTAAATGGCTGTTCTTTTTGACTTCGCTTCTTTTCTCTTCCTCTTAGGCATTGATTAACATGCTGATGGCTCATTAACAGCTCAGATTCTCCTATCCCCTCTATCAGTCCTTCTCTCCAAATGGTCCCCAATGACTATCTGGAAAACCCGAGTCTGGAATCCTCAGGGTTTGGTGTTTTGTTTTTAATATTTTATTGATTTTTACAGAGAGGAAGGGAGAGGGAGAGAGAGTTAGAAACATCGATGAGAGAGAAACATCAATCAGCTGCCTCCTGCTCACACCCCCCCCCCCCCCACCGGGGATGTGCCCGCAACCAAGGCATATGCCCCTGACCAGAATCGAACCTGGGACCCTTGAGTCCACAGGCCGATGCCCTATCCACTGGGCCAAACCGGCCAGAGCTGGAACCCTCAGTTTTGACACTGATACACACTCCCTTGTTGGCATCAAAACTTGAACTCCTCCACAAGGACTGTGTTCGCCATGCCAGGTCTACCACTACCAACATGCTTTTGTTATTCAAGCAAAAAGAGTAAAGAGACTTTCCTCTGGCCAGATATCCTGGCTTTTGGCAATAGTTTCTGGATCTTCCATTTCTCTGGTACCTAATACAAATAAAACATTTTTAAACAGACTAAAAAGAGACTAGGAAGGTACTAAATAATGATAAAAGTGTCAATGCAAGAAGAGGATATAACATCCATAAATATTTATGCACCCAACATAGGAGCACCTAAATATATAAAGCAGGTATTTACAGGGAGAAAGGAACAGTTATAAAATAATAGTAGGGAACCTTAATGCCCCACTTACATCAATGAATAGATCATTCAGACAGAAAATCAATAAGGAAAGATTAGCCAAAATGACATATTAGATCAGATGAACTTTATAAACATGTACACAATTCATCCAAAAACTGCAATTCTTTTCAAGTGCACATTAAACATTCTCCAGAATAGGTCATATGTTAGAACACAAAACAAGGCTCAATAAATTCACTTTTCATACCAAACACTTTTCCAACCATAACAGAATGAAACTAGAAATCAATTATAAGAAGAAGAATGGAAAAACAACACATTAACACATGGAGACTAAACATCATGTTACTGAACAATCAATGGGTCAATGAAAAAGTCAAAGAGGAAATAAAAACTACCTTGAGACAAATGAAAATGGGAACACAACTTTTTAAAATCTACAGGGTGCAGCAAAAGCAGTTCTAAGAGGAAAGTTTATAGATACAGGCCTACCTCAAGAAACAAAAAAAAAAACCACACACACACAAATAAACAATTTAACTTTATATCGAGGAAAAAAGAACTAGCAAAATCCAAAGTAAATAGATGGGAGGAAATAATTAAGGTCAGCACAGAAATAAATGCAACAGACTAAAAAAATAGAAAATATTAATAAAACTAGAGCTGATTCTTTCAAAAGATAAGTAAAATTGACAAGCCTCTAACAAGACTTGTCAAGAAAAAATGAGAACACAATTAAATAGAATCAGAAATAAAAGAAAAGAGATTACAACTGACATGACAGAATTACAAAGGATCATTAAAAAATACACTGGCCCGGTTGGCATGGCTCAGTGGTTGAGCATCGACCTACGAACCAGGAGGTCACCATTTGATTCCAGGTCAAGGCACATGCCCAGGTTGTGGGCTCAATCCACAGCGGAGGGCATGCAGGAGGCAGCTGATCAATGATTCTTTCTCATTATTGATGTTTCTCTCTCTCTCTCTCTCTCTCTCTCTCTCTCTCTCTCTCTCTCTCTCTTTCTCTCTTCCTCTCTCCTTCCTCTCTGAAATCAATAACAATTTATATATATTTAAAAAAGAATACTCTGAATAATCATATACCAACAAATTGGACAATCTAGAAGAAATAAATAAATTTCTAAAAACACAATATTCCAGTATTGAAACAGAGACTTTGAGCAGACCAATTACTAGCAATGGAATTAAAGCAGTAATCAAAACCCTTCAAACAAACAAACAACCTTCACAACCAGAAGAAAAACATTTAAAGAAGAATTAATATCTCTCCTCAAAAAAATTCCAAAACACTTGAAGAGGAAGGCATGCTTTCAAACTCGTGCTATAAGGCTGGCATTACCCGGATACCAAAACACCAAACAAAGACACTACGATAAAAGAAAATTATAGGACAATATCCCTGATGAACATAGGTGCAAAAATTCTCAGCAAATATTAGAAAAATGAATTTAACAACATATTAAGAGAATTATACACCATGATTTATTACAGGGGTGCAAGAATGGTTCAATATCTGCAAATCAATCAACCTGTTCCACCACATTAACAAATCTAAAAATAAAAGTCTTATCTCAATAGAAGCAGACAAAGCATTTGACAAAATTCAACATACATTTATGATAAACATTCAGTAAAGTAGGTATAGAGGGGACATACCTCAACATAATAAAGGCCATACATGACAAATGCACAGCTAACAACATACTCAATGATGAAAAGCTGAAAGCTATTCTTCTAATATGAGGAAGAAAACCAGGATACTCGCTCTCACCACTTTTATTCAACATAGTATTAGAAGTCCTAGCCACAGCGACCAGACAAGGAAATAATAAAATAAAGGGCATCCAAAATAACAAGTGTTGGTGAAGCAAACCCTTGTGCACAATTTGTTGCATTGTAAATAGCTGTAGCCACTGTGGAATTTCATAAAAAAAAAAATAAGGATAAAGCCACCATACAACCCAGCAATTCCAATTCTGGGTATTTTGAAGAAAATAAAGAACATTAACTCAAAAAGATACATACACTCAAATACTGAGTGCAACATTTACAATAGCCAAGATATGGAGGCAAACTAGATGTCCATTGATAAATGAATGGATAAAGATGTGAAATAATGGAATATTAGTCAGCCATTAAAAAGTATGAAATCTTGCCATTTGCAACAACATGGATGGACCTGGAGGGCATTTTGCTGAGTGAAGAAGTCAGACAGTGAAAGACAAATACCATATGATTTTACTTACACGTAGAATCTAAATAAAACAACAACAACAAATGAACAGAAACAGTCTCATAGAGAACAAATTGATGGTTGTCAAAGGAGAGGGAGAAGAGGAAATAGTAGAAATCGTGAAGAAGAATAAGAGGTAAAAATTCTAGTTATGCAATTCGGAAGTCACAGGGATATAATGTATAGCATGGGGAATATAGTCAATAATATTATAATAAGTTTATATGGTAACAGATTGTTAATGAACTTATTGTGATGATCACATCAGAAGTATATGATGTCAAATTGTACACCTAATATAATATTGTATGTCAACTAATATAAAATTGTATGTCAACTACAATTTAAGTAAGTAAATATAATTTGAAATGTAAATAAATAAGGTGGCTGTACCATTTTGCATTCCCACCAGCAATAAATGAGAGTTGCTCTTGCTCAACATTCGCATCAGAGTTTGGTGTTGTATTTTGGATTTTAGCCATTTAGTAGGTATCTTATTGTTCGAATTTGCAATCCCTTGATGACACATGATGTTGAGCAATTTTTATATACTTATTTACTATCCATATATCTTCTTTAGTAAGATGTCTATTTAGATCTTTTGCCCATTTTGCAGTTAAGACATTGTTTTATTGTAGAGTTTTATTGGATTGCTCAGTTGGTTGGAGTGTTGTCCCATACACCAAAAGATTTCGGGTTTGATTCCCAGTCAGGGTGCATACAGGAGACAACTAATCAATGTTTCTCTCTCACATTGATTGTGTTATTCTGAACAATCAATCTTTAAATGGAATGCTGTGTGTTCCTAAGAAGTGGCAGCAGCAATTTCCTTGGATAAATAGGTTCAAATCCATGTGGACGGATTTGGGACTTAAAATGTCATGCCCTTCTCCAATTAATGTCGATCTCATAAAATGACCTTGGCATAGAATAGTTAAATAATGTAGCATCTTGACATGAATTTCTATTTTCAAAAGACAGAGATCAAGAGGAGGCTATTTCCAGAGAAAAGAGTAATACTTAAAACTATTTCTTCATATTAAAACCTCTTCATCTTGGGAATAATTTCAGAGCAGTTGTTTCATGACCTACTAAAAACACATAGGCATCTATGAGTTAAACCTTATTTCAATATTTGCCCTTCTCCATGCAAGGGCTCCTGCCTGCCACAGAGTTGGGTGATGGGTTTCATGAGGGGCACAGAGATGAGGAAGCTCTATTTCCTCTTCAGGGAGTTTATAGTCAAGTTAGGTAGGAAGAGATAAGCCCAGAATAGTGATTATATAACCCAGATGTAATTAAAGAGAAGTACTAACATCTATAGGAATTGAGAAAGAAAACTGGCATGTGTCTAACCTACGATCAAAATCCCAGCAGGTCATGGAGTTCTCAGATGGTCAACTAAAGAGACATACGGGAAGGCGGGGGTGGGGGTGGGGTGGGGGTGGGGACTATTTACAGATGGGGAGGTGACAGCCAGCAACTGCAGGAGCCATGACCCTCCTAGCCCTCCAGGGGCAGGGGGAAGTGGAATCCAGCTCTGGAATTGATTGGGGTGGGGAATGTGGAGAACCACCCAACCCAGCACAGCAGGACCTGTGAGGGGGCATTGCCACCGTCAAACTGAGGAGGATCTGGGGTTGGAGCTTAGGAAACTGCATTCTAACACACACACTCCTGGGACCACTCTCACAGGTGGAGCTTCAGTATTTCATAGTTTGATCATTTTTATGAAATATATCAAATATTTTTAAAGACAGTGAAACAATTACATAGTTGATTGCACTCTATTATAAAATACGCTCACAAATACGCAAGCCCAAACACACACAAATCAATAGCTTAAATAGATCAATATTCCAACTACACAGCTAAGAATAGTATAAGTTAGCTAGATCTCATTTTTATTGCAATATAATTGACATAATATATTAGTTTCAGGTGTACACTATAAATGATTTGATATTTGCATATATTGCAAAATGACCACCACCCTAAGTCTAATTAACATCCATCCCCACACACAGTTATAATTTTTTTCTTGTGATGTAAACTCTTAAGATTTACTCTCTTAGCCACTTTCTAATATACCATACAGTATTATTTATTAACTCTAGTCACCTGTACATTACACCCCCGTGCTTTTTTTTAACTGGAAGTTTTTACTTTTGAGCCTTTCACCCATTTGCCCACTCCGAACCCCCTAAATCTCCTCTTAAGACAATATTACATCATTTGTCAGGTGCCCAAGGTCAGGTCATTCCACATGCATTATCCCATTTGATCCTCTAAACAGTCTTTTGAGGAAAGTTGTTATTTTGCAGGTGAGAAAAACAGTGGTGTAGAGACTAAATGACTTTCTTAGTATAATTTAAGCTACAAAGTGAGTAAAAACCCCAAAACCTGAACCCAGATCTTTCAGCTCCAACTACAGGGCTCTTCCCACCACCCCTTGCTTACATTGCCAAGTAAGTTTACATGATCAAATCTGCTATATGTCACGAATACTATTTTTATTTCCACTGGCATGAATGTCACTGTTATGTCAAGAAAAACAACAAAGTCCAGGATCCTGAGGAGTCTTCTTCAATGAAAATAATGAGTTTTCTCAGGCAAAAAAAGAAAAGAAAAGAAAAGAAAAGGTGAGTTTTCAAAAATAAATATCTACTGAGTTCCATAAGCAAGAGAAAAGTAACAGTAGGGACTATCGGAACGTATATTTCAAACGAGCTTATTCTGCTGGCTGACAGTATGGTTCCCTTTCGACATAAATCTAGTCAAAGAGAAATCAAAGGAAAGACGCTTTGCGTTACTAATGTTTTTAAGCCGATCTAAGCAGGCACACCTCGTACGAATGCAAAGGGATGCCAGCCAGGAGCCCAGAAGGGAGAGGTGGGCGTTGAAATTATTCTGCTCTTTCATTTTTTATGAAGAAATCATAAATTCACTACCTTCCTTCATCGTGTGTGGGTGGAAGGACACAGTATTTTGTGTTTGGTAAGCAGGAGGGCTGGAGGAGACACACGTCACCAGAGGAGCCACCTCCTGCCCTCACCTGAAGAACCCTGAAACCCAGGGCGGCCGTGGAACCCCAGCAGCACAGTGTGTGTGTGTGTGTGTGTGTGTGCGCGCGTGTGTGTGCGCGTGTGCGCGCGTGTGTGTGCATGTGTGCGTGTGTGTGTGTGCGTGTGTGTGTGTGTGTGTGTGTGTGTGTGTGTGTGTGTGTGTGTTGATGAGAATATAGAGGCATTAAAACCATCATAGGTGCAGCCACTTGGAAAGCAATTTGACAGTTACTCAAAGGTTAAACATAAATCTACCCAGCAATTCAATGCCTGGGCATAAACCCAAGAGAAATGAAAACAATATTCACATAAAAACTTGCATACTAATGTTTGTGAAAGCATTACTCATAATAGCCCAAATGTGAAAATAATTTAAGTGTTCTTCAACTGAAGAATAGATAAATAAAAGGTGATATATTCAGACAAGGTAATATTATTTGGCAATAAAAAGGAATAAAGTACAAGTCTTTTTATCAAACAGTGCTGAAAAACTGGATATCTTCATGCAAAGGAATAAAGTTAGAGCCTCGCCTTATACCATATATAAAAATAACTCAAAATGGGTTAAAGACCTCAGTGTAAGACTTAAAACTATAAAATTCCTAGAAGAAAACATAGGGGAAAGCTTCATGGCATTGGATTTGGCAATGATTCCATGGATATGACACCAAGAGCACAGGTAGCAAAAGCAATAAATAGACAAATGGGATTACATCACACTTAAAAACAACAGAATGAACAGGTAACCTACAAAATGGGAGGAAGTATTT
Source organism: Cnephaeus nilssonii (assembly GCF_951640355.1). Classification (NCBI taxonomy): domain Eukaryota; kingdom Metazoa; phylum Chordata; class Mammalia; order Chiroptera; family Vespertilionidae; genus Cnephaeus; species Cnephaeus nilssonii. The sequence goes on along the minus strand of NC_137082.1, from coordinate 64,482,840 downwards.
GCAAACCATATATCTGATAAGGAGTAACATTCATAATATATAAAGAACTAGAACTCAGCAACAACAAATAACCTGATTTTAAAATTGACTTAAAGAGACATTTCTCCAAAGAAGATATACTAATGGCCCAACAAGAGAAGGGAAAGATGCTCAATAAAACTAATCATCAAGAAGATGAAAATCAAAAGCACATCGAGATATCACCTCACATCCATCAGGATGTCTGCTATAAAAAAACAACAACACAACAAAACAGAACATTGTAAGTGTTTTTAAGGATATGGAGACATTAGAACCCTGGTGCATTGATGGTGAGAATGTAAAATGATGCAAATATCATGGAAAACAGTATGGAGATTCCTCAAAAATTAAAAATAGAATTACTATATGACCCAGCAACTCCACTTCTAGTTATATACTGAAAAGAATTGAAAACAGGATCTCAGAAATGTGTTTGCACATCCATATTTATTGTCGGATTATTCACAATAGAGAAGAGGTGGAAGCAATCCAGATTTTTATTGACTGATGAATGGGTAAAGAAAATGTGGTATGTACATACAATGGAAATTACCAGGCCTTCAAAAAAGAAGGAAATTCTGTTATGCCCATTTTACAACATGAATAAAACCGTGTTTATCATGCTAAGTAAAAATAAACCAGTCATAAAAAATGACAAATATTGCATGAGTTAACTTATATAAATTATCTGAAGTAATCAGACTCTTAGAAAGTATAATGGTAGTTGCAAGGGGCTGAGAGGAGGGAGAAAATAAAGTAGTTGTTCACTGAGTATAGATTTTCAGTTTTACAAGATAAAAAAGTTTTAGAGATCTGTTGTGCCACAATGTGCATATAATTAACACTATTGTATTACATAATTAAAAATAGTTAAGATGGTAAATTTTATGTTATGTGTTTTTTTGCCACATTAAAAAAGGCAACAATAAGAGGAATGAAGAACCGATATTGACTATAACATAGATGAATCTTGAAAACCTTACGTTAAGTGAAAGAAGCCAGGCAAACAAAATGACTACTCATTGTATGATTTCCATTCATTTAAATGTCCAGAATAAGCAAATCTATATAAAACAAAGTACAAGAGTAGCTGCATAGGACTGGAAGGGTTGAAGAAAAATGAGCAGTAACTGCTAATGGTATGGGTTTTCTTTTGGAGTTATGAAAATGCCTGAAAATCGATTGTGGTGAACATTGCACAAGTCTGTGCACAAACTAAAAACCACTAAAGTTTAAACTTTAAATGGGTGAGTTGTATGATATTCGTGTTATAGCTCAATGAAGCTGTTAAACAAAAAAAGAGTAGTTATCCTATATAATAAAGAGGTAATATGCAAATTGACCATCACTCCAACACACAAGATGGCCACCCCTATGTGGTCAAAGATGGTTGCCCCCATGTGGACACAAGATGTCCTCCACAAGATGGCCAGCAGGAGAGAGCAGTCGTGGGCAATCAGGACTATAGGGGAGGGCAGTTAGGGGTGACCAGGCCGGCAGGGGAGGGCAGTTGGAGGCAACCAGGCTTACAGGGGAGGGCAGTTGGGGGGAACCAGGCCTGCAGGGGAGGGCAGTTGGGGGGGACCAGGCCAGCAGGGGAGGGCAGTTGAGGGCATCGGGCCAGCAGGGGATAAGTTAGGCGTCGATCAGGCTGGCAGGGGAGTGGTTAGAGGGTGATCAGGCTGGCAGGCAGAAGTGGTTAGGGGCAATCAGGCAGGCAGGCAGGCAGGCAGGCAAGCCGTTGGGAGCCAGCAGTCCTGGATTGTGGGAGGGCAGTCGGACATCCCTCAAGGAGTTCCAGATTGGAGAGGATGTAGGCTGGGCTGAGGGACTCCCCCCCACCCCGAATTTCATGCACTGGGCCTCTAGTCTATAATAATAAAAGGGTAATATGCTAATTAGACTGGATGTCATTCCGGACGTCCTTCCTGATGAAGCTGGGGCTGGAGGGAAGCCAGCCGGGTCCCAGGTGTCTGCAGGCAGCCCGGGGGAAGCCATTGGGGTGCCTGCAGGGGGCCGGGGGAAGCCAGCCTGGGCCCCAGGGGCCTGCAGGCGGCCGGAGGAGGGAAGTCTGGGTCCTGGGTCCTGGAGGGAAGCCAGTGCCAGCAGCCAGGGGAAGGAAGGCCTACTCTTACACAAATTTGCATGCATCGGGTATTAATATAGAACAATTTAAGATAAAAATTGTTACTACAGACAAAGAGGATATATTACAATGATAAAGACATCAATCCACCAGGGTGACATAAGAATTATAAACACATATGCATAAGGGAGTCCCCAAATACATGAAGCGAAAATAACAGAAATTAAGAGAGAAGTATATAATTCAATAATAATAGTTGGAGATTCTATACCTCAATTTCAATAATGGATAGAACAACTAGGCAGAAGATCAACAAGGAAATAGAAGACTTGAACACCATACATCAGTTAGATCTAATAGACATACATAGAACACTTCACGCACGAATAGTAGAATACACAGTCTTCCAAGAGTACATGCAACATTCTCCAAGATAGAACATATGTCATAAAACAAACTTCAATAAATTTAAGAGGATTGCAATTATACAGAGTACATGGTCCAACTACAATTGTCATCAGAGCAGTGGACAAGAAGGCAGCTGGAGTTGGCAAAGTCTCCAAGTCTTCCCAGAAAACTCAAAAGGCTAAATGACTATCATCCCCAATACCTGCCACCCCCGTTTTCATCAGTGGTGGAGGAACAGTCTCAGACCTGTGTGTCTCTATTGGCCATTTAAGTTTAATAGTAAAAGGCTGGTTAATGATTACAAGGCACCTTCAGAAGGAGAATGTTTTGTGGACCATTTGTGTGTGTTTGTGTGTGTGTGTGTGTGTGTGTGTGTGTGTGTGTGTGTGTGGCAGTTTTTAAATTATTAGTTTTTAATATCAGTACTTTTCAATGGAAACAACTTGACCAAAAATCTGTCACAGAATTTTGAGACCCATTAAAACAAAGTTCAATGAGAAACCTGTGTGTTCTTTTGGTCAGCACTGTAACTTTCTATTATACTACTGATGTGTAAGTTGCCCATAACCCACGTCTGGTGTTTTATCTGCTGATTACTTTAGAATTGGTTTCACTTTATCTCAAGGGGAGGAATTATCTGTTTACATAGTAAAAGCTATGGGAGGGGGTCTGTTGGTGTAGCACTAAATAGGTTAGGACAGATAAGCAAAGAGCACTTTTGTTTATGTGTAAGCTAGTTTATAAAAGACAAATTCTGTTATATGAAAGTCCATGTGTTACATGTAAAATTATGTAGTTACATCAATATTAGCAAATTTGTTGGTACATCAAATTTTAGTTTTCCAGTTTTACTGGAATGTGAATTCACGTTTACAAATACTAAGTTTAAGAACCTAAAATGAGGCTTAAATCATACTGAGCACTGTCTTACTACAGTTAATTGTATCCAGATTCTAGGAAAAATAAATGATACTTGGAAAAAAAACTAGGCAAAGGCATCATAAGAAAAAACATAGAACAACATTTCTTGTTAATATAGACACAAAAATCCTCAACAAAAAGCAAGCCACCAAATCAACAGCATATTAAAAGTATTATGCATTATGTCCAAGTATGATTTATCCCAGAAACACAATAGTGGTTTAAAATGTTAAAGTCAATATATTGTTTGAGTGGGAACCAAGATGGCAGCATAGTTGAACGTCTGTACTCGCTGCCTCCCACAACCACATCAAAATTACAACTAAAATACACAACAACCATCATCCAGAACCTCTGGAAACCTGGCTGAATGGAAGTCCTACAACTAGAGAAGAAAGCGCACTGAGACTGGGAGGAGGGGCGGAGGTGTGGAACAGGCTGGTCTGGCACCCACGTGGGCTGCTTTTTTAATCAGGAGGGAGGTCATCAATGTGGAGGCCACCAGTGAGGAGCAAGGGGTCCCAGCCCCACACCAGAAGCCAAGCCCAGCCCAGGGTCCCTGAGCTGGAAAAAGAAGTCCATACAGGCAGAAGAACTATGGGCTGTAAAAACCAGTGTGGATTAGGGCTCAGTGACACAGAGGCTGCTGGAGACTCAGCTGTTCCTCTTAAAAGGCCGGCACCATGAACTGAACTTACAAGGTCCTGCTTCCTCTGAGCTCCAGCACTAAGACGAGGCTCTGGGGGGCACATTTGTCTGGCATCGGGGCAGGAACTTGGGGGCAGCTTTCTCTCAGATGGAGGTGCTCACAGGGATCGTTGTTCCTATTCTAGGACCTCCCCAGCCACAGGGATGACTGATAGCCATTTCTGTTTGCTCTGCCCTGGTGATTCCTAAGACTCCGCCTCATCCAATTTATAACCCCACCCAAGCTGCCTGCAGCAGCTTTTGCATATGAATGTCCTGTCCTTGCTCAGGCTAAAATATCTCAACAAGCTGCAGCTGGGTCAGGGAACCCCAAACCTTTTAATAAAAGGCCCAACACCCGGCACCAGCACCAGCCTTCCTTGCTTCACAGCTGGGCCTTGTCTGGGCACTTCCAAACCTGATATAAAGAGGAGTAATCTGCAGATCTCTCTGTAGCTCCCACTGTGTGGCCCCAGACAGTGGCCTACTTTGCACCTCCCTGGAGATCCAAGACCCAGTGGTCAGTGTCAGACCATACCAGATTACAACTCTACACACCCATAAGCAACACACTCAAGGGGCAGACTCAGTGAGCACCAAAGCCCCACTGAAGCAAGTCCTGCTCCATAGGGATGTCTCCTGCATAGCAGTTCACCCACTGTAGTTGCAGCTGGTCCTCATAACAAATTGGCCTGGAGGTCAATTCTTCCCAGTGACACCAACAGCAATCAAGGCTCAACTACAACAAGACTGTGCTCACAGCCCACAAAGGGGTACACCTAGAGCTCCCAGCTCAGGTGATTGAGCCACTGGGCCCTATAGGACACCTACTACACAAGACCACTTGACCAACGCAAGGAGACACAGCAGCTCTAACCAATACATAGAAACAAACACAAGGAAACAGCAAAAAATGTGGAGACAAAGAAACATGTCACAAATGAGAGAAATGGAAGAAAGGAAACTATTGGATATAGAATTCAAAACCAGTTATAAGGTTACTTGAGAATCTTCTAGAAACCTCCAAGGGACTTAGTGAGAATGCCAAATACATGGAAAAGGATCAGTCAAAAATTAAGCATACACTGACTGAAATAAAGAATAATATACAGGGATTCAATGATTTGAAATATGAGGAAGCAAAAAAACACCAAACAGGAAGAGCAAAAAGAAAAAAGAAACCAAAAATATGAAGATGGTATAAGGAGCCTCTGGGACAACTTCAAACACACCAACATTTGCATTATGGGGGTGCCAGAAGAAGAGAGAGAGCAAGATATTGAAAACTTATTTGCAGCCCTGACCGGTTTGGCTCAGTGGATAGAGCATCGGCCTGCAGACCAAAGGGTCCCAATTTCAATTCCGGTCAAGGGCGTGTACCTTGGTTGCAGGCACATCCCCAGTAGGGGGTGTGCAGGAGGCAGCTGATCAATGTTTCTCTCTCATCAATTTTATAACTTTTTATCCCTCTCACTTCCTCTCTGTAAAAAATCAATAAAATATATATATTTTTAAAAACCTATTTGAAGAAATAATGACAGAAAACTTCCTCTATCTGGTGAAAGAAATAGACTTACAAGTCCAGGAAGCACAGAGAGTCCCAAACAAGAGGAACCCAAAGAGGACCACATCAAGACACATCATAATTAAAATGCTAAGGGCTAAAGACAAAGAGAGAATCTTAAAAGCAGCAATAGAAAAGTAGTTAGTTACCTACAAGGGAATGCCCATACAACTGTCAGCTGATTTCTCAACAGAACCTATGCAGGCCAGAGGGAGTGGCAAGAAATATTCAAAATGATGAATACAACCAAGATTACTCTACCCAGCAAAGCTATCATTTAGAATTAAAGGTCAGATAAAGAGTTTTACAGATAAGAAAAAGCTAAAGGAGTTCATCACCACCAAACCAGTATTATATGGAATGTTGAAGGGTATTCTTTAAGAAGAGGAAGAAGAAGAAAAAGAAAAAGATCAAAAATATGAACAACAAAATGGCAACAAAAACATACCTATCAACAATTGAATCTAAAAATCAAAATAAACGAATAAGAAATCTAATGAACAGAATAAACTGGTGAATAAAATAGAATCAGAGGCATGGAAATGGAACAGACTGACGATTCTCAGAGTGAAGGGAGGTGGCGGGGAAGAGATTAAACAAAGATCTTATATGCAGGTATGCATTACCTATGGACACAGACAATAGGGTGGCGAAGGCCTGGGGCAGGGCGGGACAGGAACCGGGTGGAGGGAGGCAAAGGGTGGGGCGGGGGGGGGGGGGGGAGGGACATCTGTTATAATCTCAACAATAAAGATTTTTTTAAAAAAAAAGAAAAAAAATTAAATGTCAAAGTCAATAAATGCAATACAACATATCAATAGAACAAAGGGGAAAATTACATTATCAGGTCCATAAATAGGTAAAAACTATTTGAAAAATACCCTTTTATGTTTAAGTACACACACTCAACAAACTAGGAATAGAAGGAAACATCCTCAACCTCATTAAGGACAGCTAACATCACACCTGATGAAAAACTGAATGTGTTCTCCCTTACACATGAACAAGGCAAATGTTTACTCTTGCCATTTCTATTCAGAATTGTACTGGAGATTCTAATTAGGGCAATTAGGCAAGTAAAAGAAATAAAAGGCATCCAGATTGGAAAGCAAGAAACAAAACTATCTCTGTTAACAGATGGTATGCTCTTATATACAGAAATACTAAAGAATCCACGAAAAAGCTATTAGAACTAAAAAAAAAAAAAAAAAAAAAAAAAAAAACCTCAGCAAAGTTGGAGGACACAAGACATATCTTTATATATCAGCAAGAATTTTCACTGACAACTATAAAATATTGCTGAAAATATTGAAGATCTAAATAAATGGAACGACATCCCATCTTCACCCATTGGAACACAAAATGTTGTTAAGATGTTATAGTCCTATTCAAATTGATCTACAGAATCAGAACAATTTCTATCAGAATCCCGAGAAGTCACAAAGGACCACATAGTACACAATTCCAATTATTTGAAATGTTCGGAAGAGGCAAATTTATAGAGACAGAAAGTACATTAGTGGTTGCCAAGTGCTGGGGGAAGGGAACAATGTGCAGTGACTGCTTGTGGGTACAGAGTTCCTTTTTGGAGTGATGAAATCTTCTAAAATTAGAAAGTGTTTATGGTTACACAACTCTGCAAAGGGGCAAATTTTATGGCATGTGAATTATATCTCAAAACTATGTTATAAAAAATGAAGATGTGAAAACTTTTAAATTTAATATTAGTTGCCACCTATCAAAATGTTAATGTCTCAATAAACATTACTGAGAATCTACTATATGTCATTAACTTGGTCTACAGCTAGAGGATGAATAGATGATAGATAGATGATGGTAGATAGATAAATACTCATTTACTCCCTACTCCAGTCCTATTAAGTAGGTATTATAAAAAATTCGATTTCAAAGAAATATAAAATTTGACCAAGGTCACCCAGCTTATAAGAGGTGAGGCCAGGATTCTTAAGCAGGTCTGTTTGGATTTTATACACATACCTTTTCCCTATCATATATTTTAATACCTAACACGTTAATAAATTGCTTCTCTTCAAATAGTACATGCTCCCAAAAAAGTTTTCTAATCCCAGCTTATTGGTTAAACAACATATGAAGGAGGCAGAGGAAAAAATTAACTTCGTGTGGCTCACAGAAGTATAATTCATTTCCAGCATTTGTCACACCCTGTAATGTTTGGAATTCTGGCATATAAATCAGTGACAGTGGAGATAGTTTTATTTTTCAAAAAAAAACCCAAAATGTTTAAATAGTTATATTCTTCCTAGTTTTCAAAGCACACTTTCATTTATTTTTTATTTTATTTTTACTCAATCTCATGAGATTGTTAGAATCTCGTTTTACAATGAAAAAATGATGGTTAAGTGACTTTCCATGGTTACATGACTTGCCAAAGGCCACATGGTTTGTAAGTGAAAGGATCAGGATTCATACCAAGTTGCCCAAGCCAAATCTTTCTTTTCTCTAATAAAGAGGTAGAAATTTGCCTTGAGAGAAGTAGGAACCTGAAGTTGGGAATCCGCCCCAGAGAGGTGATTACCAGTAAACCGCCATGCCATGTTTCTACTCATACAAGCCCAATGGGTGCTGTGCTCCAGAGGGACGTCTTTCTACAGGTACACAGAAGAATGTCATTGCAGTTAGGTACTACTCCTGGAGGGCAGTCTCGCCCAGTCCCCCACACTTTATGATGATAATAAATGAGAATAACTTTGCCCTAGGCTAGGGGTAACCTTAAACCTGCCTAATTTTTTGAATAGGTAAAGCACTTGCAAGCTCTGTGCTTCAGCCATTGTTGGTTACTAAGCACATTCAAGAACTACTCACAGTCCAGCTGACGTGGCTCAGTGGTTGAGCATGGACCTATGAACCAGGAGGTCATAGTTCGATTCCCAGTGAGGGCACCTGCCTGGGTTGCGGATTCAAGGCAGCGATCAATGATTCTCTCTCATTGATGTTTCTCTCTCTCTCTCCCCCTCCCTTCCTCTCTGAAATCAATAAAAATGTATTTTTTTAAAAACCAACTTACTCATATATGGCTTTATCTTCCAGCCCAAATGGAGCATAGAAACTGGATTTTCCTCTTGTTCAAAACAACTAGAATCTGGACAAAACATATGAAACAGTGGTTTTCAAGGCACTGGACATCAGACAATGGAGAGCAGTGATTCTGGGGAGATGGTAAACAAAAGAGGTAAGTCTTATAATTGCCCCTCGCTAACTGACGACCTAGAGAGTTTCCGGACTGTGGTACAGGGCAGGGGAGCACAGGCAGTCTCTATAAGTTGAGGAGCAGAGTCAGGAGTCTGAGGAGTCAGGCAGTTAGTCAGGCTAGTCAGCTGCCAGGAATCAGGCAGAGATCGGAGTCAAAGCAAACAGTTCTCAAGGCAAAATACCAGATAAGAGACTGCTGCACAGAGAGATAACTAGACATCTGCAGACTCCCCTCAAAATGCAGCTGAGATATGCATGTGTAAGAGGAAACAACTCAATGCCAGCTAAAGAATATATATATACATATATATATATATATATATATATATATATATATATATATATATATTTAATCCTGACCTGAGGACATGCTTCCATTCGTTTTTTGAGAGAGTGGAAGGGAGGGAGGAGAGGAAGAGAGAGAGAGAGAAAATATATTAACATGAGAGAGACACACCAATTGGTTGCCTCCCTCATGCACCCCAACCCGGGCAGGGATAGAACCCATGACACTTCAGTCCATGGACCATTACTCTAATCATGGAGAAAAACCGGCCAGGGCCAGGTAAAGAATTTTAAAAGCAAGTCCTGAAAGATCTAATTCTTTCCAAGTAACTTCATCAAGTCTGGGAACAAAGCTCAAACTATTTAAAATACATAAAGCAATACAAAAATACTAATGGCATATTTCACAGATCAAGAACAAATACTTCAAATATTTATATGGAACCAAAAAAAGACCCCAAATAGCCTCAGCAATCTTGAGAAAGAAGAACAAAGTTGGAGGGATCACAATAGCAGATATCAACTTATACTACAAAGCCACTGTAATCAAAACAGCCTGGTACTGGCCCAAGAACAGGCATATAGACCAGTGGAACAGAACAGAGACCCCAGAAATCAACCCAAGCCATTACACTCAGTTAATATTTGACAAAGGAGGAAAGAGCATACAATAGAGTCAAGAGAGTCTCTTCAATTTAAGGTGTTGGGAAAACTGGACAGATACATGCAAAAAATGAAACTAGACCACCAACTTACACCATACCAAAAAATAAATTGAAAATGGATAAAGGACTTAAATGTGAGTTGTGAAACCGTAAAAATCCTATTAGAAATCTCCCAAGGCAGATTTCTACCTGTTTATTACAGAAAAGAAAGACTTGGCTTGGGCAACTTGACATGAATCCTGATCCTTTCACTTACAAACCATGTGGCCTTTGGCAAGTCATGTAACCATGGAAAGTCACTTAACCATCATTTTTTTCATTGTAAAACGAGATTCTAATAGGCAGCAAAATCTCAGACATCTCTCATAGCAATATGTTTGTGGATACATCTCCTAGGGCAGTGGTCGGCAAACTCATTAGTCAACAGAGCCAAATATCAACAGTACAATGATTGAAATTTCTTTTGAGAGCCAAATTTTTTAAACTTAAACTTCTTCTAACGCCACTTCTTCAAAATAGACTCACCCAGGCTGTGGTATTTTGTGGAAGAGTCACACTCAAGGGGCCAAAGAGCCACATGTGGCTCGTGAGCTGCAGTTTGCCGACCACGGTCCTAGGGTAAGGGAAACTAAGAAGAAAATAAACAAATGGGACTACATCAAAATAAAAAGCTTCTGCACAGCAAAACAAACCATCAGCAAAATGAAAAGGGAGCCCATTGCATGGGAGAACATTTTGGCAATGATATATCTGATAAAGGGTTAATATCCAAAATATATAAGGAACTCATATAAGTTAACAAAAGGAAGACAGACAATCCAATTAAAAAATGGGGAAAGGACCTGATTAGACACTTCTCCAAAATGGACATACTGATGGCCAAGAGACATATGAAAAATGCTCAAAGTCACTGATCATCAGAGAGATGCAAAATAAAACGACAATGAGTAATCAATCACCTCACACCTGTCAGAATGGCTACCATCAACAAATCAACAAAGGACACATGTTAGTGAGGATGTGGAGAGAAGAGAACCTTAGTACACTGCTGGTGGGAGCAGCCACAGAGGAAAACAGTGTGGAGTTTCCTCAAAAAATTAAATATGGAACTGCCATTTGACCCAGTGATCCTGCTTCTAGGAATATATCCTAAGAAACCAGAAACACCAATCAGAAAGAATGTATGCACCCCTATGTTCATAGCAGAGCAATTTACAATAGCTAAGATCTGAAAACAGCCCAAGTACCCATCAGTAAGATGAGTGGATACAAAAGCTGTGGTACATTTATACCATGGAATACTATGCAGCAGTAAAAAAGAAGGACATCTTACCCTTTTAGACTTGGAGAGTATTTTGCTACGTGAAATAAGCCAGTCAGAGAAAGATAAGTATCACATGATCTCACTCATATGTGGAACCTAATGTACAAAATAAACTGATGAACGAAATAGATCCAGAGATATAGAAGCATGGAACAGACTGTCCAATCTCAGAGGGAAGGCGGGGGTGGGTGGATGGGAGGAGATTAACCGAAGAACTTGTATGCATATATGCATAACCCAAGGACATAGAGAATAGAGTGGGGAATGCCTGGGGTGAGGGGAGTGGGGGGGGGGGGGCGATGCTGGAAAGGGTCAATGGGGAAAAAAGGAGACATATGTAATACTTTCAACAATAAAGGTTTTTTTTAAAAAAAGGAAAAAATAGATTAAAAGAGTGCTGACTCGCTTTTGTGCCTCTACAACTTAGATTCTAAATTCAGCATTTGCTAAAATGCAACAGTTGATTAAATTTTATGGATTTAATACATACCGGGCTCAAATTATAGTTATACCTGCAAATTCCACTAGTAAATAAATTAATATTATTATTATTTTGTTAATCCTCACCCAAGGATATTTTTCTGTAGATTTTTAGAGAGAATGGAAGGGAGGGGAAGAGACACAGAGAGAGAAACATTGGTATGAGAGAGACACATCAATTGGTTGCCTCCTACATGAACCCCAACCAGGGCCAGGGATTGAGCATGCAACCGAGGTATGTGCCTTTGACTGGAATCAAACCGGGGATCCTTCAGGCCGCAGGCTGACGCTCTATCCACTGAGCCAAACTGGCTAGGGCTAAATTTAAACATTGTATTCCCTGTAATCTTAGGAAAGAGGCTAAATATAGAGACAAATAGGTATAGCTCACTTATAGCCTTGCCTAAATTTCCCATATTCATAGTACTGATTGCCCTAAAATATCCCATAGCGGGCATAGGTGCTCTAATCTAACGAATAACAAGTTGAAATTAAAGTCAGTCTTTGGTACCTACAAGTTGACTTCATAAGATGGGATCCCATGGATGCCCAATTAAAATAGTTAATATGACCCAACATAAAGTAGTTGTTTGAGAAAACAGGGCCTTCAAGGATTAAAACTTAGTACAGTATATAAAACCTCATTAATAAAGGGGTGATTTTCCTGACTGCTTGTCCATTTGGCAGCCCGAGTTTGCCTCTTCTCAAACCTGGAAAAAAAATAAATGGTGCTTCTTGGTGGATGACTGCAAACATAATGCTATGGTTCCCTTCCCTTAATGCCCCATACCCCATAGTCAATATTATTACAATTACTGATTCTATCCAATCAACAGCCTGCGAATATTTTCTCTTATAGATTTGGCTAAGATGTTGCATTCAGTGATTGTTTCCTCAGCCTCTCAGCTGCAGTTTGCCTTCCCGCCTGAAAGGACCCAATATTCCTTTTCCACGCTCCCCAGGGGGCACCTTAACAGCTTTGCCCTCGCGCACAATCTTTGCAGGGCAGACCTTCACTGCGTCCACTGTCCCCAGGAACACAGGTAGAACATTACATTGAGGACTTCCTCCTCCAAGGAGATCTGCTTGACGCACTCATGGACACATCCAACATCTATTAGTCTTTTTGGGTTCTGGTGGCAACATCTTCTTTATTTACAAATTTTACTTCCAAATTGAAAACAATAGGCACTCCTGTCGGTGTCCTCAAAATGGCTCCACTCTTGAGGCTTTGGCAGCCTCCTCTCAGGCCTCCTGGAGCCTCGGGTCCACTTACTATGGCCATATGTTGCCCAAGGGCCTTTAATGCAAGAAACTGCTCCTTTTGACCTCATGCTGTACACCATTAAAACAAGTGACTGGCTACCTACTGGCTTTCCTGAAAACAGAGGCTCTCACAGACCTGGAGCCTGTGATCCCCAATACCCGGATGCCCATTACCTTTGGGCAATGGAAAAGAAATAGCAACAAGCTTGGCGGGTCACCAAATCCTCCTCAAGACAGGATGGATCCAAACCGGGCCCTCTGGCATATTCCATGTGCAAGAGGAGATGGTTTCCCGTGCTCAGTCCCTTGCCAGATGTCATGGTATTGCAGGAGTCACTCCTCCCCCAGACCCTGTTGGCTACCTATGGCCCTTCCTCCATGGCCCTTTTCTTTATTTAGAGAGGGCTATGTCTTGCCTCCCTGTAAATACTTATTATACAGTATATGAGGCCATTTAATAGTGTCTATTCTTATATTTATAAAATGTTGATCTAGCCCCCATCCCTAAGTATACCTATAAGGCAAGATGTCTGGAGGTAGATGGTTCCAATCTAGGCTAACCAAGCAGCTCAACAATGTCTTTACGTATCCAAACTTTTTTGTCTTTTTTGTCCTTAGGCTTGTCCCCTCATGGTTGTTAAGATGGCTACAATATCACCTTTCCCCCAAAACTGTGTCCAAAGACAGGGAAAAGAGGAGTTTCTTCTCGTAAAACTTCTTATTGGGGAGTAAAACCTTTCCCAGAGACCTCTAAATAGACTTCCCTGTGTGTTATTTACCAGCACTGGGTCACATGCCTGGCAGACAGAATAACTAGTCATCACCCCCCAAAGATGTCCACATCCTCATCCCCAGAACCTGTGAGTATGTGACTGTATGTGGCAAAAGGGACTTGGCAGATGTGAGAGATTAAGGATATGGAGATGGGAAAGATTATCCTAGGTTACCCGGTGGACTCACTATCATCACACGGGTACTTAGAAAAGCAGAAGGGCTCAAGTTCTTTAAATGTTGGAGCTGAAACCACAAGTCCACCTTTTTTTTTAAATGTTTGCACAATACAGTTCAAGTGCCATCTCAAGTATGCGGGAAGTCAGTAACTCCCTCTAAGTAAAGTTCATACGAGTTTCTGGGAGTTGTGGAAACCGATGAAAGCCACCCAAATGAGAATAGGCAGAGGCTATTTACTCGGAGCTTACTAGAGCAAGGAGTCAGTCGCCATCACAGGCATCTGGCAGACACTCAAAGGCAGGCAGGGGAGTGGGGACATTTCAGTGAGAAAGGAATGATCCACGTGTGCAGTGTTTGAAAGGTGGTGCACTGGGAAACTGAAGGTGAGTTACCTGGAAGCAGCTCTCTGTGAGTGGATGGGGGAGCATCTTTGGCTTGCTCTGGTTGGTCCAGAGGTGAAGATGGGGCAAAAATAGAGAAGTTGGTAGTCAATGACTGCAGAGGTTGTGGGTCAGAGTTCTATTATCATCTACGGTCTGGCCATTGTCCAATTGTACCTTCAGGGTCTCAGAATTTGCCACTCATCCCCACTTCCTGTTGCCACAGAATGGTATTTTTCCTTCAGCTCACAGGGCTCCCCAGACGCTGGGGAAGGCACTAGCTATGAAGTAACACAGAGTCTGGGTAGGGGGTTTTAGTTCTCAGCCAGAGCCAGTCAGGAGGGAGGAAATCTGGAACTAGTCGTTTGGAGAGTTGTAGCCAGATACTAAAGGAAACTGGAAAAATTGAAAATTGGGTAAGGATTAACAAATTTGGCAAGATTAAAAAGGCTGCCACATGAGCATGCATAGCACTTCACAATTCTGTGTATATATTCTGGTGAGAAATAAATTGATATATTTACATCACTTACTGGGCACCCACAGGGCGTGAAGAACTCTGGGTTATACCCAGTGCTTGAAAATTTGAAGGAATTCCTAATTAATAAACCCAGGAAGGAGGGTTTTGTCTGCTGCTAATGATTTATTCATTCTAAGTGTGGTGATCACTGTCAACTTCAAGGAAAGACCAAATGTAAGGAAGGTAGAAGCATGAGACAATTGCAAATGGAGACCATTAGTAGCATTAATAGCACAATGGTAAATGTTACAGAAAACATCTTTCAGCATTCCAGGTTAGCCAGGACAATCAAAGACACTGCAGCAATCTGTGGTGAAAAATCACTGTTAAAGTTCTTAAAGCAGTTTTCTTTCCCTAAATCTCACAAGCAGAAAGGACAACCTCAGGTATGTATGGATTTGGTAGTTTTCATAAGATCACTGGTAAATTGTACTATATTAAAATTAAGCGCTTCTTTTCATCAAATACATTGTCACAACACAATATTCAACAAAGAACTTGTATCCAGAATAAATATATTTTTCAAAACCAACATGTTAATAAAGACAGTCCACCCTGATAGAAAAATGGGGAAGAAATTGAACAGGTATTTCACAAGAGGACACTTAAAGACCAATAAGCATATATGAAAAGTACTCAATCTTGTTAATAATCAGTGTAATGAAACTAAAGCCACACTGAAATGCTGCTACATGCCTGCTAGGAAAAAATGGGAAAGACACCATTAAGTGTAGACGGAAATACAGGACAATTGGAACTTGGGAAAACTGGCTGGAAGCATCCAGCAAAGCTGAAAATATTGTATGTCCTGTGACCCTGCAATTTCACCCCCGGGCAGATATGTGTACCAGAATTCATGTACAAGAATATTTGAAGCAATACCACTAATAATTGTTCGCAAACTGGGAATGAACCAAACATCCATCAGATAAGTAATGTGGTTTATTCATGCAGTGGAGTACTATACAGCCATGAGAATGAACCATGAACAAATACATGCAATAAAAATCTCACAATGTTAATAAGCCAAATACAAAATACATAGTTTGATTCAATTTGTGTAATTTCCCACACCAGACAAAACTAATCTATGCTCTTAGAAATGAAGATAGTGGTTCCCTTGGGGAGGTAGTAACTGGAGAGGAGCAGGAGGGGCTTCCAAGGTACGGGTAATATTGTTTGTTGATCTGGCTGCAGATAGTATTCATGTTTCATTTGTGAAAAATCAGTTACACTTCAATAAGAAGTTAGAACAAAATGATCTGCCTCGGCCTGCACAACCAGCTGAATGAAGAAATGATTCCTTCTCTTGGCCTCGCCCCTTGGCTACACTCCCAACTCCTGCCAGTTCCCACTGGTAAGGGTGGGAAGAGAAGCACCCCCTCACTGACTAGCAGGCGGACTAAACTAGATCTGCAGTGGGTCCGACTGCTGAAGGAGTAGGCCTACCAAACGTGAAATGAAGTCTGCCTTCCTGCCTGTTGATCCTTCACTTTCTCCCCTCGTCCCCTAGTGCCTAAATGTCCCCGCTCTCTGCCCCAAAGCCTTACTCGGTAGTACATGTTCCTCTCAGGGAACACTTAAATAAGTATCTATGTTTTGAACAAAAGGGATGGAGTGTCCCAATAGTTAACTCTTCGAGTTGCAGGATGGATGGGCAAGGAGTCATTTGAGCCTTTTTAACACCCCTGGAGGAATAGAACATGCAATGGAAATGCAGGCCTGATTGGGTTTTGTGGGATGTTCAAATCTTGGCTCTGCTTTGGGTGAGTTTGTATCCCCTCTGTGCCTGTTTCCTCATCAAAATAAACTTAGCCCTATCCTTACCTCATACAGTCGTTATAAGGATTAAATGAGTTCCATACAAGTTAGAAAAGTAACTGACATAAGATAGGTTCTAATGTTAGCTGATTTTATCCAAGGTTTGCTATCCCCAAGGAAGCAGGGCCCGGGAGCTCAAGGAGCAGAGGGCTTCGGGACTGACCATAAGTCTCCCCAGGCAAACCTGGGTGTCCCACACTTGCTTGTAATTGCAGTGAGGAGCAGGCTAAATAAATGGGAGCAGAGGAGGAACTGAGGACACAAGATGGAGGAGGTGGCTGTCTCCAGCCGCATTATATATCTGTAAATACGTCTATCATTAAATAAATAGCACCCACTGCGTCTGTTATCATCAAAGAATCAGGAATGTTGCTGTCCGAGGGTGGAAAATGAAGACAATTCTTATGAGGTGTGTTGTATTTTATATAATAGCAATTAGGGAGGTGAGGACATCGTACACCCATGCTTCCTACTGACCAAAGGGCCAGTAAACGCCACGAGCATTTTCATACTTTATTTATACAGCCCTGGTCCCTGGATCTGGGTTTTTTTAAAAACCCAGAGAAGGTAGCAGTGACTAGTTCATGATACGTCAAAGCCTGAGGTAGATAACAAAGTCATTTTATCAATAGTGGAAAATAACGTTGTACTGAATATCCACGAGAATATTCACACTGGCATTTTCTCACACCTATGAAAGCCCAATCTTCATTAGAAGAATACATGAAGATGTATCAAAATAACATAATGGCAATACGCTTATGAAGCTGAAGAATAAATTCCCAAAAGAGCTAATGGGATTGGAGATCTGAACATCTGATAGCTGACGCTTTTTCTGCCTCTCCAATGATGATCAACATTGCACCTCGCCTCAAAGCCTGTCTCCCAGTGTAAACCTCTTTTCTGATGCCCTATCATCTCTTTTCTGATGCCCTATCAATGCTATTAACACAAATGTAGACCACAATCCCATTTCCTCAATTTCCAAGTTTAGGGAGGGGATAAGCCAGGAAACTGTTCTGCTAATTACAAGGATTCCTTAACAGAGGTCAGTCTCCAAATCAATGCCTTCTCTCTCTGCAGGGACGTTTCTTTGGGAGTCACACTAGAACCAGACGCTTGGTATACACAGAAGGAGCAGTTACTACCCCAGGCTTCGTGCTGTCTGTAGGTTAGACACCGCCCCTTGGAATGCAGCTGGGATTGCCATCTCTCTCCCTGAACACTATATAGGGCTAGGAGTGCCTGTCCTTAAGCATATTCTGTTCTAGGCCCAACTAATTCAATTTGCGCATTCTTGGTTATACCCTACTCCAGCCATGTTCCTAGAGCAGTCCTTCCCATCTCAGGTTGTGTTCTTTCCACAAATGGCTGATTGACCCTCATCTCTACTTTCATCTTCAGAGGACAAACTGAATGGCAGGTCTGAGAGTGCCCTTCAGTCATTCCCATGAACCACTTACATCACTGATCTGACAATGAAAAGACATATCCTTCAATTTCCTAATGGTTACCAGTTTTTAATGGAAAATCACCAAATATTTAGGCTGCAGGTGTATTTGGGGTGGGGGTCCTACCAGCTTTTGCCTTGGTGATTGTGGGCAGGAGCCACCTTTTCCTAATACAGGACACCACCCAGACACTTAATTGCAGCAAGGAGACATCGGGGAGTGGAGGGAAGTGCAGAGAAGGTAATGAGGCCAACAAAGCTCAAAGGAAAGGGCAACTCCACATCCTCAGGTGTGACTGCGCCTCTCCTGCACACTCAGCAGCTCACTCAGACCCCAGAGCCCTGCTCCATCCATTCCGGATCTCTTCTGTTCCTTCCTACCCACAGCCCTGGACCTTCCTTTTCTCTCTGCTTGCTATTCCTAACAATTACTCCATCCTTTAGGCAATTCTTCTTTTCTCCAAATTATCCATGGAGTGGAAAGAGCAGAAGGAGGCTAAAAACGGTTTATTATTTGCTTAGACTTAACTACGACCATTAAATGAACGACGATAGGAAATAATAAAGCTTTTCAGTTCTATTGAACTTTCATAATACGCTCTGGTACTTCCTCCAAAACTAAAGTAAACGTGGATATGTAGTATTAGGAGCTCACCATCTCCCTCTCTTCAGCACCATTACAAAAACCTTAGCTAGCTAACAGCAGCCAACATAATCAGAAGTACTATTATTTCCCCAATGACTCATGGCAATCACCACCAAGGCAAAAAGACTGACTTTTCGTAAACTGGTAACAGTTTGGCGATTGACAGATTGCAGAAGAAACAGAAATTAGGTAATTCATGTTTCTTGCTAAAAGATTTGCTACTCCAATACCATAAACAATAGCATATATAAACAAATTGAAAACTACACTTTTTAAACAAGTACTCAGGATTATTAGAGAAATAATGTCTTTTAAACATGCTTTAAAGAAATTATTTATGAAAGGGATATGCAGTAATTGCTCTGCTTTGTTCTTTTCAAGTTTTTACTACATCTAAAAATTGGCAAGTTTTATCAATTGTGATGTGACACTATTTAGGACAACAGTTCACCTAGCTGTCAATTTTGGAAGAGTAGTCAAGCAAGAAGCCAGAGCTCATGATTGTAATGGTTTTGAAATAGCAAATGCAAACTCTGAATGGTGATGAGATGCTGGATCCTACTATGCAAAATACAACATTGTAAGTGAGGAGTAGATACTGCTGCTTCTTTCTGGGCCGAAAGGAGTAACGGATTTATAGCATAAAGCGCTATAACCTAGATCAACATGGGAGAATGAATCTGAAGTTGGTCAGCTTTTTTTTAGTCACATCCTACAATTGCAGTTCCATATTTAAATCTGAGGATAATATGCAATTGGTTTACATGGGCATGTTTTCATTATATCTTGAGAGAAAACATCGATGGCATTTTGGTTCAATGAAGAAAGGTAAATCTAATTATATTCTTGATACCTAGAAACATTAATTGGCAGGAATTTCTTCAGAGAAAACCCTCAAGATCTAAAGCAGTTTTGTGCTGGCATCCAAAATGTTCTATCCAGTTCCAGAAATGTATCATATTAGCAAATAAAATAGTTACTATTTGTAAGGAAATGTAGTAACTGGCTAAAATTCTAGGTTAATAACTATTATGACCATTTAAAATTTAGTTTATAACTTCAGCGATACCTATTGAACATTTCTTACATTTAATTGTATAGATATGCAATCCATTTCATCTTGAAAAACACTATGTAAAACTATAGAAATGAGAGAACACACTTGCAAACTATTATACTCCCTCATCAATTCTACAACTGCAATAAATTTAATACTGTAAACAGACCGAACAAATCAGAGCACTGTGGAGAGTTCATATTGTAATTTTAACAAGTCATATTGCAATTTTTATGAGCTAAGAGAGTAGAGGCAAATGGAATTCTTAGAACATTAAAAATAGATTTTAAAGACAAAGGTCCCAACTTATTCTTATATACACACACAAAAGTTCATCTGTCACAGACAGCAAATATTGAATGTATACACTGGAGTTTCCAGCACCATCCTGTACATTTAGAATAATTAAAATAAACAGAAAGTTGACAAATTTATCTAAGGTGGATCATTCAAATCTGTGTAAGATGAAATACAGTTGTTCTGGTGCTCACTGCTGCTTCTCAAATGCAAAAACCAAGTAAATACCTAAAAAAAAAAAAATAAGTAAAGTTACAGTTTGCTTCATCAAATCCTCAGGGAAAACAAAACAATCTCAATCATATTTATAATTTGGTAAAAATTGTTAGGCCTTCAAGCAGCTTTTAATTAGTCATTTAAAAAGCAGATAAGGGGTTATATATGATGTTTATTTGAAAACAAATGTCAGTCTACCCAGTGACATCACAGCCCCTGAGAAGACCAATTCAAAGGCTTCAAAATCTCTAAACACAGTTTAAGAAAATTTAAGAATATAAAAGCAAAGAAAATTAAAAGTAAAAAAATCTTAGGACTAATTTTATTTTTTATCCAGAGCAATATATATATAAAGTATTTTATTCAGAAAAAAAAACTAAGAAGAAGAATGATAAGGAATATATAACATGCATGTTAAAATTCTAATAACTGAATTGGCCTGGTAAGGAAAGTGAGCCAAAGGTTACATGATAATCAACGCTTAAAGGTATTAATCTGGCCCCAACAATGATACTCCTCCATGATTCCAGCCCCAAGGGCACTCTCTCTTAAATAAAATTTCTTACTTTAATGTGTATTCACTCAAAGACATCTAAATGCATCTAAGGTTCTCCATTCTGAACCCTACTAAGGTTCACACCTACAATATCTTCTAATACAATACCAATAGGTTTTATGGTAAGAAAATACCTGAAAAGATAACAAATCATCAAAACATCACAAGGATGTTCAGAGTGTGTATTAGGACATTCATTCAACTAGCGATAATAGGCCACATAACTTAGGAGTCTTCACTCCTTTAGTTAACTTTTGAACAGGGAACATATGAAGGATGTCAGAGACCATGTAGCAGTCTCCTGATCCTTCAGCTTTTTGCCCTTCCAACCCAGCCTGTATGGGTACCAGTCTTTCCAAAACACTACTTTGACTTTGGCCATGCTATTCTCTACTCCGTATCTGCTAGTTCCCAATTTGATTTGATTTGATTTTGATTTTTTACGCAATGACAGATGGACAGAAAACAAGCAGGATAATCATCAATACCGTAGATTCTTCTAGACTCTAGAGGATAAGGAAGAAAAGTAATCTAAATATTCCTGAGATTTAAAACAGACCAGCATTACTTAACCTTGCCCTGCACTCCAAGGTTGCAGTGCAGCCCTGCCCAACCCACTCCCCAACACCTATACCTACTGCAAACCCCCCGCAGTCCTGTCCTTTCCTCCTCAAGAGTCACTGAAAACCACTGAGATACAGTATCTCATGTCAGAGAAGCAATTGTAACTTTTCTTTCTAGCTCTAACACTCTGAAAGTCTCACTCATATAAAACGTTTTTTGCGCAGGCATTTCAATTGGGATTTAAAGAAACAAATCTTGAACCACTTCTAAAAGCAACCCAGCAACAATTCTCTACTTCCCTTTCACATTTAAAGTATCTTATGGAGAAGCAGCAGGCTGGGGCAGTAAATGCTTAATGATTAGACCAGTAGGAGTTCAAAATATAACTTCGTACATTTATTAGACTGTGCGACTAGGCAAGATACTTTCCAGACCACAAAGCCCTCCAGTTTAGAACAGTGTGCCTTATCAAAGAGTTGAGTGCTCCCAAGAGCTAGAATCTGGCTGCAATTTGGCCATTGCTCCTTTCCTATTGTTTTCCACATCTCTAACCCATCTTCTCCTCAACTGTCTGGGGCTATCTAATTCATTTGTATGCTATCATTAAAGTCTACAATTAATATAAACATACTGCTATAAGCTACAGCCATCACACCATCAAAGCCTCCGACCAAGTTGTCTGCCCTCAAACTGTGCTCTGGGACTGGTAGCATATCTAAGATAGCTGTGTCATCTCCAGTTTGGGGAAAGAAAATGTGTAGGTTTATGCTCACGTCTCAGGTGTCAAAGATTACGTCTCTATCTCTATCTCTACATCTCTATCTCAATCCCTTTTCAACTAAGGGCACCAATATTCTGAGACAAGCTCAACATGCCGGCCCTATGTGTCTTCTTTCCTTTTCTCCTCTATCCAATTCAGCAAGTCCTAAGAAAATGTCTTTTCTGTGGATTTCTATGAGGCCATGGTTATGAGCATGGAACACTGTGACCTTAGCCAAGTTATTTAACTGCTTTCTCACCTGTGAAAAGTAGATATAATAAACAATAGTCTACTTGTAAAGTTGTGAGAATTAACTGAGTTACAACATATGAAAAGCTAAAAATAGTGCCTGGGCACATGTTAAACACTTGCTAATATCAAGTATTATTTTTTCTCGGGTTTCAGTTTTCATTCAACTTTCTTTCACCCATTTTTCCCATTACAGTAACTTTAGCATTTAAAATTGTTTGCCCAGCTAATGCATTTATTTTGTCCGTTTCTTCCATTAGATAGTATACTTCTGGAAGGCAGAGATAACTTATTTACCTTTTTATTTCCTAACGCCCTTTCATAGAACTTTATGTAAGTCAACACTCAATGTTTATCAAATGGATTATCTTTGAGTACTACTTATGCATTCAACATAATTACCAAGTATTTAAATGAAAAGTGCGAACTACCTTTTAAGTCCTCAGGGCAACCACATAAGGGTATTACCATTATCCTACCAGTAAGGGAGCTGACTTCAGCATCCATTTGCTGAAGAACTCAGGATTTCACAGATTTGTCAGGTCTCTTATTTCTCTTCCAAAGACAGGTACCTCACTTTACAGTGTCTCCATATCAGACCTGTTCCCACCCCTCTAAAATATTCACTCAGTGCTCCTTCACTAAATGTTCTAGTATCTATTATGCCTTCGCTGTCAACATCAGAGTGGCCAAAATCAAATAAAGTACATGGAAGTGTACTATAAGCCATAATTCCTGATAGAAAGCTGAAGTAAAGCCATCAAATACAAAGAGCTATGTAGTTAATGAGTTAAAGGGCTATGTAGGCAATGAAAATGTTTAGGAATGTTCATGAAAGTTTATATTAAACAACATTCTGCATATATTTTCTTTCGACACTAAACAGCTGTGCAAAACAGGGAATTGGACATAGTAGGGATTTTTTCTATAATTAAGTACATACACAACCTAATATGTGTCAGAAAAATTCTCGATTTCATATTTTAATAATCACTTTAAAACAATCTTTGAAAATGTCAGTAAATCTATACTGATAATATACTCACTTGTAGCTTCCCATTCTGATTTACTTAAGGTTCCCTAAAATTACAAAAAAAAAAAGAAAGAAAATTTCAGATTGAATATGGAAGTACAGTTAATCTTTGAGCAACAAAGGTTTGAACTGCATATGTCCACTTATATGTGAATTTTTTAAAATAAATACTGTCAATTTATTTTCCTTATGCTTTTAAGAACATTTCCTTTTCTCTAGCTTACTTTAATACATTTAACATACAAAATATGTGTTAATTAACTATGTTATCAGTAAGGCTATTAGTTAAATTGGGAGGGGGGATCAAAAGTTATACATGGATTTTCAACTATGCAAGGGGTCACGCTGACCCCCATGTTGTTCAAGGGTCAACTCTATATATATATGCACTTATTTTTCAATAATGGGCAGAGGTGTCCAAACACTATCTTTGCTATAAATATACATACAAATTACTATAAATATTACTGTGACCTGAACATATAAAATAAATCATAACCTTTAACACCACCCTCTCAACACTTTTGCCCTCCTGCCAAATTCTCTTAACCACTACTTCTCAACTGAAGGGTGAATTTGTGTAAAGAGGGTGTTTGTGTGTGTGTAACTAAAAAAAGCATCTAGCTTGTATATTTAA
This sequence comes from Cnephaeus nilssonii, assembly GCF_951640355.1. Classification (NCBI taxonomy): domain Eukaryota; kingdom Metazoa; phylum Chordata; class Mammalia; order Chiroptera; family Vespertilionidae; genus Cnephaeus; species Cnephaeus nilssonii. The sequence goes on along the minus strand of NC_137082.1, from coordinate 64,458,765 downwards.
CTTAGAAAACAAAAAAATCAAAATGCCTATCTCAAAACATCAAATAGCCCTACAGGAAGAAATAAAACTTTTATGTTTTTACAAAGAAATCACCAAATGAAGTACATATTATGCAAAGGAACTAAAATATATTTAAAATAGTTATCAAAATATTAAAAACATTTTGATATAGTAATGAAATGGCTAACAAGATATAGTAGCAACTCTAGCAACTAATGTAATGTAATTTTGAAGAATTAATGAATGTAAACAATATTCTCGGATGCCAGCAGAAATGTGTTATGCAAATATATATAATTTCTATTAATGACAAAGTCACAGCTACAAATAATACAACTGTTATTGTTGTGTTCATAATACGAGAAAATGTAAACTTCATGTAGAAGTCAGTGAAAATGAACATGTAATTTTTCACCATCTGTTCATGAGCCCTGAATTTTATCTATGGAACACATTAGATAATAGCACCTAGGTTAAGATATAATGATACAGCAAGAAAACTCAACCAAGTCTCTTAACATTTTCCCCATCTTTACTGCTTCATATATAGCACTCAATTTTCAGTACATTTTATTCCCCAGTCTATGGTTAAAAATCATAACTTAAGGAAAACAGATTAATGTGTATATGATTTATAACTCAGTAAACCCATGTTCTATATACCAATGAAATAATTTCCTAAGTTTCCATATGTACCTTTTTTCATTTTTTTTTTTAGAAAATATGTTAAAATTTGAAAACTTACCAAAGGTAACCTTACTTGACTATTCTTTATGTACTGTGCTGCATGTTCGTAGTCATCTGCCTTTTCAGAAGCAAGTTTGGAATTCTCATTTGCAGGATATGCCTAGGGAAGCAAGTCAAATTCCTTGTTAAGATATCACACTGAAATTTACAATGCAGAATTAACATACTAAATCACCTAAATAAAATGAATAACACAATAATTCCCAAGTATTACTTCAGGAAGACAAACTATATATACTTGTGAAATATATATATCCTATATAATAAAAGACTAATATGCAAAATCAGCCAAACGGTGGAATAACTGGTTGATATGACATGCACTGACCCCCAGGGGGCAGACGCTCAACACAGGAGCTGCCCCCTGGTGGTCAGTGCGCTCCCACAGGTGGAGCACCACTCAGCCAGAAGCTGGGCTCAGCTAGAAGCCTCTCCTGCCTCCACAGCAGTGCTAAGGATATCCGACTGACGGCTTAGGCCCACTCCCTGCGGCTCCTGGACTGCGAGAGGGCACAGGCCGGGCTGAGGGACACCCACCTCCCTGTGTGCACGAATTTCCTGCACCGAGCCTCTAGTATATATATAAAAAGGGTGGCAGGCAGCAGCTGTTATGGTGAACTTGATCATAATCAGAATATTTAAAGTTGGACTAAATTGTATCATTTAATCACCACCAAGGACCACTTAGCAGCAAACACTTGCAGCTCCCTGACTCTCAGTCAAAGGCTTTTTCTGTTACAACACAAAGCTGAAGAAAGATATTATCAAATGAACTAAATATTAATTTGAGCATTATAGCTATTTAATAGGCACGGAAGGCATGAACAGCAATTAGAAACAATACAAATGAAAAACTCTAGTCAACAGAGAACCCAGTGAGTTTAACAAGATAAGGAAAATAATCCAACCTCCAAATTATAGGTAATCTCCACATTCTCATAAGCATCTGAAGAAGGGTCAACAAAACAAAAAAAAGTGTGTGTGTGTGTGTAAGAGTATGTTGGCCAAATGTATATTCAAAGTACCCCAAGCACTATTTATAGGGCATTTTAACTAATTTCTCCTTATACTATGAAGAAAAGGGCTTTGGAAATATGTAAATCAAACATAAATTACATAGACTATTTAATATAACAACTATCTACTCTATAAAAATTACATATTCTTTACCAGTTAGCAAGAAACAACTTTAGACCTAGATCTTCCTGGCAATTGTGTAAGAAAATGATCTGGGAATGTCTACTGTGCTAGCTTTCTTTTCTTTATAAATATCCTACAGTGAGTGGAGGCATTAGAAATTTAACTATTTGTTTGCTGTTTAAAAAGTGTTTGGCTTTTTGGACTTCCATATTGTTACCATTAACAGCTATATTCTTGATCGCATATTAACACAAGATATAAGAAAATCGTTTGTGATCACTAAATTCTTTTTTGAACTTTTAATTCCACATCTTATAGCTTCATTGCATCACAAAGCTTCAAAACTTTAATTTGAATGTCTGCCAAACTATTCTGTTGTAAATTTTTTCTTCACCTTACCAGTGTAATCAGACTCCTCCATGTGATTATTTGCCTGTCAAACATCTAGTTTCACTCCCTATTGATAATTTTAAAAGACCAAATAACATGACTATATAAAGTTCCAAAACTGATTGTTTTGTCTAAACTTGCTAAAATGTATATATCCTATGAAGTATCTCCCCTCAAAGTAGTTACCTTCCAGAACTGTTTCCAGGTAAGAAAAAAAGAAAAGAGGTGTCAGGACTTTATAACTATAGTTCCTTGGCTTATGTCTTTTCATTCTTTCTTCCATCTGCTACACTGCTCCAGGAGAGCAGAGTAAAGCTGTACTGGTTCTACTGCTGAAACTCTGAAGGCTGACGGCTTTAGGAAAAGACCTTTTACAGCAAACATCAGAAAACAGATCCATTTAAAATCTGACCTGGACCAAAGCCATAGCATCCTGGCTGCTCTTTCTGCCTCTGGCTTTAACATCCCTCAAACCATGCTATCACAGTCATATTCTCATTCTTGTTTGGTCATGTCCTCTCTCACTCACAGTCCTTTATAGGCCTGCAAAAGTGATTTGGTGAAGAAGTAGAAAAATAACAAAGGACTTTTTCAAACTACATACTATTATTGCTCATGTATGTCCCCAGATAGCCACAGTAATAAGTCATATCCTCAAAGGCAGTAATGGGGGAGAAGACTGGAGACCTACTGTGCTAAGAAATACTGAGTTACCAGTACTTCCTCAAACATTCTCTGCTCTCTCATGCTTCTCTGTCTTAACTCTTACAGTCTACTTTTCTTCCCAAAAGGCCCTCTTATATTTATTTCTTCATTACTGCAATTCTCACATTGTATTGAATTATTTGCTTGTATGTTTATCTCAATACACCATAAGGTCCTTAAAGAAAGGGGACCATTATCCCATATCCCACTGTCCAGATGTATTTTTGAATAAATCAATTCATTACACAAATCAATTTATTACCCAGATGGGAAGAGAAAGTATAAATAACTGATCACTGTACATGCAAAGCATTATCAAGTAAGGATGATAGCAGGCGTGGGGAACCATTTTTCTGCCAAAGGCCATTTGGATATTTATAACATCATTCATGGGCCATACAAAATTATCAACTTAAAAATTAGCTTGCCATATTTGGTCAAACATTTAATTAACTCATCCCTAATGCCTTGGCAGGGCCAGACCAAATTATTTCATGGGCCTTAATATGGCCTGCATTCCCCACCCCTGTACTAAAGGCATGTATGCATATAGTGATTTATGCACACAATATTTTGAAATTTTTTCCTTTTCCTCAAAACTAACAAAAATAAGCCTCTCCTCCTAATGTAAAGTAAATATAAACATTCCTAATTCTAAAACAAAAAATGTGACCAACAAAGAATATGACATTTTAGTGATTACTGGTTTTAAAAGACAATTTAGGATTTAAAATCAGGGGGAAGGGGAAGGGATGCAACTATAATAGGAGACTTTTGTTGGAATCCTATATAATAAAGAGGTGATATGCAAATTGACCCTCACACCCTCACAAGATGGCTGCCTACAACCAGGCCGGCAGGGGGGTTAGTGAGGGACGACCAAACGATTGAACAAGCAGGCTGCATGGGGCGACCAGGCCGGCATGGGGGTTAGTGAGGGATGACCAAATGACTGAACAAGCAGGCTGCATGCGGTGACCAGGCCGGCGAGGGTGAGGGGGGCAGTTGGGAGCAACAAGGCTGGCGGGGGGTGGGGGAGGGAGGTAGTTAGGGGTGACCAAGCCAGCAGAGTGGGGCAGTTGGGGGCGACCAGGCCAGCAAGTGGGGGGGGGGGGGTTTAGGGGCGACCAGGCCAAAAGGGGGGGCAGTTGGAGGCGATTAGGCTGGCAGGGGGGGCAGTGAGGGGTGACTAGGCCGGCAGAGGGAGCAGTTGGGGCGACCAGGCCGGGGGCTGGGGGGGCAGTAAGGGATGACCAGGCTGGTGGGGGAGGGGCATTTAGGAGCAGCCAGGCCCGCAGGGAGGGGGCAGTTGGGGGCGACCTGGCCAGCAGTTAGGGGCGATTAGGCCGGCACACAGAGGCAGTGAGGGGTGATCAGGCCGGCGGGGGGGTGGGAGCAATTAGGGGCGACCAGGCAGGCAGGCAGGTGAGCAATTAGGAGCCAGCGGTCCAGGATTGTGAGAGGGATATCCGAATGCCGGTTTAGGCCCGATCCCGGGATTGGGCCTAAACCGGCATTCGGACATCCCCAAGGGGTCCCGGATTGGAAAGGGTGCAGGCTGGTCTGAGTGGACCCCCACCACTTCATGCACGAATTTCATGCACCGAGCCTCTAGTACACCTATAAAAACTGAAGAAAATCTAAATGTTAATAGCCATGTGACCCCAAACAACTATTTACCATCTCTGAGCCTCAGGCTGCCCATTTAAAAATAGAAAAAGCGGCTGCTTTGCCTTCTTCATGAGAAAATTGAGGATAAGTAAGAGTAGACTTAAAATACTTTAAAAATATTCTAAATTGGATGAACTCTCTAAAGAAGTTTAATGACTGATTAATATGACCACTGATCAATAACAAAAATGCTCCCTATAATCAGTGATAAAATACATAAGGAAAACTAATTAATTAATGGTTGTACACTGTGTTTAAAGCTTATATAGACAACCTTCACTACTGCATTAGGGGAAGCAGAGAGGAGTCCAGGAGTTAAAGCAGGTATCAGGACCAATATAGGCTAAAGATTGAAATCTTGCTAGACAGTCACAAAGAACAAATTATACATGGTATGAACTTGTCTCGGACCCTGGCTAGGAAGGTTTTAAATTACTGTTTAACAAAAGGGCATTAGTGTAAAGAAGTGGTTCTCACCTGGGGGTGATTTTGAACCCCAGGGGATATTAGGCAATGACTAGAGACATTTTTGGTTGTCACAGCTGGGGCGGGGATGCTACTGATATCTAGGGATATTGTTGAACATGCTACAGTGCACAGAATAGTCCCTAAAACAAGCAATTATCCAGCCAAAATTCTAATAGTCCTGAGGTTGAAAAATGTTATTTTAAAGAATTACTATCTAGAAAATAAAATTTGATGACAGCATCACTCATTCATTCATTCATTTACTGAGCACCTAACCTGGAAAGTTTCTGTGCCAAGCTCTGTCTTAGTGCTGAAGAGTCTAGAGTAGTTATAAATAATCTGTGTAATGTATCAATATTAAGTGTCTACATGGCCTTGAAAAGAATCTCAGAAGTAGCCATTGCTTTCAAAATACTTACCTCCAGGGCCTGCATTCGTTTTAACAGCATTTTATTTTCACTGTTCTTAATCTTTTCTTCATAGAATTCCAGAAATGTTTTTTTGTAGATGAGTTTCATATTGTACTTCTTCACCATTCTGTCCAAAAAAAATATTACATAATGAAAAGGCTTCTAAAATATTTGTAATATCTCAACAGCTTACTATCACACAATAGTGACATCTTCTGGACTTAACTAAAAAAACTACCATATCTCCTTCAGATATTCACAATGATGCAAAATAAATGCTGAGCAATATACCACTAACCATGACATTATAAAAAAATGTCTTCCAAATCTCAATGGGTCACAGGGAGCTCTCTATTAATACAACAAATGGGTCAGGAACCAAAATGAAAGACTGTGTGATGGGAATGAAGAACTAAAAGAACACTTTTCTATATAATCCATTTTATTTAACTTTATTTCTATAGAATCCTCACAGCAGTATTGAAAACAGCTGCCAACTTCCTTCTTAAAATATTCTTCCTCTCTTGGGTTCTATGGCAAGTTGTAGACACTATTAATTTTTATCCTACATCTTGGGTTGCTTCCTCTGTTTGTTTCACAGGTTTCTTTTACCCAAGTTTAGTTGCTGAAGAGTTTGGCCGAGAAACTTTAATCATTTTCACTCCCCTGATTTTACCCAGCACAGTTATCAGTGCTCAGCTCTCTCTTCTGTTCCACTCATTTACTCCACTGCTTACTAGAAATCTCCACCAGGATCTGGCATAGGCATTCTTTAACTTCCCATGTCCCAGGCTGACTCCCACTAGACTGTTTCTCTGCCAATCTTTGCTATTTCAGTAAATTTCTTTAATGATTCATGCCAGAAATCCTGGGAGTTCTCTATACCATCACACTCTCTCCACTGCCCACTGTATTCAACATGCCACTCCATCCTCTCCATCCTATATAATAAAAGCCTAATATGCTAAGTGTCTGTTCAACCAATCAAAGCGTAACATGCTAATGATATGCTAAGGCCGCTAAACCACTTACTAGATGTGCACTGACCACCAGGGGGCAGACACTCCAATTGGTAGGTTAGGATGCTGCTGGGGTCCGGTCAATCGGGACGGACACACCCTGGAGCCCTCCAGTGGTCCCTCCCTGGCTGGCCAACCTCCCACATCCCTGCTCAGCTCCAATCGCGCACCAGTAGGGTCTCTCGGCCTGCCCTGCACCCTGCAATCCAGGACCCCTTGGGGGAAGTCGGAGAGCTGGTTTCAGGCCGATCCCGCAGGCCAGGCCGAGTGACCCAACTGGTGCATGAATTCATGCACCGGGCCTCTAGTTAAACTATAAAATGGGCTTCAAGGCTTTCCTTCAGCTTCTTGAACTAGCCAAGATCTTCCTCACTTCAGGTCTTTCATATATATTGTTGCTTGTGCCTGGAAGATTCTTAGTTCCAGTCTTTAACTGGCCAACTCATCCTTTAGATTTTGACTTAAACATCAGTTCTTCACAGATGACATCCTTAAATCCTCAATTACATTAGTTCTCCCAGTTATACTCTGTGTCTGCGTGCCGCCCCTGCACTCCTACAGCTCCCCTTGCTGCATTTGCCAACGTTTATAACTATGTATCTGTAGACATCGTGAGGGAGCCTAGAGATGATTCCAGGCAGCAAGTAAAGGAGAAAAGAAAAAAAACAGAATAAACAACTGAAAAAACCCTGAGGACTTGTGAGGTGAGGGGATAGGATGAAGGGAAACATATGCAAGCCACTGAGATTTGTATGTACTAGTAAAAGGCATATGTAGGGCAGGATTTCTTGTATTAAATTAGCCCGTCTTGGAAAGATATGAGCAAAGATAAAAATCTCTTATATTCCAGGCAGTTCCTTTCTATTATAAATCTCCAAAGCTTTTAGAAATAAAACCAAGCTTTACACATAGCCCAGCCAGTGTGGCTCAGTGATTGTTGATCCATGCACCTAGAGGTCACCAGTTCAATTCTCGGTCAGGCACATGTCTGGATTGAGGGCTCCTTCCCTAGTACGGGGTGTGCCGGAGGAGGCTGATCAATGTTTCTCTCTCATCAGTGTTCTCTCTCTCCCTCTCCCTTTCTCCTCTAAAATCAATAAAAATATATTTAAAACAAGCAAACTAACAAACAAACAAGAAAACCCCAAGCTTTACACCTAAGAAATATCATAATTACAAAGAACTGAAACTCAAATGTATAGGTTTGCCATATGAAAGCTAATTATATTTTTGTTCAGTTTCTTAATGAAATGGCAAAAGGGCATCTCAAAAATCCCTGTACATTGCTGGAAATCTGTCTCACAAAATGAATACCTATTTCAATAATTTTTACAAATTTAGATATTAAAATGATGACTTGTGACTTTTACATCTATCATCATCAGGCAAATTAAGTAGAAAAGATTGCTAGTGCTTACTTAGCACTAAAAAAAAGTTAACTAAAATCACCAACTTTGTTAATTAAAACATCAAGCTAACATATTAAACATATGAAACAACACATTAAAAATGTCTATTTAATTTCTTATATTATGAAGCGGAACAGTACCATTTCCCAAAAGTTTACTAGTTTTAAGAACAAATATGATTTAAGTTTTTTAATTTTACAGATTTTATTCCTAAGTTGTGCATAGTATTTTTCTCATGTTTAGTCAGTCCACTTCTATGTATTGTAGAACTCCTGAAAATCTTACACCCATAATTTTACTGTCTGAGATAAAATTCAAGTAGTCACCAACTAAAAGTAAGCAGATAATAAGCTCTTTTGTTCCCAGTTAAAAAAAGACTTTTGTTTTTAAAAAGTAGGAAATAAAATTCAGTCAACTAGCTTACATTTAAGTTAACTCTTCCACTCTGCCTATCAAGAAAAATCCTAAGATCAAGGTATCTCATAAGGCCTTGAAGCCTTACCTGATGAAGTCTGATATCCCAACTTTCCCCGTGTCTATAGAGTCCCCAGGACTCCTAGAAATTCAGGTGCATGAGGGACTGCATTCCTGAATCAGGATTTTATTATCAACACTAGTGGCCTGGTGCATGAAATTCGTGCACAGAGCGGGGGGGGGGGGGGGGGAGGGTTCCCTCAGCCCAGTCTGCACCCTCTCCAATTGGGGACCCCTTGGGGGATGTCACAGGGATCGGTCCTAAACAGGCAGTCGGACATCCCTCTCACAATCTGGGACCGCTGGCTCCTAACCGCTCGCCAGCCTGCCTGCCTGATCGCCCCTAACTGCCTCTGCCTGCCTGCCTGATTGCCCCTAACCCCTCTGCCTGCCTGATCGCCCCTAACTGCCTTTGCCTGCCTGCCTGATCCCCCCTAACTGCCCTCCCCTGCCGGCCTGATCTCACCCCCAACTGCCCTCCCCTGCCGGCCTGATCTCACCCCCAACTGCCCTCCCCTGCAGGCCTGATCTCGCCCCCAACTGCCCCTCTGCTGGCCAATTTGGTTCTGATTGGTTGGTTTCTATGCCAGTCAGCGTCAAAAGCTCTGCCTTCTAGGCAGCCATTGGCTCCTCACACTTCACCCAGATTTGATTCTGATTGGTCAGTTTCTATGCCAGTCAGTGTCGAGACCTCCGCCTCCTAGGCAGCCACTGGATCCTCACACTTCACCCAGATTTGGTTCTGACTGGTCAGTTTCTATGCCAGTCAGCATCTCTGGGCCTATCAACGGGGCCTGATCAGAAAGGCGGGGCTGATCAGCAGCCCCGTTAAAGAGTCTTGGAGAGAAATGGAGGCGAGGCTGCTGGTCAGACTGGGAGAGAAAGAGAGGGGCAAGTGCTGGTCAAAAGCTGCCACTGAGGCAATGGATCAGTCCCTGCTTCTCTCTTCAGGCCTCTCTCTGGCCCTGATTTGCAGCCTCCTAAGCAGTCAGTGCTGGGGCACCAGGCGTGCAGCCAAAGCAGTCAGCGCTGTGTTGCCACGGCAACCTAGCACTGACTTCCGGTCTGGTCAAGCTTCGGTCGTAAAGGTCGTTACACCCTGGCTCTTTATTATAGAGATTGCCTATGAGACATAGGAGATTTCAGAGCTACAGTGAAATATGAAACAACTTTTAATACCCATCCCTGTAAAAAGAAGGATTCATTTGATACCACCAAGTTACTAGTAGTTATTTTTAAAAAATCTTTTGCTATTTGTAATGTCAGGTATTTTTTGCCACAAGTTGAAGGTAATAGACTCACTTTCTTACCTACAAGATAAAATAATTATAGGAATAAAAGAAAGCTAAGCAAGGCTATAAGAGACCAATGGCACAACCCTGGTTTGAGGGTTTTGTTTTTTAAAACAAGGCTATATTTTTTCTTTGGGAATCCTATAGAGAACTGTCTAGAAATACAGATTTTCCCTTCCCCCTTTTTCCTTTCTGAAGGCAAAAAGAGAATAGTAACAAATAAATGACATTCTTACTCATTTAGTAATGGAAAATAGACCAAGAATTCAGGGACATCCACAACACCTTCCAAGTTGAAGTCATACTTGCAGCCAAATAAAGGATAATCTCCTTTCTTCTGAAATTTCACAGTATATATTTCATTTCCAAATGATTCTGTTTCTGAAGCTTCAAGGCGTCTTCTATATTTTCCCCAAACCAAAATAAAAAAGATTAAAATTGTTATTAGTTCAGATTTATTCTGATCAGATTATGCACACACACAAAAAAAGACACCACAATGCAATTTTAAAAAGACAATCGATTAGCTTTTTTGGGTTAATCCTCACCTGGGGATATTTTACAGAGAATGGGAAGAAGGGAGAGAGAGAAAAAAACATTAATATGAGAGAGAGACACATTGATTGGTTGCCTCCTGCACACACCTTGACCATGGCCAGGGATAGAACCTGCAACCCAGTATGCGCCTTTGACCCTTCCACCTGCGGGCCGGCACTGAGCCACACTGGTCAGGGCTGATGAGCTTTTTAATAGAATTTTAGCTACTTTAAAGACATAATGTACTAGAAGTTCACTAACTATCACACTAATAATAAAATTAGGGTAGAGGGTAAGGCTCATTATCATGACAGTTAATTCTCTGTGCCTTGGAATCTGATGTGCAGCTTGTCTAGCACTATAACCTTTGGCTCGATATAACATAAGCCTTGATTATCTATTCAAATAAATTACCAAAATGTTTATCAATTTTATGATCAACATGGCATGTTTTATAAAAGCTCTCTGATAAACATTGCTACTTTAAAATAAGCTTAATACTGAGTCTATTGTAAACCACAATATATTTAAAAGTACTTACATCAGTTCAAAGCTATTGGGAGTGGTACCAATAAAATAGCCTCCAGGGCTAAGTCTCTCACAAGCATTTCTAAGCATCATGTCAGCCTGATCATAGGACTCAAATGAGTAATGACAGACAAACTGACAACTGCAGATGTCAAAATGCATTTCTGGGTCACGAAATTTGTCAATCAAAAGTTCCTAAAGCAAAAAAAAAAAAAAAGGGTAAATATGTTAGAGTCCAACATAATTTTTTTTTTAGCAATTAATTTCTAAAATCAGGGTTCTTAAAATAAAAGTAGACATGCCCTCCAACTGACCTATCCTTTCTTTCATGTATAATGAGGATCATAATGAAATCATATTTTCATTCTTGTTCAGTAGAAATTTGATTCCCATTTTCATATCAATTTTTAAAAAGTAGGGATTCTGAAATCATGTTAAAATGTATCAATCAAATATGACATGTAAAGGAATTGATCCTTTTATTTGGCTTTACTTGAAAATAACACTGAACAATAACTTGGGTTAAAAAATTCCCCGGAAAAAAAAAGAAATTCTCCGAAGCTGGCCTTACAGACATTTAAAAAAAATACACTAATGTTTTTAAAGGTTTCCAACATTCTAGCAGTATACTACCACTTTTCCTCTCACTTTCAAAACTGCTAACAACACATGTAGGATGATTAAGGATATCTCTAATAGCTTAATGAGCTAACAAGACAAAGAACAGACTTTCACTATTCAAGTGTCTCTGTAGTTTTACATTTCATAGCTGGTAAGCAATTCAGAAACAGATAGAAGGTGAAAAAGAAAACCAGACTATAATATATTGGGAAACTACCCTCATAAATTACAAAGTGAACAAAACAATTCAGTTCTATTTCAAAACACTGGAAAATAAATCTTGCCCAAATGGGAAAGCAACAAGTGATTTCAAAAGTTCAAATTATTAAAAACAAAAAATTCTCAGTGGATCATTAAAAAAATTGATCATGACAGAATTTCTAGTTGAAATGGAAAATGTGTCATAAGGATTTTTAATGTTGCAAAACACATTTTTTTAAAAAAAGCTAATTTTTAAAACAAATCATTTACCCAAATTAAATATATAAAAAATAAACTGACAAAATTTTAAAAACCTTGTACCTTAGAACAATCAGCAGTTATAAATTCTGCATTGAAAATATACTCATTATCCCGACGATTTTTCATGTCCTCATACCGCTGCTGACACTGTTTGACAGAAACATCAGCAATATCTGGAAGGGGAAGGGATATTAGTAACTGTCAACAAAGACGCACAGAGAGAAATTGTAAAGCAAAGATGGCACAAATCCATACATTAACCTCAACAGATAAACTTGCGCATGAAATCTAGCCTTAGTACAAGCAAAAGAGTTCTATTTCCTTCAAAACAAAAGAGAAGTCTTTGTTCCTATTATTTTTCAAAAGACATTTAAAAATTCTATAATGATTTTTAAATGATTATTCAAAGTTAAAAGCAGAAAGTTTAGATTCCAATTTCAATTATAAAACCTAACACTGTATGCCCAGTTTTGGAAATACTGAATTTATATTTTCTTAATAAAATATTATTTGCCCTTTTCTCTGTGTTGAGATTTGCACTAATGGAGCGAAAGCAATAGTGCAAAAATAGTGGATAAAATGGTGGCACCTTATTAATGAATACAAGGTAATGGCACTAAATGTATTGCTAATACTTATATTCTTCAGCACTATAAAACTAGCAATGGGGGAAAAAGCCAGTTTCATATAAGAATATCCTTGATAAAGCAGTAAAAATAAATTTTATTAAATCTTGGCTTTTGAATACATCATTTTAATATTCTATGTGATGAAATGGAAAATAAAAATAATTTTCTACTATATAACAAAAGTTTAAACAGGACTGGTGTGACTGTGTTATGAGCTGACTGGCCAATTTTTTCATAGAAAATTATTTTCACTTGAAGGAACCACTGACAAAGCGATTACTCGGACATGGTAATATAGTAGTCATTATCTTGAAAATAAACAAAGTGAGCCTATCACTTTGAGAAAAACAATGGACATATTTTTTACCAATGATAAAATTTGAGCTTTCAAGTGAAAATTACAATTCAGAAAAACTGACATCTACCACCATGGGCTGGGCATCTTGCCATTCCTTCTCTGATTGGTGGTGATACCAAACAAATGTGATTTCTTGATGTCAACATAGAGATCTGTATAACTTTAGTGAACATTATTTTCCAAATATTACAAAATCTCATGGGGCAAAACAGCCATCCAAAGTGCAAGATAAACCACTGGAATTAAATGTAACAGATTATGAAAAGTTCATTATTATGGTTTCAGATTCCACACTGTAGATCTTTAAGGAACTTGTCAAGTTTTGGTATAATATCAAAGATGAATTTCCTATTTGAAAATACTCCTGCATTTTTCAACTACTTATCAAATAAAATAACAAATCACAACATATTGAATACAGAAACAGGTGTGAGAATCCAGTTATCTATTATTCCAGACTCTAAAGGAATTTGCAAAAATATTTTTAAAATGCCAGTCTTCTTACTAAACTTTTTTTAATGGATTAAAAAGATTCTTAAAATTGTTTTAATTACTATAATCCATTGATATAGCCACACACACAAGAGCTTTCTGGGGTCTGCAAGCCTTTTTAAGTGTACAGTGGTCTTAAAAGCAAAAAATTCGCGAAGTGCCAATTTAGGCAATGCTTCAGAGGTAGTGCTGTGCACTTCCTATTACTCATCACATTGGGAAGAACATGATGCCTGCTTGTTCCACTTTAGTTAAGACTGACTAGTGGGTCCAGGTACTTGATTCATTCAGTTAAGTTCCTTTCAACTTTACCCAATAGCTTTAGCATCTGTTTATGATTGTTGCTTAGATCTATTATTTCATCAAGGTAGAAAAATTGTGATTTTCATCATTCCTCCTGATTTTTAGATAAATTGACATTTCCCTTTTCGACCATTTGGTTACCTTGAAATACGGTTCATATCGGGTAGGGAAGATACTCAATCTTAATTTATAAATTTCAGAATAACGAGTAAGTTTTGCAGCAACCTCTAAGGGTGAACATTATCTCATTTTAAAAACACCCATCTCATGCATAACCCCCATATATACTGAAATAAAATATTTTAGTGTCATTTTGATAATGAGATCCATCTTATTCTCCATTTTCCTGATTGACACAAATTACTTTTTCCACACCATTATTATCTTACCAGTACAAACTAGCTTATTAATTCTTCCCTTTTTCCACTTGAGCAAATCTCCACCTTTACCACATCCCAGGTCCAAAACAGTAATGTCACGTGTTTTTTTCTGTCGTAACTTTTCTAAAAATTCCCCTAAAACAGAGAAATAAGTCATAATATATGATCTCCATTTTATTAAAGCATAAATTGTCGCCCCTAATAAACTATTAACTTCTGTCTGACATGTAATATGAAGTATATTTTCACTTATGTAATTCATAACTTTTGGTAAACATTTCAAAATATGACAGTTAATAACTTGATCTCCTAGTATTCAAGATAAAAAGGCATGCATCTGGATTTTAGAAAGTTAAAACAGGTTCTGAAGATTACTTTCAGAATTTGATTCAACATTAAAAAGCAGACATTTTAAATTCTAATTAATACTAAAAGACCCAATAATTGTTCATGATAAGAGAAAACCTTATCATTCATATTTTTTTATAGTTTTCTCTTTCCAAAGCTAAGTATTTAGCTTATTATACACCTAAGTTAATCAAAATAATTATAGATTAAGAGTGCTTGATTGTCATAAAAGATGTCAGGCTTACCACACCCAAAAATATAAGAAGTTGTCAAAAAAGTATACATACCCTTAATTTTACTATCATCAGAATTCTTAAACACTCTGAAGTAAAAAAATGGAATCTTTCATCCCAATCTACCAAATCACATTAACAGCCAACAAACAGTATCAGTGGTTACCCATATATCAATAGCCAAATGCTTCAAATATCAGTTACAGACATCTTAATACCCTTAGACAATTAAAGTATTCAGCAATTCTAAAACTTGATACACTACTGCATCCCAAATCTACTTTTTCTGTCTTTATCACTCTGAGTTTAACATTTTCTATTTAATGTTTATTATTTTGATTGCTAGCATATTCTATATAAATGCTTCTGCCTTTCACTGTCCACAGGATCTTAAAGTAATTTCAATAGAAGTACAAGTGTTCCATATTTAACTTACTGCTATGAATCTTAAGAAACAGCATAAAAATAATATTCAAAGAGTGAAAAACAACAATTATAAAATCTCTTTATTTCCATACAGAAAGACTAATGAGAGAAATCATCAAGAAACATTTCAAAGATATCTTCATCACATTCATGAACAGTACTCAACTACTGACTAAGTTATAAACACCAACAAGAAAGACAGTGAATGACAAAGAATGGATGTTGTGAAGAGAAAGGAAAAAGTCAGAGGGAGCTTTGCATACACAGACCACAAGATTGCATTAGGACCAGAAAGGCAGGTGCAGATGGCAGGGCATCCACTGAGAGAGTTGCTGGAACAGCTGAAGGAAAATAACATGAATATGCTGAGATAAATTTTTGCTAAGTCTGACTTAAGTCTTTTAATGAATAAATACACGAATAAATTATACATCATTAAAAATATTTAATGATAAGTTATCTGCATCATTAGATCTGCAAAAGGAAAGCAAGAGAGAATAAATTAGGATTAAGGTCCAAAGATTACCTTTAAAAGTATAAGCTACAAACGACATAATATTAATCTTAAAAATAAAGAGAAAAGAAAACTGACACTCAGTTACCCTCACTAACAACTGGCAGAGTCAAATAAATAATACTTTTGTAATAAAACATGATTAAAAATTAAATAAAAATATCAAAATGTGTGAAAAAATGAGTCTAGTTTCCACTCTTAACACTTATCAGAATGTCTAATTTATCTTTAAAAGTTAGTAAATTATCATCAAACCTAGTAGAAAGTATCCATAATTAGCACTTGTTTCCAGTGTAATCAAGAAAGTATTTTCACTTTTTCTAAGACTGGCTTTTAAAAAAAAGAAAAACTTCAAAATACACTGGCTTTTTAAAAACCTAACCTCGTGTAATAGTCTATTTGATGTACTAGATATACAAAGCAATAAATATATCCTGAATCATACTTCCTCAACTGACTTCCATTTTAATTTCAAAGGTGAGTTTCCACAGATAAAATACTGGATCCAAAGAGTTGAATGTCTTCATAATCCTCAATATAAACTTTATTTTCTCCTCAAACACCATACAAAAAAAATAAGTTCAATGGACAATCAACAAACATGATCTTTACCAACTCATTAAAGACCTCGAAATAAAAAATCATGATACTGCCAATTTCCGGAATCTGAATGTTTAATCCAACAACATGTCATTGCTCCAAAACTATTATTAGAGTAAAATAGAACAATTACTTAATAGCATTAACTCTAATAATAAAAGGGGCATACTACCTTTTGAAAGCCTGGTTAACTTTTTAATTTAATATCCATTAAACACTTATTAGTATCTTTATGTAGTAAACAAAAAGTAAACATAACCTTTTAATCTCAAAGGCCTGTTTTTAGTTTTGGCTTTAGTTTTATAAAGTCAAGGTTTGATGATTAAATGAATCTAAATTAAAGATCTAGCAACTTGGTATATGATTAACCATTTAGGGGGGGAAATGAGACATAAGCTGAAATAAAACATTCCAAAGTATAAATAAAAAAAAAATCATACCAATGAGGACGCTTTTCATCCAATTATTAAAGTTTCTTAGGTAAAAAATTCGACTTTGGCTACGCTTCTCCAAGCCAACTTCCTGAAGTTCATTGTAGTGGGCAGCCACTGTTGAGCTGTGTCCTACTTTTAAGTGCTGAAAATAAGAGAACGGAACAACATTAAGATTACAATATGGCAAAAATAAACCTAAAAGAGCATCTGACCTATATAAGGATAAAATGCTAATGAAATTGGTAAATTTCACTGAACAACAGCATTAGCCACAGAAATCTCACTAATTATCATCAGATGTAAGACTTGTTTTCCCTTCCCTACTTTTAAAAAAATCTCTAGGTTTAAAATTTTCATCTTGATCTTTTGTCCATATAATTTTGCTATCAATGTTTTAATAAAACAAGTAGTCTTCCAATGCTCTAATTTACTCAATTCAATAAATTCCAGTCAGTGGATAGGGTTCCTACAAGAAAATGAAATAGAAATGAGTAATATGTATTATCCTATATAATAAAAGGGTAATATGCAAATTGACCCTAAGGGGTAGGGGGAAGACCAGAAAGGACCAGTCACTATGACGCACACTGACCATCAGGGGGCAGACGCTCAACACAGGAGCTGCCCCCTGGTGGTCAGTGTGCTTCCACATGGGGAGTGCTGCTCAGTCAGAAGCCAAGCTCATGGCTGGCCAGCGCAGTGGTGGTGACGGGAGCCTCTCCCACCTCCACAGCAGCACTAAGGATGTCCAACTAACAGCTTAGGCCTGCTCCACTAAGGGCTCCCCCGCTGACAGAGGGATGTCTGACTACCAGCTTAGGCCCCATCCCCCCAGGGATGGGGTCTAAGCCAGCAGGTGGACATCCCCTGAGGGGTCCCAGATTGTGAGAGGGCCCAGGCTGGGCTGAGGGACACCCCACCCCACCCCCGAGTGCATCAGGCCTCTAGTCTATTTATAAAATAGCTGTGACCATTACATGAGGCCATACACAGAAAGGGATTAGAACTCAATAGGCTATGTTCAGTGTCAATGATTCTTACTCTTATTGCTATTAATCTATTTCAACATTTTCAATTTGTGATTCCTACTTAAGGCCCTGAGCATTCGGCAAAATTCCCATGGTAGGTACAGGGCTTCAGATCCCCATACTTCCTGTTCAACCAAAGATTTTTACTTGAGAAAAGGGTTCCACTGCTAGTAAAAGTTTGAAAACTAAGTTTATAATACAAGCTCCTCTCTGTTACAAGTATTCACATTCCACTGACAAATGCTTAGCCTATATAAGCAAACTCCTCCTCATGGCTGATGGCAGAATTTTACTCATTCATTGAAGCTCTCTTTCCCTCCAGATCCAGATTTTGTCTCTGATTCCTTCACAACATCTGGTATTCCCAGATGAAAATGACTTGATAGTCCTTGCTCTATAGTATCCCTGCTAAACATCAGGCTTCTGTGTCCACTTAGCTAAAATTGTATGCAACTACCCAAACAAGAAGTTGAAACAATATAGTTAAAGGAGTTGCAGTAAGAAAGAAATGTAAAACTGGGTATAATTTTTAAATGTATCATTTTAAGTGATACTATTTCAGATACAAAAAGAGATGAACACTTCAAAAATGAAACAAGGTAAATCATCTGGGACTCATACTCTTGTCTTTTTTAAATGCTAAGAAAAGGCAAACCATAAAACTAGCTTTCAAGTTTCTAGTCAAAGAAGAGTTTGATACCATAAATATTATCTCATTAGCAGAAGTTTCACCTAAATAAAAACAATTGAAGTACAAGAGTTAAAAACTTACTTTATCTTAATAAAAAAAAGAACATTCTGAAGTTATTATGTAAAAACCAGTATTATTTCACAGCTGCTCCACATTTCAATTCAACATATTGCATTATGAATAAAATAAAATACATTCAACATACTTTCTGCTTTTCAGAAACATCCTCAAGTTCTCTTTTTCTCTTTTTCGGAGTGCCGTCTACAGGAGAAGGTTCATCTTTTGGAAAATCATCAGTTTCCAGCCTTTTTTTCCTTGAAATGCCTTCATCATCACCAGAACCTTTTTCCTCTGGTACAATTTCAGCATCAAGTTTTCTTTTCTTGGATGGAGTGTCTTCTCCACAGCTGGAACTCTCTTTTACAAGATCATCTGCAAACTCCGTTTTTCTTTTTTGGGGAGTGTGTACTTGCATAGGAGCCTTTTCAAAAAGCTCAGTCCCAGGAGCAGTTGTGCTTTCATTATGGCTGAATGAAGACTCTGTTAACGAATTTATTGATCCTTTATCTTCTTCAAGAGAGATCTTTTCACATTCTTCTGCTTTTACAGAATTTTCCATTTTTGATTAAATAGATGATAAAACTTCATGAACACTGAAATGGCAAAAATTTGATATTACCTATAATCACTTTAAAATAATTTTAACCAGAAGCTAACCATTCATTTAATTTCAATGATCAACCAGGAGTTTTTTAAATCTCAGGAAAATGATGTTAATATACATTAATATCAATTTATGAACATACTAATGTGGGAGTACTAATTATAATCCCCAAACTCTTTTAGCAATCTTACCCATAAAAGTCACTATTGGTATTAAAACTGACAAATGAAGGGGGGGCATACAAGTTCCTTTTCTATTCTGATTCTTACTTTATAGCCTTGATTCCCAAATTGTGTGCTGGGCACTATAACAAACTCATACTGGCACAGCAGGATATTTTAAAATTTTAAGGGAAGCATAGTGATATCTGGTATCTGGAAGATATCACAGATACAGGTTCAAGTAGAGCACAATTTCAGCTGAGCAGATTGCTATGTCCCTTTCAATGACATCATAACTTTGTGAAGCAGATATTTTTGTGGCACTAGAAAATCAATTAAACAGGAAATGAAGTTGGTGATGTCTAATCTTATTTCAAGGCTTGAGAAGTTTTACAGTACCCAACAGGTACATAGATTCTATTAGTAAGGACTCATGGTTAACTAAAAATTAAACACTAATATTATTTTTTAAAATAAAGTTGCTAGGACATAAATATTCAAATTATTTTTTAAAAAAATATATTTTTATTGATTTCAGGGAGGAAGGGAGAGGGAGAGATAGACATGAATGATGAGAATCATTGATCAGCTGCCTCCTGCATGTCCCGCACTGGGGATGGAGCCCACAACACTGGCATGTGCCCCTGTTGGAATTGAACCTGGGACCCTTCAGTCTGTAGGCCAATGCTCTACTCACTGAGCCAAACCAGCTAGGGCATACTTAAATTCTTTGGACTAAACTAATGAATGGCACTGTTAGGTATTTCTTTTGGCCTGGAGACATTGAAAAAAAGACACACATCAGAGACACTAAGGGCAACAAGAACAAGAAAAGTGTGGGAACCTGTAGTTTACTTCTGAAATCCCCATTTCGTAATAGGTTTCAGAATTAGGTAAAAGTGAAGATAGTGGCTTTGGACAAGAAGTTTCAAGACTCAGCCAGCAACTTAATAACCATTAAGACTCTTTCAAACGTTCTTAGGCCTAATGGATCGGGAGGGAAATAGGTGAACGATCTGTTGAACAGAAATGGAGATCCATTTATTGTCACTTAACTAATTTACTCAACTCTTACTACAGAAGAGCTCAAAGAAGCACTGTGTGAATTACTGTTCAAGATGCTTTCAGCTTATACAGTATATACATATGTACCACTATTAAAATGTTAGGCTGTATTATTCAAAACAAATGGAAAAGGGAGACCAGAAGTCCAAATCAGGGGAGGGCGGGGGGAGAACAACACCCAAAAAAGTAATTTTCAGAATGATTACTTAAAATGATTATCTAGTAAAACTGGCCTCCAAATTATCAAACCCCTATCATCTCCTCTCTCCTAATAAAGAACAGAAATAGGTTTTAAATGGAAATAAACCAATGTGATTTATCCTCTTTAGCTGTAACTAACGCCTGAAATTTATATTGGGAATAGGTGTGAAGTTTATATATGCAACTCTACTTCCACAAATGAGATGCCATTAACACAATCAATTCGGTCAGAATAAATGACAAAAAAATTCCAAACGATGGCAGAAATAGGTGAGAATCGACTGTCCAAGTGTAATAATGAATAGACTCCAAATCCAAGAGTGTTGCCCTTCAGAATCCTGGAGGAAGGAGTTTACGGAAGAGTCCACTGACATCGAGTTGGAGAAGCAATGAAATGACCAGACATTCGGACCGGGCTTTTCCAGGCACCTTTAATGCAAGCCGTCTCCGTCATTTCAGTTCCACAGACCACCACCGAGCATAGGGCTGGGACCGCCGGGCTTATGCTCAATCGGGGTAAGCTCTCCGTCCCGACCCGCCAGCCAGTCCGGGTCAACTCGAGGGCCCAAGAAGTCGCGACAAGGCGAGAAGGGAACTTTTCAGCCAAGTTCACCCTCTTCCGTCACTGACGCGGCCTAGCTCTTCAACCAAGCCTCCGGCTCAGGTTTCGGGTTCGCCGCTCAAGGTACACACACGCTACTTTGTATCTGACACTCCCACACTTTCCGGCCGACCATGAAGAGCGGCCTAAGGCTGCTCCTCGGGCTTCTCGGGACCCGGACTCGCTAGGTCTGGAGGAGCCAGAGCGCCCACCGGCTCCCACAAGTACTGCCCATTTTGCTCCGCGCTGAGGGCACCATAACCCCCTCGCGAAGGGTACAGAAGGCACGGGGCTAAGACAAAGCGAGCTCATCTCGGGAGTCGCAGTGCCCCTTCCACCTTGATGGCGGCGGAGGACCCAAAGACAAAGAAAAGAAGGGGCCGCAGTCCCAGCAGCACACTCACCCATCCAGCCACACACGGTTCTGTTTGCGGAAGCGGCGAGCCGCGCCACGCTTGTGTAGTTACGCCACTTCCGGGGAGGGCGCTGGTCACGTGACGTCGCTCTCGGCCGAGAGTGGAGTGACGCGCGACCTTCGCGCCGAAACTACAAGTCCCGTCGTGCTGCGCGCAGCGGCGTGCTCCGGAACGCACCGGCGGGTCGAGCAGTCGCTTGCACGTTGCTAGTGGGCGCGGCTGGTGGGGCTAGGGGTGGTGGGAGGCGAGCGTCCACCTGAGCGCGGCGGGTTCCAGCATCCTGACCCACGCTGGGCCGGATCGCTCTGTTGAGTGACACCGCTGTGGCCTCGGAGGAGCTGTCGTCCGGCCTGTGCGGCGGGAAGCGGCGGCGGCCTCAACGTCCGAAGAGGTAGCCTGGGCCCAAGACCTTTAAGGGCAGCGGGAGGGGTGAAGAGGGCACCTTCAACCCGGTGCGCCCTGGGGAGCAGACCCGGGGCGCGAACCCGACCCCTGCCCGGCTCCTCGGGCTGTGGCCGAGATCCACCTGCGGGGATCCAGACTTGCCCGCCCCACCACCCGCCGCGGCCGAAAGAGGTCACCCCCGCCCTTCTCTGTCGGTCCAGTGTCCTTGCAAATCTGCCTTTGGGACTGTTTTTAGCTTTCTGCTCTGTAACTCTGCACCCTCTGCTCTTCCCTTCCTCGGAAGCCTGCCGAGGAGGGGTCTGAGCGCCCCCGTTGACGGAGTTGTCTTAGAGAATGGTCAACATCTTACTTCTCCTTAGGGATTGGCAGATCATTCCCTATCGCCGTATTTGGGAAGTGGCACCATACCTCCCTCCAGGGAGGCCTTTCTGGGCTGTGAGATTCTGGAGAAAGGGGCAGCCCAAACCTCGTCTAGAGAAAAGCCTCATAGCGCGGTAGTCTACGTTGTCTGGACTTGGCTATGGGATGGTTGGGGGAGACAGCACTTTCTTTGTTCATCCATCCCCAGCTTTGCACCGGAGAGTCGAAGCCACCTACTACTGTACTGAAACCCGAAAGCTCCATAGTTGAGGGCCCTCAATTGGAGACTGGGGTCAAAACCGAACCCGCGGGCTAAGATGATTGACGTGTGTACATATTAACTTTATTGTGCCTCAGCACCTCCCCACCTTAATGGTATAAGTCAGAACGTGATCACATTTGCAGTCCATCTTGAATTATACTTTACCAAAATTAATCCCTTTAAAAGCAGCTTTGAAAGTGTGTTTTATTAGACTTCGCTTTGGGGAAGGCAACATTCGCAGCATGTACTTCCTTTACAGCCCTGTCACTTTTAAAATGTGGGCATTATAAACTTTGGACCAAGAATGAATGAGGCCTATTTTTAACATAAATAATTTTAGGGGGAAATTTTTTTTTAATTTTCTTATTAGATTAAAAGCTTCTTCCTATGTGTTTACACAAACTCCACCATGGACTGATGTGCATGAGATATGTAGAGCTCACGTTTTGTAGTTTTTATAAAGCTCAACTGGAAGTCATGTCAATTCAATTGAGAATAGAAGAACTCCTGAGAGTAGTAATAATGGAGGGAGTAAATGGGCCAGATAAAAGTGTTTTGAAAGTTATTGTTGGTGTTATTTTTCCCATTATTACATGTATAATATCTGTTTTTCTGGAAATTGAATTAAAAATAAAATAGGTAATATTTTAGTACCTTCTGTGTGACAGCCAGATTAAGTGCTTTACACATTTGAACTCATTCGATTCTTACATAATCCAGTGGGATAGTTATGGTTATTTTTGTGTTAAAGATGAAGGTTAAATAACTTGGCCAAGGTTGTGCATTTGGGAATTAGTGGAACTAGGATTTGGACCTAGGCGGTCTAGCTCCGAAGACCAGACTCCATGCTAATAATGAAACAGTACCTGCTTAGAATGCCAAACTCAGAACTAGAAATTGGCTGACAAATAGTTGATTTTCAGAAAATATTTTGATAATTCTTAATGCTTGATGTTTAATGTTCAGAGAAAAAATAGTTGGATAAGATCCCCCAAGACATGATCATCATTTTGTTCAGGGATTTAACCTGAATGTCTTTAATAGTGCCTGGCACACAGTGGTGCTTGCTAATTGAATGAATGAATTGCCAAGAAAGTTCTTTAAAAATCAACTTGTTATAAAAGTTCAGACGAATTATTTGAACCCATTTTAAGATTGCTTTATGTGCTGTTTTGATTATTTGGCTCACTATTCACCCACTCACACCACCTGGTTTAGATTTCTCCTGGTTTGAATTATATTTTATCAGTGAAAGAAATGAAGTAGCAATTTGTAAGTTTTCTGGTTAGAGTAAAGGCAAGCAACTGATTTAGTAGTTACCATTCCGCTTTTTAAGTCATTAGTTTTCAAAGTTAGAACACTCTGACTTGCATTTTAAAGTGTAATTGCTGCTGTAGAGTCGAAGATCACATTTTTTTTTTTTAATCCTCACCAGAGGATATTTTTTTCCATTGATTTTTAGAGAGAGAGGAAAGGTGTGATGGAGAGAGAAAAAGAGAAACATTGATGTGAGAAAGACACATTGATTGGTTGCCTCCCGCACATGATCCAACCAGGCCCCAGATAAAACCTGCAACCTAGGTGCATGCCTTGACAGGGAAATCGAATCCACGACCCTTCCATCAGCACTCTGACACTCTTGAACCACTGAGCAAAACCTACCCGAGCGAAGATCACATTTTTGAAATATAAACACAGTTTTTAAAATGTAGATACAATGTTGTAGCTTCCTAAGAATGATGTTCTTGGAGGTTGGAAAGAGAGGTGGTTTATGGAAAGTTTGTTTCTCTAAAAAGTCTTGGAGGAAGGACTGTCTCCAGTCCACTCACAAAGTGCCCCTACTAAAATTTTACTGCCTTTTGGGTCACATAAGATAGTCTTGTTTAAAAGGTTTAAAAGTTGAAAGTAAGATTGGTTGAGAAATCTCTAAGTTTATTATGTGTAGAGATTCGTTTTATATGTTAACTAGGCTATAGTACCTAGTTACTTAATCAAACACTAATCTAAGTGTCATTGTGATGGTATTTTGAAGATGTGATTAACATCTAAAATCAATTGACTTAAGTAAAGGAGATTACCCTCAATAATGTGGGTGGATCTTATAAAATCAATTGAAGGACTTAATTTCAAACTGAAGTGTCTCAAGAAGAAAAAATTCTTAAGATTTCAGTATTGCCTGGTCAGCTTGGCTCTGGTTAAGCGTCAACCTAGGAACCAAGAGGTCACAGGTTCAATTCCTGGTCAGGGCACATGCCTGAGATGTGGGCTCAGTCCCTGGTAGGATGCATGCAGGAGGCAGCCGATAAATGATTCTCTTTCATCATTGATGTTTTTATCTCTCCCTCTCCCTTACTCTCTGACATAAATAAAAGTATATTTTAAAAAATATATATTGCAGCATCGATTTCTGCTTGTGTTTCTAGCCTTCAAATCTGCCTACACATTTTCAGAGTTACTAGCCCCACAAGTGTATGAGCTAGTTCCTTCAAAGAAATCTGTATTTATCCATCTGGTAAATAATCTAATAGATTTCTAATAGATAGAAATATTTTTATGAAGAGAGCTAGATATATATATGTATATATTTTTTCCTATTAGTGCTGTATTTTTTGAGAACCCTATCTGTGTCAGATTTTGGTAACTAGAGTGATTCTAGAACAAGCAGGTCAAACTCAGGTCCGCAGGCCGCATGCGGCCCACAACGAATATTTTTGCGGCCAAGCCAATATAATGGTACATAAGAAATGATTTAATAAAAATTTTGTAACTTAATTTTTACAATATCCTGTTGTACATAATTATTAATAATGAACTACAACGTTCGCTAATGACTGATTACTATAATCATATTGCATTCATTTGCCTTACACGCAGGAACACCATTTCTCTCCACCAATACTAGCAGCGAATATTTTAGCAGCCGATTGTCACGTCATTAGTCTTGGACTGACTTGTTTGGTGTGCGCAACAGGAAATATTTCGCTTTCAGAGAACAAGAAAAATAGGTTTATTTACGTTACACTTATTAATTTGTGCAGTTATTCAGTGTCTGGTAAGTTAATGTTCAAGAAAAAAATAATAATTTTTATTAAAATGTTCTATTATTTGTCCTAGCCAGTTTGGCTCAGTGGACAGAGTGTTGGCCTGCGGACTGAATGTCCCGGGTTCAATTCCGGCCAAGGGCACATGCCCGGATTGCAGGCTCGATCCCCAGTGTGGAACGTGCAGGAGGCAGCCAACTCATTGATTCTCTCTCATCATTGATGTTTCTCTCTCTCCCTCTCCCTTCCTTTATGAAATCAATAAAAATATATTTTGAAAAAAGAGTTCTATTATGTTATGTTAACGATCACTCATTTATTTCAGCCCTTTGTATTCAGCATGTCTCTATCAAAATAAACCTATGTTTCTATGAAAATTGAAGCTTTTGTTTTTTTCAGCCCACATAAACTTAAACCTTGTTTATTTGGCCTGTGTTAGCCTTTGAGTTTGACATGCTTGCTCTAGAGGAACAGAATCTTAAGACTGAGTTACCACACTGGCCAATGTAGCTCAGTTGGTTGAGTGTCCTCCCATGCACTGAAAGGTCATAGGTTTGATTCCAGGTCAGGGCACATGCCCAGGTTTGGAGTTCCATCCCTTGTTGGGTGCCTACAAGAGGCATCCAATCTGTTTCTTACTCATATCAATGTTTCTCTCCCTCTCCCTTCCTCTCTCTCTCAAATCAATAAAAACCTTAAAAAAGAATGAGTTATCTGTGTAGGTTCGATCCCCAGTCATGTCACATACAAGAATCAACCAATGAATGCATAAATAAGTGGAACAAAAATCCATGTTTTTTTCTCTCCCCCTTCCTGTCTCTAAAATAAATTTTTAAAAATTTGTTTTAAAAGAATGAGTTATCTGAATTGGTTATGGTTTTCTGTAATTGGTTCCCAAATCTGATTAGATTTAAAGGCAGTAATGGCTACCAGTGGTAAAGGGCACTGATAGTCCAAGGTCTGAGGTGGCAATAGAGATACACAGAATATCACCATTGGATACTGCTACTTACAAAAGACATGGTTCTGGTTTTTTTGTTTGTTTGTTTGATAATCCTCACTGGAGGGTATTTTTCCATTGAATTTTAGAGAGAGTGAAAGGGAGGGTGAGGGACACTGAGAGAAGCATCGATGTGAGAGAGACACACATCGACTAGTTGCCTTCTGCATGCGGGATAGAGCCTGCAGCCAGGGTCCTTCCGTGCCCTTGACTGGGTATCAAAACCCTCAGGACCCTTCAGTCTGAGGGCCAAGGCTCTATCCACTGAGCCAAAATGGCTAGGGCAAAGACAGGGTTCTGGATGACTATGTGTTTGATGACTAAAAACATTTTTTGTCAAATTAACAAGTCTAATGAGATTGACTGGTTGCTCCTAACTGTGTTGGGAAAAGTGGGGAAAGAAAAGGATGAGCTCAAGTCTTGAAAGTTTTTGTGTCCTCTCTAAAGTAACACCCCCCCCCCCCCCCCCCCCCAGCTACAGAGCTGAGATTGCTGAAAACCAAACCCAGAGCCTCATCCTGCAAAGTGGCTGAATTATAATGCAAAATGAATTCTCAATCTAACAGTGTGTCTGCTGTTAAAATGAGGGCATTGATTGGGAAGGAATATGATCCTCAAATCTGGAATAGGGTACTGAGCCCCTAAATTTTGATCAGTCTTTTTTGCCACCTGTTTGAGGAAGTTAACATGCTTTGACTGAAGAACCTGTAATGGCCTTTCCTGAGGTAATGGCCTTGCAAGATATTGCTGATTCTCAAGAACTGCCCCTACCCCTCTTCCTTGCTTCAGTCTCAGCAGGCCTCCAAGGGTCAGCTGCAAAGTGTGACCCATGAAGAGGTGTGCTGCACTCTTAAAGACTGATTTCTTTTTTTAAATGCCACAGATAGATCTCTGGGGAATATGTGTGGGGATGGGTATCAAAAGTGTGGAATACTCGTGAAAGAAACATAAAGTTAGATCAGGCTGAATTTATTGATGCAGGACCACTAAGCAGAGATTCTGTATTCACTGTTACATCTGATGGAGGGGGGAGGAGGGGCGGTGTTTAGAAAGGGCTCTAACAGTTTGGTTGTTTGGCTGGAAGATGGACCAAAGGTGACCTATGCTAAATGAAGTTAAAATGCCAGACCTGCCTTGGTATACTATAAAAGAAAGAATCTAAGGGAGACTGGGATGATAGAGGGGATTTATCATGTAAGACCTGCTCACCCACCTTTGGGGGTGATTTCACCATGATTTTGAGAAGTAACTCTGTGAGAGGAGCCCCAGCACACTTGGTGATCTGTGAAGAGTTCTATGATTGCTCTTCTCTGTGGGTCAGGAATTATAGCAGGGACTGCTTCTACTGATCTGGGGATCCTAGAATGTAGTGAGGACAATTGGAAATTGGGCAGATATTACAAAGGGACCTATTTCTTAATGGTATATCAATATACTGAAGGGAAAGAACCCAGAGCGGAGGGCAGTTGCAGTACAGGAACAAGAATAGCAGTAAAAATAAATAAATAAACAAACAAGGAACTTGTAGTTGAGCAGAATCTAAAACAGGAAGAAGTTAGCATAAAATACAAGTGGAGGACTAGCATTTGAATGTAGGGACAGTTTTATTTTCTGAGGAAGAAGTTAATGGATTCTTGGATGGGTGTGGATGCAGGTAACTCTGGAAGGGGGAAGGCTAAAGGTGAGAAAATTCACTCCTCATAACTTTGGCTCATTTTTAAAGGGAAGAGGGGGTTGGCTTTATTGAATTATTAAACAAATATTTATTGAGTGCCTCCTATGTGCCCCCAAGCCTTTGTTTTAGGGGCCTGGGGTGCAGCAGTAAACTAACCAGGAAAAACAAAACAAAACAAAAAACTGTCCTTGTGGACCATAAGTTGTAAACACAATAAGTAAGAAAATTATATAGGATGTTATAAGATAAGTGCTATGAAAAAGAAACAAATAGAGCAAGGTAAGGAAGATAGGGATGGATGTCAGGGCTGGAAGGGAGGGGATTGGGAGCAGTGTTGCCATTTTAAATAGAATGGACAAAGGAGGCATCAGGGAGCTGGTGCCATTGAACAAAGACTTGTGGGAAGCAAATTAGCCAGGCTAACTTGAAAAGACTTCCTAGCAGAGGAAATATCAAGTGCATAGTTCTTAAGGCAGGAGCCTTTTTAGCATGTTTGGCTTTCAGAATAAGTTAGTTTTGTAAAAATAATTAAGGGCTTAATCTGTTTCTGTTTGGCCTTTCTTACTCATTTAATATTCTTTATTTGAAGCACCTGTAGCTTTTCATGTTGGTTGTTAAATAGTCTGATTCTTCAGACTGTTACTTGACTTTGACTTTGCTTTTGTCTGTAGCAATTTCTAGTATCACCTTTTAAGACTTCCTGGGAGCCTGCTAATTTTGAGACATTTACAATTTCATTTCGCAACTCATTTGCATTGTGTTGTTCGATGATCTGTGAGAGCCTGATAGGAGCTGATGTTAATTATTAATTAGGGAGGGGTAAGTCAGGGTATTAATTTTATAGGAACAATTCATTAGTGGATGATTTTATTTGATAATAGTTTGTACTGAGATAACAGATATTTGTGTAAAATGTAGCTGTATTTATTGGAGTGCTGATTTATTGGGGTGCTAACTGAATTCTCATTGACTCTTGTTTAGTATACAATTTAAAAAAGTAAGATCATCTATTCTCAATGTATTATCAGAAGTAGTAAGTTAACAAGTATGGGATAGGGTGGAGATTAGGGGTTAGTGGCACTTCCTGATGCCAAGAGAGGGGAACTGATTTGCTATATAGTAATACATACTAAAATTCTATCATACCAGTGGGGAAACCTGTATCTAGAGAGGCCAACTAATTTTCTCAAAATAATACCACTATTAACTCTGTTGGGTACATTTTATTCCAAAGCCCATGTTCTTTTAAAATTACATTTTAACTTTCCTGACAAAAAGTTATAGATATCTGGAAAAGTCCATCTCTCTTCTCACCAGCCAATAACATGTGATTTACAGTTTTATATAATTTAGTCTAAAGGCATTATAGGATAAAGGATACTGATAACTACTCATCAGATCTTAACATTTGTAATAACTAACACTTATATGATGCTTGTTAATTTACAAAAGTATGTTTACATCAGAATTCCTATAATAACCTGTGAAGTAATCATTTTACTAGTGGACGTGGGCTTGTTATCTAATAGGGAATTGCATGGAATTATGTCCCCATAATGTTAGGGCCCAGATCTTTTGCTTCCAGATCTTAAGACTTATTTCCATTATACTATACTGCTTCTTTGTAGAATAGTAGAGCTCTACAAATATCCATTTTGTAGTAATAAAATCACTTCAAAACATTACCCTCCATGATGTCTGCTAGATTCATTTACTCTGTCATATTTAAATGATGTATTTTAATGAGATTTTAAAATTTCATTATGTTACAACTGTATACCATAACATTAATTTCATGGATTTAGTAGCAATGTCTTTTCTTTTACTTCCTAATAATTAATGACTTGTTTTTAAGTAGATTAGTTTAAAATGGGAATCTATATAATCTAATTTTTAAATCTATTCTCTATAGAAGCTGAAATCCATCCATCACCATTCTTCAAAATGCAATGGAATGTACCAAGGACTGTATTCCAACTGGCACATAGGACATGCATGGACCCACATAAAGCTGGTCTTTTTGGACACTGTCAATATATAAAGGGACCATTACTTTTGTATACAGCTGAATCCAGAGTAGTTTTGGTACAGGTCCCTCAAAAACAATGGCTGCATTTATCTGCTGCCCAGTGCACTGCAAAGGAAAGGAAGCCATTCGATGCTCCTTCATCCCAACTGGGGGTTCTTCATTATAAACAGTGGGGGCAAGATACTTCCTCTAAGAGGGTTATGTCATCCAATACCACATCTCCAGGAACGCCTTCAGAAAAAAAGGAAGACCCTGATCCTTTTCAAGACAAATCTATTAGCCTTTATCAGCGATTTAAGAGAACTTTTAGACAGTATGGAAAAGTGTTGATTCCAGTGCATCTAATAACTTCTAGTGTTTGGTTTGGAACATTTTATTATGCAGCCATAAAGTAAGTTTTTGCTTGGTTGAGCATCTTTCCCTATTTTATCAAAATGTTTAATCTTTTTAAAAAAATTATTGTTGGAAATATTACAGATGTCCCCTTTTTTTCCCCTTTAACCCCCTCCACCCATCCTTCCCCCACCCCGGGCCTTCACCACACTGTTGTCTGTGTCCATGGGTATACATATATGCATATAAATTATCTGGTTAATCTCTCCCCACCTATCCCCTTACCCTTGCCTTCCCTCTGAGATTCCTCAGTCTGTTAATCTTAAGTGTACTTAAATGCTTTAATGTCTTTAATTGTGATAGAGAATGACTACTTTTCATAACCTTGTCACACTTTAATAATAATCAACATTTGCTTCCTGTGTACATCAGGCATTGCTAAATTTTTTAACTGTATTATCTCATTTAATCCTCACAGCAATCATATGAAGCAGGTAGTGCAATTATTCCCATCTTAATAATGAGAAAACAGATTTTAAGAATAAGCCAGAATAACTTAGTTTTTCCTAGAATAACTGAGAATCTGATGTCAAAGCTCATGCTCTTAGTCACTGTGTT
The DNA here is from genome assembly GCF_951640355.1 of Cnephaeus nilssonii. Classification (NCBI taxonomy): domain Eukaryota; kingdom Metazoa; phylum Chordata; class Mammalia; order Chiroptera; family Vespertilionidae; genus Cnephaeus; species Cnephaeus nilssonii. The sequence goes on along the minus strand of NC_137082.1, from coordinate 64,427,625 downwards.
CACCTCCTATAAACATTTAGAGTAGCACAGAGATAAAATCATATTTCAGAAATTTAGCAGCACCATAATTTTGTACTTATATATTTCTTAAAGTGTTCATAAATGTAAAAAGACATCTATTATTTTTCCATGTGTATGATTTTAGTGGAAAATTCTAAGATATTTTTGCAAAATTCTGGCTGTTATAGACACAAACTTGAGCAAATTGCAGACTTATGTTTTAACGTTACTCATATCTGACAAATGTCAATGTAATACCTTTTATTCTTAACAGAAGTTAATTTCATGTACATTTAAAATTTTGTTAAGAGGATAGATCTCATGTTAAGTGTTCTTACCTCAATAAAATAAACTTTTTCAAAAAACTTAATTTAGTAGGCCTAGCCTGCTAATATTGTAAAACATAGAATTTCTAAATGTCCTTTCTTGTTAAGTACTGTTCCTTTCTTTTAAGGTAAGTTCTATTATTCACACTGTTTTAGGAGCAAGAATACACATAGAACTGCTTCCCAATAATTTCCAGTTTGTTTCTTCCTCAAGCAAACCCAGTGGGTACCAACCTGTCCCTGTTCCTTTGAACAAGAAAAGTACTGATCTGGTCCTGACCAAGCCCAGTGAGCTCATTGTCCTGAAGGCAGTGATGACAGCACAATGGAGACCATTTTGACATTTTAGTAAACTCTTCTAATGGGATTAGAATTATTTTACACTTTCCAAAAGTCCATTGATTTTTAGTGTTTGGTTATATTTACTTACTTGATAAATAAGGTATTAATAAAATGTGGTAGTTTTGTTTATGAAGCTCACTCCTTGGAGAAAGCTTATTATTTACTAAATTAAAGGATGATGGAATTAAGATTATACTTATTCTTGGGAAACAGGGGATTAGAGATATATTTTTATAAAAGTTATAAAAGGATTTTTTTAACCTTGTGTAATTGATGCTTTTTTGTTTCTCTTCATAGCTTTCTCTCCATTGTGTTTTTGTTATTTAATTATATCTTTATTATGTATTATTTTCTTTAATGTTTTTGTTTTTTTTCTCAGGAGGTCCTTGTATGTACACTTTATGGAATTCTCTCTTTGCTTATTAATGACATTTTCTAGACATGGATAATTTTTATAGAAGTCTTTGAAACTGCCCTTATTTATTAGCAGAGAATAAAAGTGTATACCATTTTGCATAAAAGTTATTATAGGCATTCAGTTTTTATACTTAATTAATGGCTTTTTACATCTTAAATTTTCTTTTTTGAGCCATCGAGGATTTTTCTGATTCAGTTCTGTGGAAGATAACATGAGTAATACATGTTTCTTCTGCCTTCCTTGGGTTGCCCTTCATAAGCATTCAGTCTCCTGGCATTAGAGGCAGATATCTAAATTTCTAATTAATTGAATATGATAATCTCATTTGGACTATTAAAGAGTACTTTTGTTTCCTTTATTCTTCCTTCTTGAGTTAAAGATTTCTATAACTAAACAATCGGACCCCAAATAACCTAGTGATAATAGTTATTCTTAAGGGTTTTTTTCATTGCTATCTGGCACCTGAGGCAGTTGTGACATTCTGCCATCCCCTGTGGAATGCACCTCTCTTAGTTTTATCCTTCCCCCTCTTTTCTGCAGAATGTTTGTGTGTAAGCATGGTGATAAGACTGTCTACTTTAAAAATCACACCCCATTCCCCATCAGAACTTGTCTGTTGGCTATTTGCCAGCGGGCGAAATCTGTGTGCCAGACCCACCACTACTGCTCAGCTATGACTACTGGTCCAATTCTGTTATAGCATCTCATAGCTAAAAATTTGTATTTTGTAGGGTTTGTTGCTTCCCAGCATAGTCCTTAATGTTTTTACTGAATCTGTAATACTGCAGGAGTTGAAATTTGATTTGTTCTAGTAAGATCTTATCGCAAGTAATACTTAAAAAACATAAGGACTTAAGATATGTTCAAATGGCAATTTATCTTTCATTGTGAGATGGTTTTATTATAAAACTAGAGGCCCAGTGCACGGATTCGTGCACGGGTGGGGTCCCTCGGCCTGGCCGACAGTCGGGCCGCGGGAGGTTGGCCCGTCCAGGAGGTTGGCTGTGGGAGCGCACTGACCACCAGGGGGCAGCTCCTGCATTGAGTGTCTTCCCTCTGGTGGTCAGTCTCTGTCATAGTGACCAGTCGACTGGTCGTTCGGTTGCTTAGGCTTTTATATATATAGATTGGAGTTGATTGTATTAAATACAGGTGTTTTGTTTTTTAATTTAACTGACAAGAAGCTGGCTTTATTTTATTCTAGTTTTAGCTTGTTGCCTACTTACTATTAAAAGAAAGAAGAAAAAATAATTTGTAACTTGAAGGATGGGCATTAGAAGTCACATTGCATTACTGACCAATGTTTGTTTTAGTCACTCTGACAACCAGCATGCTGCCTTACTAGTCACCATAAAGCAAAATGCCATTCTTTATTTAGTTAACTCAGTGATCAAGATCTCAGGCTTTTGAAACATTTTATTTCGGGGAGATCTAAATTGTGCATGGTAATGGATTTTATTTTAAACTAAGCTTTGTTGTCCCTCCTATCTGGCAAAAACTTGCAGATATATTATGTCTTCTAACCAGAAGTCTTCTGTTTGGTCAAATGTAGCTCTGTGATGATGGTTTTGTTCCTATGTTTAGATGCTTCATGTTTTGGCCTCAGGTTCCTAAAGCTACAGATTCACTCTGAGGAAAAATCCTGACTGATTTTTACTGCACTTTATTCAGACTGAATATGCCTTTGCCCTGGTGTGTTTCTGCATCACTAGAAACATCCATAAAGCTGGCAGTTTGTGAAGCAGAGATTTTTGTCAGGCTGTGGGAAGTTCAGAATTAAAAGTTTCAAAAAATGGATATTATTATTTGAATCAAACCTTCATTAATACTTCATACTTAGCAATTCCAAAGAAAATGAAAGGTGGTTTTTTTTTTTAATAAAGCCAAGTCATCAAATCAGTATTTTAGAAATAAGTGGAATGAGGTGCTTGTTTCTATATTTTACAAAGGATACATATGCAAGGTGTCTGAGGTTATTATTATGGTAGTTTTTATTTTTTTAATCACCCCATTTTGTATTATATTTGGCCAAATATTTGTCTTTTTCCCCCTTTATGATTTCTGTTAAATATGTAGATTTTACATTCTGGGCTTAGTCTGAACTAGAAAATGATTAATGGAGTAATTTTATAATTTTATTGGCACTGGAAGGTAATTAGCATGTTGTGGTAGGATGTTACTGTACATAGTAACTATTAGATGCATAGAATAGTCTTTATGATACTAAGTCTTGCTTTAATAGGATTCTAAGAAAGAGGTTTTTAATAGAACTGATGGTAGAGATAGAAGAAACCAGATTGGATTTGTAATTGACATCTTCCTTAAACTCTTTAAAGATTACTTCAGTTATCTGGTTTTCTTTTGTAGATGATAGGTAATTTTTCTTTTTTTTTATTGTTTAAAGTATTACAAATAGTAGTACATATGTCTCCTTTTCTTTTTTTCCCCCAAATTTACCTTCCCCCAGCCTCTGCTACCCCCCTACCCCTACCCCCACCCCCGGCACATGCCCTCTCCCCCCTCCCAATGTCTTAAGTCCATTGGTTATGCTTATATGCATGCATACAAGTCCTTTGGTTGATCTCTTACCTCCCCCTAGGTAATTTTTCTTGATGATGTTCAGCCATATCTATTGAGTAATCCCTGGTTTCTTAGTATTATAATGAAATCATTGAGAGGGACAACTTTTCCCCAGTTACCAAGTTATTTTTTAATACTAAAAATAAATTAGGATTTTGCAACTACCATAATAATAATGAATCCAGGCAATTTTTTTCTGAATTACAAAGAGATAGAGTATGTGTACCGTGGAACAATCTGTGGACCCTACCTTAACCAAGAATCAAACTTAACATCGGTGATGGAACAGACTACCATTATGTGGCTCCTGTTGATGCACCAAAATGAACTGTGCAGAACCAACTGTGCAGTTTTCCTTTTGAAAAACATTTAACCAGAATCTAATCATGAGGAAACAATCAGACAAATCCAAGTTCAGGGATAGTCTACCATGCAACTGGACTGAAAGCTTAAAAAATCTCAGTGTCAAGAAAGACATGCTGCCTTCCTCCTCGCCAGAAAGTCCTGGGAAGCATTTCCAGAGAAAGGGAGACCAGAGAGACATGACAGGACAGCATTAAGGGACATACTAGACCAATTCAGGAAATTTTATGTTAATGTAGGAGAATCACAGAACAAGAGCCTTGTTCTGATTTAGAGGTGAAGGGTCTCAATATCTGCAAATGCATGCACGTGCCAATGTAATAAAATATTGATAATCAGAAAAACTACAAATAAATTAGGGCTTATCAGCTCAGATTAGAGACATTCTCTGTCTTCTCTCCCTCCCTCCAAAAATGTGTTGTAATTTATGGTAATTGTTCACCTGCCTATTCAGTTCACCTGCTAATAGCATAGAAGCACCCTTTTAGGATAATTGAAGTTTTCATCAATTAATTTATTCAAGTCATTAGAATCATTTATTCTTTGCATAGTAATATAGTAAGTAATGTTATATAACTTGCTTTTACAATAATATTATAGTTTGGCATGTAATACTAGAGGTAAAAAATCTTAGATCCTGAAGTTTGAGTTGGAGCATTCTAACTAATGAAGTGGTATTTAGTTGAGAAAACTAAGGTCAGGTAAGTGATTCTGACCCTTTTCTCCTAGGTTACATAAAGTTAATAATTTTTCTCTGATAAATGCTTTTATTTTTTTTGAATGTTAAATGCAGAAGTTGCACACAGTAAGCTATAATACAACACTGGTGTTTGTGTACATATTGTTCGTTTAGAGTGACATTAAAGTGCTTGATAATATAGAACTGACTTTTAAACAAAATTTGTTTTTGGTGTTTTCAGATAATCTTTTGAAACTATTTATCCCTAAAATGTGTGTGTGTGTGTGTGTGTGTGTATGTATATATATATAAATTACTTTTTGTTTCTTTCTTAGAGGAGTGAATGTCATTCCTTTTCTAGAGCTTATTGGGTTACCTGACAGCATAGTAAACATTTTGAAAAATTCCCAGAGTGGAAATGCCCTAACAGCATATGCCTTGTTTAAGGTAGGTACTATTAGAAATTAATTACTCCTCACACTTAACCAATGACCTGCTCAGTTCCCCAGAAAATTCAATGTTAGCACCCAATAGTTCTTTTTGATAATGGTTCTTTTTTTAAAATATTGCATTTCATCTCTTACATGTCTAATAAAGTTTAAAATTTTAAGTATAAATAAAATGATGGTTTAGGAAGAGTGCCTTGAAAATAGGTAGATCATTCATAACCTGCTGTGATCACATGTAAAACTTCTGAATTTCTAGGGTACAAGTCATTTTTTTTACATTTTTCCTATATATAGTATATTAATTTTTCTTATTCAGAGATTTGCATGCCACCTGACTTGTAAATGAAATTTAGCATTTATTTTACTGTTTATAAATAGTTCATCTTCTTAATAAGTAAAATATAAAGTTTAATGCAAGTTGTTTTATATGATAAACCTAATTAGACCTAGTTGTTAGATGTTGTGTATGTTTTATTTTAGAAGTTCATAGACTTTATAACTTTTCTGGATTTAGACAGTGACATCTTTATAAATATTTCTACACCTGTGGGTCTTTTTTTCAGAAGAGGAGACTCATTGTGAAATTAAGCCATATTAATCCCATTTTTCTCTATTGACAAATAATTATGAGGTTCTTTGTAGCTTCATACTAAGAAAGGAAACAAAGCATTTGGAAACTAGATGTTATTTTACTTTTATTATATAAAAATACTTAAAATTATGGTTTTATAATAGTATTCAAAACTAAAGTTATTTTATTCTGTCATCCTTATTAGAATCCTCTGAAATCTTGAGAGATTTCCTCTTTTATTATAATTTTGACTAGCAAGCTAAGCTTAATTGCCAAGTTTTTCAACATTAAAATTTATTAAATACATAAATTATCAAGTTTATAGCTTTTGTGGACATAATTTAACCTTAATAAATCAAGGGAGAGGGAGAGAGAGATAAAAGGATCAATGATGAGAGAATCATTGATTGGCTGCCTCCTGCATGCCCCCTACTGGGGATCAAGCCTGCAACCCGCGCATGTGCCCTTGACCTGAATCGAACCCAGGACCCTTCAGTCTGCAGGCCCATGCTCTATCCACTGAACCAAACCAGCTAGGGCCCTACTTTTATTTTTTAAAGTTTGTTTTCTTTATTTGATTATTAGTGCCCAGGAATTTAGAATCATGTCTTCTTTTTCTTTGTGTTTTCTGTGTGCTTGGTATTGTGCTTTGCAGGCAAATTGATGCTCAATGCATGTTTGTTGGGTTTAGATTGAGTTAGCAGTTTTTCTTCTCGTTCACTGTTCCTGTGCAAAGTGGGAAATGTGGAGGGGGATTCTCTTGAATATTTACTGTAACCCACAGTTTTAAGTAGAGCAACAAACACTGAGATTTACTGCTTTGATAAGGCAAAGCCCCAAAGAGTTGTGACATAGATGAAAAAAAAACAAAAAAAACACCTGAGAGTATGACCTTGTGGCCTTGGCTAGGACACACACATAATCCCCTTGTACTGTCCTTGAAATGCACCATTGGTTGAGTTGCTTAAAACTTGTTGGGCCTCTACTGTGTGCCAAGTGCCAATTCTAGGTACTGGGGATACTGTAATTAAATAAAATGGCACAGAATACCTGCTCTTGTGAAGCTTATATTCTAGTGGTGGGAGGCGGTTAGAAAGACAAAGAAGGGAAAGTTAAAAAAAAACACACAATATATTTGGATGGTAAGTGCTAAGAAGAAAGAACACACCAGTGATGGGGGGTGTATTTGTGTTGTGGCTTGGTGTTTTTCAGGTGGGTTACAAGAAGGTGAGAGAGTTAAGCAGCTGTAGGGGAGAAGAATGTTTCAAGCAGGGGAAACCCACGTACAAGGTCCTGAGGCAGCAGGATACCTGGAGTATGTGAGGGAACAGGAGGAACCAATGTAGCTGGAAAGAGGGAGCAGGGCCACAGGCAAAAGAGGGACCACATCAGGGCAGCCTGCCAGGCTGTTGTGAGCACTCTGGATCAGATGGAAAGTCCGTGGGCAATTTTGAGCATCTGACTTCTTTAACAAAATCACTTTAGCTGCTGTATTGAAAACATGGCAAGGGTAGAAGCCCGAAGGCCTGCCAGGAGGTTAATGCAATGGTCTAGGTGAGAGCTGATGGTGGCTAAGACCAAGGTGGTAGCAGGAGAGGCCGTAAGAAATAGGTGGATTCTGGATATATTTTGAAACTATCCAACAGGTTTTGGGCCTGAGCAACTGAAGAATACAGTTGTCCTTTCCTGAGGTGTAGACAACTTTGAGAGGAGAGGTTTAGAGTGGGACCATTGACCATCAAGAGCCAGTTTTGAACAGATGACATTTGAGATCCTGTTAGACATCCAGGTGGAAACGAGTAGGTGGTTGTATATACTGGAGTTTAGGGATAAGGCTGGGTCTGAAAATTTAAATTTAAGAATCATCAACACATAGATGGTAGTACAGACAAAACTGTGTAAGACCGCCAAGGGAATGAGGTGGGTGGAGAAAAGAAAAGCGGAGGACGTGCACCGAAAAGCAGCCTCAGGTGGTTCTCGGGGTTCATGGAACTCTGCTCGGCAATGACAGCAGTTTTTGTGGAGGGGGTGGGGTGAAGGAAAGCTTGGTTAGACTAAGTTCAAGAGAAAATGAAGAAGAAAGTTGGAGATAGCACACGCAGCTCTTTCAAAGACCTTTGGTGTCCGGTACCCTAGAGATACGATTCTGAATTTTAATACAAGAGCCTCCGAGTGTGATACAGACTCTCTGCTTTTAAGATTCTCTTTGACCAGTTTGTCTACTATTTAGTTTTGGCTCTTACGTCCCTGATCAGAGTTAAACCTGTGCATGTCTGCAACACATGTACCATTTTACCACTTGGTCTCAGGGAGGTTCTGGTTGGGATTCCAGACCCAGGGCAGATGGTAATGAGGAAGGAGTATAAGGCCTGGAAAAGTCAAAGGAAAGATTTGGAAGTGAAACGAAGCTAAATTCAGTCACGAAGAAACATTTGGCCCACACTTGCCTCTCACGATCTAAAGTAGTTTGGTTCTAGTTTAGTTCTAGATACTGTCTGTGGGTGGGCGGGGTTTTAAGCAATAGAGACCTGTGTACCTTTGTTGTTGGTAGTGGTCCTGAGCCCTCTCTGATCTCCCAGCGAATCGCCCCTCCTACCCCTTGCCCAGGTTCACTAGCACGTGGTCATAGACTTTGCTGCCACAATGAACATTCTATAATCCTGGGTCAGTGTCTGAGTAACAAATATTTATAAAGTGAGTTTACAGAGGAAGCACCCCTTGTTAGGAGGGAGAACCACATAGAATACCACTTCATTAGCATTGTAAAGCAATAAAGTAATTTCAAATGGTTTCTGCCTGTGACGATAGTCATAATCAGGCATTGATCTGCCTGTTTGCTCTTTTCCTTCAGATTGCAACACCTGCCCGATATACCGTGACTTTGGGGGGAACCTCCTTCACTGTGAAGTATCTGCGGAGTCGCGGCTACATGTCAACACCGCCTCCTGTGAAGGAGTATCTACAGGATAAGATGGAAGAGACAAAGGAGCTTCTCACAGAGAAAATGGGAGAAACGAAGGATAAACTCACTGAAAAATTACAAGAAACCAAAGGAAAGGTTTCTTTCAAAAAAAAAGTGGAATAGGGTGTCTCATATAAGAGGTTATAAACGATCCTGCACTATAACCCTCTTGAGACAAGGGACAGAGATTCACGCTCCTGAGTATATTTTTGGTTGGCTGCCTAACTATGCCAGTTCTCTGAGGGTTAAAGAACTAAGATAACCTTTTTAACATTAAGTGTCACTAGAAAAAACTTTTTTGAAAAGAAAAAAATGAACCCAATATAAGAATTTCACATCAATAGCAGCATTAAGCAGTGTTAATGTCTGATTCAGACTCTTTTTTTCAAGGTCCTCAGAAGCATACTTGCTTATGTTTTGTTGCAGCTATACTTCAGGCAGATGAGGCAGTTGACTTCTTGAATAACTGATGTGGCCCTAGACAGGAAGTTAATACTAGTCTTCATCTTTAGGTTATTCATTGAGGTTTTAACTGTATTCAGTTCTCATTCTCAGTATGGAGACAAACTTTTATCATCAAAACTGCCTATGAATAAGAGAATAGAGTTTCTATAAAAAAAGTGCTTAACAGTTACATACCAGTTAAAATAATATCCTCTGTATGAAGAAAATTGAATAAAAATTGAGTCATTCATGTAAATAAGATGTATTGGTTATATGTAAATGAAAAAATTGACTATTTAAAAATGATTTTTACCTGAAACTTGCCATAATCAAATTTTTAAAGTAAAAATATATGGCCATAGTACCTTTTCACCTAGAACATAAAACTATGAATTGTTTGTGTCCTTTTCAACTAATTTTTCAGAGGAAAAGTGAAAGTAATTATACTGTAAGTTCATTGTTGAAATCAGATGATCTTAAGCAGCGATTCAAGTTTGTGGTTCTCAAGAAAATACCGCTTTGGAAGAATGGAAAATGGCACCAGGTTGTCACGGACCGGACCCACTCTCCTGCCACTAGCACGTCTCGTCTCCATAAGCCAGCGCTCTCTCCCGGTGTCTTCTCCTAATGTCTTCTCCCAGAGTTCATGGTGATCTCATTATGGAATAAATTCTAAAATTGTAGCTGCTGCTCTTTCCCTGATATTGAATCCTTGCTTGAGCATTTTATTTGAAATTTTTTATACTAAAACTATCATTAAATTATCTGCTTGGAATGAAATTCAACCATTGTCAAGATATGAAAGTTGTCATGATTGTGTGGGTGTGTTTAAGGGTGTCTGTATCTGTTTTAACTGCTTTTTACTTCATTTCTCTCCCTTGAATTGATATTTGGAAGAGGGAATGGCGTCTGCCTAAGATTGTCTGTTTAGATTTTCAGAGGGACCAGCAGACAGAATCCTGCAAAAATCACTGCTATTTGGCAGGTTTTTGTATTTAATATTTAGTTTGGCCAAATTTAGAAAGTACTTTAAAGGAAAAAGAATGTTTACATTTGATACATTTAATCATTATATTGGAACCTCGTAAATGAATATGCTGTGGTTGGAGCTTCTTTTGTGGGTGGGGCAGAGTAGTGAGGGGAGGGCCAGGAGCCGTTGGTGTGCCTGGTGCCGTGCTGATCAGGAGAATGTTTAGTCCTCACGCAGAGTGGAACTTGCGATTTCAAATTGACAGCACATTTTCAAATCTAAATATAATTAACAGTTTTAGCCTGTTTGTTAAATAATTCACCTATTTTCAGATATTAAATGCTAAGATATTAACAAATTTCTTGTTTATTCTAATTTTTTAAACACTTGAGACTTTGCCTTATGTTTTAATATCTTGCATTATATAGAACTCTTCTAAAACAATTTCCTTTCACTGTGCACATTGCACAGGACATCTTTTCCAATGGGGATAAATTGTGGGTTCTTAGAAGGTACTAATAATCCTGAGACTAAAACTTGATTTTCTTGAGTATCAACCTTTTTGTTCAGTCCATTTGTTTTGCTGCCACCCAGTTTCATAATTATGTTGCATTTATTCAGTTATAGAAAGTGAGATGCTGATGAGTGCTTTGAAATTCTCTAGTAAAAAATTCTCTGAATTCCTCACCAGTTTCTGCTGGCCAAAATCCAACCACCCAGACTTCAAAGGAAGATATATATTCTTTGAATGTGAAAGGTAAAACGTTGAGGTATATATACTTTTTAACTGTATTAGGGATATCTGAACCAGTTTCAAAATGAGGTTTTATTTATTGAATATACATCAGAAGCAGTGGTCTCTGTATCACTATGTACCAATGTGGTCTGCTTAGTTAAAACCAGTTCTTGCATCCCTTAATTTTTTATGACGGTGGTTGTTATTTTTGTAGTTATTATTTGGGGTTTCTAGTGTTTTCTTTTTCTTTGCAACTCTCCGCACTAAAACTCACAACATTCTGGAGAGGCCATGACGTAACTCTGCACAGTAGTGAGGTGTAGCAGTAATCTCCCGGCGTTGTGCTGGGGCTGTGGCTCGCCATGATCACTATTGATTTAAAGCTTTATTTAGCCTTCATCTGTACCCTCATAATCAGTAATGTCTTGCCACGTCTTATTAGTGAGGTGGAGAAATGTATTATTTGTTTGTTGTTCTGCTGCCCTTACCCCCAATATTAAACTGAAATTTGTCATTTGTTTAAACTCTGAATCATAGCTTAGTTTGCATGTGCAGCTCTTTTGTTTCTTATACATTTTGTTTGATTCTCCCCTTGGCTTTTACTATATATTTTTCTTTTTTTTTTTTCTGAAAAGTTTTTTGACGTACAAGTTTTTCTCTTTGATTTGTGGACAGAATGCTGAGGTTCAATAACTAAATGAAACTACTGGCCGTGAAAACAAAACAAAAAATCCAAAGGGCTGTTTTCCAAGTGCCCCTCCCCACGCCCACCCCCAGGAAGCTACGTGACAGTGGGATGCCAATTTCAGAAAGATTCGTCTTACCTTCAACCCTCTGTTCGTCTCTTTCGTCTCCTCTCTTTTCTTCAAGAAAGAAGTTGATCCTAGTGATTTCAGACCATGCATTAAACAGAAAAAATAATACATGTATAGAATTCATATTTTTCTAAAGGGAACTTAAAAACTACTTCTACATGTTTGTACAAAACTGGTTTATACCACAGGAGCAGAATCACAATATTAGCTTTGGTACTTTGTTCCTCTTTGTATTCAGTTGTATAGAACTTCCAAATTCAAAATGAGAAGAAAGCTGCTCTGTAGTAAACCGTCTAAGCAATAAATATATTTTAAAACACCCCCAAAAATTCTGTGAAGATGGGAGAAGTTCTTTTGACATTTGGCATCAGACATATTTGTATCGTGTCAAATGCTGTTGCTAGCATATTGCTAACCTAGTCTTTACGGGAAACTACAAGTAGCTTAAAAGGGGACACCTCTAATATGTTGTATGAAGTTAAATAAATTGTTAAGCTATATAGAGAATAAATATATATAGTTTGCAATACATATCATAAACCCCATTTCACTTATAATAAACCTTACCCTTTGCCCATAAATTCTGGGAGCTCCAAGGCAGAGCAGCTCCCCAGCTAATCTGCATGTCTATATTTAAGTAGGGTGTGTTGACAAAGTCAAGGGGCTATGACTGAGATTTAACTTTATATAAAAAGTGGATGAAAAGGGTTTGCTCAGCAAATTAACAATTGAAATGAAAAAGATTAGCTAAGAGATGTAGTTTATTCAAGGATAATAGCAAAGCCAAACTTTTAAAAGTACCAAAAAATGTCTTTTACTGAAATCTTTTGCGTACAAGTGCTGTTTTCAGACCTCAAGAAAGGAGAAAAGGAATGTATATACTAAGATTACCTTCCTCCCAGTAGTGAAAATAATAAAATTATGCCTTCAAATGTAGTCTTCAATTTATTTTTTTACAAAATCTCCCTCCATTTATTTACAAATGAAAAATATTACTACTAGTATAGTCCTGTGTGTTCCAGGATGAAATGAGCTATTGGCTGACTTATTTCAGTGATCTTAGAAGATAATTCCTGGAATTTAAAAGATCTTAATAGTTTGGGCAGAAGAAGTGCTTGAAGAAAAGAAGCAAGTTGTATATTAGAACCATGTAGCTTTTTCCTGTGTTCTTTCCACAGGATCGGGCCATCTTTAGGACAGTGTACACGGGCCACTGTAGAACATGGTGATGCTAATGAAATGGACAGGAGGGGATTTGGTAAATAAGGCAGAATATGTGCACCTTTCATAGCATGTTTGAAATGATACCATTTTTACAAAATGTATATGTGAGATACACATTTCTGAATTATTAAAGGATTCTTTCTGAAAAATGCTTGTTTTAATGGTAATGTAGACATATCTTCTGTTGGCTACAGTTCATGTTTTTTTTAAAATGGGACCTTCATTTAATTAAGATTTTCAAAACTGTGTCTCCACAAGGCCTAAAATAAAGTAGACTAAATGTTACCAAAGTTGGTTGGAAGTATTTTTCAGTATTAAAAGCTTACTGCTTGACTTTATCTGTGTCATGGTCGACAATGCATTGGATTATATTGGCCTACGTGCCCAAGTACCATAGGAGGGTTCATGTAGAAAAGTGTGGGTCCCCGCCACCTTTGAATTTAACCTCCTGAACCAGAAAGCTATAGAACCAGAGGTAGGTACTTTTAATTATTCATTCTGCAGTGTGAACTTGGTTCAGTTTCTATTGGTCCATCTGTATGTTATGTAACAAGTTAGTATTAAATGGGATCCCAAAAGATTCTGCATCATGAACCTGAACAGACCCAAGACTTCATTCTTCTTTCCTTAGAGATTTGAATGGGCTAGGACAGTGGTCGCCAACCAGTGGTCTGTGGACCACTGCTGATCCGTGAGGTCCAAAAGGTTGGCGACCGCTGGTTTAAGGAAACCCTTCGAGCAGCAGTTGCCAACTGGTGGTCCACGGACCACTGATGGTCCGTGAGGTCCGAAAGGTTGGCGACCACTAGTCTAGAACACCTACTCCTTCCCAGAATTCTTCATCAGCCATACATTTTGCCCTGGCCCTCCGATGCTTGGAAGATCTTTCTCCTGCACATTGAGCTTGTAGGTTATATTTGAGAAGTGCTAAATCAGGCCAGTTGGATATATTTTTTCCTCTGTGAGATTTTCCCTTTGTGACTTCTGTGTCATATTTGGCTTATTATAACTAGACAAAACAAGTTTTTGATTGTCTTGCTTCTTCAGGGTTAGGCTTTGAAAATCAAGCTGCATTCTTCCCTATGCATCAGTGACAGTCACCAGCAATAATAATTACAGATCATGATTATCTTGTAACAGTTGTCTGCCTATTTTTATAAAAAATAATCTTAGTATGAAGAATGCATCTTGATTTCAGAATCCTTCAGGGCAGAGTAGAACAGGAAGCCTCTATTCTGGACGCTTGACTAGGACAGTCGTCATGGGGAGGCACACAGGCTGCTCAAGTCAACCTCAGACTATGTAGTTGCTCTTTGCGGAGAATAGATGAAATAGACACTTTCACATTTTGTTTTCTCTGGGACCACATGGTCCATAAGAGCAGAAGTCCTAGGATGGTTAAGAGATGTTCCACATGCTGCCAAAATCAAAATATACCTGTTTGTTTTAAAAACAACAACATATTCTTACTGATTTCAGAGAGGGAGAGAGTAACATCAATGATGAAAGAGAGTCTGATCTGCTTCCTGCATGCCCCCAATTGGGGATCGAGCCCGCAACCCAGGCATGTGCCCTTGCCTGGAATCCAACCCAGGACCCTTCAGTCCACAGGCCAACGCTCTATCCACTGAGCCAAATGAGCTAGGGCTCAAAATGTATCTTCATTCTGCGTGAAAGTGAGGATTGCATAGAACCTTTTTTCTTTCCTTTTTCCTCCCTCTGTACAACTTTCTCTGTTTTGAATTTTGACCAATTTAAGTGCTAAAAATACTCTATTTGAAGTGAGACAGAAGAAGGCAAGTTTGCAATTGCGCATGCCTGATTGGTGGCACGCCAGTTCTTTCTCTCCGCCTCTAGTGGATAGATCCGTGCACCCCATTCTTCGTAAGAGTGGGGCAGGAAACTGCAGTTGTTCCCTGACTTTTTAGTTAAGTACAAGTGAAAGTTAGCCTTTTGTTATGATAATTACATAAAAGTTTAAGCACGACATGAAACAATGTTGGTTCTTTATCTTTCCTTATGCCAATTAGACTCCTTAAAACTGGAATTAAAAACAGCAGCATTTTCTCTACACACAGATATCTCAGTTATTACCTTGTATGTACCTCTACTTGATTTGAGATTCTGCAATGATTAACCCATATTTTGACTGTTTTATTGGATTTGAGTCAATATTTTCTTTGGACACTTAATACGGTGACTTAATTGTCGCTGTTGCTTTACTTTTCTAAGAATAGTGGCTACTTTGGTTCTCTTATGCTCAGAGCCAAAAGTGAGGTCTGTGAAGTCCTCAAATGCCGGCTCTGCCTGCCCTTCAGCTCTGTCTAGAGATAGAATTACAGGGCTCGGTTGCCATGGTGCTCCACCAACATGCACTTTTTATTCCCCTGTTGAAGAAGATGCAGGATATGGTGGGTGGTAATTTGCATTCCTCTCAGAAATAAAGGACAAGTCTTAGTTTCCAAAAAAAAGCTGAAAATATTATCAAACACTTCAGTTCACAAAACCTAATCGACTTGTTGAGAAATCTAGACCATTTAGCAACTGCATTATTTTGGAAGCATTTTAGATTAATAGTTTTGAGTCAAACCCCAAGCTTAGAGAGGTTTTATATAGAATTTTGCCACTAGTGGGTCATTGTAGGCCAATATTTTTACTTGAAGGAGGCACAGGAGAGCTGGATCTGAAATTTGGAAATCAGCTTCCAGTTAATATTTTTCCTCTCATCTGGGCACTAAAATAAAGCAGGTCTGTGCTTTGGAACTTGAAATGCTTTTGTGTTTTTGGAGCTAAAGCCGATTTGTTAATATTCTTTACCCTCTTTCCTGCTGGTGCCTTCCATCTTATTTAGGCTCTTGGTAATGTTTCTTTAGAATGACAGGAGGAGGAGCGTAGCTGTTCTGCTATCTCAGCGTGATCACAGAAAGGAAGCAGCCCCTTCCTCCTCGAGGCTTCAGCTCGGTTCCCTCTCCGACTGCTCGAAGGGAAGGTTCGCCGCAGGCCGGTTCAGGGCCGGCGTCTTGTTACTGTCTAGGCTGTCCTTGGCAAAGCAGTTGGTAGCTATTTTCAAAAACCCAAATCTACGCTTGGGAGCAAGTAATCTAAACTCTGCTAACTACATCTCGTCTTCATACATCGGTACATGTTTAACATGTCATACATCCACAGAGGATTTGACCTCAGGAAATACCCGATGGCCCCCTTGGTAAAAGTGCGCCTGCTTTTTCCTGTGGCCCTGGGTGGCGGGTCACGACGATGAGCGTGATATCTGAGCCTGCATTTGCGGCATACTTGGAGCCAGCTCAGACTGGAATTTTCCATTTACTTGGGGCCAAGCACTCGAACATCGGAAGCGACCAGACGCTGGTGTTGGTGGAAAATGTTAGCACTGAGAAGTTCAGTAGTACATCCCAGATGGAGAATTTTTGTTTTCACCAAAGGGCAGAGGTTGGCCTCTCTGAATCCCATGAAAATGACCAACCCTTAAACCCTGGCAGCTCTGCGATACCATGAAGTGGCAGAGAAAAGCTGTGTTCTTCAGTGTTATTGTCCTGTGGGCTCTGCCAGGGACAGTGTCTAATGGATCGGATAAGCTAAAACTTGCTGGGCTGAATTTGCCTTGTGTCCCTCTGTCACCCACGTGTGGGTAGCATGCATGCACATGTCGCAGATCCACAGCGAGGGTGGTGAGCACCATATAGGATCCTGTGGTGGGCAGCCCCTCCGGCTGAATGCAGAGGCCTGGGCGAGTTGCAGCCTCTTGCCTGTCCCTCTCCTTTAGCTTGCTTAGCTGTCACCCTTGCAGCAGACCAGCAGGTGGTGAGAGAAGTGTCAGCATTGAGAAAAGGAGAGCGTGTATGTTTAGAGGAGGTTGATGGGAAGGCAAAAGGCCGAGTGCTCATTGCTCATGTTCCAGTAGAGAGTGATGGTGCTAATATTAGCAACGAGAAGTGAAGAGCATGGCACGGGTTCCAGATGTGAAAAGGCCGAGGAGCCCTGAAGTGCAGGATGCCAGCACTGGAGCCTGAGGTTCCCCGGGGTCTACTCCAGGTCTAAACTGGGGAGGTGAAGAGAACGCTCAGTAACAGTGCTCACATCAACATGTAAAACTATTTAATCTCCCCTTGGAATTTCACATCTTATTACTAAGGCTATAAGAAATACTAATACCTCCTCCTCCCAGCCCCCCACAATGTGGTTCATTGACCAAAAATTCTGTATACGTCTAGAATAATGGGGGAAATAAACAGATGTGTTTTACTTAAAACCTACGGGAGGGAAGATGTTTCAGGCCTAATGATTTAGTTACCTTGACATTGGGTACTCCCACCTTACATGGTACTAATTGCTAGAGCATTAAAATTGGTGCCCGTTTCTTTCACTGGCATTTGAAGCTGCAGCGGTGAGTGTAGCGAGCACTCCAGGACAAAGTGGCGTTTACAGGCCTGTAGTAATTGGGCAAAATGTTTTTAAAATTAAACCTGGAATACGAAAGTAACAGCAAAGCAATGGCAGCTCCCTTCCTTGTTGAGGGCCCTGCATGGCAAGCACTCTTCCTCCTCCGGACTTCCCACTGGCGTTCCTGCTGTACAGGTGACACTGAAGTTCCTTCTGTACAGGTGACACTGAAGTTCCTGCTGTACAGGTGGCATTGAAGTTCCTGCTGTACAGGTGACACTGAAGTTCCTGCTGTACAGGTGGCATTGAAGTTCCTGCTGTACAGGTGACATTGAAGTTCCTGCTGTACAGGTGACATTGAAGTTCCTGCTGTACAGGTGGCATTGAAGTTCCTGCTGTACAGGTGGCATTGAAGTTCCTGCTGTACAGGTGGCATTGACGTTCCTGCTGTACAGGTGACATTGAAGTTCCTGCTGTACAGGTGACATTGAAGACACCCACCCTTCAGGGACGTTAGCTTGAGGCAAAGGTAATATTTGACCCGTTCATGTCTGGGACCCGTTCAAAGCCTGTGTTGCCATTTCACTAAGTAGGAAATCTCCCAGAAGTGGGACAGGTGCTAAGTCACTTGTGAGTCCCATGCCAGAGTCGGGCGTGACAAACGGAGCCCTCACTCAGGCAGCAGCGCGGGGTGAAGAAAAGGAAGTTTACATGAGTCTTAGCTTCACTCAGGGATAGCACATTTGGGGAAAATTCTTTAGTATTCTCAAATAATCTGCTGAATAAGACTACAGAATTTATTGCAGAGCATAGTGCGGTTTATCAGTGACTATTTGCTGTTTTCAGGAAAAGAAATCTGTCTCTTACAGTTATTTTCCTTATAGCTTTCTAATTCCCTTTCTAAAATAAAGTAATTCAGAATCTAAGATGGGAGTTATGGCTAGAGTTTTTAGCTTTAATTGTATACTTATTTAAATGGTGTCTTTAAGATTTCATTTTTATTACTAACATAGAGAAATGCAAAAACAGGTTGTATTTCCTGCAGCCACACTAATATCACTTATTTAGTAGTTGGGTAGATTGTGTGAGGTTTTTCTACATCGACAGTCATGTCATCTGTGACGCCATACACTTATTTAGAGCTCAGAGATAAAGCCCTTCTAACCTCTCAGGGAAGGGAACTGGGTTCTCATGCTCCACTATCAGGGGCTGAAAACCCCGGGGCCCTGGTCCTCCGCGGCTGCTGTCCCGCTGTCAGACAGGTCTTATTGTTAGAAATCTTGTTCACCTTAGCGCGAGTGAGTGGACCTCAGTTGCTCTGCCACAGCCACCCAGAGACTTGACAACTGCACGTTCCTCCCCAGGCATCTCAGCTCAGGTGACGCAGTTCTGTGGTCCTCCTGTGGTGAGACCTGAGACAATCCCTGGTGCTCTGTGGAGAACACACAATTGAGAAAAGCATCATATGGTGTGATCGGCCAGAGCTGTTTATAGAAGAATATAATGATTTTTTTTAAAGTCCTAATAAATAATGCTGAATGGAAAGGTTAGCCAGGGACCATAGAAGTGTTTGAGATGGGTTTTAAAACATACATAGTCCCCCGCCCCCCGCCACACAGACACACACATTCACACATGTGCTTTATTTTTGAAAGATTAAAAAACAAACAAGGAGACACATAAATCACTGATTATTTTTAATAATTTTGTGCTGTGGTTTGACCATAGCATTACGAACAAGCAGAAAAAGCTGATTTCATAGCTTTAACAGCACTCAGAGCAACATCTCTCTTTAAAAGTATTGCAATGACAGACCTTAGGCCTAAGAACTACATCGCCAGTGCTCAGTTAAAAAGAGGCAGATACACAACAGTTGGAGATCTTTTTTAGTACAGAACTGGGAATTATTTTGAAAAGTAAGCACAAATGGCTGTTAAAAAAGACTTTAATGACTTCTGATTATCATAACTCATATGATCAACTTGAAAAGTTCAAATACAGTTGTACTTTTTTAGTAGGCTGCTTTATAATAATTAAATGAACTAAATGCTGTGAATAGTATTACATGTTTTAAAACAGCTTCACACTAGACAAATATACAATTAGAAAACGTGATATATGAAAGCCATGAAATGAAAAATAACAATATACCAATAAGCACATTAAAATGAACCAGTATCATTAACAATAAAGTTTAAGCCTTAATTAGTTCTGTAGAGAGAAAGCAATGGTGTGGTAACAAATGTTAGTACCTCTGAGTCCAGAACATTCTCTGATGACACCCACCCTCAACAGTTCTCCCCAGAGATCGAACCTGGGGGGGTGAGCGGGGATGTGGTTCCTGACAGCAATGAGCCCCTCTTTTTAATGCTGAAACCTGGGGAACCCTGCAGCAGACAGTGGGGCTGGACAGGAGGGAGAACACACGAGATACCGATCTTTTGATGGATCTTTCAAAACAGATAATAAAAGAAGGGCTGACTTTTAGTCCATTCAGCATTAAGAGCTGCATTGTAGAGGCATTTTCAGTTTAAGGATAATCGGTAATAATTTGTTCTCTGGCGGGAAAGGGTATGATCCTATTGTGATTTGCAAGATCAGAACATACACCACCGAGCAAATAAAAACCATGGAATTTATTAGAATTAAGATCCTCCAGTGACAGACTCCACTGGAAAGGATGCTCACACCCATGTTCAACAGTGGTTTAGTGAGCATGTTGTTATAGGCTCTTTTTTTTTTTTTTTGTAACATTAGAATATTTGAAAATAAACGCAGAGGGCACAGTCAGACACTAAAAACCGAGCTAGAAGAGAGATGTGACATCATGCAACTGCAAATATAATCCCTAACTTGTGGCAAAACCTAGTTTATTTTTTGGATCAAGATCACCACGAGACACCAAAAGGAATGGATATAAGATTCCCAACTCGGCTGGCTGATAGCGAATTCTCTGCTAACATAACCCATAACGACATTTTTTCGAAGAATGGGGTCGTAAGTGGATTCATGTTTCCTGAGGTATGCTTTCCCTACAAACCCTCCCGTTACTTCACTGGCTCCACAGCCTCAGCTTGTGAAGGAGAAAGGCAGAGAGAGAGGCTCGGGACCCAGATGGTCCCAAATGCCTCCGTACTGAGCAAGGCCCTCCGCTGCAGGCCCACCGACTCTGGATGTAATTTTTGCAATTTTAGCAAAATGTGCACTTTCTCTGGGGTCTGACATCACTATTCTACACGACATTGATGTCTTCACAAAACAAGTTGAAAAGTCAACTTTTTTTTTTCTTTCTAACACTGGTCCAACTGAGCGTTAAGAGCCGAAAAGAAGAAGCATCTAGTGGCAACCAAAAAGCTATGGAATTTTTTAAACTTATTTTTCTAAAGTGTTTTCACAGCAAAGATGCAACTCTCAATTGCTATACATACGCTGGTCATAAACTGTGGCTTGCTTGTTCAGACTTCTTTCCCTTGTGTTATAATATTGGTATTTAATAGGAAAATAAACTACATAGACTTTTATCTGTATGCATCCATTTGCAAATTTCCTTACAAAAGAGGACAAAGCACGTAGGCATTCACAAATTCTATGCCATTTCTGTTAAAATTGGTATCTATACATTATATTACAGTATTAACAATGTATGTTCTACCCATTGGGTAGGATATGTGCATAATATATTCAAGTTATATACAGCACCTTACAAATAAAAACGTCAGAAAAGACAGACAACTGAAGAAGCACCATTGTCAGTGAGGCACAACCAAGGTGGGAGCGCGGGGTGCGGCAGCGGCGCGGGCTCGGTCCCTACGGCGGCTAAACCCAGAACCCGAGACAGGGCAGCTGCTGGAATCTACGGACATGCAGAGCTCTCCGCAGGACGTGGGTCCGTGTCCTACGCACGTGTCGTGTGGCGATAGTCTCTGTCTCGCGCTAAGCCCCACCACAGTCCACTTCCACAAGCACACACCGAGGGGAAGGAAGGAAAGGGATGAAAGGAAGACGGTGCTTTCGTAGCAAGGCATCCACTCACACACGACAGCTTCCCAATGCAGCCAACCCGGAAAGCAGCAGCAGCAGCAGCAGCAGCAGCAGCGAACGACTGTCTAACCCTGGCAGAAACTATAAACTTGAACTATGCAAAAGACGCAGCACTTTGGGGAGTAGCATGGCCTAAGCGGAAATGTAGGGGATCCCCAGGCAGGAGAGGGCTTCACGTTCTCCATCCACCTCTCTGATCCCTGGCAGCTGGCAGCACGGCCTCGGCCCCCTTTACATCCGTAAAAGTGAGGTGAGCCGCTTGATCTGTGACGTGGGTGTGCCACTCTTAGACCCAGTGCTCCTCACAGCGAGGAGGGAGGCTGGCCCGCTGCCGCCCGGTCGTGCTGCTTTATCCAGATTACCACGGCCGCGCGGGAGCCCGCGTCCCTGCTCCTCAAACTGAGGTTGGGGATGCCGGCGGCAAGCACGGCGGACTTGGGGGACTGTGTCACCGTATGAAGACACAGCGCCAAACACGGGCATGTTTTTGCTTTTTGTCACTTAGACACAATCAAAAAGTCAACAGAAACCAAGTAGCCTTCCCAGGTTTTTTCCGTCGGACCCTGCCGAGCTTTCGGAGTTTTCAGAAAAACGAATGGCATGCCCACGAACAGGCAGCGACTGCCGCCGTGCTCAGTAGCAAACCTCAAGAAGCAGGCACCCGTGCGGCCAACTAGCCAGGAGGCGGCTCGGGACAGGCAGCAGCCTGCGTGGCCAAGGATGCACGGACGCTCTCTTGCGGGGCAGGGGCTGGACGGGCCTCCCTCTTTGCTAGGGGCCGGTATCTAAAGGCCATTGCACCGGGACTCGTCCTACAAAGGACTTCCTGGAGACAAGGGCCATTAGAATCTAATGATTAGATGGAAGATACAGGACCAGCCCTGCCAGGATGCAGCTACTGGTTGCAGGAGGAAGGCAGGGATTTGAATGGATTTTTCTAGATAACAGAAGCTTTCTGAAAGTAGTTGCCGAAGATAAAGGTGAAGAAGATAAAGGTGAAGAAGATCAAGTGGAGCTATAGAAGCTCAAGGAGCACTCATCTGTGGACCACATTCCCCTGTGGGTGTCAGAAGGCCCCCCTTTCCTCGCCCGTGAGCTCAGTGGTTATCTGTGTTCCCTCATGACCAATCTTTGTCAGTTTTAAATATCCTTCTCCGCAATCTTGGAATTACTTGCGGATTGTGTGCCCGTGTGTATAGGTGATGGGGGAGGACAGAGGATACGCTTGTCAAGCTTCCTTAACACGGAATTTTGGTCAGAAACACCAAGAATAGTTTTAACGTTTTAAATGCATCACTTGTTTAGCACAATCTCTTTGGGATTCAGGACTGCTTCAGTGTCTGAAGAACACGAGACTTTCTGAAAACACAGATACCTGCCTGAGGGCCGTGCTCCTGTCAGTGGGACTCGGCACGTGCTGGGCGGTATGCTCCCCCCGGCAGGCCCTGGGACCGAGGGCAAGCCACAGCAGGATGCCGAGTCCCCTCCCACCAGCCACTCTTTTGAACTTGCAAGTCTTTGTCTCAACTCTCTACTGAGGTAATCAACCTATCATTGCTGGTCTCCCCCCCCCCCCCCCCTCCGCTTTCTCAACGGGGTGCTCGGGCTCCGTAAGCACACAGGCTTCTTCCACACTAGGCCCCCCTGTGCAGGCTGCGCCTTCATCACCCCTCTTTCCACACCAGGCCAGCGAGGAGCGACGCGGTACGAACAGGTCAGCCACCACCTTCAAAAGAGCTACTGATCTAAATCACCTCTTCCCTGTGCCAAAGGGAAATTGACTATTAATTAAGTTTATGACCTTGGCTTTTACGCTAATTCATTACAGAGGCCCAGCCTCAAGACCATTCAAGTTCATGGTTTCCTATGTCCCTGTCTTTAAATAACTATTGGACTTAAAGGGCAATTCTCTAGAGTGGCTGAATGGGAGGAACCTCTCTTTTGAAGGACGATGACATTTACTTGAATTCAGTATCTGTTTTGCCAATACTGTGGACCCCTGGAAAACATTCACATA
Organism: Cnephaeus nilssonii; assembly: GCF_951640355.1. Taxonomy (NCBI): domain Eukaryota; kingdom Metazoa; phylum Chordata; class Mammalia; order Chiroptera; family Vespertilionidae; genus Cnephaeus; species Cnephaeus nilssonii. The sequence continues at coordinate 64,404,290 of NC_137082.1, read as the reverse complement.
CTTGCAAGGTGACTAAGAACTGACAAGTTTCTGACCGCAGTTCATTCTTGCAGCAGGTAGGAAAGTGAGGGACTGCAAAACCATTTGGAGCTAGAGTTCCAGGGTGGGCTCACCTGCTTTACCAAAATTGCCGGCGAGGTTTGGAATGATGATATCATTAGCTGACCTTGTCATTTTTCATCTGAGGGGACACCTGACCAATAATCGACCCAGCACCGCCACCAGGGGTCCTGACAGGAACAAGTGCTCCCTAACCTTCACCTGACAGGGTGAGACAAGGCTCCATCCACAAAGAGCGCCAGCTTCCTTCAGCACAGGCGTGGGATCCAGGCAGTGAGCTGACTGGGTAGCTCCCCCCTCCCCCCAGAGGGCTCTGCCCAGTCTTGGAATTCCCACTGCAGCTCTTAGCATGCACACGTCCCAACAGAGTCTGTTTATTCTCTTTTTCTAAGAGTTTGGCTAGTTCTGCGGCTGTTACTGAGTGAAATCAATCAATTTAATGAAGAGGCCAATCCTCCAAGCAAAACAAAAGCCAGCGGCAGAAAGGAGCAGAGGGCAGGGGACAGGACTTGTAGCTCAGAACAGTCTCTCCAGCCCTCGGCCGACAGCACCAAGTCACCTCACTGACAGATCGTCTGAGACCCACAGACAGGCTCGAGCACGCGTGTTATCCCGCATTGAAACTGCAGCCGTCCCTCACCGGGCCCTCCTCCCAGTCCAGTTTGTTACGTGCAGAGGCAAGGGGACGCTCCTGCGCAGAGCAGGCGGTGGCGGGGCGTTGGCTGAACTTGTTGGCTGGTGCTATTACAAAAGCCAGATGCTTTCTTCCCCAAAAGGAAGCAGTTTTTTTTTTTTTTTTACGTAAGAACACGTTTGTAAATATTAGGAATAGTAAAACTAAAACTAACAGCATTTAAAATTAGTTTCTAGTTGCATTTTAACTGCATGTTGTGCTTTTAATCCTGTGCTTTTGGAGTCGCCCCCTGCCCTGCCCTGCCCTGCTGTGGAAGTGACCGTCCAGTTCTGGCCACACCGCAAAGCCTACACGAACTCCCGCGGGAGTTTGGGCTGTGAGCACAGCATTCCCCCCGAGAATGCTGCGCCCGTACTAGCGAAGGGCAATGGCTTGTTACCATGCTCAGCAATGTGGTGTCCCCCGTCAATTCCAGGAGTTTCCCATGAAGAAGTCACTACCAGCACCGCTCACACGCCGAGGCCGGCGGGCACTGACCAGCTGTCCAGGACTGAACTGAACTGTCTAGAAAAGGAGGCCGACACCGGGAATACACTGAGAAGTCACATATTCCGACAGTACTCAAAATAACCACCTTGCATTTTAAACAATTTATTGCATAAAATAATGTATGTATGAGCCTACTTCATGCTACAGTGAAAAAAAACAAAACACAAAACACCTAAATTACTGAAGAACGGCACTGCTGGAGGGCGAGGGCACTGCGCTACTGGATGCGTCAATGCATGCGTCGGCCACTTTACCAGAACAGGTGGCCTAGGCTAGCAGAGGAACTCAGCGAGTCCCAAGTGCTGGGCCTTAGCGTTCCTATCTTACACCCAAAGGCCTCCATGCTTCAGACGCACTGCTCTCTGCTGCAGACTCTCACAGCAGTAACGGCCTTCTGGATGGACATAAGTCGGCATGTTCACCTACGTCCCCAAACATCTTTTCTTGCATGGTTATGGGAAGCACTCCAGGGTATTCCTTGGGCCTAATAATCCACAGGTGAAAAGACAACATACAGAACGTCACATAAAACAGTTCCCTCATATATATTTTCAACATTAAGATAGTGCAACTTTTAAAAACACATCATCATAACAACACAAATCAACTCCTTGCATTCATCGAACTTCCCCACTTTTTCCTTGGCACACAAAAACAGGAATTTTGAATCATATTTTTAAAACAAAATAAAAGTTCCACACCTTGGGAGAAAAAGCAAACTGGCCAATTCTTCCCCATGATAATATATAATAATGCTTCCTTCTTTATTTAGTTAATTATAAATTTAAGGCCATTCTGGCCTCTTTCTCTGCAGTCTCCTTTCATAATTAAATAAATCAAATACCTCTGGGTTTTATTTCATGATATAGTCAAAGCACCCCTTTCTCTGTTCCCATGCCCCCCCTTTGCCAAAACCACCCCCCTCCCTCCCGACGCCTGCCCCCGAATAAACACTGTTGACGGTCAGACCGGATGGAAGTTTGTATTATTTCAGTCTGGTTTGCATGCAATTCCCCTGAAAGGAATCAGAAACAAAGACCACATTTGCATATTTGGTTTTACTTAGTTGTCGCACGTAAAACTGAACTCTGTGCCCGGGAGCGGAGGAGCTGTGCAGTCCTCCCCCGTCCTCGGTTTCTTCTTCTCCACTCAAGCGCATGCTGGAGGATCAGACGAGATTCCCAGGCTTCCTGTCCTTGCCCTGGATGGGCACCACAGTGCTCCCCGAGCTGTCGTGCTGAAGTGGCAGTCTGCCCCCGCTGTGCGTGTTGCTGTGCTGGTGATGGAAGAAGGAGGCTCCTGGGTAGTGGCCCATCACCTCGCTGTAGGTCGGGGGTGGCCCCTCCATCCTCCCGTTACTGCTGCAGGTGCTGGCACTTATGCCCGAATGGCTGCTGGGCGGGCATGGGCCCCCGTTGTACACAGAGATGTCTATCAAATCGCTGTCGAATATGGTCCGGTTGGGCGGGGCCCTCACAGATTCTCGGTTGAGTTCCATCTGCTGTTCGGGGTCCCTGAGCTGCAAGGTGCAGGGCCCCTGGTAAGGAGGCGGCTCCTCCCCGTCAGACAGGGAGATGGTGGGGGGAAGGTCAATCTCGTGCTGCACGTAGGGGTAGGTGGGCTGAAAGCGGCTGAACCGGTCCCTCTGGATAAAGGACGGGGCAGTAAACCTGTCCCGAGACCGTGGGGCATACATGATCTGCAAGGAAAAGAGCGAAGGTGTGAAGACATTCTTGGCTCTATAATGATCACAAACATGATGCTATAAGAACATTCCCACTTGGTCTGTGTTCTCAACCATCTGAAACATTTCCCCCTCCAACAAAACAGGAAAAGATTATCCCAGAAAAAATGTAGGTTTATTATTCCTCATGAGTTAGACCCCTCACCTTGCCAAACTGTAGTTTATCCAAGATGGTTCAACAATGGACAATGTGGTTAACTGAAAATGTGCGTTTAATGTGCGTTTAATGGGATTACTGCATATGCTATGTATGTGTTTTCCACTGGGCCAAGTGTGTGTGTGTGTGTATGTGTGTGTCCATCCATTGACTTCTCCCACACCAGTGGTCAGCAAACTCATTAGTCAACAGAGCCAAATATCAACAGAACAACGATTGAAATTTCTTTTGAGAGCCAAAAACCGACTTCTGCGCATGGGCCACAAAGTTTCAATCGCACTGTATGTGTGCGCCCGCATGTGGTATTTTGTGGAAGAGCCACATTCAAGGGGCCAAAGAGCCGCTTGTGGCTCACGAGCCGCAGTTTGCCGACCACTGTCCCACACCATATTTTTAAAATAAAGGCAAAAAATACTATGTTACTTTTAAGTCATTCTATTAAACTTGGAGATGTGGGAATGAATCATGCTATATTTATAAACTATGCCCACTTCTGCATAGCCTCATTGTTAGCAGCTTATGGGATCACGTACAGATCAGTGATTCTCAACCTGTTCTCTGTAGGGAGCTCTAGACTAGCACAAATAATCCCTAGGAGACTCTAAAAATCCCCTCCCCCACTTTAAAAACCAAAGTTATAGGCAAATGCCTTCATTTAAATGTTATTTCCTAATCTACACTGTCATACATTTGACGTTTCCACCTATTTTGTTGTAATGGCGTATTTCCCTCCTCCCCTCGCCCATCGCATCGGGTTGAGCAGCCATCTCCAGCCACCCACATCCCTCCCTTGTCCAACCCCTTACCTCCGAGCCACCAGGCTGAGGACCAGAGCTGTCTGAAGGCCACAGGCGCCCTTCCTGGCAGGGGTGGGAGGGGAACATCACAAGAAAATCATTAGTGTCATGCCGCAGCACCTAACATCAAGGAACCACACTCCTCTTGGACAGTAGCAGACCTGTTTAAGTCACAGAACAACAAAGAGCTGGTCCTTTCATCACACCGAAATTATTACAAAAACAATCTCCTGATCACACAAAAGGAGAATTGTGGCCAAAAGGAAAGTTAGAATGTACGTGTTTGACATACATTCCAAATGTCATCAAACCTTATTCAGTCACTGCCTAGATTTGGGTCGAGTCTGGGTCTTTAAGCTCTTTTGTTTGTTTGTCTTTTGTTAATTCTCACCAGAGGATATTTTTTCCATTGATTTTTTTTTTTTTTAGAGAGAGTGGAAGGGAGGAAGGGGGAGAAGAGAGACAGAGAGAAACATCAATGTGAGAGAGACACATCGACTGGTTGCCTCCTACACTTGCCCCAACCAGGGCCGGGGAAAGAACCTGCAACCCAGGTATGTGCCCCTGACTGGGAATCGAACCCGTGACCCTTCCGTGCTCAGGCAGACACTCTAACCACTGAGCACACCGGCCAGGGTTGGGCGATAAGCCCTTATGCAGGTGCGTGGCCCACGCCGGCATGCCAGGCAAGGCCCTTCTGAAGTGCGCTTTGAGGTAAGCAGCGGCCCAAGTCAGGCACCGCCCGCCACGCTGTGCTGTCACACTGAAAACAGAGGTTCCAACGCCTGGCTGGCCTTCGAGGGTCTGGCCAATTTATTCTTCAGTCCCTTCATTCCCAAGGCAGGTGTAACCTGACATCTACCTGTTTAACATCTTTGTTCAAAAGTGTTTGGCCAGACTGTCAAGGTGACAAGTTTTCCTAACACCATAAACTTGTTTACAAAGTACTTCAATATGTTTTCCCTTTTGAACCCAAACTGTTGGCAACGGTCTGTTGGGCTATTAGCGAAAGGCCTGTTATTGTCCTAAAGAGAAGAACATGGGCGAGCAGGAGCAGATGTCTGCATTTTTGGATTCCCAGGAATATTCATACATGACCTTGTGCCATCACTAAGCTTCCTGAAAACGTGAAAGCACCCACAAGTAGACCTGCAAGGTAAGACACCCCTAAGTCTCTCTCTTGTATTTTGTAGGCTAGCATTCTGATACAAACACCCCATTTGGACAACAGGGTGTTTGTCCAATACATACAACCGGATCCTATGGTCCTTGCAGAACAGCATGGACTCAGCAGCAAAAATAGGAACAGACCAGCAGTGTTTAGAGGAAGTTTGGGCTTAAGGTTTGACTATAAAATTATGTAATGGGCCATCATGGCTCTGGCCTGGCGACAGGTGACAGGCCTCATCAAATCTAAGGAAGTGGCTGAGCCACACCCACGGCAGCCCTGCACCAGGCCAAGGCAGCCTGCATAGCACCTCAGAGCCTGGGCTCCCCGGCACCAAGATGGACCATCACTGTAGTTCTGGGCCGTCACAGCAATTCTCATATTGAAACAACATACACACTCATCCTGGGATGTTTCTAAGACTCTGCCCTAGCTCCTCAATGAACACTCAATCTTACATTTCACCCAATTCACGTCAGTTATTAAATCCATTCAGCACTTTCTGGCCCTCCTCTCCCCTGGCTCCCAGCAGCACTGGACTCTCTCTTGTTGGCTCAGAGACATCACCCCTCCTGGTTCACACCCTGACTTCTCTGGCCACTTTCCTGCTCTTCGGGGGGTGCCCCTAACTCTGCATTTTGGTTGAATGTTGGGAGTTCCTGAGAGTCCTATCTGGGGCCCCTCTCCGCTCAGCGCAGTCTCCCTAGGCCACCTCATTCCCTCCACAGCTTATAGGACCGTCCATATGTGGTGTGTCCACATTGTGAATAATGCTGCTGTGAAGAAGGGTATACAAATCTCTCTTTGAATATCTGCTTTTAATTCTTTTGGATATATACCAAGGAGCAGAACTGCTGGATCATATGATAATTTAGGTTTAATTTTTTGAGGAGCCACCATACTGTTTTCAATAGTGGCAGATCCATTTTACATCCTGACCAGCGATGCACAGGGTTCCAATTTCTTCACATCTTTGCCAGCACTTCTTATTTTCTGTTTCTTTAATAATAGCCATCCCAGTGGGTATCTCATTATGGGTTTAAGTTGTGTATGATTAGTTTATTAAGTCAGGGTTCTCCAGAGAAACAGAATCAACAGGATGTGTAAACACACACACACACACTCTCTCTAGAGGCCCAGTGCACAAAATTTGTGCATGGGCGGCGCGGGGCGGGGGGGGGGGGGTGTCCCTCAGCCCAGCGTGCACCCTCTCCAATCTGGGACCCCTCGGGGGATGTCTGACTGCCGGTTTAGGCCCGATCCCCAACAGTCGGACATCCCTCTCGCAATCCAGGACCACTGGCTCCTAACCACTTACCTGCCTGCCTGCCTAATGCCCCCAACTGCCCTCCCCTGCTGGCCTGGTCGCCCCCAACTGCCCTCCCCTGCCAGCCTGATCTTGCTCCCAACTGCTCTCCGCTGCTGGCCTGATCACCCCTAACTGCCTCTGCCTCAGCCCCCAACACCATGACTTTGTCCGGAAGGAAATCGGATGTCTGGAATATGGCCAGTTGACCCGGTCTAATTAGCATATTACCCTTTTATTAGAATAGATAGATTACATAGGATAGGATTGCTTACATGGGGGTAAAAAGCCTTTTTCAGCAGGAGATGCTCTTGGCAGACAAAAATACATAACCCCTATATCTGGACTGATAGCCAGCCATATGCACTATACTGCCAAATTGGCTATTAAAAAATTGAACCGCTTTCTTACACCTTACACCAAACAGCTGTTGCCCTTAAAAGCCCTCCTCAGCCCCCACCTTAGGTTCTGCCTTCGCAGTTCACCCAGATTAGGTTATGATTGGCCAGTTTCTATGCCAGGCAGCATCAAAAGCTCTGCCTCCTAGGCAGCCATTAGCTTCTCGCAGTTCACCCAGATTTGTTTCTGACTGGACGGTTTCTATGCCAGTCAGCGTCAAAAGCTCCACTTCCTAGGCAGCCATTGGCTCCTATGGGAAATCTAGACTGGTCCCGCCTTCACGTCGGTGCTAGCCCTTCAGTCACGCCCCCAGTCCGCTACCGGGTGTATCTCTGGCTGCTCTGAGAAGCGGCACCTCAGGTCTGTGCTGGTGGCAATTTTAAATTCTCATTCCTGACCTAACCTTCGTACAGTGTGAGCTCTGTGAAGGCAAGCATTTGTCTTGTTCATTCTTAGTTCACTCATAGACTTTACCTGTGTCTATGCATCTATGCTAGCACAGCATGTTGACTGGTCGAATGGTCATTTCGGTCGTCATGGTCACTGCCTTTTTATAAATAGATAGATAGATAGATGATAGATAGATAGATAGATAGATAGATAGATAGATAGATAGATAGATAGATAGATATAGATATTATAGGAGCTGGCTCATGTGGTTATGGAGTCCCACAACCTGCTAGGTGCAAGATGGAGAGCCAGGAAAGCTGGTGGTATAGTTCAATCTGAGTCTGAAGGCCTGAAGACTACTGGTGTAAGTCTTAAAGTCCAAGAACCAGGAGCTCCAATATCAGAGGGCAAGAAAATAGAATGGCCCAGCTCAAGAAGAAAGAGAGATTTGCCTTCCTCCACCTTTTTGTTCCATTCTGGTCTTTGGGGAATTGGAAGATGCCATCCACACTAATGAAGACAGACTTTCTTCATTCAGTCTACTGAGTGAATGTTAATCTCTTCTGGAATTATTCTCCTAGAGACATCAGAAATAATGTTTTATCAGCCATCTGGGCATCTAAGCCCACTCGTGTTGACACGTAAAATTAGTCATCACAATTAGTGATACTGAGCTCTTTTCAGCTGGTTTTGTAGATTGTCTTTGTAAAAATGTCTATTCAAGTCCTTTGTCTATTTCGAAATTGGGTGGTTCATTATTTTGTTGTTGAGTTTTAGTTCTTTATATATTCTGAATATTAACCCCAATCAGATATATGATTTGCAAATATTTTCTCCCATTCTACCAGTGGCCTTTCACTCTCTTGATAGTGTCCTTTGACAAACCAATGTTTTCAATTTCTAAACATCAGTTTATTGTTTTTGTTTTGTTGCCTGTGCTTTTGGTGTCATATCCAAGAAATCATTGTCAAATCCAATGTCGTGAGTTTTCCCCCACTACTTTCTTTAAGAGTTTTAACTCTTACATTTAAGTTTTAGATCCATATTGAGTTCATTTTTTGAATATGGTGTAAGATATGGGTCCAGTGTCATTATTTTGCATGTGGATATCCAGTTTTCCCAGCACCATTTTCAAAAATACTGTCCTTTCTCCTTGAATAGTCTTGGCACCCTTGTCAAAAATCATTTGACCATATATGGGAAAGTTTATTGCTGATCTCTCTCTTCTATCTCATAGAAGAGAGAGATCGGCATTCTCTCTTCATGCCAATACTGTGCTGTTTTTGTTATTATAGCTTTGTAGTAAGTTTTAAAATCAGAAAGTGTGAAATATCCAACTTTGTTATTCTTTTTCAATATTACTTTTGCTACTTTGGGGTGGTGCTTCCTTGAGGTAGCACATGCATTTTAGGATGGACTTTTCTATTTCTGCAAGAAACATCATTGAGATTTTGATAGGGATTACACTAAATCTGTGGATTGCTTTAGTAGTACTGTCATCTTAACAATATCAGGCTTTTTAATCCATGAATAGATGGATCCATTTATTTGTATCTAATTTCTTTCGGCAACATTATACAATCATTAATATAATCTTTTACCCCCTTGGTTAGTTTATTCCTAAGTATTTTTTATGACATTATAAATTGGATTTTTAAAAAATTTCTATTTTGATTGTTCATTGTTAGTGTAAAGAAATGCAACTGATTTTTGCATGTTAATTTTGTATCCTGCAACTTTGTTAGATTTGTTTATTAGTTCTAGCAGGTATTCTTTGTTTGTTGGACTCTTCAGGGTTTCCTGCATGTAAGGACATGTCACATGTTTATAGGATCATTTTACTTTTTCCTTTATAGTTGGAATGCCTTTTATTTCTTTTTCTTGCCTAATTGCTCTGGCTAAAACTTCCAATAAATACTATGTTGAAAAGAAGTGGTAAAAGCATGCATCCTTGTCTTGTTCCTAATCTTAGAGAAACAGCTTTCAATCCTTCACCATTGAGTACAATGTGAATTGTGGGCTTTCCATAGGTGATCTTTATTATGTTGAGGTAATTTCCTTCCATCCTAGTTTGATGAATGTTTTTATCATGAAAAAGTGTTGTATTATGTCAAATATTTTTTCTGCATGATGTGGTGATCATGTAGTCCCCCCCCCCCCACTTCATTCTGTTAATGTGGTATATTACACTGATTTTTATATGTAAAACCATCCTTGCATTACAAAAATAAACCCCATTTAGTCATGGTGTATAATATTTTTAGTATGCTACCAAATTCAGTTTGCTAGTATTTTGTTGAGGATTTTTGCATCAATATTCATAAGGGATAATGGTTTTCTTTTCCTGTTGTGTCTGGCTTTGGTGTTAGGGTAATGCTAATTGACTAGAGTTTGAAAGTATTGGTGTCAATTCTTCTTCAGATGTTTGGTACAATTCACCAGTGAAGCCATCTGGTCTAGGGATTTTATTTGTTGGTAGGCTTTTGATTACTAATTCAATCTCCTTAATAGTTACAGATCTATTCAGATGTTCTATTTTTTCATGATTCAGTCTTAGTAAGGTGTGTTTCTAGGAATCTGTCCATTTCATCTAGGTTATTCAATTTGTTGACATACAATTATTCATAGCACTCTCTTATAATCTTTTTTATTTCTATATCTCTTGGATCTTTTTCTACCCAAAGGATAGGTTTATAGCTGTGGCCATGATTTACTGGCACTTCCACTGTGAGCTATGGCTGAAGCCTGGGCCCTTGGGTCCATGTGGGAGGCCACTCCCATAGCCTAAACCTTCTTGGTTTTATGCTCTCAGCTAAACTCTCCTTTCCACACATCAAAGACCACAGACAAGATCATCAGATTTGGGGACTGAAAACATCAATATGATGTTTTCCAAACTGTGAGATGCAACCTCTCAGAGAGTTAGAAAATCAATTTAAGTAGGTCACAGCCAGAATTTGAAAAATGAAACAGAATGGAAAATATCGTTGTCTGTAAGTACTGTTTGGTGAAAGTTTTTCCTTAGTTGTGCATATGAGTATTGTAGATTGTGGTATAAAATGTGTCTCTACTGTTATTCTTGGTCAAAAACAATCTGAAGGTCTCTGATCTAAGCCAATTATTCCTCACTTTATATGGGAGGAAACTGAGGCCCCAAAAGGGTACATTACTCACTGAAGGTGACAGTTAGTTTGTGGTAAAGCAAGGCCATTGGTGGATATTTTGGTGTCCACTCAAGGGTTCCTCCCAATGAATGAATGTATTGTACAGCTTCAGATATTTGGAAATCTATTTTTCTTCTTGTCCCAGGGTGAGAATTTCCAAGTATAGGTAAAACTGATCTTTAGGTATTCAGCAACAAAACACCTTTGCCTTCTAAATAAAATCAATTTTCTTTATTTTCTTCCCTTTCCTAATGCAATCTCTCTACTATCCAATGCTTTATAGTATTACTATCATTTCCACCCTAGATGGCAGTAACAGCTTAGATGTAAAGGCAATACCTCCTCTGTGTATGTCAATGACTACGTTCTCTCCAGCATTTCCCCTTTTATTCCTCCTTGGAAATCCATCATCAGATTTCTCAAGACTCAATATTTCCCTCCCAACTCTACTCAATCTAGGGCACGTCCCTTAAGAGAAAGATAAATTATCCAGGAAGGTATGTGGGGAAGAGAAGAAAGGGAATCCTTTATATTTCCAGAATAATACAATAGATCAGGGAGGTCTATAGGCCCCACGGAGCAAGGAGAAAAGGAGCTGTGCAGGTGCCTCTCCCGGGCTCAGTGCTGGAGGAGAGTGAGCAATTTCAGACTTCACTGGAAACCAGCCTGGGGGTCAGAAAGCTCAGGGCAACAGGGACATGTGCAACCACACACCATCAGCCCAGGTGGGCACAATCATCTCCTTTAGGGCGTGAGAGGAAGCTAAGGCACAGCCTGAATGCTTTCCCCAAGATCATAGAACCACAACCCGGCTACCTCCCTTGGCATCTCTGACAGCTCTGGGGAGCCTCCCTAACAGGTGGCACTCAGAATTAGAATAATTTAGAAAAGGGTTTCCCCCTCAGAACAACTTTCAAGAACGAAGTAAAAACAAACAAAAGAAAAAAACCATTATTATTGGATTATTAATGCTAATGCCTATTTAAAAGATTATTAAAATTTTATGGTTCATAAAATTTTTAATTAATTCTGCTTAAAAATCTCATTTTAGCATGCTCTGGCCACAATACAAACCATGCTCAAGCGAGTTCCCTGGGGAGCCTACAGATGCTCAGGACATCATTGGAACTGTCTTCAGCATTCACGTATGTGAGCAGAGGCTGTTTTTTAGTTGTAAAAATAATACGTAAATTCATTTTTACCATAAACATTTTATTTTACTTTATTTTTTTTTATGATAAGCCGCTTACCATAAACATTTTAACAACACAGACCAAATTCCTTTTGTCCACTTCCTCCCATCCTGGCTCCTCCGCTGAGGAAGCCATCAGTTTATGTGGGTCCTTCCTGACCTTTCTCTACAGGATCAGTTTGTAACTTGGGCAACATCATTTTTACTAACTGAGTCACACTTGGCTTTGCAGCAAAATTGTATAATTTATTGTATAATGTTAAATTCATAACATTTAACTCTAGATGGATTTTGGTTGGTACCAAAAAAATAAATCAAATCCATCTTCAGAGAGCAAATGAGAAAAAGGAAGACTTGCCATTATTGAAAATTTAAAAAAATTTTCCCAAAAATGAACTGCAAACTCTGAGGGTAATTTCAAAACTGTTGTGAGCAATGTCAACATAAGCAGAAGGACTCTTTGAGCTCCTCACATGGTTTCAAGACAAATCTTGGCTATTAAGAAGGCCTGCCTACTTTTGTTCGCGTAGGAATCACTGGTGACAGCTATGGCCCAGCATCCTTAGCCAATTTTTGCCAACAAGTTGGCCTTCTGTTTCTCTTACTTGAAGGGAACATTCTCATTTTGAAGCTGTTGAAATTATCAACTTTTTTTCCCCCTAAATTATCAACTTTCTATCTTTAACTATACACACTGAAGGGTAAACCTGATAAATGACCAATCTGGCAGCTTGACTATGTTAACACCCTCGCTCATTCAGAGAGAGAAACAGCATGGCTGATGGTAGGAAGCCTGTGCTTGGAGTTTGCATTAGGAACTGACCTGCCCCTTGCAGTCCCCTCCACACTTGGAAATGCAGTTTCGGGGCTCATGAATCATGGAGAATTATTATTGAACACAGTTGACAACAAATGGCCCTGGTCTTATGGCCCAGCAACAATCTGCCTCACCCACGGGAAACTGTTGCCTGGCATCTTTCATGCAGCCCCGATGCTAAATGATGCACATGGCTCTCTTCTCCTTGGTCTAGAGAGACATACCTACTATAATTGCATCTTCAAGCCTGTTAGTTCATTGTTTGGGTACCTTACTGAATGAAAACAGTTTATTTCTGTCATTTTAGAAATGCTTTTCTAAACGCAGATGAAGTCGGGAGAAATGAGAAAAGGCAGGTGTACAGGGGTCTAGCTCTTCAGTCACAGTGGTAATGAACCCTGTGTGTGGTGACTCCCCGACCCCCTATGTCCTTCACTGGACCTCAGGACACAGCCCGTGGGCTTTTCCAGCTCTGCGGGCCCCGAGCCCAGTGGGATAGGTTCCTGAACCACTTCTCAGAGGTGACCAGAACTGTCCATCCTTGGGCCACCCCTGCTCCCAAGGCCAACAGAAAGGAGCCCACAGCCAACTCTGCCCTCTTGGCCACAGACTCTAGCCACAGAGAGGAGGGCCCTGCCCCGGGAGATGACGGGACAGCAAGAGCCAGGGACAAGCACGCCAGGCTGGTGCGGGAAATGCTCTACTCCGCTGGTCCAGACGCACTTGGTTGAACTCCTAATCTTGCAGGAATGACCTTTATGCCCACAAAGAAGTGTTCTCCCATTTTTCTGGAAACCAGTGGCCCTCTACGTTTTATTCTTACCCTTGTGAAAAAGGCGTGAGCACAGAAGAATATTTTCTCTAAAAACAATTACACAGAGAGATGGGACCACAGCAAAAGGTGGGCACCCGCCTATCTTGAGTGGCAGCTGCTCTGCAGCCCCCGGCTGGGGGCGCCAGGCAGGCACAGAGGACAGTGTGGCCTGAATCCAAGAAAAGATGTAACTACAATATTTATGTGAAATCTCATTTGCACAAGTTCGATCAAGTTTTGTCAAAACACCCTGTGGGGCAAACCACACACACTGGCCACACCCCAGGCCAAATCTACAACTTCTGCCGAGAGCGTCCGGGTGTAGACTTCCCCATACCAGGGCACTATGGACTCAAAGAACCCAAGTTTCTGTCCCAACAGGCTGGTGGCTGCAGTCCTGGTCCTCCTTGCCAAAAGCTGGGAGAAAGAACAAATGGCCTCCTGGCCGGCGCCCCCACGGCGCTGGCGTAGCACAGGCTGTGCTCAGGGCCTGCCTGGCGCTGCTGTCTCCACAGGGGGCCCAGGCACCCGTATTGTCACTATTGATTGGATCCCTGCAGCCATTGGTAATGAAGAAATGCCCGACGGGACCCCTTTTGTTAATTTTTAATTGAAATTGTTGTTTATAGGTCACAATGGCTGAATAAACACAATTACATATGGTTCAAACTAAGTAAAATGTTCTTCTTTTGCTGCTGATCCTCAGCAATTGGCTGGCCACCTTGGCCTTGCCCACTGTCCACTGTGCCCTGGGCTGGCCAGGCGGGTTAAGCCAGCCCCGCGGGCTGGGTACAGGGTGTTAGAGAAGGCCGCTCGGGCCTCCGCCAGCTGTGGCAAGAAAGGCTTGTGTAACCTTCTCTCAGGGTTGTGTCTGGATTATTTATGCCCCTTTATTGTCTTCCTGTTACTTGGTGGGCTAAGGTAACGAATAATAATCTAGAAAGCCTCAAAGCTCCAAAATCACACAAACCAGGCTCTGAAAAAGCAGCCTGGGCTACCTCAGAAAGAACACGTCAGGCTTCCATCACAAGCCCACTCACTGCTGTTTGCCGTTATTTAAAGCATTCACTGTTCCTGCAATTTCATTTTCATTCAGAAACGGCTGCTTCCACTACCGTCAGAGCCAGCGCTGTCCCACCCCCTGGGCTCCCCGGAACAGCGCCTCAGGGACACTGTGGGATGCAAGCTGACCAGCCTCAGCCAAGGCCAACGCCATCCAGTCCTCCCGTGGGCAGAGGGGACCTGGCAAGAGAGGGTGTTCTTCCAGCAGGCAGTGCCGGAGCGAGAAGGGAGGAAACCAGGAGAGAGGTGCTGCATGAGGAAGACGGGGTGTGATGAAGTCAGGCATGAGGGCATCATACAAAGAAAACCTTCCAGAATCCGGACAAGCCTGGACAACTGGTCCAACCCACCATTTTCCAGAAGACTCTGTGAAAACCAGGGGTGTTCGGAGTTACTGAGACCCTACCTTATTAACCTGCCTTGCTTCTGGTTCGGTGGGAAGCCCATTAGGGAGGAGAGGGGCAGCTTGACCAAAACACGTAGTGAAGTTTACTCAGCCAGATCGTAACATCTACATGCTCAGCAAGCCTCCTTCTCAGCACAAACCCAACTGTTGTCTTTGATTTCTCCATCCTGACTATCAAGTCTTCCGGCAGAAATAGATAGAAATAAATTTAACCAACAGTGTTCAGCCAAATTACCTAGACGTCGATACATTAGATGCCCAACCCTTCTCGCAGCATCTAAAATAAATATACCTTTTACAAACATGCTTAGGGAGACCTCAGATAGTTCTAGAACAAATGGGCCCCCAGAAGTAAGTGGGTCCCAGCAATACACAGGCTCACCCACAGGGAGGCCAGCAGTGGGGACCCACACCCACAAGCTGCTAACCAGCTGGGTGCAGCAGCCCCTGCCACTCAGGCCCCTGGGATGGCAGGATTTAGATGCTGACAAAGTGAAAGGCACTCAGGGGCTCTGACGACAGGCACGAAACCACATGCACAGCAGTCACCGCAAACACCTATCCATCTTCACCACCGGGCGCAAATCTGCACCACGCCCAGGGGAGCCCAGAGGCCATCACTCGTGCTTTATCAGTGAGGGCAGGGCCTTCCCCATCACCAGCCAAGCCCGGACCTAGCAGTCACCTTGGGATGTGGAGGGAGAGCCACCTTCCTGGAGGGGCAACATGAAAGTGCCCATGCCGAGTCCTCATGCCCCATCCCAAATCCCTGCTACAGTTTATATCCACTTGATACACACACCAATGGCCACTGCAGTGAGACTGAGAAAATGCCAGTTAGCATTAGCTTAGTGGATGCCGCTGATGGTGATGGGGGCAGGGCAAGGGCAGAGCGTGGCAAGGACACGTTGCATTGCTTCTTCATTATCCTGGGCAGTGCCTGGCTCCTGTCCAGTGGATGACCGAGTGAAAGGAGGCAGAAGCCGCTGGAGGGAAACTACTCCCAAGGCAGAGTCCTAGACGAGGACCGTCTTGAACAGGCAATTTCTCTGTGGACCCCCAACATTTTCTGCCGAGCTGCTGGGGAGTGTTCACTCTGTGGAAGCCATGAGAGACCCACTTATATTAACAGGCATCCTCTTCAACAGCGAAGTGCCCTGGGAAGGGTGGCTGGCATCTAGTACCCGGTAAGATCAGGGCTCCCCACTCAGCACTGCTGACATTTGGGGTCAGATCATTTTTGTTGTGGGGCTGCCCTCTGCATTGCAAGATGTTTAGAGCATCTCTGTAGCAACTCCCTGACTTGAGTTGACCAAAACACGTCCCTGAAATCGTCAAATGTCCCCTAGAGGGCAAATCACCGCTGGTTGGGGACATGAGTGGGAATGAATCCGACTGCTCTCCCGGTGCTGCATGAAGGGCATTGGCATTTCTAAGTAGGTAATTGGGAGGCAAGAAGCCTGGTGAGGAAGCACCTTCCTGAGCCAAAGGACCGCACGTGAGATTTCTGAGTCCAGGAGAGAAGTCAAGTTGCTTCCTCGCCCTCTCTCCTCTCTTGACTATAAACTAGGCTAATGGTCCTAGTCATGACATGGAGCTACAGTCTGGGCCTGAATTGTCTTGGGCCCTGTGTAAAAACTCCATCTTGAGCTTGTGAAACGTTGAACAGAGCCCATTGCTAAGCTGCACAATATCCACATCCCCATTTTATTGGGAAGGAAAATTCAAGCCTTGGGAAGCAACAGCACTCATATTGAGCTCCCAGGGGCAAAACTTTCCAGCGTTTATTAACGAAATTAGACACAGACGGTGATCAAGACCTCTGCGGACACGATCTTAGTACTGATTACCTTCACTTGCCATGCAGTGTGTGGCCCTGGAGGAACCTCTGAAAGTCACTTCATCGCTTTCTTGATTTCGAGAACAGGAGGCCCTGCTACCCGCGGGGACCCACTTCCAAATGAAACAGAACACACATCCCAAGTAAAACCACACTTGCATTTTTGATTTTCTCTTTTTGTAAAATTGTTTTCCTGCCACCCCTCTTTGCTGGTCCTTACGCAGAGTGACTGTCTGTGTGCTGACCTGGCAGGGAGCTCCCAGTCTGGGGACAGAGACCAGTGAGCAGGCGCTAAGGCAACAATGGCTGGGGACAGTGAGAGGAGGCCTGGCCAGGTCTGTGCTGAGGTGTGGAGGAAGGAGCCACCTCTCCTATCCAAGGCAAGGCAAGGCAGGGGAAGAAAGACGATCCCTGAAGCAAATCTGAGGGGAGGACGGGGTGATGGGGCCCAGGCTGGGCAACGGCAAATGCAGCCTGAGTTGCCCAGGTGCAGTGACTACAAGTACTTTGGGGCTTGAAGCAGAAAGTGTAAGATGGCGAACTTGGACACATTCATGGCAGGTACTGCCCAGAAACTTGAGAGCTGCCTATTGATGGTGATAATGAGTGGGATAGTTTTACCTATTTCTCCCCAAGGCCAGGGGTCGGAATTTATAGTCCCCGCATTAAGGCGTAGGCCAAGCAATGCTGGCCAATTCTTTTGTAGTTCTAAAACTATTGCTGTCTCTGTCCTCTCTCTTTAAACTCAAGAGGATTACGTGTATTTTGTGTTAGAACTTCAGAGGAATTGGTTCTCTCCTTCAGGTAACAGTGTGTTTGTGTTTGTGTGTGTGTGTGTGTGTGTGTGTGTGTGTGTGTGTGTGTGTGTGTAGGTGGGGGGAAGGGATCTACAGGCTTTAAGACACCAGTATCCTGTGAGTCTGGATCCCGCAGGTGCCAGGTTGCTGGGATAACAGGGGTCCCACAGGAAAGCCATCGTGGTGTGATGCAAGCCATGTTAACTTGTGGACTGAGCTGGGGATCTGGTGAGATGGAGGAAGGGGACAGCAGAGGACAAGAGAAAGCAAGAAGGACTGATTCTGGTCACTGTCATGGCATGCTCTGCGGGTCTGAAGGGTGGCACACAAAAGCCCCATCCCTTTGCTCTCCCTCTGCATGCCACGGACACAGAACCCTTGGCAAACCTGGTTCTACCCATGGGAACAGCAGAACTGGTGGCTTACTGAGCCACTCTGCAGCCCAATGAAGCATGACTCTGACCTCCTAAGAGGTCCCAGGGTCCCTGGGTTGGGCTTCACCATACCCACCAGGACAGTTGCACCCCACACTCACGATGGTCTCCCTAAGCCAGGTACCAGACAGCTCTGGTCCTGACACATACTCTGAGGAGCTCATATTATGCGGGAATTCCGCCTCCTCTGCCCACCACCAAAGCCAACAATTTATAAGCACCTAAATTTCCCATTTCCAAACTTCACGAAAAATCACCAGAATCAGTCCTAGCCAGGCTGCTCAGTTGGTAGGAGCGTCATCCTGTACAGCAAAAGGCGGTGGGTTCAATTCCCAGTCAGGGCACATACCCAGGTTTCAGGTTCAATCCCCAGTCAGGGCGCATGTGGGAGGCAACTGATCCATGTTTCTCTCTCACATCAATGTTTCTCTCTCTTTCTCCCTCTCCTTTCCTTTGTCTAAAATCAATAAAAGAAGAAGAAGAAAAATATATATAATAAAATAAAATAAAATAAAATAAAAGACTAAAAACCACCAGAATTATAGTTGGCAAAACTAGCTCAGAACAGAAAGTTCCCGTGGCCCTTGGTCTACCAGGTACAGATCACAGAGCAGCTTAGCTGAATATCAGTGTTCTATTTTCTAGAGGAGGGTGGTTCAGAAGTAGCTAGAAACTTTAAAAAACCAACCTGAAGAGCCTTACTAAAGGCTGTGCTGTAAGCCCCAACACAAACCAACCTGCCCTGAGGCACCTGAGGAGGCCCCGAGCCCTCCCAGTCCCACCGCCACCCCTCCAGCTCACCCACACCCAGCACTGCTGACGTCCTCGGAATCTTACAAATACAGGTCATGAGCATACATGTATTCAAGGACAGATCTCTCCGTAACAACACGGATGGATCTCACAGGTGTGATGTGAGCGAAAGAAGGCAGACACCAAAGAGCACCTATGGCATAAGCCTATTGTTATCACGGTCAAGCTGGTGAAAGTCATCTGTACCGATAGCCCTCCGGGCCGCGGTGACCTTCTGCGGGGCATGCCTGGGCCTGGTGTGTTTCTGGAGGCCGCTCCTGTCCCCCTGCTGCTCGGGTGCAGGTTACACAGGTGTGCCCAGTTTGTGAGGACTCACTGAGCTGAACACTCAGGATGCACATGCTTTCCCATGAGTATAGTGACCTTCAATGGAGTTTCCAATACTCCTGAACCGCAGTGGGCTGACACGGGAGGCTGTCCTGCTTCGTGGCCCTCACGGGCACCCGGCCGCACGCTTGGAGCCTGGGCCAGAGGCCTGGGCAGCACCGAAGAGGCGCAGGCCCACACTTACCTGCTGCAGCCGGTCCTCTTGCCTCCTGCTCTGACTCGGACGGTTGATGAAAGACCGCGTGGACACTTTGTAGTGATTCAGCAGGCAGACGATGACCACGACCATCACTGTAACCACCACAATGATGATGATGATCTGGGCGAACTCCAGCTCCGCTGCGAAGGAAGAGGAAGCCATGTTAACCACGTGCCCCACTCAGCTCCCCAGACCCCGTCTCCTCGAGGCACTCTGACATGACAACCACCAGGCATTGAAGGTCTCTTGCATGAATCCGCTCCGCATGAGAACCTCATGAGAGAGAAGCTATTTTTCCCCAGGCCTGCTGCCCAAGGCCACTGCCAGACTTTGACATTCTAATAACATTTAAATAAAAGGAGACCCAGGCAGACCTGTGGTCTCAGCCTAACCTTGGTGCTCAGACAAATCTGTCTTTGCACTTTTATAATGAGAAGAACCAGAGGAAAATGTATTCCATTGACCCCACGAGACCTCTGGAGGTGCTACGCTGTAACTGACACCATTTCACACGGGAAATGCAAAGACCAGTCCAGTGCGTACGCCACAGGCTGGTGGACACACGGGCTACACCCCTGCCCACTGGGCAGGCGAGCCCTTAAGGGCCATCTCTTGGGTATGAAAAGCTCAGCGTCTCCATTACCTAAACTCTGTTCCTGCCAGATGACGCCCCCACCCTTAGGGGAGTGAAGAAAGTCTCTCAGAACCGAAGCTGTTCCTCCCAGTGTAATCTCTCTAAGAAAGTTAAACCCATCTTCATGGTTGAGTTTCCCAAAGCACATCCACACAGGACCCACATGGTACACACTGAAGAGAAAACCTATGTTGATAACGTACTCCAACCTCCTTTCCTCAAGGCCGCTGCCTTTGAAAGGAATTTAGACAATACGTCTCCACGGTGTTGAACTCCGCGGGGACCGACCACACTTTGTGAGCAGTCATGTCACCGTGGGTTCTGACACTGCCACGAAAGAGATTGTCTAAATGCCATTAACACATGTGTCACACACAGGTGTAGTGCCACCGAGCTGCTTCTGGAAGAACAGCACAGGGAGCTGTCAGAGAGGGCGGTGGTTCAAGCCCTTCAGTTCGCAGGGAGGAGCAGAGGCTCAGTGCGCAAGGGCAGCTGCAGAACCCGGACTTTCTGCTCCCTGGCTTCCAGCTCGTGGTCTGCTGAGTGTTGGCTACCTCTTTTCCTGAGTCTCCGCACGCTCAAAGGAAGTGATTGTCTGCACAGGGGCATCACGTTAAAGGGCGAAAGGCTCAGGAGGACGGCGAGGAGCACAGTGCCCAACTTTTGCTGTGAGGTGGGGAGGTGTGGGGTATAATGAAGGGCAAGAGAAAGAGGGGAGAGCTCTCTCATCTATGCTACTGCGTCACACTTGCAACACATGAAGGCATGCACACTCATACACACATATATATGTGCACACAGAGATACACATGCATGCACGCACACTTGCACACAAAAGCACATGTGTGGACATACACACATGGGCACAATGCATTCATGCACACATGCATACAAATACACACCTGTATGGGTACACATGCATACAAGGCATGCGCACACATGTACACGTGCGCACAATGCACACCCTCTTGCTGCAGCAGGACTCAGGCCACTGGCCAATTGGGAAGCATTATGGGCTCACACTTGGGATGATGCAAAAGGGGACTGAGTAGCACCTCTCCCCCCGCCCCCCCAGTATTTGCAGCTGTGTGCCTCCACCATCCACACCCTGGGAACAGAGGGACAGGGCTGGGATGGGGGTAGATGGAGGGTCTTCCTGAATTCCACCATGGCCTGCCCTGTAGCAGTGTCCTCCACTCCTGTCCTTGGTCCCCGCATACCTGAGGGCATGGAGATTACATAGCGCCCTCTGGACTGGGCTGGACTGCACTTGGCACTGGGCCTGTAGGGCTGTTGGTTCAGAGGTGCGCCTTAGAGAATGGAGAGCTGAGTGTGAGGGAACGGAACTGCTGAGCCCCAGGTGGGGAGCAATTAAGGCCAGGTAGGTTTGCTGGGTACACCCCTAGCTGGCAGTAAAAGGGCAGATCCCAGTGGGCATGGCTGACTGAGGAGGTTCAGGCAGCAATGCCCTGAGTGGTTCTAGAGCAGTGGTTCTCAACCTTTCTAATGTCGCGACCCTTTAATACAGTTCCTCATGTTGTGGTGACCCCCAACCATAAAATTATTTTCGTTGCTACTTCATAACTGTAATTTTGCTACTGTTATGAATCGTAATGTAAATATCTGTGTTTTCCGATAGTCTTAGGCGACCCTGCTCTAGAGGCTGGCAGTCAGCAAGACCCAAGCTCCCCATCTCCCCTTCCTAGTGTCACCGCTCTGGACACCCGTGAGGGCTAATGGCTGATTTGGCAAGGCCTCTGGAGGCCCTGGGTGCCCAGTTCATCCCCGAGGGCTTCAGCATCTACTTCCTGTGGGGAATTCATGTACACCCAACCCCTCCCAGAGACTATCAGAAACCTTCATGCTAGGAGCCTCCTGGAAAAGACCGAAATTTCTCTCAATCAGAGGGAATAGTCTAGGAACCTTCATATCTGAGGTACAGATATAAATGTGACCTCATTTATCCTCACAGGCTGTGGGATGTGTGACATGCTTGTGAACCCAGAAATATTGCCTTCGCACATAACATTTCCATGTCCAGGACACCCCGTGCCTTTTGGTGCCCATGTCACATGGTGCCTGTGTGGCCATGCGATTGGATCCCTTTCTTCGCCACTTATAAGATGTTGACTGTCTGCCTCTCACAGGAAACTATGATCAGAAACCTACTTCTATTTATCTTGTATTTTTGGTGTCAGGCATGGGGCGGTGCCTGTCAGGTTGTTAAGTGACTTCATCACTAAGAGGGGAATCAATGAATGAGTCTGGAGCACCCATGTTGAGGCCAAGACCTCTCTTCTGGGATGCATGGCTCCACCTGCGCAGGGATGCTCCCAGCGAGGACGCTACTGCTGACAGGACTGAGGCCTGCATTGGCCAGAGAACACAAGGAGTGCGACTCAGCGGAGATGTGAGGATATGTGCAGAGGGGTGAGCTGCCAACCCAAGGACTATCACCCCAGTGATAGGCAGTCACTGACCCAAGCAGGAGGTTGATTCTGCTTAGGTCAAAGGTGGCCAAGGTAGCATGAAGACAACCCAGCCCTGGCCGGGTGGCTCAGCTGGTTGGAGCATTGTCCCTTACACCAAAAGGGTGCAGGTTCAATTCCCCGTCCAGGCACATACCTAGGTTGTGGGTTAGATCCCCAGTCGGGATGTGTGCAGGGAGGCAATCGATTGATGTCTCACACTCTCTCTCCCCCTTCCTCTCTCTCTAAAATCAATTAAAAAACAACAACACATATCCTCAGGTGAGGATTTAAAAAAAAAAAAAGACTGAACCCATAATAATGCGTTGTTTTACTAACCTTTATTTTTACTTTGTGGATGAATAGCAGTGTGTTCATAAATTGCCTTTCAGGTTAAATCCTGCCCTGAAATTGACAAATGTTTTTGTTTCCCAAGAAAACTTCATTGCTTTATAGCCATGGGAAGAGAGGAAAGTGGTAACTACAGTGAGGGATATCACACAAAGTCTTCATGGGCTAACCCTCCACTTGCAGAACGTCTTCCTAGGTCATCTTTCCCTGAATATGGAAAGCTATGCAGATACCCATTCATAGCAGAGTAATCCAATTACATTTTCATAATTCTATGGACATATTTGGGCATATTTGTTGTGTTCCATTTGAAAAGGATTTTTATTATAAAAATGACCTTTAAAATTTAAACGATATAGAATGAAATAGTGTATAATGTAAAAGTTCCCCTTTATGGGCCATGCTGTCCTGGGGGTGGGAGCACAGTTCACCCATTGTGTGTATTTGTACATTTGCCTATTGAATAAGGGCTTTCTTCTTATTAATGAATGGAATCATTGTACAAACATTGTTCTAGTTTTTTCACTTACTACATCACAGACATCTTAAACAAGAATATATAGAGACCAACCTCCATCTTTTTGGAGGCCATTCTTCCAGAATACAAATATACTAGAATTTACATTTTCTACTTGATGGATGTTTAGGTAGTTTAGGTAGTTTCGTCTTCTTTTTTTTTTTTTTTCTATTATGACCCAAAGATTGTGTGTACATGTATGTGTGTGGGTATCAATGTGTGTGTTGACCCACATTTGTAAGTATCCCTATAGGAAAGATTCCTAAAATTGAAATTTCTGGGTCAAGGATACCTTTTAAATGCTGATGGCTATGGAGACCCTGCTTTATAAAAAGGCCCTTGCCAAGAAGAGGGCATGCTCCTCACATCTTCATTAATACTGAACACTCACTCTTTTCATTTGTACAAATCTAATGGGCAAAAATACGTATCTTGTTTTATTTGTATTTCCCCAATTTCTGGTAATTTTAGATCTTTCCCTATGGTTATTGGTAATTTATATTTTTCTTCTTCATAATCACATTAGCTTATTTGTAGTTTTCTCATTTATTTCTTTCTCATTTATTTGTAAGCAGTCTTTATGTATTATGGCTATAAATCTTTGTTACATGTAGTGCAAATATCTTCTCCTAGTCTTCACTTCTTTGAACTTTGCTATGAGTTTCTCTATAGGAAATATAAATTTTTAAGTCATCAACTGCTGTCTCTTTTTCCTCTATGGCGTTTACACCTCCTGTTTGATTAGAAAGGTCTTTTCTAATATTCTTAAAATATTTTTCTTCTAAGTTATTTGCAGTTAGCATTTTTATGTTTTATTCACTCTGGATTTGATTTGTTTTAATCTGAGCTAGCAGATAGAACATTTAATATTGTCTGAAATGCATGAATCTCCTGATCTAACATCATATTAAAAAGTTTACTGAAAGTAAGGGTAAAGCAAGAAAGATCTCAGTTGTGGGAAAAGAGTGTATAGTCCCACCATCTTTCTTTCACAGGGGACTACCTGCTCTTAGGCTGCACTTCACCAGCTTCTTGTCAACATGCCATGCCTGCTGGGAGGTGCTGGCACCTGGAAGGCCCAACCTACCCCGCAATGTGTCCAAACGTGCTGCACTTCCTTCCTCAGCTCCACCCTCCTGATATGCCTAGACCAGCAGTTCATAAGTACTTTGGTCTCAGGAGCCCTCCATTCTCTTAAGAGTTACTGATGATTCCCAAAGAGTTTTGTGTGATGACGCCTCTCGATATTCCCCATACTTGAAATTAAAACTGAAAAATTTAAATATTTATTCATTAAAAATAAACTCACTATATGCTTACATATATAACACTTTAATAAAATAACTATTTTTAAAACAAAAAAAAAGTTAGTGATAAGAGTGGCATTCCTTTTGGTTTTATTTTTCCTTAAAGATTTTTAAAATTGATTTTTAGAAAGAGAAGAAGGGAGAGAGAGAGAAACATCCATGTGAGAGCAATACAACCATTGTTTGCCTCCTGCACACCCCCTACCGAGGATGGAGCCTGCAACCCAAGCATATGCCCTGACTAGAATCGAATCGACAAGTTTTTGGTACACGGGATGATACCCAACCAACTGAGCCGCACCAGCCAGGGCAAGAGTGGCATTTTGTTATATTTCTGCACATCTCTTTAATATCTGTCTGAACAGAAGACAGCTGGATTATCCTCTCTGCTTCACTCTCAGTCTGTTGTGACATGTTGCTTTAGTTAAGGTACATGAAGAAGATCTGGCCCCACTGGCACCCTGGGAGGGTTTTGAGGACCCCCGGGATCTTCAGCCATACTTGGAGAACTGGTGGTCTAGACCAACTGACAGTAGGCACACTAGTACAAACATTAGCAGCCTGGATTTCTTGGGGACATTCCAGATGCCAGGGTTTGAGATGTGGTTGAAATAGCTCCAGGGTCATTGTCCCGAGTTTTCATGCATGAGTATGGCCACAGCAGGTGCATTATGACAGAGGACACACAGTGACCCTAGAGGTTCACGGGCATTTGAAGCGCTGAACTTGCCTGGGGCAGGGCGAGGGCAGAGCTTGGCAGGAACTGGGTCTTCAGGGCGCCAACCACTGAGGCAAGTAGTGAAGCCCAGCTGGCCACTCTGGGTGACAGACGCCCAATCAGAGCCTGAGCTACTACAGCCCTTGGGCCAGCGTGAGAGGCAGCTCTTCCTGCAGGACTGGCCCAGGTCCCAAAGGCCACTCACTGTGCTAACAACCAAGTCCTCATCAGGCACAGGAGCAGCAGCAAGCGCAGCAGCAGCCATCTGACCCCTGGCTGCATGTCAAGGTCACCTGTCATGCTCCCTGAAGCCCCAACGTCAGGGACCCATGCGACACTGTGAAGCCCCCGGGCACGGAGCCCCACTAGAGCCTTGCAACCCCCGTCCAATGTGCAGCAGACCTTTGCTTTGAACTCTGGGCCACATCAGTCAATGAAAACAGACTTTTTTTCTTGAACACTAACAACTGGAAATAGGAAGCTTTTACCCTCTTTGGGGCTACAAATACTCCCCCAAGAGGGGTCAGAGGATTCTCAGAGTGAGAATTCGTGCAAACAGAGAGAAGGTTCTAGGAAACAGTGTGATGACCTCGGGACCCCAGAGTCCTGTGCTACCAATACCC
This sequence comes from Cnephaeus nilssonii, assembly GCF_951640355.1. NCBI lineage: Eukaryota > Metazoa > Chordata > Mammalia > Chiroptera > Vespertilionidae > Cnephaeus > Cnephaeus nilssonii. Next base: position 64,378,603 of record NC_137082.1, on the reverse strand, counting down.
TCTCCCTTCAAGACCTTACTCAAGCTCACGAGGGGAATACAAGCAGCCCCCATGCCTGTCCTCCCACACCCTCTTTCACTCCAAACAGGAAGATTCTGCTGAAAAATGCATCACAAACAGCAAATTACCTAAAGTCCATACCACCATAGGATATCCGCAGCCTGGATGGCAGATGGGAAGGGCAGATGGGGGAGGAGGCTGTAGACCCACAAACCCAGCTGCCCCCCTCCCCTCTGTCCATACATTTTGTAGTAACTGTGATAGGTGATCCTTGTCTCTCCTTTCGCCATTCCTGAGCCCTCCCTCCAAGTCCCCCACCCATACATGGCGACTGCTTAGAGGCAGTCAGGACCCCAAAGTGTTTTGCCAGCACCCGACATGACTCTGTTGCCAAAGGCCTAATTTTACATCTTCTCAAGAAAATAACTTTCATAGAACAAGTAAAAGAAATTTTATATTTAAAAAACCCTCAACAACCCTGCATTCCCACCTCTGAATGTCTCAGATGAAATTCAGCACACCTGTTCTTCAAAGTCTCCAGTTTTAAGATTTCTGTGTTCCTGATCTCAACCACAGACCTGTTCAGAGCTCTGGGGACCTCACCCAGCAGCGCCCTGTACTGCGCAGTCAGGACTCAGGCAGGCCAAGCCCTCTCCACTTCCTGCTGAAACCAGCATCCCTTCAAGGTGGCAGCTCCTGGGCACACATTCCCGCACACCGGCCCCCCCACACACGTACCCTCCCAGCTTGTACCCATTTCTCTTCCATGTGCTCCAGGCTTAGAAGGCTCAGGGTGCAAGGCTGTGCACAGGACAGCAGAAGATGCAGTAAGGCCTGTTACCCACCCGACAGGGAACTCTCTGGACAGGGCCCGGAGAGCCATATTATCAGACAGGTGCATGCACACTACTGCTCCGGAGAACCCAGGCACCCCACCCTGTGGAGCTGCAGTCTGTCCACAAAAGTGAGGCAGATGCCAGCTGACACCTGGCACTACACTTGGGCCTTGCTGCCCTCCCTCCCCCCGGTCTGCCCACGCCTGGCCCTTCAAGATGTTGTCTTTTTTCATGTTGAAGGGCAAGGCTATATGAATGTGCACAGAAAGGAAAAATGCCAATAACCTCTCCCTTCAAGACCCTATTCCAGCTTTGGTTTTAGGGGATAGGATGGGAAGGGGAGGCGAAGAGGAGAATGAATTTCAATGAACTACTAAAACACTTTTTTTAAAAAAACTTACAGAAATGGTAGAGTTCTGAGAGAATAACAGGGATACTTTGGGGTTTCCAAAATGTCATATGCCCAATAGGGATTCTGACCACAGCCCACTGAGTCAGTTTTCCTTGATTCCAATAGCTACTGATATCAACAGAAGAACGTCAAAAAGCAGGCCACACAAGGAGAGAATTTTAGGCCAAAGTCAAATTTTCACACTCTCCCTCTTCTCATGGGGGCTATACAGCTCATGACGTAGCAATGGATGAGTCAGTGCCATCCAAACACCAGAAATTTTATAATAAATCCATCCTAAAATGTACAGGAAGGCACCACACCGCCTTGTATAATTGCCATAAACCAGTGACAGTGACGACAGTGATGATGGCAGCTCTGTGTTTTTATAGAAACATCTCCAAGAGATTCCAAGATGCGCAGTGGAGAATTACAGAAACAGGGGGCTGAGTGAGGCCTGTGGGCCTATTCCCTGGTTCAATGAAGAGCTGAACTGACTCATACTAGAGGCATGAGCGTCTGCACTATTTTTAAAGAACTTTGGGGGAAGTGTGGTTCTACCACCTTAGGTTCCTAATATAACACTCATTTCTATTTGTGGTCTGGTTGACACCATCTTCCATTTGGTCTTTCCTCCATTAATATACCATCCTTCACAGAAGTCCTACTTTCTAAATGTTTAATTATTTTTAAGTTTCAGATACATAAGTTATGCCCTTTCTGACCCTATAACAGGGGAGGTTCTGGGCATCTCAATGGCCCCCTCCTTCCACCAGGCCAAGCAAACACCTGGCAGCATTCAGAGAAGTTGCAATGCAGAATACGATGACAGCACTGAATGCTTTCCACAAACCCCTGCACAGCACCCCAGGGGTTCATCTCCCACCCTGGCCATCCACATGAGGTACCTCCACCTCACTCCCCCTAAGTGCTAGAATCTCCTGGGAACACCGAGACCACTGGAGGGTAGGCCAGCTGCCAGGGCTAGCGTACCCTCCAGGCAGCCCCTCTCTCCAGAGCTCTCCTGGGCCCCCGCCGTGGCTCAGGCACAGTGAATGAGTGTCTGCATCGCCTTCCTCTCTGTCTTCCTGAGCAGAGATGGGTGTGGTGGAAAGATGACAGCCGTGGGGTGTCTTACTCTTTATTTATGGCTCTGTGACACTTCTTAAGGTGCTGGGTGCTCCTAAAGGCTAGTAGATTCTTTCCCCGAATCCTACAGAGACTGGGTGGTGGGGGCAGGGAGATGGGTGGGGGCAGGAGTTTGGATCCACATCGACTATAATTGTCTCAAGTTTGTGAACTGTTAGTATAAAAATACTCTCAGAGACTTTAATGGTTGAATGAAAATTCACACTCATTAAACACCATGGTTGAGGGGGGAAAATTCAGCCTGTGTTATAAGAATAACTTCACAGCTTGAAGGTCAGAAGGCAAAAGAGTAAGAGCTGTAATCGTAACGATTATATTATATGCAGGGTGGGGCAAAAGGAGGTTTACAGTTGTGAGCACGTGAAACAGAGTTTACTCTTGTATTATTACTTATTAATTATTGTATTATTTTCTACATGAGCAACTGTAAACCTCCTTTTGGCCCACCCTGTATTCTGAACTTTCTTTTCCTCAGGGTGGGTTGGCTACTCTGATCTATCCTACAACAAGCAGAACAACAGGAGGGGAAAAGAGCCACCCAGATTTGGAAGTACCCAGATTTGGGTCACTCCCAGTGTTAGTTTCCTTTAGAACCGTGGTCGGCAAACTGCGGCTCGCGAGCCACATGCGGCTCTTTGGCCCCTTGAGTGTGGCTCTTCCACAAAATACCACAGCCTGGGCGAGTCTATTTTGAAGAAGTGGCGTTAGAAGAAGTTTAAGTTTAAAAAATTTGGCTCTCAAAAGAAATTCAATCGTTGTACTGTTGATATTTGGCTCTGTTGACTAATGAGTTTGCCGACCACTGCTTTAGACCATCTCTCCTAACCCCTTGTTGAGGGGCTCTCTACCCCTGGGGGGCTCCCCTGCATGCATTTACATTTAAACGCTGGCACAGCACTTCTCACTGTCTTGTTGGTGCCCATTTTCTGACCTTGTCCCCCCATGGAGTGAGCCCTGGGGCAGCATCCTGTTCTATAGCATCCTCAGCAGGTAGCACGCACCTGGCACAAGGTCGTGTTCGTTCCAGATAACTGATGAAGAAATCCCTGAAGGAAAAGGCCCCAATGACCAAATCTTATTTGAACAGAGTCCAGCACAGAATCATATTCCACTAAACATTTCTTAATGACTTTAGTAGAAAAGTTTTGCTAAAGTTTTCATATTCTGTAACAATTATTCAACTGTTGCTGCTTCCTCTAGGCGGTGTGAACTGTCCCTGGAAAGAGCCTCAGGCTGCTACAAATTACCCGTGTATAGAATCCTACTGATAGTCACATATTTATAATGAACGTTTTGCATGATAATGAAAGTGGGGATGTACCTACGAACTATAGGGGAGAGATGAAAGCAGAGCATAAATGGCACAGGGCCCTCGGAGGGCAAGGTATGGCCCTGGGCACATCTGCGGGACTCTGGTCCAAGGCCAGGGGCCTTTGATGGCACTGGCACGCAGGTAGCAGTGAGAGACAATCAAACTGACTATTTAATCCTCAGAATGCAGATACTGTGAGTCCATCTGGCTAGAATAACATCTTTTTGATTTACTGAGGTCTAAGCACTCATCCAACACAACTTTCCACCATGCATTTCAGAATCTGCAGTTTTGTGATCTCTTCAGAAAGAAATTTAGCTAAATATGTTCCAATCAAAGATAATTGGCAGGATTTTCTGAAAACACAGCAAAACACCAAGAGCAATTAGGACCTTTGAAAAGTCTACCCCTCTGCCAGGCTGTAAATGGGAAAAGATACCTGGGTAAAGCCATAATTCCCTCTATATAATTCATTTAAAGTCCACCCCTACATTATTAAATTAGAAAAGTGCCTCAGAAAAAAATAGCTGCACAAGTAACTGTCTTATTCACAGTTGAGAGCAGCGGATTGTGAGTGCTCCCTGGCCAGCAGTCAGTCTGTCTGTCTCCCTCTCAGAGTCACAGGTCTTTCCTAACATCTACTGTTACTGCCCTGGTGCCTGAGAAACTACCCAGGGAACCACCCACATCCTGAGAAATGCATCTTTTCTTTAAAATGCTGATTTCCGTGGCTCAGGGTGAAAACAAAGCACTCCTGAGTAACAATATCCCGGGGAGGTCTCCACCTCACTCACAGAGCATTTGAGAACCCAAACTCCAAAGCAACAAGCCTATGTATTTATGCACAACATCTCCCAACATAAGCGAAATGATTATAGAGCAGAAAAAAATGAAAAAGCCTAAAATACAACTTCCTAAAGAGAGTCGAGCCCCGAAGTGTTCTCAGAGCTGACAAACCCCCCTTAGGGAGACACAAACTTCGTACTTTTCTCAATTCTATCCTCAGACTAAACTCCAAGAACAACCACAACCAAGCCCTGAGAGCAGGCATCCCGCACAGCTGGCCTTGGGGAGTGTACCTTTTTTCAAGAACAGGTCTTTAAACGGGGCCTCCTTCAGGGTGCTGTTGCTCAGGTGGTCACTGGACATAATCGAGTCCTTTGCAAGGGGGAGTCCAACCGTGATGCTGCCCCCCCCAGTTCAAAGCATCCCTTCAGCCTCAGGCAATCTCCTCTCCAGGCAGCTCAGAGGTGCAGTTATAGCCAGCGTGGTGTGTGTGTGTGTGTGTGTGTGTGTGTGTGTGTGTGTGTGTGTGTGTCTTTCTACTGTATCAGCGGGGCCCAGCCCAGGTGCTAGACTCAAATGCTGTGGCTCCGACCGCAGACTGTGGCTACCAATTATCAACTGCCATCCACAGAAACCGGGAGCTCTGTGGCAGGAAGCCGCCGGTGTCACAGAGCAGATAACAAGTCCAGGGTCTGAACTCCCGAGAGCATCTGAACACCCAGGGTTTTAAACAGCAGCACAGGGCGACGATTAGTTTGCACTTCTTGTGCGTGGCCTCAGACGGGACATGTTACACACACAGGTGAGTGGAACACAGCTAGACAGATCATCTTCTGGTTCAATTGCGTTCAGTAATCTTTTTAACAGGCAAATATCAAACCAGGCAAGAGAGAAAGGGGAAATCTACAAATCCCAATCCAATATTTCTCCCCATGATTTCTGCTAGAGGCTTTCAGAGTTGAAGAAATGGAGAGAGAGAGGGGGAGAGCTTACCGAGGCAGCACGCAGCATGTGTGAACAGGCAGGGACGCTTAGCTACTCATGCTTTTCTGCTGTGGATCCAGCCTCAAGAGCACGTCCGGGCTCAGAGCGCACGCCGTGTCCCTCACGGCAGGAGCCAAGCTGTGGGCTGTCCTCTGGGTCCTCCTCTCCCCAGAGTCTCTAACTGACGGGAGCAGCTTGCATGGCTCCTGCAGCTATGCTCTGCACTGGCAACTGGCAAAGCCATAACCACAGCAGGAAACACAGTCTCTCTCCCTGCTTCTCTCTCTCTCTCTCTCTCTCTCTCTCTCTCTCTCTCTCTCTCTCATCATCATCATTATGTCTCCATGCATGGTAGTACACATATTCCCCAGAGAATCCTCTACAGTCAGGACTCTCAATCTTACTGTGCAATTTTAGTTTACAAGGTTCAGAAATGGCAGAAAAACAATCTCAGGTAATGAGAAACGGCAATTCAAACACTAAAGCAGAGACATATCTCAGGAGGGCGCTTTTCCTGGTTCATTTTGTGCAAGCACAGTCCTTTTCCCCCGAGGTCTAACCGGGTCGGTTCATGTGTGCATAACACATCTCCAGCGCATTCTGACGCCCTGGGCTGTGTGCAGAGACCTCGGTGTCTGTCACCACACTGTACCGAAAAAGTCCTGCTGTGGCCTCAGAGAAAAGGGCAGCATGCCACGGGAATATTGCAAATAACCCCAGCCACAAGCACTGCTCTGTGACCAGAATAGCCTTTGTTTTTCCTTATTTAGGGTAAATAGCAATGATGTGGACCATAACAATAGTTTTGGCTGTAGGAGGAGTTGTCAAAGCAAAACTAAACTGTTGGTTACAGCCAGCATTAGAAACAAGAATAGTTACGTCAGCAGCTGGTCCCTGCTGTCTGCCCCAGCACGTCACCTGGGGCCAAGGAGAGCGGCTGGGCCTGATGTCACCTCTGGTCCTCAGTTGGCGAGAAGACTTCACTATCTCGTGTTCTAATGACTGGGGTGAGGTGTTGCGGGGTGGGGAGGGCAAGAAAGGGACAAAAGAATCATCAAGAAGGTTTTTCCAAGATCTCATGTGGATAAAAGACATGGGAATTTCAGGAGGAAAATTAACAGTTGTAGACATTTGCATGTGCCAATCAAGACAGCCTGATTTTCCTGGAGCCATTTCCACATTTAAAATGCAACTCCCTGCTCTTATGTTATACTTTCCCCAGATTTCTGCTCAGAGTCTCCTAACTGGGTGAATGGAAAGGGCAAGGCTCCAGCGACTGGACTGGGGCTTGGTCACCTAGCTCAGGGAACCCTCCTCCGAGGAGAGCTGGCCTCAGAAGGCATTGAGAGACGCCCCTACTGCAAGCGGGGCCTCCTGGGTCCTCCCTGGTCCTGCAGCCCTGGTCCTCGCTGTCCAGGAATGGCAGTTTCTGGTCAGTTTAGCTGTGGTGATAAGATCACTCTGGAATCAGGTCCTTTGAGAGGAGTATTCACAAGATTGCATATGACTGTCATGCAGGTCTATCATTGAACATTTGAGATTTTGTCAACACACAGGACTTGAAAATCTGTTCTGTCACTTGCTAATAGACATATTAGCATTTTCACATGGTGGCAAATAGTCCTCTTTGGGGACTATTATTTAAAATGCATATTTCATGTGTTAAAAAAAATCAAGATATTTTTCATTTTTAATGGCTGCAGGGTATTCCACTCTGCCTTACACATTTATTTTGTTTGGCTAGCTTCCTTATCAACTGGGCATTTGTGTTGTAGGAAATCGATCTTAATTAAGCGCCTTGTTCATTCTGCATAATCATGCTCAGTGTTTAATCTGTTTTTAACAGTCACTCTAGAAACACCAATCAGAAAGGATATGTGCACCCCTATGTTCATAGCAGCACAATTTACAATAGCTAAGATTTGGAACCAGCCTAAGTGCCCATCAGCAGATGAGTGGATGAGAAAACTGTGGTACATCTACACAATGGAATACTACGCTGCTGTAAAAAGGAAGGAACTCTTACCATTTGCAACAACATGGATGGAGCTGGAGAGCATTATGCTAAGTGAAGTAAGTCAGTCAGAGAAAGATAAATATCACATGATATCACTCATTTGTGGATTATAATGAACAACATAAACCGATGAACAAAAACAGATCCAGTGGGGGGGGGGGTAATGGTAAGATATGTACACATATAATACCTCAATAAAAAAAAAAGAAATGTGAAAAAAAAAAACAAAAAAAAAAAAACAGATCCAGAGACAGAGCAACATTGATCAGGTGCTGAAACCTCAGAGGGAAGGTAGCGGAGGGTGGGGGGAAGGGGGAAAGATCAACCAAAGGGCTTGTATGCATGCATATAAGCCTAACCAAGGGACGCAGACAACAGGGGGGAGGGTGAGGGCAGAATTGGGGGGTGGGGGGCAATGGGGAGATAAGCACACATTTGTAATACCTTAATCAATAAAGGGGGGCGGGAAAGCCTTTGACTTTATGGATGACACCTTATTTTCAAAACACTGCCCACACCTCGCAGCAGGCTGGCTGGCATGTGCCGGGGCGGAAGTGAGTGTCCATCAGAGCCACAGGGCTGGGTTTCACGCGTGTCTGCCTGCCGCTTGGTTAACTCGGCACTTCACCATTTTCCTGCATTCACTGAAGGGCTGTGGGGCTAAGTCACCAAGTGGTGGTTTTAATTTCGTTCCTATTTCCTTTTAAGTACCAGCCTCTGAAGAGGATGCTCTGGGAAGAAACACACGATAAACATCTTCCCCCCCACCCTTTATATTGAATTTATTGGGGTGACACTGGTTAACAAAATTATACAGGTTTCAGGTGCACAATTCCACACACATCATCTGTACACTGTATTGTGTGTTCAGCACCTCAAGTCAAGTCTCTGTCCGTCACTGTATTTCCTCCCTACACCTCTCCCCACTTCCCCCACAACCCTAAACATCTTATTCTAGCTGGCCATGAGGATATGTGGATCACTGGGGCCTTTTAAATAAGTGTCAATATTTCTGTCCCCCTAATTCAGGGAAAATGGCAGCATGCACAGCAGAAGGGCGTGAAAAGAAATAAGTCTGCTGAACAAAAACATACAAGTAGGAAAGTGTAAAAAACCATGTGCATTCAATAAATCTTTCCTCCTTGTCTTTAAATATGTATCTTTAAAAGGAGTCCTCTGGTGGCTGATTTTACTAATGTAAGTTTGGGGTAGTTAATAAATGTCCCCACGCTGTGCGAGGTTTCCCTGTGTACAGCAGAGGCCCGGGGAAAGGTGCGAGGGAGGGTAACTAAGACAGACATTTACACAAGGGTTTGTTGATAGCAACAAGGACCTCCAGAGCCTCAGCCTTCACAAGCTCCCTCTCCCAGCATCGTCCAGGTTTCCTACATAAAGGTCTCAGTTCATTACTTCATCTGATAAATATCTACTAAGTGGTTACAGTCTTCAGGAGGAAATATATTAGACCTTCAATGTAATCCGACAGACAAGCATTTACTGTAGAGCTGAACTCGTCTTAGGTTCCATCTGTAGAAAGTAGCTTATTTAAGGAACTGAACCAGCTCTCAGGATTGGCGTCCAGCCCAGATCTGACTATGACAAGCTGAGGTGGCTGGAAGCGTCTGTGTCCTGAATGGCCAAGAGAGGCAGCACAGGGCAGGGATATTAGCTGGGGGCCTACTCAGAGCTCATTAGCTTCTGGAAAAAATCTCTGGGTGATAAAGGGGTGCTCTGCTATCCCAGAATCTTTCTCTGTCACATACAACCTGGGTTAGCATCTAGCCTGGCCCAGTCCTCTGACTGAATCACCGTGGGCTTCTCAGTCATGGCCTGCTGTCCACCCACCCACCCCATTATCACACCTTCAACAGGTATCCCAGCCAAAACAGAGTTTTTCTACAGAAGCAGACCATTTGGAGAGTTTGGAATACCTTTACAATGGTTACACTGCATGAAATTAGCATGTAAAAACATTTTTAAAGATCTACACTGAGTGGCCAGATTATTATGATCTCTGAACATATAATAATCTGGCCACTCAGTGTATATCCTATATAATAAAAGGCTAATATGCAAATTGTCCCCTCGACCAGAAGTTCGACCAGGAGGCAGGCCAGCCAACCGCCCATGTCCCCTCCTCCTGGCCAGGCTGGCCGGACCCCACCCATGCACGAATTCGTGCACCGGGCCTCTAATATAAATATATATGTATATATGTATATATGTATGTATGTGTATACACACACACACACACACACACACACACACACACTGAATGGCCAGATTATTATGCATTCAGAGATCATAATAATCTGTCCACTCAGTGTACTGTTATGTTCTAGACACTTTCGAGTACCATAGTATATCCTTTATCTTCATACAACTCCGAGACACACATTTTCTTATTCCTACTTTCTAGGGAGGGAGCTGAGTCTCAGAGAGGATGTTTTGTCCAAGGTCATGTGGCTGCTAAGAGGCAGGCTGGGAGTCAGAACCCTGGGCAGTCTGACTCAGAAGCTCCTACCCACCCACCCATCACTCTGCTCAGTGGGCAGTGAATGCAGAATTAATTATTGGACAACCAACAAACTAAATCACCTGAAGCTAACCAGAGGATGTTAGTTGATTTATATGGACTTACTTGGATAATTTTAGCCTGATTGCCTGATTCCTTTTAGGAACTAACTTGCAAATACATGCTAAAGGTTATGTATCTTCATGTGTTGCCAGAGGCTCTTAGAGCCATTTTATATGTCTCTTATGCCTGTTATTGTGACTCCTGTTAAGAATCGATGGCCCTGTCCATTACAAATTCTCATTCTTTGAGGTTTATGACTGTGCTGTAAAATTCTGCTCTGAGATGAAATTTTCCACATAAAAATTAAGCCCTGGAATTTGGCCTTTAGAAAACACAACAGTGTATTTTAAGTAAGGCTGCTGTGCTTAAAGTCATGAGGATTTTAAAAGAACACAAACTTTGTGCTCCTGCATACTCAAAACACAGTAATAGTTTGTTTGATATTTGTGGACATTAGCCTACAGCATAGAATAATTTTACAATGTATTCTTGGTGCTTAAAGATTTTAACACAGAGAGGTTCTCATGTAGAAACCTGAACGCTCTGCACGTGATCCAACCACAGTACTCAATTCCCCATCATTTTGTACAAATGTCAGCAAATATAAAATATGAGACACGATGGAACTAGCAAGATAAGGTGGATTAAAAGTTTATTAAATAAATTAGCTTAAATCAAAATAGCCTTGAAATAGTTTCCTAATATGCAACAATAATCCTGTATGAACAACAGACTTTGAAGTTTACCTTATGCATTATCCATGCCACTGCAGTATTTTTTCCTCTAATGGAAAAAAGAATTACATGTTATTCTGCATTTATGGCAATATAGATTTTCATAATGGCTAAGCTGCTCCTAATACGTGGGTTATCCACCTTTTAAAATTGCAGCTACTCTTCCAAGTCCCAGAAGAAAATGAAAGGCAGTATAAAATTTTTATAGTGGCTAAATTCGGGGGCCAGTTGGACCCCCGTTTGGGCTCTAGTCCTGCTATCTGACTACTAGTATGTCAGCTTGAGCTTAACCCCCGTTTCCTCATCTTTAAAATGAGGCTCAGAATACCCACATCATATGGTGGTTAGGAGGAGAAAATAAAGAACACATATAACCCTCCAAGGGTGGTCCCCGGACCAGCAGCGGCACTGTCACCCAGGAGCTGATTAGGAAGGCAGGAGCTTGTGCCCAGCCCCAGACCTACTAAACCGGAGCCTGCCTTTGAACAAAATCCCCAGGTGACTCATCTGCACATCAAAGTGTCTTCTGAAACTTTGGTTTAATCCAAACTCCTCATGTGGACTAAATGAGCAAACCTGGGGCTCAGACAGTTTGTGTCTTCTGCACACCACACAGAGGAAATGAGACTGGAATCCAGGTCTCCGGTTTTGAACCAAAGTGACTGCTACTCAATAATGACTTTAACAAATGGTACTCAGCACGCAAGCGCTTGTGTGCACCTGTGTGTAAAATCATAATGCTGCCCTTCTGGGCTAAGGGCAGGGCCCAGTACCACACAGGACAGGTGCTGCTTGCTGTCTTCCCACCTGTGCTGGCGGGCTGTGACTGATCGATCCACACCCTGTAGGAGAGGCAGTAGGGGTTGACGGTGCTCTCAGGGCTCACGAGAATGGCAAAGCCAACCAACCTATGCTAACAGAGGCTCTGGTATCAGAATACAATTTCTAGGATATTTGGCATTCTTTATAAACTCTCCAGAGGTCCCTCAGGAATTCTGGATACCATATGCTAAGAAAGAGTGCTAATTTTACCTTTTGGGAAAACTCAAGTGCTATGAGCAGACTCTTCCTAAAGACAGGACTGTGAAGATGCCATTGCTCCACCGCTATAAACCTGGCCCGATTCCCTCATGTCCTCCCAGGTCTTGGTTCCGTAAAAACTGTAACTGCCCCTTGAGGTGTGTGAACCACACTGACATCAGCACCGCAAACACTGTGCATTTGTGTGCACATACAGCTTACGGCACACCTGTGGCACCCACATTCGTTCAGTGTGTGTGGTTCCTAAATTACTCAACAGCACTGATCATCACTCCTGAAGACGGGAAGACAGTGGTCCCTGCGATCACACGCATCTCCTGGATGGCCTGACTCTGGACGAAGGGCCACACTGGCATCTCTGGAGCTTCTCTTTGTCTTGCCTACAAATTCTAGGATGTGTCCAGTTAATTCTAAGACCTTCAGATTCCTGGCTTGCTCCAAAGCATTCATTTCCTCAGAAGTTGAGATAAAGTCACAGCACATCCGAGGGTACTGGTTAGTGGATTAGAGCATATGCTAAGGCAAGCACTGGACACATCCAAGTTAATCCAAAACCACGCCAGAGCTATATAACTAGACGCTGTTTAATCTTGGGCACTTTAAGACTAGTCTAGCGCATATACGCTTTAAACACAAGAATCACTGCTCTCTGGTACCAGATCACCTTTGAAAACATGAAGTGAGTTCTCATTTATGTCAGTGTTTAGAGCTGAGCACCTACTGTGTGCCACTCCCTGTGAGGGGACAGGGGACACAAAGAAAACCAGGAACTGTCCTGGTCCCTGACGTCTCCAGTTCATGTCCTGAGCACTAGCTAGTGAGACAGTGAGGCTGATGTGACGTAGTGCAGTACCCAGCAGAGTGCTCAGCACAGAGCAGGTGAATGAACAAATGGATAAATGTATGGGGTCCTTTAGGAGCATATAGCCGGGATACTTAACCCAAATGATAACAGTAACAATAATAATAGCTAACACACAGCACTTACTATGTGCCGAGCAGCACTCCAAAGCAAGTACTCATTTAATTGAGCCTTACAAGTATCATATGAGATGAGCACTCATTATTATCCCAGTCTTACAAAGAAGGAAACTGAGGCACAGAGAGGTTATGTGACTTGCCCGATGTCACGCAGCTAGTTAGTGGCGGTGCCAGAATTTGAACCAGGAAGTCTCACTTCAGAATCTACTAACCATTAATCAGGCTAGCTCTAAATGTGGCTGGTCCAGAGATGACCCCTGAGCCAAATCCTATTTTTGGAGGGACCTTGACCTAAGGGTGGGGCAGAAGTAGGCTTACAGTTGTTAATATGGAAAATAATACAATAATTAATAAATAATAATACAAGAATTAACTGTGTGTTTCACATACTCACAACTCTAAACCTACTTCTGCCCCACCCTGCATAAGCTCCACTTAAAAGATTCAAGAAATGAATTCCTTCTCTGAGACCAAGGCTCTTGGAAAAGGCTAGAAGTGCACTGAGACCGCTTAACTCCACCAACGGAGAATGAAGTCCTCCCATCTCAGGGAAGATACTGGGAAGCAAAGGTAACTGAAGCACTGGGCAATTTTCCTTTATGTTCAACGAAACCTATTCTCTGGCAAATTAACCTTTTGCACTCGGATGTCGAGTATGACTCGACACAGTTAGCATCGAGATTAAAATTACTCTTTGAATGTATCAATAATTTGAAATATAAAAAAATCCAAATAAATAAGTTTGTATGAAAAGAAACTCCAGTTTTTTATTCTACTGCCGCGCTTTGTAAAATCTGGGGTATTTAAAAAATTAAATCCTGAGTAGAATAAAGGAATCGAGAAAAAAGCAAGCGAGTGCAAAGGGTTAAGGCTATTGTCTTTTATGACTTTCCTTTTCACTGGCTCTGAAAAGATGAAGCGGCTGGCTCTAAACTGTATAAAAAGGTAAGCAAAAATAAATGTAAATATTTATAAAAATCAGAGTTTTCCAGAAAAAAAAGAAACCCTTCCTTTTTATTTTCTATTTCTAATTTATTGTGTCCATAACACTTCCTTTTCTTTCAGACTCAAAATGTCCTTTTTGGCCCTAACCAGTTTGGCTCAGTGGATAGAGTGTCGGCCTGCGGACTCAAGGGTCCCAGGTTCAATTCGGTCAAGGGCATGTACGTTGGTTGCAGGCACATACCCAGTAGGGAGTGTGCAGGAGGCAGCTGATCGATGTTTCTCTCTAATTTATATTTCTAACTCTCTATCCCTCTCCCTTCCTCTCTGTAAAAAAAAATCAATAAAATATAGTTTTTAAAAAATGTCCTTTTTGTGTAGGGATTCATTGGAACCTATTCTAATACTAAACATTATAATGTGCCTGAAGAAATTGTTCAGTTTAATATCTTATTCATTTGTGAATTGAAAAAGTATTGAAACTAAAAGATAATTTTTATTTTTTTTAAATATATTTTTATTGATTTCAGAGAGGAGAGGAGAGGGAGAGAGAGCTAGAAACATCAATGATGAGAATCATTGATTGGCTGCCTCCTGCACGCCCCCTACTGGGGATCGAGCCCGAAACCCTGGCATGTGCCCTTGGCTGGAATTGAACCTGGGACCCTTCAGTCCGCAGGCAGAGGCTCTATCCACTGAGCCAAATTGGCCAGGGCTAAATGATAATTTTTAAATACACTTTGATGTCAGTCCTATGTCTCTGTTTAAATGAGGAATCAATCTACATAGGCAATGAAAGCACCGCATGGAAACATGAAGAATTTAGGTGCGCATACAAGGCCCGTGATTACCGAGATGATGAAGATGAACTGGGCTTTATGAGAACATCATGCCACCATGAAACAGGCAGAAACCAAAATAGTTAGGAAAGCAAGCACCCACTGCCCAAAAGGCCCGAGAGTGCCTTTTATGTGGATGAGGAGAAATGTGGTTTTGTTTTGATTACAAGTGACCTTAATCAAGTCTGTTATTCTCAACAAAAACATCCAAATTAGGAAAGCAATAAAATATATCAAAATAGAGTGGCAATAATAAAAATCTTTGGAGTTTTCACAGGAAGAATGGGTTTCTGGCAGAAACTCACGTAATCTTGGTTATACAAATAAAACTGAATTTTTAAAAATTTAAAGAGCCAGAATGATAATATTGTAAATGTCTTTACAATATTTTTCTTGGAATGTGCCTTACAGAAAAACTTTTTTTAAATTGTCTATTATCATTTAATACTCTGAGAGGCAACTATAGCCTTATAAAATGTATCCTATATAATAAAACCCTAATATGCAAATCGACCGAATGGCAGAATGACGGGTTGTTATGACATGCACTGACCATCAGGGGGCAGATTCTTAACACAGGAGCTGCTCCCTGGTGGTCAGTGAGCTCCCACAGGGGGAGCACCACTCAGCTAGAAGCCGGGCTCACAGCTGGTGAGTGCAGCCAAGGTGGAGGGAGCCACTCCCACCTCCGCAGCAGTCGGACATCCCCCAAGGGCTCCCAAACTGCGAGAGGGCACAGGCTGGGCTGAGGGACCCCCCTCCCAAATGCACAAATTTTGTGCACCAGGCTAGTTAAAATATAATAGGGGAGATTCACTTCCAGAATTGTAGGGTGAGGAGCTTGATGGACCCACTCCCCAGAAAAATAACCATTATTAAAAAATAACCATTTAAAATCTCTGAAAATTATCCAAAAGGCATACAGCAAATTAAAAAATATTTAGGAGTAAATGAAACTTAAAGCAAGAAGAAGGTGGGAAATAATGAATTTTAAACCAAAAAATAATCAAATATAAAGCAGAAAGAAAAAAAATGAACAAACCCAAAATTTGGTTCTTTGAAAAGGTCAACAAAATTGACAAATCTTTAGTAGACTTACCAAGAAAAAATACTCAAATGACTAAAATCAGGAATGAAAAAGGATGTATCTATTTGCTTCAAAGGATACCATCAAGGAAAAGGAAGAAGACAACCCACAGAATGAGAGAAAATTTTTACAAATCATATATCTGATAAGGGACTCGTACCTAGAATATATGAAGGACTTTTACCACTCAATAATAAAAAATTAAAAATGGGCAAAGGATCTAAACAGAGAGCTCTCCAAAGAAGATAAACAAATGGCCAAAAAGCACATGAAAAGGTGCTCAGCACCATTAACCATCAGGGAAATGAAACTCAATTCCGTAATTGAGATTCCACTTCCCACTCGGATGGCTATAATCAAAAGACCAATAACCTGGTGAAAGCATGAAGAAATGAAAACCCTCATATACTGCTGATAGGAATATCAAATGGTGCAGCTGCTGTGGAAAACAGTCTGGAAGCTTCTTACGAAGTTAAACATAGACTTACTATATGACGCAGCAATCCCACCCAAGAGAAATGAAAGCATATGCCCACACAAAAACTTGTACACCAATGTTCCCAGCAGTCATATTCATAATGGCCAGAAAGTGGAAACATCTCAAATATCCATCAACAGGTAAAGGTGGTATATCCATAGAACGGAATATGATTCGGCCATAAAAAGAAATGAAGTATGGATACATGCTATCCATGGGTAAACCTTGAAAACATCATGCTAAGTAAAAGAAGCCTGTCACAAAACACCACAAACTATATGATCCCATTTATATGAAATGTCCAAAGTAGGCAAATCTATAGAGATGAAGAGTAAATTAGTGGTTGTCTACAGCTGGGAGCCTGGGAGACCAGGGGGATGAACAGCAATGGGTATGAGGTTTCTTTGTGGAGTGACAGAAATGTTCTACATTTAGATTGTGGTGATGGCTGCACAACTCTGTAAATATACTGAAAACGACGGAAGCATACACTTTATTTTAAATGGGGGGGGCGGGGGTTGTAGGGTATGTAAATTATATCTCAATAAAGTTGATATAATAAAAAGAACTATGGAATGAAAATGTTTTATGATATTAACAATTAACTGCATTTTACGGATGCTTATAATTTTTGTATTTCCAGCTTTAAAAATCAATGGGCTTGTGTTTGTAATATTTATGTTCTGTGCCATTGTTTGCAAGCACCTTTTTGGGAGGAGATGATCATTATTCCCTATAAATATAAAATTAACCTGAATATAATTATCAATATGCTTTTCCTTGGTAACATTACATTTTGAAAAACCAGAAGCATCTATCAGAATAATGAAACACAGAGACCTGAGCAAGACTACACTGAGATACATTTGCAAAGTGATTGCGTTTTTTAATCTCCTCACTAATATTTCAATAGTAGTGTTTCTTTGTTAACCAGTGGTTCATAATGGGTATAATTTAAACAATATTGCTTAGAATAAGGTCAAGTTGAACCAATAGTGGTCATAATCACTATGGTGGCTGGCAATGTCAGCTGATGGCAGACTGACCGGGGGTCTGAGCCAGGAGCCACCTCCTCTAAGCCCTGCTCTCACCTGCCGAGCTCCTGGGCACGCACTCATGCCACCTCTGAGAGGGAGCTGCTCCTCAGAGCACCTCTCCAGAGACACAGACTCTCTCTAGGACCCCAAGACATGCTGTGTGTGCAGTGTAGTTATGGATGTGTACATTAGAGGCCCGATGTACGAAATTCGTGCAAGAGTAGGCCTTCCTTCCCCTGGCTGCCGGCACCGGCTTCCCTCTGGCACCCGGGACCTGGGCTTCCCTCCGGCTGCAGGCAGGCACCTGGGACCCAGGTTTCCCTCACAGCCCTGGCTTCTTCCGGAAGGACAGAAGGATGTCTGGAAGGACGTCTGGCCTAATTAGCATATTACTATTGTATTATTATAGATGATAATGATAAATAAGGATGGAGATGGAAAATCAGGATATAAGAAAGTTTAGGAGGAAAAGGAAAACTTAAAAAGACTGCCCAAGGCTCCTATCCCCGTACTCCTCAGCACCCTCTCCTCCATTCCTAAGCCATAGTCAGACACAGTGCAGGCAGAGCTTCCCTGCAGCGAATGATCACAGGGCATCTCCTATGTGAACACCACTGCGCAAAGCATTGTGAGGAAAGAAGAGAAATCCATGCCCCGGTCAGCTCACAAAAACCTCACAATCTTGCTGGGGAAACAAGACCAATCCCCTCCTCCAAAAGGCAATTAGAAAATTTTAAAATAGCATTTTTATTTTGCAAATGGTACTTAATAAATTTTAAAATATTTCTACATTCATTTGATATAATCAAATTTTAAAATGTGAGCATCAAATAACAAATTCTTAGAACCTGAATACCTTCACCAGTTTGGGCTTCCTTCTATACCCCAATTGGGAACCAAGATTTTACAAAGTCCTTCTAAAATATCTATAGACTATAAATTTTATTTTTTTCATGTCCCTGGTTCTCATCTTGAATTTCTAATAGTTAAATGTAAGATTTCAACATTCATTAATCCGCCTTGGAAAAATCATACCTATACTCTTTTGTGTAAGACTTTTTTCCTCAAAAGGGTTAAAAGCCTGGTTGACTACATAGTGCCAAGCCTACCAAGGCTATAACTAATAATATTTCCTATACACTCTACCTAATAGTATTCCTTCTTTAGTCTACAGCAGATCTTTCCATGTGGCCGTGTAAGACAGGCCATTCATTTCCCTAATCATGATGTTACCCTTTTCTGGCCTTCAGAGAGAAGAAAGCTGTACAGTGCTATCCAAGTCCTGAGTCACAATCCATGAGGGCAGTTAGTGCAGTAGACTGCAGCCAGCATTTAAAGAAACAGGGTTGAATAGAAAATATTAGAGAGCAAGTAGTAAGGATAAGCACTGTCAGAGGTTTGATTGGGTTCTGTATGTCCAGGCCTGTGTTTGAACGGGGTTGTGAGGTAAGTTGTATTTCTCATGGTAGGTCAGGGTTAAAAAAGTTTGAAAGGCAGTGGTTGAAAGAGTAAAGACTATTCATTTCCCCCTATTTCATTTCCCCCTATTATATAAGGTAAATCATCTTCCACAAAAGTCCCCCTGTTATATAAGGTAAATCATCTTCCAAAAAAGTCCATTCTTCATCAGGAACATAAATTCATTAGTGAAGGTCTTTTTAAGGTTGGTGATTATAATTCAGAAGACTAACACATGGACACCAGGTGGTGTCCTTCTGGTTGAAGGTCCTGGGCTGGAACCTGACCCACCACCTGTGAACTGTGTGATGCTGGATTCCTCACATAACCTTCCCTAGCATCTGTTTCCTCATCATCACCCCTAAATGCCCTAAGTATGTCATAAAGATCAAATAAAACCATGTATGTATGTACATGGCATACAATCTTATTGGCCTCATTTACAAATGTATTGGCTCCATTGCTCACAACCTTTGAATTCAACTCTGCATATATTCTTTAGAGCAATGGTTCACAGCTGGCTTCAGATTTTATTGCCCAGGTATTTTACAAATACCAATGGCTCAGCCTCATTCCAGACTGACTAAATCAGAAGCCTCAGAGGCGGACTTAGGCGTCTGGAGTTTTTAAAGCTCCCCAGGTGATTTTAGTGTGCAGCCAGAGTTAAGAATCACTGTCCTAGACCGGATTACTGCTGCATTTGCTTTATTTTTAAAATTCTCTCTGCTGTCTACTTCTCTCTATAAATACAGACAGACAAGTGCACACACACACATCTTTTTGGAGTACATTTTTTCATACTGCAGCTGACTTTTAGAAAAAAATAAAAAGCTAAGGCTGATTTACTTAACTTCTTCATCCCTATTCTATCACCCAGTGATATTAAATGTGAAACACAAAATCTTTGCCACCAAACCAGTTTCCATAATAAAAATCTTTAATTTAGACAAATTATTACTCTTGATATTCTCAAGAAAATCCCTAAAGAGTTTTTATTTATATGGAATTAGTTTTAAACTAGAGGTCCGGTGCACGGGGGGCAGGAGGGGTAGAGGAGGGTCCCCTCAGCCCGGCCTGCACCCTCTCCAATCTGGGGCCCCTCAAGGGATGCCTGACTGCCGGCAGTTGGACATCCCTCTTGCAATCCAGGACCGCTGGCTCCTAACCGCTCACCTGCCTACCTGCCTGATCGCTTCTAACTGCCTCTGCCTGCTGGCCTGATCGCCCCTAACTGCTCTCCCCTGCCAGCCTGATCACCCCCTAACTGCCCTCCCCTGCTGGCTTGATTGCCCCCTAACTGCCACCCCCTGCTGGCCTGATCGCCCCTAACCACCTCTGCCTCGGCCCCTGCCACCGTGGCTTTGTCCAGAAGGACATCTGGAAAATGTCCGGTTAATTAGCATATTACCCTTTTATTAGTATAGATCAGTGGTTGGCAAACTGCGGCTCGCGAGACACATGCGGCTCTTTGGCCCCTTGAGTTTTTAGCAAAGGCAAGCTTAAGAGGACCCTAATTAAGTTAATAATAATGTACCTACCTATATAGTTTAAGTTTAAAAAATTTGGCTCTCAAAAGAAATTTCAATCGTTTTACTGTTGATATTTGGCTCTGTTGACTAATGAGTTTGCCGACCACTGGTATAGATTGTTGGAAAGAGAAGAATTCTACAGTGAGAAACAGCACAAGACTTGAGTTGTCTTTTTTCTTCTAGATATTTTAATTTTTCAAAGACAAAAGCAGCATGACAACTCCCTTTTCAAAGGCAACTACAACCCACACATGATTACTGGGTTAGTAATTCATTCTTAAAGAAACATCTAAAAAGAAAAGCTCCAAGATTTCCAGTGAGAAGGCAAGCACCAGCCTCAAGGCCACCAACTACCTCTGCTCTGTTTCTTCTCTTACACTTGGTGATAAGGAGACCTCTGGGTCAAAGTAATAAACTGGTCTTTCAGAAGAGTTTTTAATGTAAAATGCTCTATACATTTAAAAACCCAAAGTTGCCCAGCCAGCATGGCTCAATGGCTGAGCGTCGACCTATGAATCAGGAGATCACTATTCAATTCCCAGTCAGGGCACATGCCCGGATTGGGGGCTTGATCCCCAGTGTGGGACATGCAGGAGGCAGCTGATCAATGATTCTCTCTCATCATTGATGTTTCTAAATCTCTCTCCCCTCTCCCTTCCTCTCTGAAATCAATACAAGCATTAAAACAAACAAACAAACCCAAAGTTAGACGCAATTTCCTGAGCTTTTAATGTATTTGCAGGTTTGGTGGAGACAGAAAGGACTAGTCACAAGGTAGGATTTCCTTGGGACTAAAGGCTAATCGTGTATATCAAATAAGACAGAAATTCATGATAAGTTAAATTGTTTGTAGAGATTATAAATGCTGCAGATTTTAAGATGAAAACAAATCAGTGAGGATTGCGATGGTTGGAAAGGGTGGATGCTCCAGGAATATGTAATTTCTGAACACAAAATTCAGAACATACAGGAGGTGGCATGCCCAAACATGTGATGTTTCAGATTCAGACTCATTTTGATTTCCTGCTACACACAAGTGGACTCTCAACACACACACACACACACACACACACACACACACACACACACACACACACGCTCTCAGTTACCTGCCTTGTGTCTTTCTTACTTTATATTCCTTTACCTTATGTTTTATCCTTGGAGGAAAGATCTAGCATCCCAAGCAGTTAGAAATTTTCTCCTCTATCTTCCATTCCTTTCCCCCATTTACTCCTGTCCACCACAACTTCACCTCATTTACCTCACCCAGACTTCTCTTACTTCTCAAGCCACCCTTTCCCCACCCCGGATGTAGTGATGATACTACTTGTGGGAAAGACAGACCACGGTAGGCTTGAGGCAGCTGTGGGAGTAACAGCACTGCCGGGTTCTGTTAGAGAGGGCCAGAGCCTACCATCTGCCCTCTGCTAACTACCTGGACTCAACTCCCTCCACCTCTGGGGCATGTGTGAGAGGGCACAGCGGTAGTGCCACAAGCCATCCTCAAGCAAAGCATCCAAACAAGCTAGGCTGTCAGAAAAGCCAATGGGAACGGCAGCAGAAACTGTGATTAAAATTTAAGAAACACAGTTCCCTAAGTCTTGCTGGATGAAGCTGAGCATGTACCGGAGGCCCGAGCTCCACCACACACAGGACAAAACCAAGCAGAAGAGGCAGCCTGTGGCGGCATCAAACTATTGTTTCACTGCCTTTCTCCGACCACAGGTTAATGTAAACAAATTGAGAGATTCTGGAGACAGGAACCAATAGTAAAAGAAAAACGATGACAGGGTGATGAGTGATTTAGCTGGCTTTCCTGAGTGTGAAAAGAGCTGAACGTGGACACAGTAACACATAACATCAATGTTGCTGGACTCTGGGATTAGGAAAGCATTTCTTTTAAAACAGGGTCAAGATCGTTTCAAGGAGCCAATGGTGATCGCATATTCTTTGTGAGGAGACTGTGTTGATTGCTCAGAATAATCATCTCTAATTACAGAGAGACAGGTCTAAAAACCGTCTTCCAAAATTGAAGCTGCTTACAGAAAACGCCAGGTACGTCTGCTACAAACCAAATCATGGGGAGAAAACGTGCCTTTTGTTCCTTCACTTGATGAGGTAACAGCCACATGTTATACTTAAAAAAAATTCTAAGGAAAGGAAAGAAACTAAAGTTTTTAAAATAATGCATCAATTTGATGGTATATTTGAAAATATATTCCTTATTGAAGCTCCATTTGTGAATTTATTTTTGATATCCTATTAAAAAATAAAGAATAATAATCTAAACATTTCCAGAAAATGGATAAATCGATATGTAGGTTTATTTCCCAGCCTCCAAAAATTATTTATCGAACAGAGAAAAGCCAAGATGGCGGCGGAGGTGAACGGCTGATCTGCTGCCTCGCATGGAAGTTTTGGAAAAACAACTAAAAGAGGGACTGGTGAGCGCGGCGACTCCTGCTCGCGTCTCCCCAGACCGGGCGGCGGCTCCTCTCAGCCAGCACCGCAGCCGGGGCCATGAGCTCGTGGGCGCCGCGGCAGCTGCTGTGGCGGCGACCGCGGACTCGGCGCAGCGGCTCTCGGTGAAGGAAGAGACCATCTTTCTGCGAGACGGGCCCACCCGCGTCACCGACCTGGCCCAGCTCCCCACTGAGATCCTCGGGGCCCCGGAGACCGCCAACACCGACTTAGAGGATTCTTAAGACTTCCTGTCTTACACTCAAGTCCTCTAGCCATTTTGAGAGAGGAGAACTAAGAAGGCAGCGAAGTCAAACAAAGGAACTTCGCGCACAGCAATTTCAAAGTTAAACAAAGGAACTTCGCCGCGCACAGAGCGTCTGCCACCCAGAACCACAGGAGAGCTGGCTGAATGGTGGATTTACAGCTAAGAGAGAAGAGGAAAGAGCGAACTCTGGAGAAGCTGAGGTGCGGAGGCGCGTGGGTCGGGGGAAGGGACTTGTGGCTTTTGTTCCAACCCTAGGGGAGATTAGCTCCCCAGACGCCTGCGGGAAGAGGCTGGACTCTCGGCCTTCCTGTCGGAGAGTGGGAGTGACTTCCTTGTGGAGGTGGGCCCAGCAATCAGTGTTTGCTGCGCTGGAGTGCGGAATGAGGGGGCTTGGAAACGTGGAAAACAGAAAAAGCAGACTTACAGCCAGTGCGGTTCGCCTCGCCATGGCCTGGTGGCGCCCTGAGGCCCCGCCCCGCCCTGAGACCCGCCCCGCCCTGGGACCCGCCCCGCTCGTTTTGCAGACCCGCCCCGCACGTCTTGCAGGCACACCTGGGCTCCAAGCAACGGCTTTTGCATGTGGGTGGCCTGCCCTATGGCAGCTTGACCAGATAAACTGCGGTTCTAGTCGGACTGCTCTAGGGACGCTCAGACAGGAGGAGGAAACTGCAGTTTCTGCCGTAAGTCCTGCTGAGTGGTCTCAGGTAGTAGCTGACCTACACACCATTGGAGACCCAGAAACGAGGGCATCTAGTGGTCGGTGTGAGATGACACCAGATTTCAACCACTCGCATAAAGGACACATTCCAGAGGCAGAATCAATGAGCGCCAAAGCCTTGCTGCACCAAGACCCGGCCCATAAATCTGTCTCCTACACAGCAACTCTTCCTTTATAGACACAGAGGATCTGCACGGCCAATTGGCCTGGAGGACAATTCCTCCCAGCGCCACCAACAACAATCAAGACTTAACTATACAAAGGAAGACCAAGACGGAGGCATAGGGCGGAAGCCTGATTGCTGCCCACCACAACAATTTTGAGTCTACGACGGGAGAGCGGAGCAGACACCATCCAGAACCACCGGAGGGCTGACTGAGCAGACGCTCTACAACTAGAATAAAAGAGAGGGGTACTCGGGATGATGCTGATGCCGGCGACCCAAAGATCACACTTTAAGAACTACGGCTCAGACGACACAATGGCGGCCTGGAACGTGCTCGGCGCAGTTCCCCCGGCGGTCTCCGGCTGAGGGGAAGGCCCCACTCGCTGCCAAGCACGGACAGACGAGCCCCTGGGAGACATGGGGTGGGAGACTCCGCGCTTGCTGACCTCCGAGTCCTTCAAGAATCTCAACGCCCCGGAAGCGGCCAGGTGCGCACGCTCGGTGACTGGCCACCGCTGCAGACCCAAGGGCCGACGCAGCCACCCCGGACCAGCCCGCTGCCGCGCACCGGGCACACCGGAGCTTCGCCGAGCCCGCCGCCCAACGAGTTCTGCGGCGGCTGCCCTGGAGCTCTGAGAAAATGGCTGAAGGAATTACTGAGATGGAATTGACCAACAGGAAATGGGATCAAGAAGACGAAACCCCGCTGGGTCCCGGATCCGGGTGAAGCCGCGTGCCCCGGGTCTGGGTGAGGCTGGGAACTGGGTCAGGGTGAGGCTGGGCCCCGGGTCCGGGTGAGGCCACGTGCCCCTGGGTCCGGGCGAGGCCATGCACCCCTGGGTCCGGGTGAGGCTGAATCCTGGGTCTGGGCGAGGCCGTGCGCCCCTGGGTCCGGGTGAGGCTGAATCCTGGGTCTGGGCGAGGCCGTGCGCCCCTGGATCCGGGTGAGCCCTGGGCCCCGGGTCCGGGCGAGGCCGCGGGCCCCTGGAGCCGGGTGAGCCCTGGGCCCCAGGTCCGGGCGAGGCCGCGGGCCCCTGGAGCCGGGTGAAGCAGTGCCCCTGGGTCCAGCCGAGACCAAACCAGAGGGAGTCGGACCTGCATTACCACCATTTGTCCACCATCCAGAGCTGAGGGGTCAGTGCCGACATGTACTCATAGGGAACCGGTGGACATTGATATTGGGTCTCAAAAGAACTGTTGGTCCAGAAAGAAACTCACTACAGACTGATTCATTTGCCTGTCAGCATAACTATTATTGCTCGTCGCACATTCAATTCTTATAAGTATATCTATAGTGACACATGATTTCGCTCATCTAGGGGAAATGATGAACAACATAGACTGATGAACAAGAACAGAACCAGAAACAAGGAGGCATCGATCGGACTATCGGGCCTCAGAGGGAGGATAGGGGAGGGTGGGGGGAGGGGGGAGAGATCAACCAAAGGTCTTGTGTGCATGCATATGAGCCTAACCAATGCTTAAGTTCAACAGAGGGTTGGGGCATCCAAGGGGAGGGGTGTGGGATGGGAATGGGGGGATGAGGACAAATATGTGACACCTTAATCAATAAAGAAATTTAAAAAAAAAATTATTTATCTATAAAATCCTTGTGTAAAAACATACAGAGCAGAGAAGCTCAAAATGATATTCAAAGGGGGAAGAAAAAGGAAGCTCCTGCCAAGGGTGAAAGGGAAGGTACAGGTGCGGCCCCAAACACTTCTGGTGTAAATGTCACTAGTGGTTTCAACCTCAAGCAAGGAATGAGTGTGTCTTCTCACAGTATTTTCATATAGGTTTCATTGGGATGGGAATATGAGGGACTGATAATTTTGACATATCATTTCACAGATGAATGATGTTGGACCATGTCCTCCTCAGGAACCTAGAAAATGATGCAATATGTATCAAAAGCTTTCTGGACTCAAGTGTTCCATGAGTCTAAAATAAATAGATTATCGGTAACTTAATGAACATCATCTAATTTACATAAAAGAGAGCCAAGATCAACTATTATTATTTAAATGTATTCTGGGACTAATTTTTAAGGTTGAAAGTGACCCCATTTCTTTGTAGGCACTGCAAAGCTAAATAAATATACACTGGATTTGATATGAGGAAACAGAATTATGAACAAGATTAGGCTCAATCATAAATGACAGTTCTTAAATATTGGCAAAAAATAATCCCACTGTGTACCTGGCCTGGGCATTGGCCCTTGAAGGGATTCAAGGACCTATACATCTGTCCAAAGATCCAGCTATCTAAGAGAGAGTTTACTCTGCAAAACCTCCCTGTCTACTGGAGATGGAAAGAGTTCTAACACAGAAAGGCAGAAGTAATTGGAACTGTTTAGCCCTCTGTGTCCTGAACCATTCCACCCCATTAAACTAATTAAGGGCTAGGGAATTAGCTAGTCCTCACCTTATCCCTGCAGGCAGGCTGAGGGTGAATGTGGTTGGTGGGTGATGAACAATTGACTATTCTCAATAAAGCAAAGGCAGTAAGTTTCTCAGATCCCCTGCAACTAGCATTGTGCCTGGTACTTGCAAAATATATGAGCATAAGACCATCTAACACGAATAGAATTCTGGAGTATGATGCCTAGGGCAGTGGTTCTGTGTGGCTCCTGGGCCAGCAGCATCAGCATCAGCATCAGCATCAGCATCACCTGGGAACTTGTTAGAGATGTACACTTTCAGGCCCACCTCAGATCTACTGAATCAGAAACTCTGGGTGTGGGACCAACAGTCTGGGTTTTATGGAGTCCTCCAAGAGATTCTAATGCATGTTAGAGTTTGAGAACTATTGACCTGGGGAAGTTGAGGCATTTTACGAGTGAAAAATCTCCCAGAAGAAAACAAATACACACATAATGTTTGGATATTACCAGCTTCCTGGGCACTTGGCTAGATCTTTCATTCCCATGACTCTGGACTTGCAATCCCTGTTGTCTTTTGAAGTAGGTGTAATGTTACAAGGACACATATAGGTCCACCCTAATTTTTTAGGCATCTAGGCTGTTTCAAGATTGACTTGAAAGTTAGACCCTTGAGTATTTTAGTGTGCATTTGTGAGTGCACACATGTGTGCATGAGTGTGTAGATGTGTTGTAAATAAACACAGAATTAGAAAGTATACAGTATCTTCAACTGACCCATTCTGGAAAAAAACACACAAAAAAACTCTGTATGATGAGAAAAAATTTCCTGAAAAGGACCTTGTAAAATCACAACCCTGTCACATGAAGTCTGATTTCCCATGAGTCCGAGAAAAAACCATTGCTGTCTGCGAATGGAGACTCGCGGAAGCCTTCGCCAACATAAGACAGTCCATTTCCCTAACCAGGGCCTCTTTCTGATGTACGTTAACATCTTTTTAGCAGTCTACTATTTAAAATTAATATTGTGACGGAATCAGTGTCTTCTCTCTTTAACATCTCTCATTTATGCTCATTTCATTTTCAGGTCTAATTTTTTTCAAGAATTCCGCTGACAGGACTAGACATGTGGATCATTCTGTATTTGAGTTTTCTACTTACATTCCATTTTGACTTAGCATTCATTTTCACCTGCAAGGGAGACTGTAGAACATATAGCCACATTAATGAAAAGAATTTTAAAAAAGAATATTGAGTCAAAATATCTTAAGGATTGAAAGAAAACGCTACTTCTGATCACACTGTATCCTCTCTCTACTCTTCCCCCTTGCATGTTATTTTGGCTGCGGGAATGAAGTTCCTCTTTACATCATTTCAAAACCAGCATGAATGTCACAGAAAAACTGTGGTCAGAAGGGCATTTCGGTGCTAGAGGAGGTAATGATAAATCATGAAAGGGGTGTGGGGAGAACTTTCTATTTTTAATTCTCCTACTGGTATTTTAAAGCAACCAGCCAGTTCTTTAGTAATTACTCCAATACACTTCATAATATTTTCATTAGACTGTGACTGTTACATAGTTTTGCATTCTGTCATATCTAAAGGATATAAAAAGCAACGGTCTATTTAAGCCCTAGCAGATAAATCTCACAAACTCCCAGGCTTCCATCTTGTGCAGTCAAATGCGTAATATGCAACTGAGAACTTTTTAAGAAAGTAACCCTTTTCTCATCTGAAGTCATACTACAACCTTCCTACTTGAAATCATTAGGTTTTCAAACATTGAAATGAAGTATAAAATCATTTTCTCTACATGCTAGGTTTGAAAAATCATTCTCCTTAGCTGATGTTCTTATTTCTTCTCTTTTTTACTTTGTATTGTCTGTTTTGCCTGAACTCAAGTGAGCATCTTTTCTTTTTCCTTTTAAATAATAATAGAGGTCAAACAAATCCACAAGAGATGAGATACTACGTAATATCTAGGTAGGGAAAGAGAAAAAGGATAAAGAAGGGGACTGTGTGTATGTGTGTATTTCAGAGTTCTGAGGCTTCCCTTATAATGGGAAAACCGCTATCATAATCTGACTCCTTCAGGAGAAAGACAAAATGCTAACTGTGACTCAGAACGCTTCTCAGCTTTTATTCTTTACTATGTATTTCATCCTTTTTTTAAAAACTCTTAGATAAGACTAATTTCAGCCTCAAGGACTCTGTCACACTTTCAACTTTAATTCACTTTAGTTCATCAGCTATTCGGTATTAACTAGCTTGTGAATTAAACACATTTTTTATCAGCTTCTTAAAGGGAAGAAGCAAGGGAAATGTCATGGTTTGATGGACAAGTTCATTCCGAAAGAAGTAATTTTGCAGATATTAGCTACCTTTCAGTTCCCCTATTTGATTTGTCCCCCTGGCTTGGTTCAATGTTGAGATACTTTTCTTTCAACATAGAACTTATTATTCTGTCACGTAGTGTTACCAGGAATCTGCAATCGCCACATAACCTAACACCAGCCTGTGTTAAGTAACAGATATTCTGGTTGGTGTAGCAATTGTGCTTACATTCGGAGAGAATCTGGGAGAGCAGTTGTCTGCATCAGTAAAATTCATCACTAAAATTAAATGTTTTAATTTTCCTAATGGGCATTGAAGGGGGAGGGAAACCAAATGTGCTTCTGAAAGATAATCTCCTGGAAGAGGAAGTCTGTACAGGGGCTTAATCAAATCTGGGGCAGAAGTTGTGTTGCCAAAATTACTAATCATCAAAATGACCCTTCCTTCTCATTAGTGCATTAATAAGTGTGGCCATCCCTCACCTGGAGCAGGCTGCGAATCCCCACGGCCAGGCATAATCTGTTTCTTCTCCCCTCTCTTCAACCTGACATGAAAAGCTCAGGAAGGCCCCTTTTCAAAACGAAATCAGAAGGCACTGCTATTCACCACTAGAGATATAAACGAGAGCTGGTAACAGATTTGCTCTTGATGCATTAGAAATGAGCCCCATGGCCAACTCCTGCTCTCTCCCCCGCAGAGCCGAAGCATTGGCTAGACAGGTATATTAGGGACGCGGGCTGTCTGGGTGCTATGGAAATCACGCCATGTGCATCTGACCATCAGCAACGGAGCCAGACAAGCTGGAGGCTCATTCTTATTCCAGCCAGGGAAGCGGCCGCGTCTGCCTTCGCCTTCAGCTGAGAGGCTGCCATCTTTGTCAGCTCAGACGTGTGCAAGATAAGCTCTGTCCTCGTTATCTAATATTTCACCAGGCAGGAGAACCGAAGGATAAGGACAATCTAAGTGCCCACATGGGCAGGAGAGCTGGGGTGCCAGCAGGCCCAGCACAGAGCCTGAAGCCCGAACAAAAGAAAGTTTATAGCAGAATTTAATCACTTCATTCGGAAGGAAAGCTCCGAGGGATTTGGACAGACAATGATGATTTATCCTGGTTATATAATGAACTAGGAGACAGATCCCAAGGCATTTGCTGCAGTATTATTATCCTCAGACATGTTCTTTACTTTCTTCCCCACTGCTTACTCTTAACTTGAGGTTAATCTAAATTAAACAGAATTTAAAGAAGTAGATATACCTAACCAGTTGATCCACAGCTAATGAGGAATGGGTATGAGGAGAGATCACTTTTGCAGCCATCCCTCCTCCTGGCCACCCAGGGCTCCACCCATTTATTAAAGCTGCATGAATACCACACAGGGCTAGTCACTGGGGAGAAGAGGATAAGTTCCTACCTGCGGAGAAACATGGAGTTGCTAGGGAAGGGGGGCATGAGCTGATAGCTAACACCAATTGGCAAAGACTGTAATTCAGCTATCACAGTCCACAATGGGAACAGGCAGAACGTTCCTAGCTAGTGGGGAGAAGAGAGAGCTGAGAAGGCCTCCTAGAGAAGGTGGCCACTAATCTGATCAGGGATAAAGAATATTTAGCCGGATACAGAAGGAGGGGAGAAGGGTATAGGGTCCCGAAGGGAGAGATAACCATGAAACAAAGGCTTAGAGATGACAAAAAGCATGGTGTGTCTGGGGCAACTCTAAGCGCTAGGATGTGGTCAGGGCATTAGGACAAAAAGGCCAGAGAAGGTGGCTGCAGATTCCAGATCCTGTGGGTTATGTGATTCAATGTGGGCATCAGATCAACTGAGCTCTGTCTAAAATGGGCTCTGGGTGGACGCAGGCAACAGGGGGTGAGGGCAGGATTGGGGGGCGGGGGGCAAAGGGAGGATAAGGACATATTTGTAATACCTTAGTCAATAAAGGGGAAAAATGAAAAAAGAAATAAAATGGGCTCTGGGGAAATGGGCTAGAGAAGAACAGGGAGATGGGTTAATAGCCTATAGCAATACTAGAGGGAAGAGGAGAGGAAGCCATGAGCCACAGGTAGAGAGGGTAGGTAATGGAAGTACAATGACAGGATTCAGGGAGGAAGAAACAGGAATTAAAAAGGACTCCCAGTTGTCAGAGAATGGCATCAAATGGTTACAAGTACAATTCTCTCTAAGCATAACTTTAGGAAGCCCCTCGATACACTAGGATTGTGGAGTTGAGAGGAGGAACCAAAGAAAGCCAAAGGCAATGACAAAACGATGCCAGCAAGGCCACGAGGTAGTAGTACCTGCCTCAGGCATGGTCTGCTTAAGGACTTATGTGACAGCCAAGACTGTACCCGCAATGACACAAGCAGGTCTTGGCACAGCATGGGTACCCAAAAAACACTTATTAAGTGAATGAATAAATGAAAACCACACCAATGGCCAAGCCATCTAATCTTGTATTCTGTGTCCCTTTGGGCAAATAACAATGTCTCTTAAAATCTCAGAGGTAAGTTCTCAGTTGAAAGTGATAATAATTTTTTTAAAGTAATAATAATAATACATCCCCTAAATATCTTAGGGTCAAACTACTTTATTTTTGAAACTCCAATAAAACATTATTTTTGCAACTTATTTAGGTTCCCAAGCCTATGTTTTCTAGAACTACTCACTAGATTCTGAGCATCTGAAAGGCAGAGCCTGGGCCACATCCTTCCCACAGGGCTCAGCTATAAGAGGCACTCACCAAACATATGGAGGCCAGGAGGCCAGTGCCCGCCCTGCACCCAGGAGCTGGGTATCCTTGGCCCTATTTTCTGCACCTCACATTGCAGAGGCAGACAAACTATATTTCTTCTACCTATTTCATAGAATTGTTTTTAAAAAGTAGGATCATACCAAAGAAACACTTTGAAATCTTAAATTATATATATATAATATTTACATAATTCAATGATAATATCACAAGAGCAACTAGTTTTTGGATAGCAACTAGCTCACTCTGGTTAGTTATTAAATCTTAAAACAAGAGCTAGAACTCAGTCTATAGTACAGGTAAAATAATCTAAAAACAGAAT
The DNA here is from genome assembly GCF_951640355.1 of Cnephaeus nilssonii. Taxonomy (NCBI): domain Eukaryota; kingdom Metazoa; phylum Chordata; class Mammalia; order Chiroptera; family Vespertilionidae; genus Cnephaeus; species Cnephaeus nilssonii. The sequence continues at coordinate 64,347,029 of NC_137082.1, read as the reverse complement.
AAAACAAACAAAATAACAACAACAACATAACAATTCAAAAGGACAAAAGAATTCTTTGGCAGTGAAACATATCAAAGTCTCATTTAGACGAGTGTTGAGATGAATGAGGCCATGTGGGAAGTGGGCCGTTCAGGAGCAAAGCCCCGGGGCGAGGCTGGTAAGGATATGGGCTCAGGCTGGTGCCTGCTGCCCGCCATGCAGGTGTTTGGCCCAGTGGGTGCAGGGTATTGAAAACAACATGTTGTCAAATGCCTCATCACACCCACTCACAGGAACCAAAGAGAGCAGAGTAGATGAGTTGCACCATTAGTTCTCTATCTTAGCCGGGCCTGACTGCTGGTCTTAGGTCAACCACCTGGGAGAGAATTACATTGGCTCTGAAATTCACATTCAAAGGCAGGTTTAGATGTAATTCTTTGATTGTGCAACTACCATTATGCTGCCCAGAATGCCCACTCAGAGCTCAGCATGGTGCCCGCACAGAACTGATATAGACACCTATTTATCCCTTCTCCGTCTCTTCCCAATAGCTTCCTGCACCTTAGGCAGCTCAACGATGCTTCTTGCCACACACTGCCCTAACTGCTTTATGTTTTTCCCTGCACTTCCGGCAGAAATCACTATGCCCATTTTTATAGATGGAGATATTGAGGCTGAGCGAAAAGTTATTTGACTAAAGATGAATGGCTAGCATGTGACAGTGACTTCAATCCTCAAAGGCCATGCTCGTTTCAGTGTGGAATAAATCACGAAAAAATACATGATTTTAAAAAAAAGTTCTAAACTGTCAAGTACTGTGGCCTGCCCCCTGCTAATCCTTTGCCACACACACACAAATATATGCACATGTGTACATATACATGCACACAGGTGCATATAAGCACACATGCGCATGCGCATGCTCATGCACACAGTCCTGGCATGCATGGCAGCCGAGCTCATAGTGCTCAGGGGCCAGCAGTGCAGTGAGTCCTCAGCCCCTGTCTACTCACACACCCACCAAGCCGGGTTTGCCGTTTATATTTTTAACCACTGGATAAGGGTTTGGGAGCCAATAGAAACCACAGAACTAAAATTACCAGGTTCAAATTGCTGGAAAAACTTTAGAAAAGGATGAATAGAAAATGAGTGGTAGACAAAACAGAGGCTAATGCTAAGATGCAATTTTATAGCTGGATGATCTCTAGTTTCTTTTTATAACTGCATACGTCCCTTTTCTATGTTCCCAAAGAGAAGGCTCCAAAGAATTTAGAAGAGTCTACCCAGAAAAGACAGAATGCAAGCAGCTCAGCTGTTGGAAATATGCTAGACTGTTCCAGACAGTTTACTAGGGAGATAGACCAGGAGACAAGCCTCTGTAAAAACTGCATTACAAGATAAACAAACCAGAAGGAATGTATTATACAGAGCACAGATCTAGGTATCAACCAATGGGCAACCCTATAATTATCCAATTTCATAACTAAAAGTTATGTTATTTTAAAAAGTGAATTTGTTATAATTAAGTGATGCTGCTTTTCTCTTTGCCAAGGGCTTTCTTAAAAAGAGAGTTATAGTTCAAAGGCATTTTTATGGTTTCATAAACCAGGAAAACACAAAATCCTTAGAGACCATTATTAGGTCAAGGCCATGGCCCAGTCAACCAGGAGAGGAGGTGACTGGTGGTCAGTGAGGGAAAAAGAAGAGGGAAGTGGGGAGAGGGAGGAGAAGAAAGAGGAGAGGAAGAGGAAAGGAGAAAATATAGAAACATTGGTCTGGCAGGTCATAGAGTGAGACTAGGAAGTCATTCTCATATATTGGGACAATCTAATTTAAGGGGAAAATCTCAAGGTGTTCCACAGGAATATAAATAGCTATTGAAATTAGAAAATACTAGTATAATAGTAAAGTGATCATTCGTCAGAAAGATGATGCAACCAATTACTTTATTTAAAATAATTTTAAAAAGATACACCTATTGAATTTGCAACAAGTGCTGTTAACTGAAAGTCCATAGAGGGCTTTGGGGGTGTGTAAACCCATAACTATCTGAAACGTGGAATATTTTCATTCTTTTAAATGAGAGTTGTTGGCCTGCATCACATTCTCAAAGGTTAAGAACCACTGGTTATTAGAGATCGATTCTCTCCATTCGATCTCTCTCTCTCCACAGAAAAGAAATAGAAAGGCATTGACCCCTCTCTCTGTACCCCCATTCCAGCCTCACTTGGTTGTGGAAGGCATAATCTCTATTTAAAGATACAATTTGTAGCTTAATTTTTACAGTTAACAATAGAAAAGCCCATCCAGGACTGAAGAGCAAGTAAAAATTTCAGAAGAAAACTGTGCTATGTCATTAGAGCTTTTCCACTTTGAAAGAGTCTATTTTCAGGTAATGTGATTTTGCTTTCTTAAGAGGCACACCTCAACAACCAAATTACATTAGAATTAGCTTACAACAAATCAGTTGCAACTGATAATACTCCTGCAGTTTTCGTATTAAGGTTCCATTTATTCATTAAAGAGGATTTCTGTAATGCCAGAGATATTACACACAAAAGCCCCCGCTCCTTTACTTTTTCTGTTTCCCTCGCCATCACCAAAAATGAATTCACATTTTCATTTTTTGACAATAAGAAAATCTCCATTTCTTAAGTTTTCTTTTAGAATTCTTCTCAAAAGTTGCTCTCAACAGAAACATAAATGTAAACCCTTGGGGGGGGGGGGGGAGGCCTATTAAGAAGGGCTCCTGGTGCCTAATTGGGCTCAAATTTTAAAAAGGGAGGAATCTCCCATACAAACATTCCCACCAGAAACGCAAAAAAAACATAGAGCCTAGCAGCAATTTCTGCACCAGGGCCTGGCACACAACCTGCACTTCTCAAAGAAGCCTGTGCCCAACTGCCTGCCTACCCTGCGTTTCTGCCACCTGAGCCAGCCCTTACAGAAGAGTTTCTGGAATCTTACTTCAACCAACAGGACTGAGGCTTTCCCCATCCCATCGGAGCTGTGCAGCTCTCACCAATCAGAGCAGCTCTGTTCTGATGGTGTATTTTGAAACATTCCAACTGTGAGGATTTGGAGTCCTCGTTTGCATGAGGACAGACCAATCAGGAACCAGCAGCAGGGACTCCTATCCATACTAGCCAGCTCCCCTCTGGCTTGGGGAGCACACGTTCCCTTTCCACTAAAGACTGAAGACTGTGTCTCCCTGGCTGAGTTGCAACACTGAAGATATCTCACTGGAGCAGACCAGACCAGACCAGCACAGCACAGCACCAAGCATACAGCTATAGAGCAGAGCAGAGCAAAGCAGACCATCAAGGAGCACAGCAGAGCTGTCCAGCTGGAGAGGGGCCTGGCCCCAGGCCGCCTGGCCCCAAAGCTGTTCTACATGCTACATCACAATTGAGCTGTTTTGCAGTGAAAGTTTCCTTCTTCACTGCACACCAAACTGGGGCTTTCTGTTGGCGTTGAATTGGTGCCAATGACCCTCAGTTGACATAACTACTCTGCCCCTGTCTCTGATATCGCCACATAGGAAAGACTGGCCTCAGATGAGCAAAGCTTGTCACTGGCATCTCTAGGTGTTCCCCAGACGCCTGCAAAGCAATTTCAATACAAGCCACTCTCTGAGACTCTCAGTCCTATAACCTCAGTTCTCAGCGGCTGGTCAACATGACTTTTTTGCCCATTACACAACCACTGAAATATTAGTCTCATTTCCCAAAGTAATCAAATTTCTTTACAGTCAATGCAGGCATGGAACGGCATGCCCAACAGTTTACTTTCCCATTATGAATCCTGTTTGTGTTTCCTATCACATCTGCTTCAAATCACACGGGTTGAAAGTTGCTGAAATATAAAACTAGTCTCATGCAAATTCAGATATTTATAAAAAGGCTAAGCCACAAAATAAAACAAAAAAAAATGCTACCAGGAAATTAAATGCAGAACTTACTAATTAAATGTCACGATATCTCATATTTTTAAAACTTATGCTAAGAATCCCTTTTCCACAGGAAGCTACATATCATTTTTCTTAATGTTGTCAATTCTTTCTTCAAAGTCACCAAGCCAGCAGGTTTCCCTAAGGGCCACCCCTGAGGGCCTCTTCCTGGTACCCCACTGAGGACATCCCTCACTTAACACTCCACCTTCCCCTGCCACCAGACATCCTCCTGCTACTGCCGTGAATGATGATTTAACTCACTGTGTGTTTGTTTTCTCACCCAACAAATCTGAGTCCTGAGCTCAAAGGGCCTACTAGAGGGCCATAGAGCAGATAATGCAGTCTGCTAAGCGATGAGAGGATGAAGACTTAATTTAACTAACCCAGGACATCTAACTCATAAGCTTAGTGAAAACAATTTTTAATTCCAATCAGAAGGGTTTAAAATCAGAATTATCAGAACATGATTTTGTGAACATTCAATGATGGGCTATAAAGTAGTCAAGAAATTGGGCACGGAATCCACTGTCTTAACACTTGCAGTAACTTTTAGGAGATAAAATATCCTCCTCAAAGACTTTCTTCATAATACCTCCCACCTTTAAACTTTTCTTTGTATTTCTGGAAGTTCTATTTTTAAAGGTATAAGCAGTGTCTCACCCGGAGAAGAAAGAAACTGGGATGATATATCACCTCTCCTGTCTAAAAAGGCTTTGTGCTCTGAGGAGGCAAGAGACAAAAAGGGAGGACTCTCCCATACAAACATTCCCACCAGAAACCCAAGCTTCAAACTCTGAATTCTTGCCTTTTGACTGCTGCCTGGAATCTGGTAGAACTTGATTCAAGAGAAGCAGGAAGGTCTTTGTTTCTAAAACTTCACAATAAATTGTAAAAATTCTGAAGATACTTGTCATAGGGAGAGCCCCTTCTAAGTTGTGGCATTTCAGAGAGCCAACAGAGAGCGGTGGTCTGGGAAGCGATCACACCCAGTGCCAGGCTCCATCAGTGTCCAAGCTCAGGACTCTCAGGCAGCAAGGGAAGGGAACCCTGGGAGAGGAAGGTGTGGGAAGAGCCACACCACCCTGCGATTCTGCAATGCATTGTACAGTATATGTTTTAGAGGGCTTAGCTACCAGGTGTTGGGAGGACAAAGATGAACATGCCATAGTTTCTGCCCCAAAGGAGCTAGTGCTGTGGTGAAGAAGACGTCCAGGCGTACTAATCATAATGTGACAAGGATGGAAACAGCAGTATGGATGGCACACTGTCTATGGTGAGGCGCGTGGTCACTCTGCCTGGGGGTGGGGACAGAGCCAGAGAAGTGGTGTCTTGGCTGGCTTCACCCTAAAGCTGCTTTCTTTCCTATTAGACTTTCTAATAATACAAAAATAATCAAGTAAACATAATGGGTGTTAGAATAGCCATTACTAAATTTGATAACAGATGTACTTTTGCAAATCTGGTCATTTTAAAGCCTTCTTTCCCAATTATCAATGAAGAGAAGTGAGCATTGGGAATGACTGGAAGTTACAGACTTCTAATCGATGGTCAAGAAGTTAGGCTTACTTAGGGGTTCTCATCACCAGGGTCCATCCAAGGCAATGCCTGGAGCCTATAGAGCTCACACTGGCTATAGACACCAGCCTGGGGGAAAAGGCTGCCTCTCTTTCAAGAAGTCACTGACCAGAAAATATTGAAATGGGGATATGAGATGGAGCATGTCAACCATAAAATATTTGGTTTCTCTTCCCTCCAGAAACTCTAAAGCTGTGGTCTCACCTTCATTACCCACGAAGGTTCTAAACATCTAAAATTAAACTTGACGTCAGTCTCTCTACCCTCAGTTGGCTTCTCTGTCTCGCTTCCTTCTACCAAAAAGTGTTGCCCTCCTCCCCAATCTAATGGAAAATGAATTCCAACCCAGTGCTTGTTCCCTTACAACGGATGTTTTGTCAACCCCTCACTTTAGCCCAGCATGCTACTAGGACTTCTAAGAAAATTTTGAGAAAAAATTTTACAGGAGAATCACTGTGAAGCAAACCTTACGAAGCAACAATCCCCTCGCAAATGAACACTGTCCTTCCAAGCATCCCATAAGGAGTCCCCTGAGCAGGAAGGAGCAGCTCTACCATGTGGAGCAAGCACACATGCACCCCGGACTTCACTGGGGATCTGTAGGTCTGATTTATGCTGTTTTGTACCCTCTGTGCTCCTATATTAGTACTGAAAAATGCAAGTCCTTAGGTAGAAGTTCTACCACTGGAACTGGTGAGAAATGCCATACTCTATGAGGATTCATGTAAAAATGATCCCTCCTAGATGAACAATGCTTCAAAAGAGCTGCCCTAAAACACCACGTGACAGTTACCAGGATTTAGTAGCCCTAATTTACCAGGTAACTAAAAAATGGTGATCTTTGGGCACTGGGAAGCACTAGCAGGAGGCACAAGTTAGAAAACGTAAGACAACTCTGAGCACACCTACTTTGCTCCCACTTATAGTTCCTTCTGAGCGTTCCTCCTGGGGTTTCTCACCTACTATATGTATTAAGGCACAACAAACGATATAGAAAGCCTCCTGAGAAGTACTGACGGATCCCTAAATCTTTTACGGCAAACACAAAAATGAGATAAAAGGCTAAAGAATCTCCTTTCCCTCCAGATCTGCAAGCACTGTCATCTGCATCCAGACAGAGTTGGGGAACTGATGGAATTCACAGTATCTTCTGGCAACTTCAGAATAACGGTGGCTGAGAAGGTAACCACAGGGAGGGATGACTTCTTAAGTTACTTGAAATCCATCAAGAAACCTATCACTTCAAACCTATTGAACTATTCCCCCAATTAGCATGCTGGGCTGTTCTAGAAAATGAATCCTGTCTATGCTTCACCCACGTTAGCAATGATTAATGAATTAATTACAGTTTATGAATAATTGCTCTATCCTTTTGTTCAGAATTCTGAGTAACACTGGCATGTAAGTGACATCAAACAACCTCCAACTACCAGAAACAATCATCAGTTTCAGAAGGACACATTTTCTCTGACCTGATGAGGATTAAGCCCAGGTCTTCACATCATTGGCTACAGTGCCGGCAGTGGGCGGGGAAGAGGCGTGGCTTCTTGGTACTCCCCACCTGCGGGGACTACAGATGGAGCTGGCAGAAACAGTGCCGCTGTAAGGGGCCTTGTTCAGCTTCAGATGCTTTATAAAGGGGCTTTGGAGGCACTGGGAGCTACTGGGAAATGGAAGCTCTGAATTTAGTGGCTCTCAGCTTTTGACTGTTTTTTGGAGGAAAGAGAAGATATGCATACCACCTCCACACTTCAAAAAGGCAGTCTGAGACTGTACCTTAGAGTCCTGGGCACGGGAGAGCTGGCAGACCCCTGGTGACGAGCACGCTAAATCTCATCATGGGAGGTGTGCGAGTGACCTCAGACATGGAGTCAGTCGAGGGCCTTCATGTTGACCTCTCCAAGTACAAGATCGGGAGCATGCCCCTTATACGTATCCAGAGCTGCGATGATCAGCGGCCTTTCTTCACTCCCTCATTACCCAATTAAGTTGTGTGGCCAAGGCCATGCTGCTTCTCTGCTGCCAGGCGGCAGCCTTTCTTCACCACCCACTCCGCAGGAAGATACCTGGCTGGTCTCGGGGCGACTGTGAGCTCCCCCATTCTCACTGGAGCCTTTGCCTCCCGCCGGCTCTAACACCCCTGAGGCCAGCATGTCTGGGCTCTATTTGGCAGTAGTGGAGGCAACAGGCTGCAGAACAATGTCTCTATGTCTTGAGCCTCCTAGTGGCATTTTGAGGAGACCGGCTGCCTGCTGCAGGGCAACACATAGGTAAGACTTCCCACTTCCTATTGTTCGGACCTTCCGTGATGGTCATGAGTCTGTAATTCTTTGTTATAAGACACAAAGTTTTATGAGGGTCAGCTTGCTGAGCAAACTAAAATGTCATCTTCTATCACTGCCTTTTAGCTTTGCTTCAATTAGATTGAGAATGTCCTTTATAGGCCTAATGATTTTCTTTAAAAAAGAAAAAAAGAAAAGAAAAGAAAAACCACCAGCAAAATAAAATATAATCACTACTCCCCCCCTCCCCCAAACACTCCAGCATCTGAATTTTGATGGAGATCAGCTGTTTTGCTTCACTCATGCACAACAAAGAAAACAAATAAATAATAATAAATAGTACCTATTCTTCCAGGGGAAATTTGATACAATTCAACCAAATGGTTGGTAAAATTATCAGTTAATACCAAAAGGGAAATTAGCTCAAAGTAAAGCTAATCATTAGCACAACAGATTTTTTAAAGAATAGTTCTTCCTCACTGGTCAGTGTTGCTAAGTGGTTAGAGTGTCAGCCCAGGTATCGAAGGGTCGTGGGCTCGATTCCGGAAAAGAGCACGTACCTGGTTTGCAGGTTCATTCCCAGGCTCCGTTGAGGCATGTGCGCGAGGCAACCAAGTTATGTGTCTCTCACATCTCTCACATCTCTCTCTCTACCTCTCTCCCTCTCTCTCTCTAAAAGTCAATTGGAAACAATATCCTTGGGTGAGGATTAACCAAAAAAACCCCGTATATTTCTTCCTTGAAAGATCTACAACAAATTCCTTTTAAAATAAGGTGAATATAAGCAGAGTCCAACTTATGAAACAGATTGAATCCCAAAACTCAATTGTAATTGACTTATCCTTCAACTGATAAGCATTTTTTTCCTAAGCAAGCAAGAATACAATGATTTATTTCCTTGATAGCTCAGCTCTATTATTGAGCTAATATTTTAGTCCTGAGTCTGAGCCTGTAGGAGGATGGTACAGCTGTGGGAGGGCAGAGAGTTGATTGGGTGGTACATTGGTTATTACAATTATATAGGTTTCAAATGTACAATTCTATAGTACATCATCTGTAGATTGTACTGTGTGTTCACCACCCAAAGATAAGCCATTTATCCCCCTTACTCTCTTCTACCTGCCCCACCCCCCTTTCCCTCTGGTAAGCACCATACTGCTGTCTGTGTCTATGAGTTTTGGATTTTTTTTTCTCTTAATCCCTTCAAGTATTTCACCCAGCCCTCCAACTCCCCTCCCCTCTGACAGCTGTAAGTCTGTTCTCTGTATCTATGAGTCTGATTCTGTTTTGTTTGTTTATTTTATTCATTAGATTCCACATAATAGTAAAATCATATGGTACTTGTCTCTCTCTGACTGGCCTATTTCACTTAGCATAATGCTCTCCAGGTCCATCCATGCTGTCACAAAAGGTAAAATTTCCTTCTTTTTTATGGCCGAGTAGTATCCCATCGTGTAAATGAACCACAGCTTTTTTAAAAATATATATTTTATTAATTTTTTACAGAGAGGAAGAGAGAGGGATAGAGAGTTAGAAACATCGATCAGCTGCCTCCTGCACACCCCCTACTGGGGATGTGCACACAACCAATGTACATGCCCTTGACTGGAATTGAACCCGGGACCTTTGAGTCCGCAGGCTGATGCTCTATCCACTGAGCCAAACCAGTTTTGGCGAACCACAGCTTTTCTATCCACTCATCTGTTGAAGGACACTTGGGTTGCTTCCATATCTTGGCTATTGTAAATAGCGCTGCCATGAACATGGGGTGCATATATTCTTTTCAATAAACCAAAACATTTTCAAGCTAGAGTTTAAAAGCAGCATTTCTCATTGTGTTATTTTCATTTTAAAATGAGCAAACAAGAAAGTTCTCATAGTTCCATTTTTTAAAAGGGAGAACCTTCCCCATTTGGCCAGCTTAACAATGAAGGAAGTACGATGAGCAGGAAGCAGCAGAGCAAGTTCATCTGCATTCAGGAAAAAAAGAGAAGGAGGAGCCAAGAGAAAACTCTTGGTTTGGTGCTAATAGTCTCAGATCTTCGGAGAATTTCCACGCAGAGGAAAATGTTTGTAAAGCTGTAAACAATTGGAGCGTTTTTACTTTTATTTGGGCAACTGGGTCTTCTGCAAAAGAGCGGCTTCCTCGGGGCTGCTGCCAGGACAGGAAGACAGCGCTTCTGTGAGCAGCTCTCTGGGGACAGCCGAGTGCGCATTCCACTTCTTCTCCGCTTCTTCGTAACTAAGTTGAGCGAAATAGCTATTACGTCTCCTGGCTAATCAGCCCGCACAGGTAGCAAAGCCTCGCGTCTGCATTCAGCCCATCTACCCCAGGAATCTCAAGCACCTCAGATACCTCTGAATTAGGAATGTGCTTTTCTTCCTTACATGTATTCATCTCAGCCGCTTCTGTGAAGGCTTACTGTACCCACAGGAGTGCACATCACAGCTAAAACAGTGAGGCCGGGTGATGGGGGAAATGATTAATACCGACCAAAATAACGCCAGAGGAGCAGGTCAGTGAATCCGAAACAGGAACAACTCTGAGAAGCACTCGCCGCTTCCCTTCCCTGTGGAGCATGGACCAGACTTAGGCTTGGGTTCTTCATGGAACTCACATTCACGGTGTGAACTGGGCAAGTTACTTAAGCGTGCTGGGCTACAGCGTTCCCGTCAGTTTCGTGGGCACAGTAACACTCTCTCCAGAGGGATACTGATTAAATTCCCAGCGCAGTGCTCATCACACAACAGATGGCCAATAAATCTAAGTTATTTTTCACTTTCCATGACACTCTCATATTCTTTGGGGCAGATGTTTATAAACAAACAAACAAAATATATTTTTAACTGCTCCTTGTTTTTTTGGGGGAAGACTCATGTATGGAGAATAGCATAAAGTCATAAAACCACAGTATAACACCATATTACGTAGTTCTTTTCACTGGGCCAATACACACCTGTTGTCATTTAATACATAGTAAGCATGCCAGGCACACCGTTCTGTGAAAAAGAGAAGAAAATTCCTGGGGTAGAAGGACTGAAAGCAGTGGGCTCCTCTCTAGTAGTGGGCCGGCTTTCAAGGGGCAGGGGAGCAGCAGCCAGGGAACACCGTGTTCACCCTCCTCAATGGCCTTCCCCAGGGTCTCTTCTTCACTGACTGGAGGCCCCTACCTGAGGCCCTCGGTCCTATCATCAGCTCCCATCAAACAGATGTGACTAGTAAAGCCCCTCGCCCCATCTCAGACCTTCCCATGTCTAACAGATGTCACACTCCCGGCAGCAGGGGTTGTGCAGGATTATTTCTGTACCCCCATGAGGAGACAGGGCCTATGCCGGAGGAGATCTGCAACACAGGTTTGCTGAGTGGATGAAATGACGATTAATGCTGTACAGAACCTCACTCTTCTTCAGAGCCACAATTGATGGACAAGGATGATTTCTTCCCTCAAAAACAAATACAAACCCTTTACGGCTCCATTCAAAATGTATGACCCCATAAGTAAAGAGTAACTATCCCAGGAGCTATAAAAATACAAAGGTACTAAAATTTCCCCTCTTCACACAAAAATCAGGTGTAGGCAAAGCATTCTGCTATAAATGAGTACAACTATTTCTCTCCCTTGGCTGAGGAAGTGTCATCTCTTTTGTTTGTCTGTTTGTTGGCAAGAGAGTGGGCGAGGGGAAAAGAATGGGTATTTCAGTACAGCTGGGCTGGCTCCCTCTCTAGGCCTGAGACTGGGTGCCAGGATGGCCCAGCTGGGAAGGGCAGCTCATGCCAATGTCACGACCCCACTACTACAAGAGGCTGTTATTTCCCACCCCCGGTGGACAGCAGCCCCTGGCTGTGCGGCGGGGAATCTGCAGTCCCCCTCTGTCCCTCACCCCAGAGGTGCCCGGCTGTTCTTGGAGCAGCACTGGTGGGCCCTGACTCAGCCCACCGGCTTGGTACTGGAGACAGCTCTGTTCTTCTCTGCTGCTTGGGCCTCTCCCCAGGCAAAGGCCTGTCAGAGGGGCATCTAAGATCATGGAAGACTCCCTTCAGCAAGGCTTTGGTCCACCCTTGGGTACCCTTTGCCACCCCTCTACTACAGACAACTGGTAGACCTAAAAGACAATGCATCATTACTTTACAAAAGCTCTCTGAGACATAACTAGCTAGGGACACTTTATGCTTTATGGGTTGTTATAGTCATTAAAAAAAGTATTTCTTTCGTGGCATGGCTTTGTTTTACATTGCTGCTTTGAGTTCAAATTATGATGAGATTTAAATTACCTTTACTTTTCAGAGAAGGGTATACTCTATGTTTCAAAATAGCAACGTAAGAGCATACCTGACAGGCGTGGAGTGACATTCACTATATGTTCCCAGTGGCTGAGTCTCACTTCTAATGTGTCTTTTTTCTTTTCTTTTTTGAGGGAGTGGGGGCAGTATGGGCAGAGCAGAGACAGCAAGAATTCTTCTAAGGGGTTAGGAGATTCAAGCCTAAAGTATAACACCCACTTGAACAACTGAAAGACCCCACAAGCTACAGGGAAATTAGCAAGGGAGGGTTGGAGGGCAGCCACTGTAATGAAAGAAATATGGTTTCCAGGCAAACTCCCAAGTCAGGAGAAGGGGAGGTGGTGAGGGAGGGAAGAGACAGCAGGAGCAGAGGGAAGGTCACGGGGGCCGTGGTGTCCCTGGCCTGCTGTGGCTACTGAGTCCCCTCAAAAGTTCTGGATTTGGAGGTTTTCTTTTCTTTTCTTTTTAAGCAAATGGGAACATCTAAATGAACTGTTTACATTCTCAAAAACCACACAAATCAAGGAGAGCAGGTGAGGAAAAGTTGTTCAATGCAGACCATGCTGGTCTTGTCAGACAGGGAAAGACAAGCAACCCCAACCTCAGGGGCTGGCCCACTCGGCAGAGGTGGGTAGTGTGGCTGCTGGCCTCAGTGTACATATGGGGAGGGAAAGTGCCAGAAATGTTAATTTACCTTCAGACATAACTTGTCCTTGCTTCTGACAAGGACTACTTGAATAACAGCCATTCTTCAATCCAGAATACTCTGCATTAGGGGGAGAGGGGGGCAAAATTTCTGTAACTACCAGCAAAAAGCATAAAAAGGGGAGGAATCTGGCCATTTGAAAATGGTCCAGCTATGACCTGGTTATCTGTGTTTAAACCATGACTCGGAAAAATCACTAAGGGGGCTTTAAAGGCCATCTATTTAAAGATCCTTGAGACCTAGGATCTGTCTTGTGGTTTGTCTGTCTCCCATGGGGCTAAGTATTTGATAAGTACTTAAGTATTTATTGATGTATGAGGATTATGGATCCTTCTGTTTATCAGCAGTAGTAGCCAGGACCATCTATCCCCATTGACCTGCTAATGTTATGACCATCAAGACATTCTACAAGGAAGCTCTGTACCCTCTATTCTTCTGTTGAATTGAAAGAAGTAAAGTGGAAAAGCCACAGAGTATCCATCTCTCCATAGATTTAACTATCCCTAAATGAGGAATAGTTCCCTTTCCCCTCCTTCCTTCCTTATGCCACAATATCTGGAAAGCCATTTTTTTGTGTGAACAGATTTTGGGAATCAGGACACTCAATATACACTCACCAACAATTCTTTAAGTTTGCCCATGGCCCAACCATATAGAATACACCCCTTTTGCTACTGGCATCCACAGGCATGGCTGAAAATATTTTTATCTGAGGTGCCCGGAAGGCATCTCTGTAATACTGCCACCTATCCAACATTAAGTTGAATCTAATCATCAACCTAAAAAAAATGCTCTATGGATTTTGGTTTAAGGATTAATCAGGTATTGTGAATATGCTCATGTTACTAAAAAGAATCATCAGTTATCCCTAAAAGAAAGATATCTGTCATCTCTGGTGATATAAATTTTTTATTTAAAAAGACAGAGTGACAAGAAACAGTAAATCTTCAGATATACCCATGTTAAACCATCAGGCCGATCCCCAAATAGTCAGAAATGGTATATTGGGGCTAAGATTCTTTACCTCCTAACAAAGAACTGTACTAATTACACTAGATCAAGCAAAAACAGTCTCAGTATGGAGGGTAACAGTTGGTTTACATTCTACCTTCCTTTCTCAGTCTGATCTATTTTAAGTCTGAGCAGAGGAAACTTGGCAGCTGAATGTTTCCAAAAGTTAGCATGCCACTTCCCTACTTCAGATCACATATGCGGGCACAGCCTGAAAAGCACAGAGACTGCTGGGGTGGGGGGCGGGCAAGTGCCAGCTCAGAACTCTCCTACGTCTCCTAAGTGCATCAATGTCCTCTCAATAGCCTTTATTGAATTTTTCTCGACATTTACTGAAAATTAATTTGCAAAGAAAAGGACCTAGTTACGAGGGTGGAGAAATGGGAAAGGCTCAGATTGAACTGATTTGGTCAGCAGAGATGGCTGAAAGTGAACGGTCTTCATGTGCCCCTCCGGGTCCTAGGGGTTAAGGATGATGCTATCCATGACAGTCCCTTGAACTAATACAGTGTACACTACCATTTACTCTCACAACCATCTACATCTACCTATAAAGTAAGTAGGTATGGTTATCACCTTTTTACAAAGGAAGAAATTGAAGCTTGGAGACATTAAACAACTCGCCTAAGGGCACACATCTTAAGAAGTGACAAAGTCATGATCTGTGTTCTGGATCTCCTTAATGCTGCAGCTCTTAATTCTCTGCAATGCCAGAGGTGAGGGAGGTTTCTGATGCCAGATGGCTGAGGAAAAATTAAGGAGTTACATGATCCTTATAGGATATTTTACACTTAATACATTTTTCTTACCACTACTCATTGTTATATATCTTTGGTTTCTAAGCTTTCTCTAGTATAAATACAACAATGATTTTATGATTGCAGGAGGATTCGACAACCAGGAGAACCTTTAGGTTCAGCTTCTCATGAATTAATTTCAGGTTCACAGTGCATCCTCCTCATGCTGTGTCACTAGAGTAAACAAATGTGTATTTCAGTGCCTGATCTCGCACAAGGTCCAAGAAGCATCGGTAAAGTCCTGCATCAAGTGGAAGTAAGTTTCAGGACATGAGTCTGCGAATGGATGTCATCACACTCTTGTCTCTGATCATGCTTCTTGAACTGTAATCAAGATCCCACTCATGATGATCAAGTACACTCCTAACGACGACTCCGCTGCTCATCAAGCATCTCAGCTGCAGTGTGTTTAATCACACGGCAGAAACCATTTATTTTCTCATATACTTCTCCTTCATGAAAAATCTTTTAATTATCTCATTTACTCCAATATAAAAATGCTGCTCAAAATTTTAATTACAAGTGCAAAATCTTAAAGAGTTGTGAAGTAGGCATCTATTTCTCATTGAGAAATTTTCAGAATTCTATGACCAGAGGAAAAATTACTGGGTGATATTTTAGAAAAGGGGTAAGAGACAATAAGATATACTTACAGAAGTCCATTTTAAAAAGAAATAAGCAAAACTGCTTATGTATTGTCCCCCCAAATAATTTTAGCTGTTCATTTCAGGTTAAAATTTTAAAAATATTTCAACTTTTAAAACACAGAACTTGAAGAATAGCTACAGTGTAGGGCCCTTAATATCCATTTGGTATATTCCCTAAGACAAAAAGATCTGGAAACTGGGAAATTTTACACACCCCTAAGGTCCTGGGACAAAAATCATAAGCCATTTATAAGTGAGAAAACAGAATCAGAGCTCTTAGGAGACTTTCCTAAGGCCACATGGGTGGCATGTGGAAAATGCAGAACTAAACTCACTGTTTCCTTTATTCCACACAGACTTGACGTTTCTTTTTGTTGAGAGAGCCATAGTTACCACTTGCAGACTCTTCAATGGATAATTTCAACCACAGCTCTGCATTCTATTTCCTATGTTCTTATCAACCAGTAAGAGCTACTGCTTCTTGAATATTCAATGTTGAAATTAGAGTCATCTATAATTATTATTCTTAACATAAAAGGTTGAGGTTGAAAAGGAAGCTTGATCTAATTGAGACCCTTTCACAGAAAGCTAATAAGATGAACTCTGATTTCTTGTCTTGTAGGGAAGGATTCAATTAAATAATCACGGAGAAGGAGACGAATTTGGGTTTCAAAATCTTAAGACCTTTAAGTCAGTCGCTCAGAATCCTACTGAGCCACGTGAAATGCAAGGGCTTGAGGCCTTTGGAAAAGGTGTCAGTTTCACTTCTTCACAGGCATGGAGACTGTGACAGTAGGTCTCTTCCAGGGCTGGCCCAAACAGTAGCCACAGCCCGGGAAGTTATGAACCCAGAATTCCCTTGGGTTCCGAGATTTGCCAAGTTACCTTTCACTCCCAAATATTTGCTCAGAAGGCACAGAAAAACAGCACAGTAGCCAGACAGACTCTGAGTGACTTGGGTTGTCAGCATACCTTCCTTTAGCGGCCTCATCTATAGTCTTTTGGGGGATATAGCTGGCTCATGACTATAGATGCAAAAGCAAAGGGACCTTCTTGTAATCACCTTACCCTCTGAGGGCTTCGATTCCCTGAAAATAATTCCCCAGTTCTTCTATTGAACAACATGAATTTATAAAGAAAAAAAAAAAGAAGCAAAACTGAGGAGTTCTACTCTTTCTAACAGTGAACCTAAACGCTAAAAAGTACCCAAGATAGTTAAAAACTATGAGACAAAAGGAATGGACTAGGAATTCATTGTTACTAGGTTTTAACACCCAACTTCATAGACTATGAAATGGAAGACTGAGCCTCCTGGTTAGAGGGCATGGGCAGTGCCCCGACACATGCAGCAATCTTGCAAACCATGCGATCTTTGGCATAGAAGAGGCCTCACAGGTCTCTAGCCAACGCCTCTGATAGGGAAGCTAAGGCCAGGAGAAGGGAAGTGATTTAAGTAAGGTCACTGAAAAAGTAATTTGTGGAGCTGCCTACCAAAACCTCGTTTCCTGACTCTCAAGCAGTATGATCATGGTCTCTAGACTTTGAGGAAGGAGAAAATATATTATGCCCTGACTGGTATGGCTCAGTTGGTAAGCCTTGTCCCATGCACCAGAGGTGAGCATTTTGATTACCAGTCAGAGCACATGGTTGCAGGTTCAATCCCCAGTAGGGGGCATACAGGAGGCAGCCGATAGATAATTTTCTCTCATATTGATATTTTTCTTTCTCTCTCCCTTCCTCTCTTTCTAAAATCAATAAAAACATTTAAAAATTATTTTAAAAATACATTATATGCACATATATACATACATACATAAACTTATATACACACACATACATATATGTACACACATATATTAGAAATTCCAAAGACAAAGAGAGGCTAATAATCATGTTGCATTTTTTTAGTGAATTCGGCTTTATATATAATTAACAATTATAAAAATACCTTGGCTTAAATATCTAAACATTTCCCATTAATGCTATTTCAAGGTAGGTACCATTTCCCAGGTCTCTGCCATTCATTCATTCATTCATTCATTCATTCATTCAATGTCCAGGTAGATGAGTCAAAAATGTAGCTAGTAACATTTCAGAGACCCCTAGGATGAAAGAGCTATGCAGATGTTGTTCTAATCATCTACTAGGAACTGAAACATCCCTTTGTTATTAATTATCAACACTGTGAGGAAAAATGGAAGTAGGAATTCTCTCCTTAAAGAGACCTTTACCGCATGGTGGTTCACAATTTAGACTCATCAATTACTTTTATTAATTTCACATTGGTCTTGCAGACATCTTGTCATTTTTTAAGATGTGTGCCCTTAGGTGAGTTGTTAAATGTCTCTAAGCTTCAATTTCTTCCTTTGTAAAAAGGTGATAACCAAACCTACTTATTTTACAGGTAGATGTAGATTGTTGTGAGAGTAAATGGTAGCGTACACTACAAGACAATGGCTGCTACTGCATTTTAGAGTAACAGCAGTGACATATCTAGTGACAGTGCCAACACTGAAGTTCCTGAAAATTGGAAAGACATTCCTGAGAAGAAAGATATCAACCAGGTAGTTCATGTGCTTCACAATCCTGTGATTGTCCAAGATCATGGGATGTCCAGTTTCTGACTTTCTCTTGTAGCATATTGGAGATGGCGGGAGTTACTTTTGGGAAAATTAGAGGTGCTCATTTATTACATAAGTTAAATTATACTATGACATTTATTCTTAATTATACCTATTAATAGAAAGTAATATTGGCATATATATTCTTTGGGAATTCATGTATGACACTGTTATACATTTTTCTTAGTTATGGTGTATTTAACTAATATGAAAATTATTTTGCATTTCTGAGCAAACACTAACTGATATGGAAAATTAGCCAGAAATATATAAAGTCCCTGTGGGAATCTTTCAGCTAGCCAATGAGCATTTATTACTGAAGCTCTCTATGTACCTACCCTACTAGGAATAAAAATTTGCCCTCCATATACCAGTGCTGCCCATTATTCGGGTTTTGCCTACAGAGATAATGGCTTTTCTGTTTATTGCTGCTTTAATGCTTTATGAGTAAGCTGAGTTGGCTATGGCCAAAGTATTGGGTACAGAACAATATCTTCCATGAGTATTCCTCTCCACATTGCCTTGACAACCTGCCCTGCTGGTCATAGAAGCCTGGGTGAGAATGGAGGACCTAAGTCCAGAACAGGGGTCTCTGCACCTCACTCCATCACCTAGGCTGGTCTCCGAGGGATGTGTTCCTACTCTTCAGAACTCATTCTCTTGTTTTCTTCTGCCAGAGTGACACCTACTGGAAAGTATGTATGAATGCAGCCAATTCCTGTGGCATAGTACTACACATTCTCCCTGGTCTATTTTTATACAAGGGTAAGAATTTCAACCAGCTTGGATAAACACACAAGTTGTGTGATGTGAAGATAAATTTGGCAATGGTTGCTTAGGAACTGACAACAGTGCAATCAATAGGCAGTTTCCCAGCACTCCCTACTCCAACACTTTTTAAAGTGCCAATCAGTTTGTAAAATATGTGAACTTTGCTTATACCTTAAAAAATGATTAGATTTAATTTTTCTTTAAAAAATTTTCTATAATTCAAAATCAAAGTGGAAATAGTAAAATTGATCATCAAGAATTTGGGTATAATGATGTCCAGTATCTGGATGCTTCAGCTATTCAATGGAAGTAATGATGATGATAACGATGACGATGATGAAACATATGGTCATTACCACATGCCAGATGCTAAGACAAGTGTCTTAATCCATTTCTTAACAACTTCTTGTCTCTCTATTAAAAACTTCGTCTAAAGGAAACCATCTTTAGGTAGTAGTTTTGAGAAGGTCAAGTTTAGATTAGGATCTTTTTCAAAGTTTAGGCAAAGTCTAGTATTTGCTTATTATTTTATTATGCCTGATAAATGGTCTGAAATATCCATAATTTTTATCACAATACATTGACAAGTTTCTATTTTATAGAGCAATAATCACCCTTTAAAAGGTGGTTCCTGCCCTGGCCAGGTGGATCAGTTGGTTGGATCATCGTCCCATGCACCAAAAGGTTGTAGATTGGGTTCCCAGTCAGGGCACATACCTGGGTTGTGGATTTGATCCCTGGTTGGGGCACATATGGGAGGCAACTGATCAATGTTTCTCTCTCCCTCTCTCTCTCCCATGTCCTTGGGTGAGGATTAAAAAAAAAAAAAAAAAAAGGTGGTTCCCTTTAGACAAGGGGGAAAAGAGTAATTTAACAGTGGAGAAATGTGATAAATACCCCCTTAGCCAGGTGATGAAGACCAACATTAATAGTCATAAACCATGTTGACAATATGTACTCTTGGTCGATGTACAAAGACTAGGAGGCCATCAGCAACAACTAACTTTCTATCTTGGAGTTTTCCAAATGTATCCTAACTTTTCCCAATTGGCATGTCTTTCTTTAACCAGCTGAAATTCATTTTCCTCCAATGGATCCCCTATCTCTAGAAACTTACTCATACTTAAAAGACCGGGCTTACCTGCTACCTCTTCGATGAAGATGTCCTTGCTCTCTAAGTCAGAAGTTATTACTCTCCCTTTTGTCTATGTGGCTATTTGACAGAGGCTCATAATTCCTCTTATTATAAAAAGCTTATCTGGGTTGAGGCATAGCCAAAGCACCATGCCTTACTCTCCCAATGCATCCACTTTAACCCTCACCTATGTATCTCACATGATTAACGAGACACATATATTGCACGTAATCATGTATCTTTACTGGATTGTAAATTTCTTGAAAGCAGAGTTTATACCTGCCTAACTTCTTTCAACTCAAACTTTCTCATTCCAGTGAGGCCCTGTAGCCTACTAATAACATGTAGAAATAATGATGACCTATCACAAGAAGGTAAGCTCTATTCCCTAAAAATGTTCCCTGAATTCCTAGAAATGAAAATCAATGGTTTCAGAAATTCAAAGTGGCAATATATAACTCATTTAAATCAAGTTTTGAGACCTGCGAAAACAACATACACTAATGCTAAGGAAGATGATTTTTATTAACCCAATTTATGAGTATGCAAATTACATATCTCAGTGACTGACTAGAAGGGCAGGAATGCATTTCAAAATGATCATTTACCTGTATTATACTAGATGGATAATAAATCTAATAAACTTGCATTCTCTCTATACTAATGAAGCCACAAGAAAAACACTGATGAAGAGAATAATTCACACACAAAAGATTACTTAGAAAATAATACAATTCCCAAACAAGCTCTAAGTAAGAATCTAAGCCCCAGTGTTACTCTATCTATTAAATAAGATAATTTAATTATATACTCTATAAACTTCTTCCCATTTGTAATTTTGTCTTTGTCTAAAGGGCAATAGTTACTGTAGCAGAACATTAAGTAGATCTATTTGAAAGTATCTGTGGACTCTGAGTATTTGATGTCTAGACATTCATGTACAGATTTGGCATCTACACATTCTACACATTCCCCTTTCCAGGTAGACTTGGCCATAAAAAGGTGAAATATTAACAAAAAAGGCCCTATCTAAAGCCACATTTAAGTTAAATGCATGAAATAGAACTACCAAAATAAACAACTCTAAATATGGACTTTCTGATTTAGAAAAACATAAAAACCACTGATTAGTTATGCTCTCAGATATATATATATATATATATATATATATATATATATATATATATATATATATAATACTATGGGATAATTTTGGATTTGGGCCATAATTGGTAATACTTTCATATCCCATATATGGTTTGGGAATTATATTTTTTGTTTACAACTGACATTAAGCAAACAGCTGGAATATAAACATTTATGCTTGTACTGCCTATGAATCATCTCTCTATTGATTCAATAACCATTTACTTAAGTTATTTCTTTAAAAATTTGAAGAAGACACAAACAAATGGAAAGATATCCATAGATTGGAAGAATCAACATAGTTAAAATGACCATGTTACCTAGAGCAATATACAGACTTAATGCAATCCCATCAACACCCCAGTGCATTTAAAAAAAACAAAAACAAAAAATCATCAGATTTGTATGAACCATAAAACACCCCAAACAGTTGAAGCAACACTGAGGAAAAAAAACAGCAACCCAAGACTAGAGGTATCATACTCCCTGACTTCAAATTATACTACAAAAAAACAATAATCAAAACAGACACACAGACCAATAATCAAAACAGACACACAGACCAAAGAAACAATAATCAAAACAGACACACAGACCACACAGAATTGAGAGCCCAGAAATAAACCAACATAAACAAATAATCTTCAACAAAGGAGCCAAAAACGTACAATGGAAAAAAGAAACCTTCTCCAATAAATGGTGCTGGGAAATTGGAAACTATGTGCAAAAGAATGAAACTAGGTTGCTATTTGACACAATACACAAAAATTAACTCAAAATGGATTAATGACCTAAATATAAGACCTAAAACAATAAATTACATAGAAGAAAAGATAGGTCCTAAACTTATGGATCTTGGTCCAAGAATTGAGGCAAGGGAAACAAAAGCAAAAAAGTAAATAAACAAATAAAAAAGAATCGGATTATGTCAAACTAAAAAGCTCCTACACAGCAAAAGAAATTGTCAACAAAACAAAAAAGCAACCAATCAAACAGGCAAAGATATTTGTAAATAACACCTCCAATAAGGGGTTAATGTCCAAAATATAAAGAACTCATACAATTCAATAACAAAAAAACAAACAATCCAATTTAAAAATGTGCAGAGGACCTAAACAGACACTTCTTCCAAGAAGACATACAAATAGCCAACAAATATATTTTAAAAATGCTCAACTTCACTAGTTTTTAGGAAAATGCAAAGCAAAACTACAAGATAACACCGCACACCTATAAGAATGGCTATCATCAACAAGACAAGTAACAGTAAGTGTTGGAGAGGTTGTGGAGAAAAAGGAACCCCCATTCATTGCTGGTGGGAATGTAAACTGGTACAGCCACTATGGAAAACAGTAAGGTGGTTCCTCAAAAAATTAAGAATAGAGTTACCATATGACCCATTGACCTCTCTTTTGGGTATCTACCTGAAAACTTTGAAAACATTATTCATAAAAATATATGTACCTCTATGTTCATTGCAGCATTATTTACAGTGGCTAAAACATGAAAACAACTGAAGTGTCCTTTGAAAGATGATTGGATAAAGATGTGGTAAATACTAGTATATTCAATGAAACTTAACTCAGCCATGAGAAAAGGTGAAACACTGCCATTTGCAACAACATGGACAGTGAGAATATCATGTTAAGCAAAATAAGTCAGACAGAAAGTCAATAACCATATGATTTCACTCATATGTGAAATATAAAACTGAAAGCCACAAATGAACAAACAAACAAACAAAAACTCATAGACACATACAACAGTGTAGTGGTTAGCATAAGGGAAGGGGGCTGTGAGTAGGTAGTAAAGGGAGTAAATATATGGTTACAAAAGGAGTTCTGACTTTGGGTTATAAACACAGATGATGTATTATAGAATTGTATACTATTGAAACCTATATAATTTTATTAACCAATGTCACCCCAATAAATTTAATTTTAAAAATTGAGAGATTTAAAAGCTGACCTAAGCAGAGACAACTAGACAGAGAGAGCCTTGGATGATGAGACTTATTCAGTAATTCACAGTACAAATGACAATTTCAGTGAAGAAATATCAGTTATATTTACTAACGGGAAAGATTACCTACCTGGACTTATTCCCAGGTCATAGATTGCACTCATGAAACGAGTCAGAATTGCCTCCTATATTAACACCAAAGGAGGATACACACTCAAACACACACAGCAACATACTGCTGGTGAGCCAAGGCTATTGTTTTCATATGAAGGACAGACATTATGATCAGCAGTAGAAATAGAGATTAGCTATTGTATCTGAGCTGGACAAGACCTAGATAATCAAAGTATCAGAAAACTAAAGATTAATTAAGTCTCATGGCTATTAATGGGAATCACCCCCTGTTCTTGGCATGGCTCAGGGGACATAATATTTCCACTTCTGAAGAGGAAAAACTGACATTCAAATCACACAAATAATTATTTTAGAAGAAACAAATCCTTATAATTTAGGATTTTCTAACTCTGTAATTTAATTTATTTTGTTTTAAGAGGCAATTTGCAGATGTATTTTAAGAGTACCATTCTTTAAAATCTCATCTCACATTTTCAGACACTTTTCTGTCACTATAACCAGTGTCTAGACACCCAAATTAAGTACTATAAACCCAGCAGCAACCAAAATGATCCTTGTGCCTCAGATAATGTGTACACAAGGTCACAAACACGTAAGTGTACAAATATTTTCAACATGCACCAAACAGGAGACCTTTATTTGCGGACAAAAATATTGATGTTGCTAAGTGATACCGAACAAATCACCAACTATAAGTCTTTTTAATTTATTTCCATCTATTTCTCACTCATAAATAATCTTTTTATTTATAAACAATTTTAACACTCTTCCAGGTCTGCATATATTTAGACTCAACTAGAATGTCACATTTACTAAAAATATAACAAAATACTAACCCATTATCATTTTTCAAATCCTTCCTTAAGAATATATCACGGATGGGTGAAGTCTTAACTAATCAAACACAATACCGTAAATGAACCAAATAAAATGATTATGGTTAGTTTCAGCCTAACTCTAAATCGTTTTTTGTTTTTTTTTGGTATAGCAAACTTTTAATTTTCCTTAACAAGACAGAAATAAAGCCAGATTTTAAAAAATCTGCAAGACAACCCCAAACTGAAACTCAGTAAATAAATGCATTCGCATTCTGCATCCGTGTAGCTAATGGAGAGTGAAGCTGGCTGATGTTAGGTTCTGTCGCCTTCCCCATGCCTTCTAGAAGAGCAGTATCTTCTAACATTGGGACACATCAGGGAAGGAAAAGTCCCCTAGAAGCCACAGTGACAATCAGCCCCAATCGCTAGAAAGGAATGGGAGAAAGATGAGCACCTGGCCACCCACCAAAGGCCCAAACCAAACTGCAAAGAATTAGGGAGAGGCGCAGAGGGGAGGACGCACGGCCGGGCCGTAGCATGGACTCCGCAGGGGCTAAAGGAATCTTGAAGACATTTCAAAGATGAGGAAGCCAGGGTCTAGAGTGCACAGTCCCACAAATTCATCTGGGGCAGAGAAGACAGAGACACATAAAATGCAGGCACCATGAAAAAAGTAAACCACCTTCCAGCCTGCCTCCCAGCAGCTCTGGGGTTCCATGATAACAGCCGCTCTCCATCTGCACTCCCCCAGCAAGGAAGTGACAGACGTGTCACAGAAAAGGGCTGTGGGAAATCAGAGCCTTGGGTTCTCGCCCTGGCTGGTCACTGGGCACCGCAGGATGGGGACGCTCACTTGGCCTCTCTGTGCCTCACTTTGCTTATCCACCCACTTCACAAGTCCAAATGCGCCAGAGGTCCGGGCCTTCTCAGTCTGTTCTGCATGTGGTTTCTTCCCTGTTCTCCCCGCTTTCCCCCTCAGCTGGGGCCTTCTACCGTGTCCCTCTCCCCACATCAGGTGCTCTGTGATGCTGTCCTGCTCCCCCATTTAACATCATTTTCATTGATCCCTGTCTTTCTTCTGTGACTCTCACGGTCCCTGCACATGTGCTCTCTGACAGCTAAGGCTTCAGACGCCTTGTAGGACCTGCTCTGCCCACTGTGTCAGTATGCAGTTCTGGTCCAGGAGCGTGACCCAAATAAGTCTGTATATAGACTAAACATGAAATGACTCTGTATAGAAGGAAACCCAACAGCAGCACTAAATCAACGTGTCTTTCCAAGATGACCCTGGACTGGGCCGGACACCCGACACTGCTTACGGCGGATGAAAGACCCTGCTTTGCTTGCCATCACTGGAGGGGAAGTAAAAAATTGGGACCTGCTAAGAGTTGTAAGAAGTGGTGGTGGTGGCATCCAGAGACTTAGAGAAAATTGCTGGCAAGGCCCCTGGAAGATTAGAAGTGCTGAGCACTCTGCTACCTCATGATCCAGAGGTTGAGTCTCTGGGCACGAATGGAGAAGAACTCACATCTGCACTGCACCCCTCTGCAGGGAGGGTGTGGGTAGGTGGGGAGTGTGGCCAATGGGTCCTGGCCCAGGGGGTTTGATGGAAGCAAAGAATGCAACATAACAAATTGGAAATCAGCACTGGCTACACACTGAAGAAGGGACTCATGCTGACATGAGGGGCAAGAGCCAGGCTCTAGACACCATTTTCAATGTGACTCAGGTTCTTGCCCTTCATAGAACTCTCCTGATCTGGGCAGCCGCTGGGAATGTCAGCAGGACCACCTGTTATTTTTGGCTTGCACCTGGACTGCAGTCTGCTCCTGGTTCTCTGATTTTCCTTAACCTGATGGCGGTGTAAATCCTTATTTAGTCATTATTATTCGAGAATACTACAGAACACTGCTTGGCAGGATTCAATCTTTGCAGGCTCCTCAATATAGCCAGTCTAATCCACCACACCTAGCACCTTCCTTATCACTGTTATCAGGGACATTTTCCTTTCTTATTATCATCACACACTTTCATAATACAATTGAACCCAGACCCTTTCTATAACTGCGAGCTTTGATTTATTCCAAGTTCTTTGCTGTTCCCAGTATTAAGTATCTCCACAGACCCATTATGGGTTCCAGAATTTTGTTTTCATTCATCACAAGTTGCCTAACACCAATCAGGTGAAGATTTTTCTCATGCTAGTTTCCCCTTTATTATGGAAATTAAAATTCTGTGGGTGAAACCGTTTTCCTATTACATTTGAAGTGAGTTTCCGCTCACGGCTCGGTACTTGTTATACTCCGCATGAAGCCATCCCTATTCTCTCTACAGAACTGCTAGAACACTTTGTTGGAATCTTATTTGTGGAGTCATCATTTCTAATTTATAGTAATCTATTTTCAAATCTTATATTAAGTAGACAATAAGCCCACTACGAACAGCAACTATGCCTGATTTCTCTTTGTGAATATGGCCAAACTTAAACAAAGCTTTGTTGAATTGAAAGTATGCTAGCTGGGTGATGGCAATTGTTCAGAATAATCCATGAGGCAGATAATAGCATCTCCATTTTATAGGATAAACGCAGTTCACAAAGATTAAGAAGCTTGCTCAAGTTCCCATGGCAGTGTCTGAATTTGAACCTCATTCTTTTTTTCTTTAAATATATTTAATGATTTTTTACAGAGAGGAAGGGAGAGGGATAGAGAGTTAGAAACATCGATGATAGAGAAACATCGATCAGCTGCCTCTTGCACACCTCCTACTGGGGATGTGCTCACAACCAAGGCACGTGCCCTCGACCGGAATCGAACCTGGGACCTTTCAGTCCGCAGGCCGACGCTCTATCCACTGAGCCAAACCGGTTTCAGCTGAACCTCATTCTTGATCACTCTGCTTCTGGCTTCACCAGAAAAACCAAGAGAGTAAGAACTTCACCAGGTAGAAGCTATTAAATTCCTCAGACTAAAACAAGACAGTCCTATGTGCCCCATTGCACTATTTCTCTGGGGCCCAACAGGGTCCAGGGCTAATTTTAGCTCTTTCGTTGTTCTAAGTTTCTTCCCTCTGGCCTCCCACAGGGACTCTGAGCCCTCCTCTTTCAGTGGGCACAGACTTTTCATGTTTCCCCCTCACGGCTGAAGTACTCAGGTTCGGTTTCTTTTCTCTAAATACAGGGGTGGACAAACGTTTACAATAGTGAGTACACAAAACTCAGTGTATTCTTGTATCATTATTTATTATTATATTGTTTAATTGTATTTCAACTGTAAACCTATGTTTGCCCACCCCTTTATGTAAAAACACAATTATACATTTGTTCTTCCGTTTAAATGCTTCTGTAAATAAAATAAGTTTAACAGAACCATGTGGTCTTTTTGAATCTTATGCGCAAAAGCCCCCCTCGTGCTCTTAGGCTTCCTGACCAAGACGTACCCCAGCACCTTCCAGAAGCGGCACCTCAGCCTGTGACCTGGACAGGCTCCCCTGTGTGATGTTGATTCCTCAACCATGTAACTTGCACTATTTCTGAGAAATGATGACAGTGTTTTTATTACGGTTCTAGCCTAAACAAAACTCCGATTTCTTATTACGAATGTTTAATAAAATCAACAGGGCATTAAAAACTGCCAGCAGGGAGCTTAGCAAATTAGATGCTTGCATGGTGCCTCCCTCTGTGCCCAGATGCAAATATTTCTCATCTTTATACAGCTCTTTGAAACATCATGGTGCCATCCCAGGCAGGCCCCTTCCTCCCCCAATGTGACCATGTCTTTGTAAGATGCATACCAGCATCAATGGATGACAAAAGTGAATCTCAACTAAGTAGCTCCTTGCCTTTGGGGAGCTAGAAATTTTAAAAGTTTCTTTAGAACTAGTGAAAGTATTAAGAGAGCCCCACCCTGAGGTGGTAAAATGGAAGCAATCAGTATTCATTACATTGTGCCATCTAGCATTTATTAAGTACCTAACGAAGTGGACCCACATTGCTAGACATTGATGGGTTTTCTAACAAGTTTAAAGCACTGTTCTTACTCTCAAGTAGCTTGTGCAGGAGGATAATTTTTCGAATAGTTCTAGCTTTCAAAGGAGCCCAGACTCTGCAAACCCAAGTTTAGGGCCTTAAAAACCATGCGCTCTGAATGGATGCTACTCAAGTAAATGAGGCAACGCTACATATTTCCTTCCTTTTTACCACAAAAGACCATCTAACTGAAATAAAGTCAGTAACAGAGAGGAGATTAACAAAGGGAGATATGTAATTCTTACAGGCAGGAGAACTGTAAATGCCAACATCTGGGCTCATGTAAACTTATCTAGCATCAATGCATTTCAAGGTGGCAAAAAATTTGCAACAGCTGCACAGCCTTACCTCACCAATCAGAATTTCAAATGTTATCTTTTTAAATGGCATAGATTAAAGAGAAGGGGATGTAGTAAAGAAGAGGATGTAGTAAAACTGTCCCTCTCCGTCAGCTCACTCTCCCCACAGCAATCTCACAACCTGGCCAGAGACACTCTCCTGCTGCTTCATCATCTGTAGGGTGAACCCACCAGCAATCAGGAGTGGCACTCTCATGCCTGCGCTTTCACTAAGCCAGGTGAGTGGTGTGGTGAGGATGGGTACCCCTCGACAGCATCATGCCTAATTAGTTCATATTAAGTGTCTACCACACTGACCTATAAACCACAGTGAGCAAACGCCCTCTTCACGTGTGACAGCAGGATGCTGAGCAAACCCACAATATTATTCAGTTACATCAAACTGCCATGGGGTTTGTGGTTTAAAAAAATCGCCATCTTCAGCCATTGAAGATGGCTGTTGAGCTGTTTCACGGTTAAACAAATCACTCTCAGAGCAACACACGGTAATTAAACGGCGGGAGAGTAAGCCTGCAATATTCCCCTGCAGAGGTTTCCTCGCTGACTTCCTTTCCCTAACCCCGGGGTTTTCCACCTGATGAGTTACGAGCATTGGACAAAGATGGATTGCACCCACCTATCCACCTGTGCATGGACCCCTATTTCCCTGCCTCGACTGCTGTTGGCTTTCACAAGTACCCCCCTACCTGAGCCCCCAACAGAATGGCAGAGGCTGTCCTTAATGGCAGTCCTTAATCCTGAAAGCCCTCTCAGCACCGAAGCAAATGTTCTCATTTCACAGGTGGGGGTACAAAAAGGGGGGAGCAATGGGATTGTGATCCCACAGTTACAGCAACTGACCAGCACCCCATCCTCTCAGATTGCTATTAAATAATTCCATCTCAGCTTTAGGCTTAAGGTAATACCAGTAGTATGATTCCTCAAATGAAGTCAACTAACTCTCTCACCTATTGAATTCTTCGTAAACCAATTCTTCTGCTCGATTGGTTTTCCCTGCCTTTCAAGAAATGTTTAGAAGCAAGACTTCTTAATGACTCAACCCCAGTAAGACCTGAACCCAAAAGGCACTCACTAAGTGCCTTGGTGTGATAAATTAGCTTTCTTCACACCATAACATCTCCCATCTCTTTCCTGCCCTTCCAGGTTTATTGCCCGACACCATCCCTGTGACTCGTCTGTAGCTACACCACTGCTCATGGTGGACCACTGCATGGAAGTC
Source organism: Cnephaeus nilssonii (assembly GCF_951640355.1). Taxonomy (NCBI): domain Eukaryota; kingdom Metazoa; phylum Chordata; class Mammalia; order Chiroptera; family Vespertilionidae; genus Cnephaeus; species Cnephaeus nilssonii. The sequence continues at coordinate 64,317,605 of NC_137082.1, read as the reverse complement.
ACATAACAGAGCAACCAAAGTTACTTCTGGTATTAACCACATCACTTCATAAAAGAGAAAGCCCATTCATGAACCCCAACAGGGATAAGACAAGACTACACAGAACAGTTCTCTTCGGGAACTGGGATACTTAGAGTCTCTGGAGAGGCCCTAATCCGTGAAAGTTAACATTTAATCAAATCCATATTTTCCCATCCTTCAACTAAGGGTTCAGCATGAATTATGGTTCTGAAAGGATTCTTTTACATATAATTTGGATATAATAGAGCAAAGTTTCTGTATTTATAAACTAGAATTCTTGGGTTCCAGGCATCTGATCTGACCTGCACATGCATGGCCAGTGGGTAGCTCAATAATGTGGTAAAGAGGCAATGAGTCTTGGAAAGCAAGGTCAGAAACACAGATTATTGGAGTCCTGGAGCCATCTTCCCTTATGCTCTGAGGAACCTCGATCTGTAAGATTGAATTGTCTGACCATTAAAACCTCAGGACTGACTTCATACAATGGATCTTTCATTCTACAAAAGTTTAATGTATGCCTTATTTAATAATATCATTGGTTACTCAAGAATAACTCATTGTAGAAAATTTGGAACGCACAGAGAAGTATATAAAAAAGAGACAAATAAATGTCACTCACCATTACTTCTAACATTCTGAAGTATTTCAGGGAGCTGAGCCCTTTGTCCTAGATAGCATCTGAAACTTGAACTATAAACCTCTCTTTGGTCTACAGAACATCACTATTATAAAGGTGGCTTATCTCTGTCTTCTTAATATTTGCTGATGTGGTCAGACTTCAGGTTAAATGTCAGTAAGTCCCTGGGTAGGTCTACCTGTAAGCTGTGACTACCCTCCCTTCTCATCTACTTAAGGGAAATCAATGAGTTTAAGTAGGTGCTTTGTAACTACACACAAACTTCACTTTCACAGCCTCCCATGCAGACTACCACCATCAAGAATCAATAACGGGCATTCCTCAGTGTCCACAGGGGATTGCTTCTAATCCCTTAGGTAAAACGGCGTAGTATTTGCACATAACCTACTCAGATCCTCCCATACACTTTAAATCATCTCTAGGTTACTTATAATGTAAATGGTATGGAAATAGTTTAAGACGGTATGTTTAGAGAATAATGACAAGAATAAAAGTCTGTACGTGTACAGGACAGATGTAACAATGTGACATTTTCCTCCCAAAAATGTTTGATCCATGTTTGGCTGAGCCGTGCTTGTGGGACCCGCAGACACGGAGTGCCGACTGTATTTCCAAAAGCCACTCGAGGTAAACCCATCTCCAGGCCTGCTGCGGGGCTGACTTCACAGTTTTCTGTCTCCTGAAAACACATCTTTGCACATAGTTTTCTTTTTGGGTCTGTAACTGTAATAAGCTCAGGGCTCAACTCCTTCCAGCTTCAAATACCTTCCCTGCTTAGGAGATGGAAAGGAAAGCACAGCTTCTGCTATTTCTGGTGTCAAGAATGTTTGTTTACCCTGTTAACAATATCAACAGTTGTAACTCCATGGCACCCTAAAAACGTCCCTGGCCCACGGCAGCACCCTGGTTGGAAAATAACAGTCCAGGAAAACCGCCCCAAAGCAGAGTCGTGCCTAGGGCAACAATCACGTTTTCTCTACGTTCCCAATTGTCTTTCTGAACGTTATTTTTGAAAAGCAGCTTGGTTCCATAGCAGGCCCAGGAATTGAGACATTAGTGTCAGGGCTAAGAGTTTGGGGCTGCTAGGCTCAGTGCGGTGGGTGACTCACCCTGTGTGTATGTGTGTACATATGCGCGGCGTGCATGTGGGGTGGGCCGTGTCCTAGTGTCCCTGGGCACCCACTCCATGTCAGAGCCGTGCTGGTTCCCCTCGCTTACATTTCCTTAATTAACCACCCAGCAGTCCTGTTTTAGGCAATTGCTAGGTTCTTATTAAAGAAACTGTGGCTCAGAAAGGTGGACCTACTTCCCCAGGGACACAAAGCAGGTAAGGGAGGAGTTTGGATTTGAACTAGAGTCTGGCTGACCCAACAGGCTGCCTCTCACTCACCAACCAATTTCAGGTGACGCCACCAATCTAGCTCTGAGACCTAACGTCAGACAGTCCGAGAGGGTCAATGCACAAAGATAATGTATAAATGCTTGTCAAGAGATGGAATGCTAATTTTAATAATAATGCCACAGAGCAAATGTTCTCCAATGAAAAAGGTGTTCAGAGAGAATCACCCTTAAGACCCTTAAATTACACGTGTCCATGTCCCTGTCTCCCACCAGCACACCCGTCAGTAATCTGAGCCCTGCTGTGTGCATTCCAGGGCTCAGGAGCACAACGCACAAACCGTGGAGAAGAGACTGATAGTCTCAACACTCAGACGGCTCCACACCCAGGAAGTTCACAGCTGCTGGGAGTAACCTAGCGGAAGGCTACAGAGACAGGATGAAGATCATTTTAGGACCTTCAACGCCAGCTGGACTTAGACACAGGAAGGCACAACTTCACCCAAAGCTGACTGCTCATCGGTGCACGTGTCACCCACGCCTGAGAAGGGAGGGCTGGGGTTCCACTGGCAGGACGGAGTCTGAAGAACCATGTTCAGTAAACCCTAAGAAACGTAAACAGGTGATCCCTAAATTGCCTTTGTACGGTACGAGCACCCCTGCTAGCACAACAGAGGTGCCTCTGGCTTGGGAGTGGGCCTCTGTGCCCATCACACCGTTATCTGTCAAAGGCAGGAAATGCAGGCCATGTCTACCTTATTTAGCCAGAGAGGTGATTCTCCCTGAACACCTGGATGACCGGGTCTCCCGGAGGCAATACAGGCAAAGGGAAGGTACCTCCTGTCCCTTGGAATTTGGACACGCTAGAGGCCCTTTCTCCTTGCAAACTTGGAGAGCCAGAGATCTGTGCTCGAAATAGCTTCAGCGGCAGGGAAACAAACTCAATGAAGAGGATTTGTTTAAAAACACCAAGGACTCACCTGGCTGGTGTTGCTCAGTGGCTGAGCGTCGACCCGTGAACCAAGAGGTCCTGGGTTCGACTCCCAGTCAGGCCACATGCCCGGGCTGCGGGCCCAATCCCCAGTAGGGGGCATGCAGGAGGCAGCCGATCAATGATTCTCTCTCATCATTGATGTTTCTGTTTCCTTCTCCCTTCCTCTCTATCTAAAAATCAATAAAAAATTTAAAAAACACACCAAGGAATCAAGTAAAAGCAAAATAAAACGGCGAACCAGGGGGAGTTTTGTGTTTCTGGAGCAGCACCTCCATCCCCACTATTCCTGAGGACTGCCACGAAGAGGGCTGCAGGCCTCCCTTCCCCAGAGGAGCTGAGAGGACCGGAATGGAAACTGGCATCTCAGCGGGAAGGGTGACACAGTGCGCACAGGACCCTCACAGAAACCGGGCTAGAGATGTGCGGGGGAAACAGCAGACTCTGCCGGGAGAGTCAGGGCTGGCTTCATCAAGGAGCGGGCACTGATCTAATTTGGGTAGAAAAGGTGCGCGGAGGTAGAGGAAAGAGTGTGAGTACAGGCATGAAGATGCGAACGAGCCAGTAGTCCTGGGGCAAACTGCACAGGAAGTGGCCAGACATGGAGTAAGGAGGAGGCGATGCCAAATGGTGATCCTGTACTTTAGGATTACATAAGAGCCAAATATTTACTGAGTCAGCAAGGCCTAGTCCAAAACCAGATATTAAATAACTTCTCCAAAAAAACACACTAAATGGACACAACTCTTTAAACCACATGTTGAATCCCCAACGTAAACTACATATCAGTTCCATGAATAGAGCTTTACTATGGTTAAAAGTACACTTAATGTTCACAATTTTTTTCATAGGTTACATTCATTGTACTAAAGCTCTCATAGCAGAGAAAGTCCAAAGGGAATTCGGTTTACAGTTATATAGAGCGTTGCCAAGCACTGGGAACATAGAATAAAGTCCAAGGCATCTCAGTTGCTAGCAATATGCAGTATTAACCAGAAACATGCAGACTGCTGAACGCTACAATCTTTCGGTAAGAAACAGCAGTTCTAATCTCAACCAGCTCGGGTCTCAAAAGGGAACCCGGGAATCCCACCACATGAGAAACCACCTTTCACGTTTTGGTGGTTATTCTTCCTTATATCTCTGCACCCCCACACACATGTGTGCACATACACTTTTTTCCTTTTTTCTTTTTTACACTTTTACACAAGGGATCAAAGGGCTCTCACTACTGTCCCCCCCCCCCCCCCACACACACACACACACTCAATCTATGATGAATCTCTCTCTGTAATTTCTTAAACCAGGTCCTCATAGTTGGCATTGGTTAGTGTGAATCCGAGTTCTCGGTATTATAAAAAGCAATTTAAAGTGAACTGTTTTTAATTGTTGCACTGAGCATTCTTGAATATGTATCTCTATGTACTGAATAGCGGAGTAGAGAGATATGCACATTTAATATTTTGTTTTCCCCAATACATTCCAATATGGCAGCCCCAATTTATACCCTGATGGGAATGCCTCGTTAGGTTAGGTTGGTGTGGAGGTGAGGGAGAAACCTCAGCTACTTGCCTTCTCATGGGGCCCCTTCGGCCACACAAAAACCCCATCGTGGAGAGTGGAACGTGCATCTAACCCTCAAGTGTTCGACACCACCTACAGACAGCTGACAGCGCCCACAGAAAAGGGCCCAGGCATCGGCTCTGCTTGCTCCCCACGTGGAGGTGTCAACAGACTTGACGGGACCAGAGTGGGCAACCCCAGAAGGAAGAATAAAGAAAAAAATGCTGTTGAGACACCAACAGTCTTCCATCTTAAAAACGGCTATGTGCAGACACTGATTATCTATGTATTTCACAGCAGCTCTTTCTCCTGGCATGCTATACCTAATAACATGTGTGGAGTTTCCTTTAAATTACCTTTCCTATCGCTCATTATAATCTGAAGCAATTTATAATGTTTCTATGAATCACACTGGATAGATTATTATTTTTAATTCCAGCCAGACTAATAAATAACCACCATAGGACCCCTACTGAACCCTCTAAAAAGCTGTAAATATATTTAACAACCCACAGCATAAACACATCTCCAGCTCCCAACCAGAACTGAATACCTTTCAGAAACTCTGTTAGTTACTAATATATCTGAACAAACAAAAAGGCCACTATAGGACATCTGAAATGCCTATTTCTTCCAGAAAAAAATACAAGTCCTGCACTTCCTGATTTCCTTACCCTGGCCCTTAGCAAATGCAGACACTTGCAAACATTAGCGCTGTTATACATATTGACTTTAATGTCCATTTAATTTTAGATACAAATCTACTTTGCCTTAGAGACTAAACAAAGAATTATGAAGTTCTGAATTTCTTGGCCCTCGTCTCTTACCAGTTTCTTTTTAATTGTATTTTTAACAGAAGACAAATACAGATAAAATAGGTTGGTACAAAACAAAGCAAAACCAGAAAACCAACTTGTTTGCCTAACCTCCACTGGCTACTGGTCATGTAATTTCCAAGTCTGTATCTTACTTATTTCCTTGTTCTTGGGCCAGAAGGAGCTTTAGTATATTGAAGGAGCCTAATATTCAGTTTGCCTTCCCCGCCCCACAAGGAATGTCAGGGCCTCTAGATCTGCCCAGTGGGCCTAGCCATGGTGTGCAAGGGCCCAGGGGGCCATAGCTAGCCTAGGGTGCAGCCACCTGGCCCCTTATCAGGTAATCTGTCTGCCAGTTAAGCATCTATTACTTCCCTCTGGTATGACACTTCCCTTTCACACACTGGAGATTTTCTATTTGAAATAAAAATTACATTTGACAGTATACTCTTTACTTGTTGCATGTACTTCATCCCGGATGCAAACATGCAAATATCAATTCTTCTGTTAGACCCATACATTTCTTTTTTTTTCTTTTTTTTTTTTTAAATTTCTTTATTGATTAAGGTGTCACATATTTGTCCTCATCCCCCCATTCCCATCCCACACCCCTCCCCATGGATGCCCCAACCCCCTGTTGAACTTAACCATTGCTTAGGCTCATATGCATGCACACAAGACCTTTGGTTGATCTCTCCCTTCTCCCCCCACCCTCCCCTATCCTCCCTCTGAGGCCCGATAGTCCGATCGGTGCCTCCTTGTTTCTGGTTCTGTTCTTGTTCATCAGTCCATGTTGTTCATCATTTCCCCTAGATGAGCGAAATCATGTGTCACTAGAGATATACTTATAAGAATTGAATGTGCGACGAGCAATAACAGTTATGCTGACAGGCAAATGAATCAGTCTGTAGTGAGTTTCTTTCTGGACCAACAGTTCTTTTGAGACCCAATATCAATGTCCACCAGTTCCTTATGAGTACATGTCGGCACTGACCCCTCAGCTCTGGATGGTGGACAAATGGTGGTAATGCAGGTCCGACTCCCTCTGGTTTGGTCTCGGCCGGTCCCAGGGGCACGGCTTCACCCGGATCCAGGGGCCCACGGCCTCACCCGGACCCGGGACCCAGCCTCACCCGGATCCAGGGGCACACGGCCTCGCCCAGACCCAGGATTCAGCTTCACCCGGACCCAGGGGCGCATGGCCTCACCCGGACCCAGGGGCGCGTGGCCTCTCCCGGGCCCGGGATCCAGCCTCACCCGGATCCAGGGGCCCACGGCCTCGCCCGGACCCGGGATCTAGCTTCCCCCGGACCCAGGGGCACTCGGCCTCACCCGGACCCAGGGGCGCGTGGCCTCTCCCAGACCCAGGGTCGCGTGGCCTCACCCGATCCAGGGGCCCACGGCCTCACCCGGATCCAGGGGCCCACGGCCTCACCCGGACCCGGGACCCAGGCTCACCCGGATCCAGGGGCCCACGGCCTCACCCGGACCCGGGGCCAGGCTCATCCGGATCCAGGGGCCCACGGCCTCACCCGGACCCAGGACCCAGGCTCACCCGGATCCAGGGGCCCACGGCCTCACCTGGACCCGGGACCCAGGCTCACCCGGATCCAGGGGCCCACGGTCTCACCCGGACCCGGGACCCAGCCTCACCCGGATCCAGGGGCACACGGCCTCGCCCAGACCCAGGATTCAGCTTCACCTGGACCCAGGGGCGCATGGCCTCACCCAGACCCAGGGGTGCGTGGCCTCTCCTGGGCCTGGGACCCAGCCTCACCCGGATCCAGGGGCACACGGCCTCGCCCGGACCCGGGATCTCATACATTTCTAATGTAACTTTTTTCCTCCAACAAGACAAAGCCATCATACCTAATAAGTTATTCCCATTTGGGCAAAGAAGAAAAAACAAACACAATAGTGATGAATATTAAAATAGGCAGTGGTGGGGAGGGAAGTATGATTGCCTTTACAGAGGTGAAAAGAATGTGCCCTCATTGGTTTGATTCAGTGGACAGAGCATCGGCCTACGGACTGAAGGTCCCGGGTTTGATTCCAGTCAAGGGCACATGCCCAGGTTGTGGGCTCGATCCTTAGTAGGGGGTGTGAGGGAGGCAGCCAATCAATGATTCTCTCTCATCCTTGATGTTTCTGTCTCTCTCTCTCCTTCTCCCTTCCTCTCTGAAATCAATAGAAATATATATATATATATATATATATATATATATATATATATATATATTATATAGATATATAAATGTAGAAAATAATCTGTGTTTGTTTATCTACAGCACACAAACACAAGAGCTTTCTGTAATGAAGAACACAAAGTCAAAAAGAGTTTGCATCCCTGACTGGTTTGGCTCAGTGGATAGAGCATCGGCCTGCGGATTGAAGGGTCCCAGGTTTGATTCCAGTCAAGGACATGTACCTTGGTTGTGGGCACATTCCCAGTAGGGGGTGTGCAGGAGGCAGATGATGGATGTTTTTCTCTCATTGATGTTTCTAACTCTCTATCCCTCTCCTTTCCTCTCTGTAAAAAAAAAAAAAAATCAATAAAATATATATTTTTTAAAAAGAGCTTGCCTCAAGTTCTGGTTTCTCACATGAACAACTCTGTCTACGCCAAGAAAACAAAATGAAATTGAACTACACCTAGTGACTGAAAAATCACTCTACTAAATTCCTCCTGCAGCTGGTCGGTCTCACTCAGGCACCTCCTGCTCCACGGTGTGTGGTCGCTGCGCTCAACAATCAGATGCTCCACACCCATTTCTGGGCCCCAAGTCTCTGTGGAGGCCTCAGAATAAAGTGCTGCTGGGAAGGCATAGAGATGATTTCCCAACGAGCTTTCTCTACTCCACCAAGCCTGTAAGAGCAATCACTCCACATTGAGAAAAACAGACCTTGGCAGAAAGCACTTGTGTTCTGTTTTGTGTGGTTTTTTTTTTCTCTTTGTAATGAAGGAAGAATTAAAGCCAAAATCAAAAGTTACACCGAAGGAAACTGCATTCTCATTAAGAACCAAAGAGGTACAAAAAATACTGGCTTCAGTTTCCCTCCTAGCGACAGAGAGGAGAAAGCTTAGTCATCTTGCCTTCAAAGGTTCATGGAGTAGATAAGCCCGCGAGCCCTGAACACTAACCAGAGCCAACACCCCCCCTAAGGAGGCTTTCAGTGACAGTAAGAGTCATAGGAAGAAATCACAAATTTAAATGACACCCTTCACATGCAAAGCAAACCCACCTATGATGGAAAGCTGCTTTTTGCTCCCATGTATACTACACTGTCCCACTCTTTAAAATGTTTTTTTAAATGGTGTTTTGTCATATGCAGAAAGGTACACATAAATTAATGTGCTATGAGATAAATATGAAAGTATTCTTATCCCCATTTCACAGATGAGGAAATCAAGGATTGCTAATATGATCAAGGTTGTACACACTATATTTATCCATGCCTGGATTGCAACAATCAGGAGACCTGAATTCCGGCTGCAACTCAGTCATTGATCCACTCGGTATATGTAACCCCTGACCACCTTGCTGATCCTTAGTTTGCTGGGTTTCCAGGCAGTTTCTCAGTCTCCATTTTAATAAAACACTTTTCACTTTCCCCTGTACCCTTGCCCAATCCTTTAATTACCTTTCAGAAACAAATAGCTTCAAGTAAATTGATTGAAAAGATATACAATACAAAGAGTAAATATAAGAAGGATAGAATGGCAACATAATATAAAATACAATGAACTTCATGATATCACCAGAGATAAACAGGGACATCTACTATGACAAAAGAGTCAATTCATCAGGACACCTATAATAATAAAAGCATAATATGCAAATCGACCAAACAGACGAACAGCAGAACAACTGTCCGGATGACCTTCCGGACAAACTTCCAGACAACCTTCCGGGCAAAGCCGGGGTTGTGAAGGCTGAGGCAACTGGGGCTGCGAGGGCCTACTCTTGCATGAATTTCGTGCATCGGGCCTCTAGTAAGAATCATAAATGTGTATGTGCCTGAAAACAGAGCATCAAAATACACAAAGCAAAAGGAGATAAAATCAAAGGAAGAAATACATCTGATAAGGGATTAATTTCCAAAATATATAAGGAACTCATACAACTTAACAAAAGGAAGACAAACAATCCAATTAAAAAATGGGCAAAGGACCTAAATAGACACTTCTTCAAAGTAGACATAAAGAAGGCCAAGAGACATAAAAAAAATTGCTCAAAATCACTAGTCATGCAAGAGATGCAAATTAAAACAATAAGGAGGCATCACCTCACAACTGTCAGAATGGCTACCATCAACAAATCAACAAAGGACACGTGTTGGCAAGGAAGGATGTGGAGAAAAGGGAACCCTCATGCATTGCTGGTGGGAATGCAGACTGGTGCAGCCACTGTGGAAAACATTATGGAGTTTCCTCAAGAAATTAAAAATGGAACTGCCATTTGCCCCAATGATCCCACTTCTAGGAATATATCCTAAGAAACCCGAAACACCAATCAGAAAGAATGTATGTACCCCTATGTTCATAACAGCACAATTTACAATAGCTAAGATCTGGAAACAGCCCAAGTGCCCATGAGTAGAAGAGTGGATAAAAAAGGCTGTGGTACATTTACATCATGGAATACTATGCAGCTATAAAAAAGAAGGATCTCTTACCATTTGAGACAGCATGGAGGGACCTGCAGAGTATTATGCTAAGTGAAATAAGCCAGTCAGAGAAAGATACGTATCACATGATCTCACTTATATGTGGAATCAAATGAACAAAATAAACTGATGAACAAAATAGATCCAGAGACATACAGGCATGGAACATACTGATGAATCTCAGAAGGAAGGCAGGGGTGGAAGGTAGATGGGGAGAGATTAACTGGGGAATTTATATGCATACGTGCATAGCCCATGAAAACAGACAATAGTGTGGTGAAGGCCTGGGAGGGGCAGGTGTGGGGTGGGGGAGTCAATTGGGAAAAAGGGGGAAGAAGTCTGTAATACTTTCAACAATAAAGATAAATTTAAATTAAAAAAAGAGCCAACTTACATGTAACTAAATGAATGAGAATCCAGCAGGCCTAACATCCCCTCCACTGAGATAGCACACTCAAGATTAAAATTCCCAAGGGGCTCGCTGCCTGGCAATCCCTCATGCTGTTGTGTTTCTACCCTTTACCCAGGTAAAACACCTGGTCAGAGCGAAGGATCTGACTCTGGCCTAAACCACCTGAAAATGCTGCTGGAGTATTTTTGCTATTTGTTCAAGAGAAATTAGAAAGCTTTCTAGCCCTCTTTTTAAAAAAACATTCCCTGTTCCAAGATATGTCCTTCCAAATTGCAAAGGAATTTATTTAGGTAAAATTTACAAATACATTCCTCTTTATAAAAAAAAAAAGTTTTGCTTACAGGGAGATTTAACTAGGGGCCCCATTAAAATGTTAACCAGCTTTCTGAAAATAAAATTTGTCACATGTAGAGCATCACCAAGGAACCCAAATACCAAACATACCAGACTGTGCAGCGAGCTAATTACCCTCTAATTTTAAAAAGTGTTGATATATTCATGTGATGTTGTATTAAAGAAAAAGAGAGAGTTATGAAAGTGCAGATAAGAACTGTCTTGAAATAGTCATCTGTCAAATCTAAAGAAGGCAGAGAAATATAAAGGGGTTTCAGTGGCAGAAAGGAGAAGGATGTGGCTGGTTCAAACAATCCACAGGAAGCACAAGCAGGAAGGCAGCTTGGAGCCAAGAGACACACCCGATGTGATTCCAGGGAATTTAACAGAAATACAAATAGGAAGGCAATAGCTTCACAGCCCATTCAAATGAAATACACTTTAAAATTGCATTTAAAATTAGTGCATTTCATACAGTTTTCACAGCATCATTCCAATTTGCCTTTTATCAAGTAAGAGAGCTGGGCTAGTTTCCCTAAACCTTTACAGGTCAATGAAAGGCACATTATGTTCAAGAGAGAAACTCAGGAGTCCCTTCAATTCCATATATATATATATATATATATATATATATATATATATTCAGATACATGAAATACTAGTTTATGGTAAGAGTCATAATCACTTCCAAAACATGAATGGTAATGAGCAACTGGGGTACCACTCATAAATAAAATTCATATTTAAATTAAACCCAGATATTTAAAACCAAATTCTTGCGAGGCATAGTGGAAAATGCTGTAGTTTGTGCAAAGATAAAATTGAGATCATGAACTAAATGTAAATCCTTAGTTCCGTTTCTACTTTCATCACCATTAAGACTTTTCTCCTTAAGATGCTCTACAAGCACAAGATCTGCTAATTTCAATGTTATTTTCTTTATTTTACCTTTCTTACTTTTTCTAAGAAATAGGAAATTCAACAGTCAAATGTTTGACAATAGTTGGGGACTAGAAGTATAAAAAAATGAATGTATTATCAATATAAAAAAACACAATTAGAGCAAGAAAAATACCTCATTTTGTAGGTTAATGTATACAATGTATTCAGATAGGGTCCCCTCTGGCTGATATTAAACTGGAAGCTCTAACTAGAACAAAGAATGCTCTGAGGAATGGGGATACTGTCATGACACATAGTAGGTGCTGAGAAAATATGATGGATGAATTAATGGAAATAATTAAATGGGTGGATTAATAGCTGTTATCAACCAAAAACCAAGAAAAATACGATACATACTACTTATTGTCACGGAGGCTCATCTCCACTTTGTGTTTTGCTTTGCTTTCTGGCCTGCGAACTAGATATTGTGTCTCTGAGCTCCTGGCTGAGGGTTCCGTCTACTGCTCCTGCCCAGGATGGGGTTCACTGGCCCCTGGCTTTGGAACCCAAAGGACTGAAGGCCCAGAGCCAACTGTGCCATCACACAGTAGGGAGCACAAGGCGAAAAGAGGGGTTCTGCTCTCGTGTTTCCAATGAAGCCCCTTCAGAACGAAGACTTACTGCCTGGCACCATCCTGGCCCACATGAGTACATATCTGGGCCTTCTGTCTGCACCACTCACTGTGCTCCAGCTAACGCTTCTTACACACCAACTCCTTCCTCCCAACTCCACTGTGCGCTTCCAGAGGGCAGACTTACAGTTCTCTCTGGAGATTCACTGGTAGCTCTGCAGAGTCCCTGCACATCACACATGTTGTCAAACGGTAATTAAGAACCTATGTCTGCCCGGCCAGTGTTGCTCCGTGGTTGAGCATCAACCTATGAAACAGGAGGTCACGGTTCGATTCCCGGGTTGCGGGCTCAGTCCCCAGTGGGGTACTCGCAGGGGGCAGCCGATCAATGATTCTCTCATTGTTGATGTTTCTCTCTCTCTCTCCCTCTCCCTTCCTCTCTGAAACCAATACAAATATATTTATAAAACATAGAACCTATGTTTTTTTATGTGAGGGGAATGAGAGCTCGGACTCAGCTTAGATGCTTCTCTCCTCTGGACCAGGAGATTATTCTTTGGTCAATTTGCTGGTAATGTAGATGCTACTAGAAATTTTATTTATTTTGACCAGGATATTCTTAGAATTGTGCTGGAAGAATACTTTACCCAAGAACATGAAACACTGTTAGAATCATGTTTTTCCCTATCTAGAAACATAATGGCTATTTTCTAATCTACTCTAACACTGTTCATTAAATGGCTACAGGATTCAGTCACATTTTTTAAAGGGTGATCTCCTTTAGATCCAAAGATGGTTTTTCTTCAGGGAGAAAAACAGAGGGAGATGTGTTTCTTCCTCTTGTTACTTTTTAAGTCTGTAGCTACACAGTACATTTCAATACCTATACTGACTTTTATGTTTTTTATTGCAGCAGCTTGGTGACCCCACAAATTATCCTTCAAAAAATCTGGAGATACCTGGCTGGAATCACAGGTGGGAGCAAACTTCATCCTTTTGACTTAAATGTGAATTTTATGATCAAACAACCCTTTTCTCTATAACTTGAACCATAACGTCGTGTATTTGAGGATAAGACTCCTGTATTTTAAATAAGTCACCTTAAATTATATAGATATTTCGAAATAGAAAAACACTATCCAAGGATCACAGTGCTTCAAATTATAATCTCATCCATCTCCGCGAGATGGCACCGGCATGTCTCTAAAGAACAATAACTGTAACACAATAGGATGCAATGTGTGTGGACAACATTCATGGACGAAGTACAAGTTAATTACATCAGCAGGATGGCTTCTGTGTACCCGTATGTTCAAATGTCCTGCCAATATTCAGATAAAGGCTCTCTATTGATCTGAAGATTCGTTTTTCTTTCTCAGTGCTTTTATTTTTCACAACAGAATGGCTGGAAGCTCAATTCCTGTTCTTTTGTGGGGGTTTTTGGCACATCCACTCTGGATATGAAAAACACACTTTACAAAGCAACTTGATAGATTCCATCATAAAAGCAGGTATTATTTGCTTGTGCCTCATGCTCTGAACTCTGCAGTGGGCCAGCTCCCTCCAGGGCTTTCTAAAAGTGCCGCACAGCTACAGCCTGCCTTCAAGGCTGCCAAAGTCTCAATATGCATCTTACCAATCTGCCACATGTGGAGGGCCTCCTTCTAAAAGGAGCCAGCGTTCCAGGTAGCTTGCAATCATCACTCCCCAGTTGTATTGTCGAAGGCCATCATCAGAATGCCTTTCTGGGGTACCATTCTATCTGAAATGTGGGAGAAATAAATCAGAGCTGCACAGTGGGCATTTGGACTGGGGCCTGCATCTGGAGGGGCAGTGCTGCCCAGTGAGCAGGGGTGGAGGGGGTGGGGTGAGGACAAGCCCTGCTCTGCTCAGAGCCAAAACCAGACAGTGCAGTCTTTGACCCAACTCTCCCTACACTTCTTTAATCTCCATATTTTCCAAGCAAGGGTTTCAAGTAGGTAATGCTACGTGGATTTCCCATCAGTCTGACTTCAGTTGGCTCTGGTGTCTCTTGCCTTCCTGCAATCCAAAGCACTATGAAGCCAGTACTATGGCCAAGGATCTAAACCCTCACTACTCAAAGTGTAGTCCACAGGCCAGCAGCGGACGCATCACCTGGGTGGGGGTGGGAGAGATAAGAAGAAGAATGGGGCCTCCCTGAGGCAGCAGGCTCCCTCAGCACACAGCCCAGTTAGGCCAACAGCCCGGTCTCCCGAAGGTGAGCTTACAGAAGCCACGTGAGCCCATGCATCAGCCTGGAGGCCCGCCTGCACCTAGAAGGCCTCATTAAAGGACAACTTCATAAGCCAAATGACAACCCTGTCAGCAAGATTAAGGCATCTGTCATGCAATGCTTTCTCTTTTTTTAAAATAATTTTTAAAAAATATTTTTTTATTGATTTCAGAGAGGAAGGGAGAGGAAGAGAGAGAGAGAAACATCAATGATGAGAGAGAATCATTGATCGGCTGCCTCCTGCATGCCCCCTAGCGGGGATGAGCCCGCAACCTGGGCATGTGCCCTTGACCAGGAATTGAACCTGGGACCCTTCAGTCCACAGGCCGACGCTCATCCAGTGAGCCAAACGGGCTAGGGATGCAATGCTTTCTAAAGCTAATCTGTACAGTTTGTCATGAAGTGTCTGTAGGAATGACACTTTTGAGCACCATTAATTCATTTATTTGGCTTCTCTGCCTTAGAGCTTCCTCCATCACCATCAACCTATGGTATCTAACTAAGGGAACCTGCATCAGGTCCTGAGGGCCACTGCTTTTCAAGTTCTTCTGAAGAGTCCAACCCCAGTCATCATTGCCTTCAGACTTGCCTCTCTCTGCTACTGCAAATGACAAAGATGCTTTTCATTACGCAATACAAACATAACAGTAACATGCATTATAAACACCCATCCAAATGATCTTTTACATTCATCAGATGGATGGAAATATTAAAAAGGAGGAGACTATGAGAACACTCAGAGAAGGGAGGGAAGGAAGAAGAGAGTGAAGGAGGGAGGTAGGGAGGGAGGGAGGGAGGAAGCGAAGGAGGTGAGGGGAGGAAAGGGAACCTTGGACCAGGTCTCAGAAGTCTTACTACCAACCATGTCTGCCATATATTGGAAGTCCCTGTTTCTATAGCAAGTCTCTTACCTTCCCTGAGTCTCAGCTCAGTTCATTCAGATGCAAATGAAAAACACCTTCAAGTATTTGGTAAAGATAACATGATAATACATGGAAAATACTTTGTATATTATATATCACTGGTGGCCCGGTGCACGAAATTTGTGCACGGGGGTGGGGGGGGTTGTCCCTCAGCCCAGCCTGCACCCTCTCAATCTGGGACCCCTCAGAGGATGTCTGACTGCCAGTTTAGGCCCGATCCCTATGTGGGATGGGGCCTAAACCGGCAGTCAGACATCCCTCTCGCAATCTGGGACCACTGGCTCCTAACCACTCACCTGCTTGCCTGCCTGATTGCCCCTAACCACTCTGCCTGCCGGCCTGCTCGCCCCCAACTGCCCCCCCACCAGCCTTCTTGCACCCAACTGCCCCCCCCTGCTGGCCTGATCACCCCCAAGTGCACCTCCTGCTGGCCTGCTCGCCCCCAACTGCCCCCCTCCCCGCAGGCTTGCTCGTCCCCAACTGGCCCCACCACCAGCCTGCTCACCCCCAACTGCCCTCCCCTCCTAGCCTGATCGCCCCTAAACGCCTCTACCTCAGCCCCGCCACCATGTCTTTGTCTGGAAAAACATCCAGAAGGTCTCCCAGTCTAATTAGCGTATTACCCTTTTATTAGTATAGATTGTAGAATTTACATTTTAATTTTGCTCTGACTAGAATGAAATAACACCAAAAGAGACAGTAAGATAGGAATGGTGCTTAATGCTCAAGGCAATTGAGAAAATTTTGTCCATTATTTTTTTTAAATATATTTTATTGATTTTTTACAGAGAGGAAGAGAGAGGGAGAGAGAGTTAGAAACATCGATGAGAGAGAAACATCAATCAGCTGCCTCCTGCACACTCCCTACTGGGGATGTGCCCACAACCAAGGTACATGCCCTTGACCGGAATCGAACCTGGGACCCCCCAGTCCGCAGGCTGACGCTCTATCCACTGAGCCAAACCGGTTTCGGCATTGTCCATTATTTTAAAAATATGGCTCAATCGCAAGTTATCTGAAGACACAGAAAATGTGTGGGTTTCTTTTTGGCTTCCATACTTTCGGCTTCATCGTTGCAGCTAACTTCACTTCCCCTCTCACATACATCTCTTTTTGTATGTTTAAGCATATAACCCTGTTCAGAGTGCACCATAGGTTTTCCAATATTATGAAAATCCCTTCCACACACTTTATGATCTGGGGATGCTTTTTCCCACCACATGCAGATCAAGGAGTCACTACAGGCTCATTGACAAGATGGAGCCTAAGAGGCTCCTACAGAAGTTTTGAAGGCTCCAGAGGCCCTGCTCAACTAAATTGGGAAGGGAAATGAACACGCACAGAGAACATATTTCATACATTTCCGATGGGAGTGTTTGCTTATAATAGAACCATAAAAAAGTCCCACAGGAAATCAGCCCCTCCCCCAATAAAATAATATTCCCAAATTGAAATAGAGTCCATGAGATTTCAAGCACGTTTAATAATTTTAAAGTGTTCTAAAATGGGTAAAACTGCTCAAAATTTACAGGTACAGGGAAAACACACACAGACATAGGAGGGGGCAAGTTACCCATTAGAGAAACAGTACTTTAAGGAGAAGAGAGTGGTGAGGTGTAGCAGCCACTGACTAATACGTGACCCTGTAGTAATACCACTGTTGTTATCATCTTGGCCTCCGGGTCTTGGTCTTTCCTCGCTGGGCCTCACTAACGTGGGCATGATGGCAGGTGGCCAATGCCTGGGTCGAGACATGCCCCAGATGGGGCTCCAGGTCCGACGGATGGAAGGGTGCCACTGAGGGGATGCTGCAGAGCTTACAGGTCAGGACTCAGAGCATCCCAGGGAGGGGTAGTGGCAACACAGAGTGAACTTGCTTGTGGGCACATGGGAAATACCCCAGGAAGCACCCAACATATTTGAGAGTACCAACTAGAGTCAAATGAAATCACATTAACAGAAATTTCCAGGGATCTGTGTCCCCTCCTGCCTCTCCAAAGTCTCTCTCTGCTTGAGAATTTCTGCTACATTAGGGTGGTCACTTGGGCTCTGCAATCGTGTCACCAGTGCCCTGACCCCTCCTAGTGCACCAACTCCTAGTGGCCCAGGGTACCGGGAGGGAGGACGGCAGCTTCTCCTTTTCGTGACACTGCTTTAGAGTATTTTACATAGGTTGGTAAAACAGGTCTTCAACTTTCCATTTACAGGGCACCATTCTCCCTGGGACCTGTCCCAGTGAAGCTGGAGTTCTGGTCCCCACCCTGGGCTCAGCTCTCTTGCTCTCCAGAAATGACTCAGGTGTCATGGCTGGGCCCAGCTTAACATACCTGGTGCCCTTTCCGGACGTGACCTGCGAGCCTGAGTGGCCCCTACTTGAGTTTCTCTTCCAGAGGCTCCTCAAGCCAAATGAGGATGGGCCCCTGGTAAGCAGGCCATCCCACCAGACTTCAAGGCCCTCCCAGACACAGTGCAGACTCAAGGCCCCTGCCACCTGCAGCATGCTCATTCACTCAATGGTGGTGGGAAATTCTGTACAACCAATCAAGTTCACGGGAATACCCGTTTTCCTGGGGATCCTGACTGGTTAGTACTCCAGCTGTCTAGGGGTTACCAGAATCTAGAGGTAGCTCTATGGTCTGAAAGGCGGACTTTAAAATGTTTAAATGTAAGATCTGAATGAGAGATTCAAAGGGCGTGGGAACTACTGCACACTTCAGCAAAACAAAAAGTTGAAGTTTGTATCTCTATTTTACAGATAGGGACACTACAACTCTTGGATGTTAAATTGTTTGCTGAAAGTCTCCTCTCTCTCTCTCTCTCTCTCTCTCTCTCTCTCTCTCTCTCTCTCTCACACACACACACACACACACACACACACCTCAAAATGCAGGTCTTCCAATTCCCAA
Organism: Cnephaeus nilssonii; assembly: GCF_951640355.1. Taxonomy (NCBI): domain Eukaryota; kingdom Metazoa; phylum Chordata; class Mammalia; order Chiroptera; family Vespertilionidae; genus Cnephaeus; species Cnephaeus nilssonii. The sequence goes on along the minus strand of NC_137082.1, from coordinate 64,299,230 downwards.
ACCACTCTCTGTCCATCATCAAATACTGTTTTCCAAATGAATGCCGTTCAGTGCACCTGAGTACCTGCATACAAATATGTGTCTGTGTTTGCTTGTGAGCATGTACCAGTGCAAAGGCACACACATAAACCAAGCACCAGGGTTGTAACTCAGCTCTTCTAATACTCAGGCACGGTGAGGATAAGAAGCTTTAACTAGGGCAGCCTTAATTTAGAACGGGGCCGAGATGGATAGTGAAATGAGCCAAATTAATTGGCATTTTCATTCCTTTTAAGATCGAGTCACACTTAAAGCTTCAGAGGCTGAGAATAAAATCGTGGGCTTGGTTCATTCAGAGCTGGGGAAGAACGCAGCGTTTCACCCACAGCAATCCCGCATTAGCAACGGCGACTTTGGTGGGAGCGTCAACACATACAGTTCATTCCACAGGATCTGACTGCCATGGCTTTGGCTGGGATGCGCAGGTTTTGGAGCAAAGACAGGTTTGGGGGGCGGGGGGCGCGTAATGAGCAATAATAAATGGTTACTGTTTTAAGCTTGAGTTTTTGGAGTCATTTGTTACACAGTATTAGTGAGGTACTAGCTAACTGATACAGATAGTAACTTTCCTTCCTAGTAATAAGACGACTGGGAAAGTTAGGTTTGGCCCTTCTCAAACTCTATTACTGGACAATGGAATAACCATTCTGCTTATTATTTTTCCCCTAAGAGAAACAGATTAAAAAACATGCTGCTATTTAACTAACTTGATTTTAAACATAAAGAAACTATATATTACTTTTCTTTAGAAAAAAATGAAACAGGTTATGACAATAAGAAATTGGAAGTTTCAAATAAAGCATCAAGATGTAATAAATATGTCAACAGCAAGAGTACAGATGAAGCATGTATTTTCAAAGGAAAGCATAAAATAAAAATAATCAGCACCAGACAGTTACAAGACCCTTCAATGTTTACCCAAACGGAAGGGCCCTGGGAAGAGGAGGGCATGTCTGATCTGCACTGACCTAGGGCCCTGAAGTTGGAGAGAACTGAGCCGAGACACTTCTCTGGAGTCTGTGCTGTGCTTCTCACTAGGACTCCTGGCCAGGGGCTGGGGCAAACTGTGCTTCTCCCTTTGTCTCAGGCCAAGGCAGAGAGAGGTTCACAGAACCATCCCCAAAGTTTCAAACGAGACAGGGAGGCCATTGGACTCCTGCCTGAGTCCCACCTGCAAAATCTAGAGACCAAAGAGATAGGCTGACCAGCTGGTGCAATGCTAGTGAAGCCATGAAGGAGAGCAGCTGTTCCTGCTGCGTGGGATGGGGATTGAGGGGTTCCCAGGAGTGTGCAAAACAAGGATGTGGATCTTGAGGGACAGCCCACTGAAGTCAAATCCTCCCCCAAACAGTCCAACTGCAAAGGGATCCCAACAGAAAGGGTCTGTGTGCAGGGGCAAACGAACAGCAGGGGAGTGGCCAGTGAAGGAAAATGCATGCCCGCACTAAAAAAAAGTGCAAGAGAAGGTTCTGAGTGTGTGACCCTGAAGAACCCAGGTCAAACACTTGTACACGGCTGCATAACCAATCACCGCAAACTTGGTGGCTTAAAGCAACACCCACTGACCAGCCCACAGTTCTGTAGGTTGGAAACCCAGCACAACACAGCTACATTCTCTGCTCAGGGTCTCACGGGGACGCGCTCGCCAACTGGGGCTTGGGATCCTCTTCCCCATTCGTCAATGGTACTGGCATAATTCAGCTCCTTGCTGTGGTAAGACTGGGGTCCCCATTTCCTCCCACCTGGCCTGCTCTTCTCACAACATGGCCACTCGGTCTTCAAGGCCAGCAGAAAGGCATCTGCTGCTGCTTATCTCTTTTAAGGACTCACCGGGTTGAATCAGGCATATCCAGCATAATCTTCCTTTTTATTAACTGACTGGGGACCTTAATCGCATCTGCCAAATACCTTTACCTTTGCCATATAACGAAACCCAATCACAGGAGTGACTCAGGGGAGAGCATGTATACCAGGGGGCAGGAATGTTGGAGACGATCTCGGAATCCTGCCTCACTCACGATGAAAGCACCAGACAGAGCCCGCCTATGAAGTCCCAAAGAGCGCAAATCATCCTAGGCTTTGCCAGGCAGGCATCACAGTCCTACTTCCCTCACCCCATTCCCTTTATAGTTTGATTAAAATGCTGGTGGAGGAAGGGTGGAAGCATGAGGTGGGTAGGATAGATGACAATCCTGCTCCCTGTACTCCCACCCACAGATCACAGATGCTGGCTGTGTGTGTGTGTGTGTGTGTGTGTGTGTGTGTGTGTGTGTGTGTAGGGGAGGGATTGAGGGAGGATTATACATTTTAACTACTTGGTTGTGACTATGACCAAGGTACTTTTTATTGCCCAAAAATGAATAGTCAGGGGAATGGCTAAGTTTAAGTAGGAAGGGTGAAGAACCTCCACGGGAGATAAACAAATCAAAATGTGTTCTAATTAAACCTTGAGTCCTGCTTGGTCAATTACAAGAACTTTACCTGAGCAATGGGGGTTTAGAGGCCATTTGGTTTTCTTCTTTATGTTTTCTGAACTTTAAACACCTAATAAATGTATTAAATACATATTTATATACTTTATAAATTTGAGAACACTATAAAATATTATTTACAAAAACGTTAATATATGAGTTTCATACTAAAGTTCCAAAAACAAACAAAATCACTCTTGCTTGGACGTACCACTAGGTTTTTTAAGAACGTGGGTTCATTAAAAAGAGTAAAAGACCTTTGGCCCAGATAAAGAAGACAAATCTAAACTTTCAGAACATGGCTTTTGTGGCTGATGTCACATCACTCTGATTCCTTTGTGTAATGTGATATCTTCGACTTGAATGACATGGACAAGGACTGTTGAGTATTTCAGGTAAATGCCAAATTCCATGGCATGAAGCTTAGTAAGTCACTTAAATCTCAGAAAACATATCTCATTTGCACAGTACTTTTAAAGATGGAATTAAGCCCTTAGGACATGAAGACTGGCCTCTCTCCCCAAGTATCTGGAAAAGTAAGATGTGTAAAAGACATGTTGTTAAATTAAGCATATTTACATGATCAGGACACAATATAATTCTACACAAATGTAAAATATTGGTCTGTTGTAGAAGATGTTCTAGACTCACTTATGGATAATGTTCCATGTAAAGGGACTAGCTGGACAGTGGGGTCAGAGACCCTTTTGTTCTACATAACCAACAGTAAGGCTCTCAAGGAAGTTGTTCAGAGAATTATGCAGCTTATCCATGAAGCAAGAACTCAGCCTGGCATAGCCAATGCTGGAAAGATTAGACAGGAATACTGAAGCATTGATGACTTTAAACCAAAGAACCAGATCAGAAATATTTCCCTGTTCCAATATTCTGCTTTAGGGGAAAAATGGCATAAGCAAACATAATCAAGTAACATTTGTTAGGTACATTTTAAGAGCAGGAGTTAACAAAGCATCAGGTAAGTGCTTTCACCATAACCCAGTAAAGTAAGGACTAATATTATCTATCCTGCCATTCAGGATACCTGGACACTGCCAGCCCAATAACTTGGTCACATAAAGAAAACCAAGCATCAGAGCTGATTACTCACCAGCCTTAGAGAAAACATGAAAGGCAACTAGATTTCTAATTATATTCCCCACAATGATAATTACTATTTTATAATTTAATATTTTCATATTTCTCATTCTTGTCCTAATGTATCTCCCATATTTAAATTCCAAAACACGGAGCAAGTAAGCAGCAGGGCTTACCTAGATGACTTCTGGTGGGCTGTTCATTGCAGTGGACCTTGGGACAAGGATGGATTCCAAACAGAAGCTCCTTCTCACACCACTCATCATAAAACACCCCAGTGATCAAGGGTGTCCCTAATCTTGTGATTTTGGTACCACCTCCCAATTCACCCAAGAGGCAGTAAATCCAGCACAGATACTCACAGAGGGCATTAATAAAGGTACTCTGACATGTGTCAAAATTGAAATCCTCTGGTTTATTCGCAGGGGTCTTCAAACTTTTTAAACAGGGGGCCAGTTCACTGTCCCTCAGACCGTTGGAGGGCCAGACTATAGTTTAAAAAAAACTATGAAAAAATTCATATGCACACTGCACATATCTTATTTTGAAGTAAAAAAACAAAACGGCAAAAACACCTGCATGTGGCCCGTGGGCCGTAGTTTGAGGACGCCTGGTTTATTGTATCCCATATCTAACAAGAGCAAGAGATAAAAGCTCTTAATGACTAGAGTATCTTCCACAGCAGGCTGATTTTACACCTGTATCAAATTCCAAAATAGTCTAATCATGTAAATATGCTTAACAAGAAGATAATTAATCATCTCAACCAAATTTTCCAAACAAACATTCATAGTTAAGACAGAACCATTCCAATGAGGAGGTTCAGAGCACACACACACTTGCTATTTAACTACAACAGAGACACAGTGGGATCTCAAAAGGCAGAGCAGGAGGGACAGGGTCTGGGTTCGGCATGGAGAGCACCGATCCTCGCGTTCAAGGCAGATGAAGTGGGGTGACGAGGGATACTTGGGGAGGAGGATAAAGGAGGACACAGGACGGTTATTCCAAGTTTGGCTTAAGAGAGGGCAAAACTGCGAAAACTCTTAGGCAGGGCAGGGCAGAGCAGGGCAGGGCACCTCGTGGACACTGATTCGTTTTCTTCTCACACTGGAATTCATCTGTAATACTCATGTTCCAGAAAACTCAAAGCTTGAATGTCCTCATTATTTGTAATCAGGCAGCATGAGAAACTGAAAACAAGAACAGCGGTTTCAACAATGTCTCCTCCCAAACAAATGCCTGGAACATGCATGTTCTGCAAGCTGCTAATGGGTCTTTTTCTAAAAATTCACAGAAGAAAAACCAGAGTAGCCAATGAACATATCAAGTAGATGCAGATTAGAGCTCCAATGAGATGTTATTTCACACTCAGCAGTCTGATAGAAACTGAATACTTTCACAATATCAAGTGTTGGTGAGGACAGAACAATCCTAACGAGAGTGTAAAATGGCACACTCTCTCTGGAAAACAATTAGCCTCCTAGTACAACTGAAGATGTTCATATCCCATGATCTGGCAATATAATTCATAGGTAGATAAGACTAGTGAAATCTCTTGTACACATGCACCAAAAGACCTGAATAAGAAAAATGTATGTCAGTACTGTTCGCAATAACTAAGCATTAAAGCAAATCAACTGTCCATAGAAGAATGTATATATTTACTTTGTGGCATATGTAAATAGTAGAATACTACACATGCAGAAATACGAATAGATGTCGTAAATATGTTTAAAATATAGCAAACTGGAAGAGAAAGCAGATATGATGAATCATATAAAGTTTAAAACAAAATAAGTTGTTTAGGAACATGAACATATGAGGATATCTATAAAGAAAAGCAATGAAATTTATACCAATAATGAACTATCAGAAATAGGAATGAAGAAAACAGTTCCATTTACAAGTGTATCAAAAAAATTTAAATACCTAGGAATATAACCAAGGAAGTAAGAGACCTGTACTTGGGAAACATTGCTGAAAGAAATGGAAGACACAAATATCTAGAAATATATGACATGCTCATGGATTGAAAGCACTAACATCATTAAAATGTCCTTACTACCCAAAGCAATCTGCAGATGCAATGCAAGCTTAATCAAAATACCAATGGCATTTTTCACAGAACTAAAACAAATAATTTGAAAATGTATATGGGACCAAAAGAAACCTTGAATATCCACAGCAATCTTTAGAAAAAACAAACTTGGAGGTTTCACACTACTTAATATCAATCTATACTATAAGGCTATAGTAATCAAAACAGCATGGTACTGCCATATAAGGAGACACATCAATAGAATAGAGAGCCCAGAAATAAACCCATGCATGTATAGTTAATTAATATATGACAAAGAAGGAAAGAACATACAATGGGTAAAGACAGTCTCTTCAATAAATGATGTTGAGAAAAGTGGACAAATACATGCAAAAAAAAAAAGAAAAGAAAAGAAACTAGACCATTTTCTTACACCATATATAAGAATAAACTCAAAATGGATTAAAGACTTGAATGGAAGATCTGAAACCATAAAATTCCTAGAAGAAAACATAGGCAGTAAACTCTTTGACATAGGTCTTAGCAATATTTTTTTTGGATATGTCTCCCTGGACAAACACAATAAAAATAAACAAATGGGACTACATCAAACTAAAAATATTTTAAACAGTAAAGGAAACTATCAATAAAATGAAAAGGCAACCTATTAAATTGAAGAAGATATTTGCAAATGATATATCTGATAATTTTGGTTAATATGCAAAATATATGAAGAACTCTTACAGCTCAACATCAAAAACACAAACAATATAGTTAAAAATAATGGGTAAAGGACATGAGTAGACATTTCTCCAAAGAGGACATACAGATGGCAACAGACACATGAAAAGATGCTCAACATCACTAATCATAAGGTAAATGCAAATCAAGCCTACAATGAAATATTACCTCACACCCGCCAGAATGGCTGTCATCAATAACTCAACAAGCAACGGTATTGGCTGAGATGTGGCGAAAGGGAACTTCATGCACTCTTGGTGGGATGGTAAAGTGGTGCAGCCACTATGGACTGGGTGACAGGAATATGAGTGTCCACTGGACTGTGATGTTTCTTAATACCTCACACATATGTTAAGAATATTTGCTTCTAAGAAACCCTGTTTTAAGGAGTGCCAGCTGCCTACGGATCACAGGCTGACACCAGCCCACTTTCCTTCAGTGAAGGCGCCAATCGCGAAGCATTGCTGGGTGAGCATCCCAGTGAGTGAGCTGCCACATTCGGAGTAATCAATCCAAACTCATTTTATATGAGTTTGTAAAACTTTTTTAGGATTAAAATTCACTGATGTTCTAAGACGCTGATCCCTGAATCAATTTAAGTGCTGCTCTGTTGGTTTTTAGGAACAACTGGCGTTTAGAATGCCACCTGAACAATAAAGAGCTTCCCTATGTAAGCTTATGTCTGGGGAGGTTTTCGCTGCCACAGAGAGAAGGTTCTGTCTGCTTCCTCAGATTGCTACACACATCACACCCTCAACTTGAGCCTCACAGGGAGAAGAGGTGCCTCTTCAGCTTATGAGATAGAGGAGACAAGTGAACAAAGATGGAAATGCCCTCTGCAGCACAGAGGTCTAGAACTTTCTGTAAAGAACGACATATTCTTCAGAACATCAATAAAGGAGATCGTTCATGATTTTGCTGCTGTCGGGAATCTTATTAGAACTTGGTTATGGTAACATGTATTTGCAACACCCTCAATCTTTCTACCTTCAGTTTTGGGGGCAGGGAAGAAGGAAGAGATGTAAACATGTAAATCTTTTTTTATTATGATTAAGGTATTATATGTGTACATATATTACCATTGTCCCCCCCCACCCCACACCCATACATGCCCTCACCCCCCAGAGTTTTGCGTCCATTGGTTATGCTTATATGCATGCATACAAGTTCTTCGGTTGATCTCTTATCTCCCCCACCTCTCCTTAACCTTCCCTCTGTAATTTGACAGTCTGTTTGATGCTTTACTGTCTCTGTATCTATCTTTTTGTTCATCAGTTTATAATGTTCTTTATTATCCATAAATGAGTGAGATCATAAACATGTAAATCTTGATGCAGGTCCAAAGATCCAGAATTCTCATTCTCTCTCCATTCTCTCTCCCTTCCCTTCCCTTCCCTCCCCTCCCTTCCCTTCCCCTCCCCTCCTCTCCCCTCTCCTCTTCTCCCCTTCCCCTCCCCTCCCCTTCTTTCCCCTTCCCTTCCCTTCCCTCTCTCTGTCTTCACATAGAGAGAATTTTAGGCATCAAAACATTTCAGCTTGCTTAAGAAACATTCCTCATAAAATGCAAATAAATAACTCAAGCACTAGTGATCTAAATATGATTTAGAAATGTTTTTAGCCCTAGAGCTCTTATATCATTGCTTGATTTTTTTTGTTAGGTCTTAAAAAAGGTAAAACGAAGTGTGGAAACCATTGTTAAATGATGGGAATTAAAATCTGAATTTGTAAGTCTACTGAGATTTCTTCAAGAGGTTGCTAAAACCTGAGGGGACCTTCCATTAATGCTGTGCATTGGCAGGACAGCTATCTGTACTTTTCTGAAAATGTGCCTAAATGTCTGTGCAATGGCCTGATTTATCTGACATTTTAAAGTTTATTTATCTTTGATTCTATGTGCTTTCAGTTTCTTTTTTTAAAACTTCTCACCCAAGGACATGCTTTGGTGAAGAGGGAGAGGGAGAGGGAGAGGGAGAGGGAGAGGGAGAGGGAGAGGGAGAGGGGGAGAGGGAGAGGGAGAGGGGGAGGAGGAGGGGGAGAGGGAGGGGGAGGGGAGGAGGAGGGGGAGGGAGAGAGAGAAACATTGATGTGAGAGTGAAACATCAATCGGCTGCCTCCTACATGCACCCTGACAGGGATGGAACCCGAAACTTAGGTATGTGCCCTGACCAGGAATCGAACCCATGACCTTTCCATGTACAGGACAATGTTCCAACCAATTGAGCCACACTGGGCAGGGTGTGCTTTCAGTGTTTTAAAGACAATTGTCCTATAACCACAAGGCTTCTAGGAAAAAGTTAGCTTTCATAGCTACATTCAAACTGAAGCCCAAGAGCGACCACCACTTCCAGGACAGAGCCCTGTTTGTCCTGTCCTTTGCTATGTATCTGGAAGCTTTACATAAAGCAAAGTCAGAACTACTCATGTTTCCTTCCTCATGTCCACAGGCAGCTCCTCGAGGGTTTTGGTGTATTTACAACAGGTCTAAGCACCGAGGCAAGCTCTCATGAATCAGAAGAGTGCCTGCCAGTGTTCCGTTCGAGGCAGGGCACTCTGAGCCATCTCCACAGGGAACAGTTTACAGTGTGTTCCACCATTTATGTTCTTTCTTGAGCAACAGTTGACCCCTTACCATTCATGTAATTTAATTATTTGTTAAATATGTAAATATAGCAAAAAAAAAAAAAAAAGGCCATGAATAAAAAATTTGTCCACCCACTAAAACCTCTTCAGTGTTTAGCCCAGAGTGGTGCAGAGTTTGGGCTAATCCACCCTTCAATTACAGCTCAGAGCGAAGTTTAATTCTGCTCTTAAGAGTCTTTTCATCCTGCTCACTTACAAACAATGAGACTACGCCGATTTGAGTAGTCATTGAACCTGGAACTCTCACGCGCCCACTAGAAGAGGCTGTGGTAGCAACACAGGCCTGGTTTTCATTTGGGACTTATGTGTGTGCTTGGGTCATCAATGGGCATCGGCTAAATCGGATTCTGGAATGAGCACTGAGACACAGCTGCTCAAGGCAGAATTTAACGTGCCAGTAGACTGATAGCTTCTTCAAATGAACATATATACACACAGAAGCAATACTGAATCTGAATAGTGGTAAAGACTATGTAACGAGTAGCACGCCAGTTAGGGATACCATAGGCGTATCCTTAGCTGGTGGGTCTCTATTCTGGGCCTGGAATGTTGGTTCATCTGTCAACTAGGTCCACCTGACTCAAATATCTATTTTTAATTATACAAGAATGGGTTATTTAATTATGAAAAGAGAAAGGAAATGAAATTAATATTTGTTTAGTATCTATTACATATTAGACCCTGTGCTAGGTGATTTATTTGCATTTATTTAATTCCTACAATAATTCCATGAAATCGGTGTATTATCTCATTGTACAGATAAGAAAACTGAGGTTTAAAGAAACTAGGTTAACTCTTTCATGGTCAAAGGAGTCGGGATTCACCCAGGACCTCAGCACTCCAAAGTGTTATGGATTCTTTGAAAACAGGTGGGTCTATAGTATAACATGAGAACTATATACAGTTTTCTAGAAGTAAATATAAGAGTTAGTATGAGCAACACACTACAAATGAAGTACAACAGTAATGTCCAATCTCTCCACTTTCCCATTAGAAAGTGGTAAAACCTTAAGCAGAGTGCAGGCAAGAGACAACGCTGTCTGGGACGGTTTGAATCATCCTCTTTTCATCATCCCAGTCGCCTGCAGTTTTCCCAAATGACATGCTACAAGCCTGAAAAAGCCTTTATTACTTTCTGCCGAGAATTCTCAATTTGTCTGTCTGCAATTTCTCCAAGTTCTGACTTAAACCAGAGTCTTCATCAACTGGACTTCTAAACTTTCTTATATGCTGCAAACTTAAAAGGATAGGCTGCCCTGGCCAGTGTGGCTCAGTTGGTTGGGAGTCATTCTGTGCACCTAATTGAAGTCTTTTCTTGGGCATCATTGGTCAATTCCCCAGTCAGGGCACATGCCCAGGTTGTGAGTTCGATCCCCGATAGAGGGTGTGCAGGAGGCAGCTGATCAATGAATTAGACTGCTGTCTAAATGCTTTCTGAAGCATTAGGCAAAAGAGATTCCAGAAATTGGAAGTGGGGAAAGCAGAATACTAGGAAAAATCTATCTCCAATTTTTTCTAGTTCAATGTAGTAGTCAAAGCTATTCAAGGAAGAACTGATCAAGGAGATTTGACATAGGAACTATGGACCACATAAAATTAGTCAATGAACCTAATGAAACTACCATGTGAATCACAAAAGCAGCAAAACTATCAGGAACGTAATAAACTTTCAAAAGCATCAACATTTGAAATGAACCCGGTACCAAAATTGTAACCCGGTATCAACCTTTTCCACTCCAGAAACTCATGTTAAATGCCTTACAAAACCTATGTAGGATATGCAGGATGTTCCTGTTTCAGAATATTTTCTTACAGAGTTGCCCATAGGAAACAAGGTCATTGCTGATTAAGTGGCTATTAATTTCAGATGAATATAAAAAGAACAATCATATTGTGACTCTGGAGGATATTTCTTTTTTTAATATGTTTTTATTAATTTCAGAGGAGAAGGGAGAGGGAGAGAGAGAGAATCATCGATCAGCTGCCTCCTGCACACCCCACACTGGAGATCGAACCCGCAACCCAGGCATGTGCCCTGATCGGGAATCGAACTGCACCCTCCTGGTTCATAGGTTGATGCTCAACAACTGAGCCATGTGAGCCAGGCTGGATGATACTTCTTATTTTAATCATGCCACAAAAGATGTGCAGCCGAGGGGTTTAAAAAATGGTGGCTATATTTTAGTTTTAATCATCTTTATGACTTTCTTTGGAACTCTCTCTCCAAATCATAGAGTCAAATGGTTTCAGAGCTGGAAGTTGCATTATCAAGGTCATCTGGCCTTTTATAGAAGAGAAAACAGATCCAAAGAGGCTGCATGTCATGCAGAATGCCCCCCATATGATTACTGCTGCACTGCAGGTTGTTATTTTTTTTTTATTGTGGTAAAGTACACATAACATAAAATTTAACATCTTAACCATTTTTTAAGCACACAGTTGAGTGGTATTAAGTACATTCACACTGTTTGTGCAACCATTTTGTGCAACCATCACCACCATCGATCTCCAGAATTCTTTTTATCTTACAGAAACTCCCCATCTCCCCCACCCCCTAGCTTCTGGCAACCACCATTGTGCTTTCTGTCTTAATGAGTTTGACTGCTCCAGATACCTCATATAACTGGAATCATACACTACTTGGCTTATTTCCTTGAGCATAATGTCCTCAAGGTTCATCCATATTGTAGCATGAGTTGGAATTCCTTTTCTTTTTTGAAAATTTATTTCTCAATTACAGTTGATGTACAATATTATATTAGTTTCAGGTCAGGTGTACAACTAGTGTAGTGATTATACATTTATATGATGCAGTGATTATACATTTATATACCTTGCAAGTATTCACTTCATTAAGTCTAGGACCCTTCTGATGCCATAAATAGCTATTACAATACTCCTGACCACATTCTCTATGCTGTACTTTACATTCCCATGACTAATTTTATAACTGGCAATTTGTACTTCTTAATCCCCTTTACTTTTTTACCCATACACCCAACCCCCTCCTATCTGGGCAACCATTAGTTGATCTCTGTATCTATGTACTGATGCATTTGTAACTAGAAATAATGGATTCCAATTCCCATAAAAACATATTACCTGTTCTGTTCAAGATTAAATGTGTACAGGTTATCCTTGCTTTACACAGTTCAAATATGAAAAAAAAAATTTGGTTACCACAGATTAGTTAAATGATACCACTCACAGCACAACATGGTTCAGATTTCAGTTATCAGAATGTATTAACTGTCACTGCATAACGTGAACACGCTACAGCTAGCTCTCCATCCACAGATCACTGTGTAAAGAACAGATGAGCATCATGATCACTTCTTTCAAAATCTGCTGGTGATTGGTCACCCCACAGCTGTTATCCACACAGACAGCAAGCCATGCAGTTGTGTTGTGGCCTATCTCCCAGAAATACGTATACAACAAGAAGAGGGAACCAGCCAGCCAACAAAGGTAAAAAGAAATGCAGAATGACAGTGCTGGAAGTAAAATGTGAATTTACCATAAATGCAGGTATAAAAGGAACAGCTGCTGGTGGAAATGGGGACCCTGCTGCTGTTCGATATTCCTGACACACAGGCAAGTTCATCAACATAAAGGAGGAAAGTGGTTGTGATGAACAGGAAGAAGCTGTCCCAGAGGAAATAATGCCGACAAAAAGTTTTTACACTAAAGGAATTCTCAGTGATAATTCACAACACTGAAAGCATAAAGGATAAAATGCTGGAAGCTGACACACACTAAGAAAGGAGTATGACCATGTATCAAGGCACAGAGAAAGTTCTTGCTCCGTATCAGAAACTACAGCACAAGAAGACAGACAGCAAGCATGTTAAAACTACTCTTGATAAGTTTTACAAAGAAATAAAACACTTTAATTCTCAAATGTTTCTGATATTTTAAATTACAGTATATTAAATAAGTATTAGTTTTACTATTATTTGTCATTTCCCTATTGTTTATAATTGATAATATGAGAGTGTTTAGTGCTTTGACAAAAAAAACGTTTACAGGTCAGGAAACAATGGTAATTTTTCCATTAGTAGGGCTAACCCAAAATAAAATCTCCTTTTTACTTCTGGTAGAAGCTAACTGAAACTTAGGTTAGGGGTGAGGAGCTCCTACAAGCTAGGGGAATTAAGAGAGATTATTACATTTCCTTAATTAGAAGCAACCCCCATATCTTGGGAGTCCCCAGGGTGTTCCAGGGATCGATCCATCATGACAACACTGTGAGACAGGGAGTAGTGACTTGTCCAAGCCACTTGGCAGAGCTCAATTCCAAAACCGGTTCTCCAGACTCCAAGCCACCCTCTCTGCCCACCCCTCCTCCGCCTGCCCAGTCCTCTGATGGAAGGACGGCAACTCTTATGACGGATGGATATTCCTACATCAGAATCCATAATAAACAGCAGTGGCAAGTAACATCTTTGTGGGAATGTTGGCACGGGACTATTAACCAACGGCCAGACCAATCATAATTCATACTCCTGCCTCTCAAGGAAGAAAATATGTGTATTCTACATTACTTATTTATTTTTCAGTATGCAATATTTAAAGGCAATGGGTATTCTTCTTTAAAGCCATGGTCCTTCCTTTCTCATCTTCTGCCTGATCTAGAGCCTAGGATGCCCTCACCTAATAAATCAAAAGTCACTTCAGAATGGGCCTCATTCAAAACACACACATGCTTTGCTGGTCTGGGCCTCTCTAGCACATCTATGCTCGTAGTTCCCAGGTCGGCAACTCTTCTATTGGATCCTGAGCTGTTTTAAGTCGAATCCATAGGCCTCTTTCACAGCAAGGAAGCCCCCTTTGGGTCCCTTTTCAGACACAGTTCCCTTATCTAATATTTAAAGGAGAAAAAAACCCCAGAAGATTTTTAAAAGTCCCAATTCCATTTCCAGTCTTTAAGGTGTTTTAAAGGCTCGAAGATCATCGAGGGAAGATCATCCATAACACCGTTTGTTCTGGTAGCCGGTGGCAGGGAAGCATGTTGCCTGTTGGAAACAGTGGCAGACGGCCAGCTATCTGTAGAAAACGATTTTCAAAGGCTGCACAGAACAGAAATATTGTGGGGCACAAAGTGGTGCATTTCTCAGTGATACCACTTCTAATAGCGTTTAGCGGCTTCTTCCATGTAACTGAGAGGGGGAACTCATGGAGTTAAGTAAGTGAAAAAACAAAACAAGGTAAAACCCTTAGTATCAATCTCTACTTCCAGGTATATAAATTAATAAACATTTTATCACATCATCAGTTGATAGTGGCCATAGATCAACCATAAGGGACAGAATTAAGGCACAGTTAAAACTTAAAATTCCATGTAGTACCATCAGCACCTCATGTCCATGTTAATGTAAGCAAATAATCCGGACTTAGACAACATAACTCTGCTGTCGCCCTTCATTCTCAAGCATTTCCTCACCCTATTTCTTTCTATTACAGCAAGTCTTTGTTGCATCCACTAACCGACAACAACCACCTGGGCAGAAAGTTCCTGAAAGGTAGAAAGGACACCGCCCGCCCTCACCTACCCCAACTAGCCTGTGGGGAGCTGTGTGATGAGAACGGAGCTCAGCCTGTCAACATGGGGCTGCTCCATGGATGACCACACAGGCCTGAGACGATTCCCAGAGAGCTGAGCTCTCTAAGGACGCTGGGAGAAGGTCAAGATCCCCCCAAAGTATTAACCAGTTAACTACCACATGTCCAAAACGAAAACCATCCCCACATGCCACGATATTTTGAATTTAATTTAAAAAAGCAATTTGCAACAAATATTATAAAAATAACTATATTACAATTCGGGTGTTCTTAAATATTTTCAGCTGAAACTTCTCACAAAAAAATGATTTTAAAGTTGGTCAGGGCTACCACTTAGGGAAAACATTTTTTTTATAGACGCGCGTGGCGTGTGGGGAAGGTCTGCCGCTTGCGTCTACAGATGCTCACGGCGTACAATGGGTTAAGAAGATCTGTTTCATAGGCAGAACCCCTTCCTAGGCTTGGCCCAATCTTCTCGGTATAAGTCCCCTTTAATGTCAACCCTGTGGATTCCATGGCACACGCTGGCTGCAAGTGAATGAAGAAGGGGGTAGGTCAGGTAGGGCTTAGAGCCCAATTCAAGCTACCTTAACATTTATATTTGGAAATGTAGTCGATTGCCAACGGTTTCGTCTCCCTTCACAATTAAAACTCAAAATTCCATGTAATACCATCAGCACCTCATGTCCACGTTAATACAAGCAAATAATCCTGACTTGCCGGCTAGAATAAACTTCACACACAAAAATGTGGTAGTACACAGGTCAATAATTAATATTCAATGATGGGTGTGTAAAGAAATGAGTATAACTTAAACCCAAATAAGAGCATTTTAGAAAAAAAAAAAGATCACAAAATGTACCACAATACAGTCCTAAGAGCTTGCTAACAATCAGGGCCAACACCAAGACTTATTAGCTCCATGAAGGACGTCAGAAGATCTGACATCAACTGATAATAGTAAGTCACTTTGGTAGTAACAGCATAAAACACACATGACATGAAACTTTGAATCAAGAGCTAAGGAAAACATAAGGCAAGCTGGTCCTAGGAACAGATGGAGTGGTTTTCCAAACCCTATTTGGAAAACTTATGGGATGAATATATGGTACTGTACTTTAGTACTAATTCAAAGCCTTCTTAATATTTTTAGCATTACCCAAATATTTTACTTTCCAACCCACATTAGCCTATTATGCTTACCCAGAACTTCTACACTGTGTACAGTACTAATTTTAAAAAGGTTTCAGCCCAGTAGAATAAAAGAATTTCAAGTATTATGTTTTCTTAGGTTAGAAGCATCAAAGACACATTTTAGTACAATTTCAAATGCTCCACGATATTATTTGAGTTGCGAAAAACCTTGAAATAAAACATCCTTCACTGTGGAATGCCCCTTGTATTTATCATGAATTAAAACAAATTCAACAGAAACCAAAACCCATGTCTTTTGTCTGCCCCTGATTCTTACAAAAAGAGAGGCGCATGTGTGCTTGAACGTGTGAGGATATTTGTGCATATCACACACACACACACACACACACACACACACACACACACACACACACACGGGCACTGCGCTTTTCCTCCTCTTAATCTGGCCTTTCAGGTCTCTTTGTGGATTAATACCTGCCCACCTGGCTGGCAGACCTTTCACAGTGTGCCCTTCAAGATGAAAAAAGAGGAATCAGCACAGTTTGAAAACAGACAATGACAACCCCATGGCGGGCTGGAGAGAGAAAGGAACTAAGGGCAAGACCCAGACAGACACACTAACAGAGACACTCTCAAGGAAACCGCTTCCAACCAGGGTCTGGGGCTATGCAGCTAATCAGGCAGGTATTCAGCTCTTCACTTCTGCAGACTTGCTTAGCATCTAAATCGGCTGTCTGCCCAGGAGGATGAGGTAATGTCTAGGTTTAATGCCAAAATCTCTCTCACTGGCAGGACACATCGGGTAAATATTTCTACTGCAGGAGACCACATTCATTTAACGCTGCTGCCAGTTTTATTATTGTTATTATGCTCATTAATATTAATACTTAGCCACCATACCTGTTTAAGATTGAAAATGGGAAAGGAAGGGTTTTTGCTGCCATCATGTCAGCAGGCAATGGGAGGAAGAGAGTAAGCCTCCCACTCCACTCCCCACCCCCGTTTTCCCTGACAATGACAGCCACAGCACTGACCTCCTGCAACCCCTTTCACACACGGGGGCCGCACGGAGACCCGTTCCCCCTGCCACACCTCTGCTGGTGGCTCTGAATCTGGAACCCCCCGGGGTTGATCCCCATTTCATCCTGTCAGTGAGCGTGGGTGAAGAAGGGGGTGGGGCAGGTAGGGCTTGGAGCCCAATTTAAGCTACCTTAACACTTATAATATTTGGAAATGTAGTTGATTGCCAATGGTCTCATCTCCCTTCTTATAAAAAAAATCTAAATTTGCTACACCATTGATTTTGATTTGGGATGACCTTTTTTTCTGACCTCACAAATAAGGGCACCATGGTGCTGACCTATACCAATAGGTCGCATAAATTGTTCCTTGGTGATATGTCTCTGGTTACTGTCAACAATAGGCATTCATGTTGAAGCATATTATCTCACAGAAACATTTACAGAAATGCTCACGGCTTCTTTAATTTAAAGAGTCCCTGTTGTTACTGGATGAGGTCTCTGACATCAGCCTTACTCAGTAAAAAG
The DNA here is from genome assembly GCF_951640355.1 of Cnephaeus nilssonii. Classification (NCBI taxonomy): domain Eukaryota; kingdom Metazoa; phylum Chordata; class Mammalia; order Chiroptera; family Vespertilionidae; genus Cnephaeus; species Cnephaeus nilssonii. The sequence goes on along the minus strand of NC_137082.1, from coordinate 64,281,939 downwards.
ATGGGACTTTTTGCCCGGTGGTGTGGCTCCGTGGTTCATTTTTGGCCCATGAACCAGGAGGTCACAGTTCGATTCCTGGTCAGAGAACATGCTCAGACTGTGGGCTCAATCTCCAGCAGGGGGTGTACAGGAGGCAGCTCACCAATGATTCTCTCTCATCATTAATGTTTCTATCTCTCTCTCCCTCTCTTTTCCTCTCTCTAAAATGAATTAAAAAAATTTTTTTTAAGATGGGACTTTTAATCTGGGAGTCAGCAACTGAATGTCAAACTTCACATGAGTTCACAAAGGACCACCTAGAAGGGAAAATCATACTCTCACAATCTTATTCCTGTCACCAAAATGTTGGGAATAATGCTTCCCTCCCATAGGCGTTATTCCAGGGAGGGGGCAAGAAAGCATGATACCAAGGCAAAACCCCAAAGTATTACATGTGAACAACAGGGAAGAACATCTGAGACCTGAAGAGAGAGGGAGAGAGAGAGAGAGAGAGAGAGAGAGAGAGAGAGAGAGAGAGAGAGAGAGAGAGAGAGAGAGAGACCTCTGCACTCTAATATCACCTACATCACCTCACAGGAAGGAGGAGCTCTGGAGAAGGGAGTCAGGAGACATGTGCAGGAAGGGAAAATACTGGTAAACAGAGATGCTATTCTGTGCTTGATTAGGGCCAGCCCAACCCAGCTAGATGCTAAGATCTCATATCCAATGACTCTAAGAGGTTAGCTGAATATTTGTTAGAATTTGTTAAAAACAACCCTCTGTTAACAAAGAGTTTGGAGTTATTCCTAACATTTCCAAGTTTCAGAGTCTTGGGCAACATGTGTAAACCTGATATGTGCTTCTAAATGGGAAACCAAAATTACCTGTGAATCAGGAAGACTGCAGGTGGGAACTGGAGATGGGGATATAAGAAATGGTGATTTTTTTATTGTTAGAAGGATGAAAACCTGGCTGCTTCCAATATTGGAAAGAGAGTTGAGAGTGAAAAAGAAAGGGGATTGTGGAGGTTTTCCACAGCTGAGGAAGGTGTGTGGTCAGAAGAATTTCTTCAATATCATTTTTACCCGGGCTTCCTTCCATTGTGATAAAAGAAAAGTGAGGCTCCCAAAATGTGTTTTGATCTGATATTCTGACATGAAAGCCACTTGCACCTTCTTTGGGGCTTAGTGAACTTTTTTTGAAAAATGGTAACAATTAAGACAGGTAAAATGGTACAGTAGTCACCCTATCAAAAATGCTAGAAGAACCCTTTCTGCAAGCTGTAAAAAAAAAAAAAAAGAGCTAACTAAAATTCCCTAAGAAGTCTAAACTTTAGTTAGAATGCTCATTATGATTCAGACAATAGGCTGAATGGAAATTACTAATAAATTGAACATTATGGCTTTAAAACTCATTAATGCATCTTACTGCATTTCCTGAATACATGCACTTTTAATGTTTTGTTTAGCTAATAAAAATACAATTTTATTATATTATTTCTTGACATTCAATTTTACTTTATATTAGTTTCAGGTGTACACACCATAGTAATCAGATAACCACATGATCTACAAAGTGATCCCCTGATAATTCAAGTACCCACCTTGCACCATACATAGCTATTATAATATTATTAATTATAGTCTCTGTGCTGTACTTTATATTCCTATGACTATTCTGTAACTACCAATTTGTATTTCTTAATACCTTCACCTTTTTCACCCAGCCTCCTTCCCCTCTGACAATCATCACTTTGTTCTCTGCATCTGAGTCTGTTTCTGTTTTAGTTGTTTATTTTGTTCTTTAGACTCCACATATAAGGGAAATTATATGGTATTTGTCTTTCTCTGTCTCATTTATTTCACTTAGCATAATAACCACAAGGTGCATCCATGTTGTCGCAAATGGTAAGATCTCATTTTTTTGGTATGGCTAAGTAATATTCCATTGTATATGAACTGGGCAAAAGCAGGTTTACAGTTGCGAGTGTGCGAAAGTTTATTCTTGTATTATTAGTTTGTGTTACACTGTAAACCTACTTTTGCCAAGCCCTGTATATATACCACAGCTTTTTTTTATCCACTAGTCCAATGGTCGGCAAACCACGGCTCGCGAGCCACCACGGTTTGCCGCTCTGTTGACTAATGAGTTTGCCAACCACTGCACTAGTCTATTGATAGATACCTAGGTTGCTTCCATATCTTGTCTATTGTAAATAACACTGCAATGAACATAGGGGTGCCTGTATCTTCTTGAATTAGTGTTTTAAGTTTCCTCAGATATATACCCAGAAGTGGGATTGCTGGGTCATAAGGCAGCTCCATTTTGACATTTCTAAGGAAACTCTACACTGTTTTCCACAGTGGCTGCACCAATTTGCATCTCCATTGACAATGCACAAGGGTTCCCTCGTCTCCAGATCCTCACCAATGCCTGTTGTTTGTTGATTTATTGAAGACAGTCTAACAGGTGTGAGGTAATACCTTGTTGTGGTTTTAATTTGCATTTCTGTGATGACGAATGATGTTTAGCATCTTTTCATATGTCTATTAGCCGTATGTATGTCCTCTTTGGAGAAATGTCTATTCAAGTCCTCTGTTCATTTTTTAATTAGATTGGGGGTTTTTGGTGTTGAGTTGTATAAGTTTTTTATAAATTTTGGATGTTAACCCCTTACTGAATGTATCATTAGCAAATATTTCTCCCATTCAATAGGTTGTTTTTTGAAATTTTGTTAATGGTTTTCTTTGCTGTGTAAAATCTTTTTAGTTTGATGTAGTCCCATTTGTTTATTTTTTCTTTTGTCTTCCTTGCCCAAGGAGACATATCAGAAAAGATATTGCTAAGAAAATGTCAGAGAATTTACTGCCTATGTCTTATTCTAGTTTTTTATGTTTTTGTTTTTTGTTAATCCTCACCTGAGGATATTTTTTTCCATTTTTAGAGAGAGTGGAAGGGAGGGAGGGAGAAAGAGAGAAACATCCATGTGAGAGATACACATGGACTGGTTGCCTTCTGCATGCACTCATACTGGGGCGGGGATCAGCCTGCAAACCAGATACGTGCCCTTGGCCAGGAATTAAGCCTGCAACCTTTCAGTGTGCTGGCCGATGCTCTAACCACTGAGCACACCATCCAGGGCTATTCTAGGAGTTTTATGGTTGCAGGTCTTACATTTAAGTCTTTAATCCATTTTGAGTTTATTGAATATGGTGTAAAAAATGGTCATTTCATTTACTGCATCTACCTGTTCAGTTATCTCAACATCATTTATTGAAGATACTGTCTTTACTCCACTATATGTCCTTGCCTTCTTTGTCATATATTAATTGATGATATAGGCATGGATTTATTTCTAGGCTCTCTATTTTGTTCCATTGATCTATGTGTCTGTTTTTACAGCAATATCATGCTGTTTTGATGAATACAGCTTTGTAGTATACTTTATTAACAGCTAGCATGATACCTCCAAATTTGTAATTTTTTCTCAAGATTGCTGTGGCTATTTGGAGTCTTCTTTGGGTCCATATAAATTTTTGGATTATTTGTCCTAGTTCTGTGAAAAATGGCATGGGTATTTTGACAGGGACTACATTAAATCTATAGATTGCTTTAGGTAGTATGGACATTTTAATGATGTTAATTCTTCCTATTCATGAGCACAGTATGTGCCTCCATCTATTTGTATCTTCAATTTCTTTCTTCTGTCTATACCTTTTCAAGTACAGGCCTTTTACCTCCTTGGTTGAATTTATTTCTAGGCATTTCATTATTTTGATACAATTATAAATGGAACTGATTTTATTTATTTGGGTCTTCTTTTTTTTCTTGTTGAATGTGGTTAAAGGTTTATCAATCTTGTTTATATCTTTTCAAAGAACAAGTTCTTGGTTTCATTGATTTTTTTTTTTGTGAGTTTTTTAGACTCTATTTTGTTCATTTCCATGATGATCTTTATTATTGCTTTCCTTCTACTCACTTTAGGCTTTGTTTGTTCTTCTTTTTTTAGTTCCTTTGGGTATATAAAGTTAGATTATTTTGATATTTTTTTAACAGGACTGTATTGCTACGAATTTCCCTCTTAGGAATGCTTTCCTTGTGTCCCATAGATTCTGATTTGCTGTGTTTACTTTTCATTTGTTTCAAGATATCTTTTTATTTCTTCTTTGATCTCACTGGTAGCCCATTCATTGTTTAGTAGCATGTTATTTGACCTTCATGTGTTTGTGAGCTTTTCAGTTTTTTCTTGTGAGTTCTAGTTTCATACTATTGTGTTGGAAAAGAGTTCTCGATATGATTTCAATCTTCTTAAATTGACTGAGACTTGTTTTGTGCCCTAACATGTGGTATATCCATATGCACTTGAAAAGATGTATATTCTACTGCTTTGAGTAAAATGCTCTAAAAATATCAATTAATTCCATCTGTTCCAATGTGTCATTTAAGGCTGCTGTTTCCTTATTCATTTTCTGTCTGGAAGATCTATCCATTGCTGTCAATGGAGTGTTGAAGTCCCCTCTATAACTGTACTAGAGGCCCAGTGCACGAAATTCATGCACTGGTAGGGTCCCTAGCAGCTGCCGGCCGCAGGTCGGGTACTCCCTCCCTTCCCCCAGCTGCCTGCCTGCTGCCGCAGCCTGGGGCCTCCCTCCCTTCCCCCAGTGGGCCGCCCCCTGGTCGAACTCCTGGACGAACTCTTGCATACTACACTTTCATTACATAGGATCTCTCCATTTATGGCCATCAATATTTGCTTTATATATTTAGGTGTTCCTATGTTGGTTGCATAACTGCTTACAAGGTTTAATCCTCTTACTGGATTGATCCCTTTTTCATTAGGTAATGTCCTTCTTTGTCTCTTCTTGTAGCATTTGTTTTAAAGTTTATTTTGTCTGATATAAATATTGCTACCGCAGCTTTTTTTTTTTTTTCATTTCCATTTGCATGAAATATCTTTTTTCATCCGTTTATTTTCTTTGTCTTTTTATCTGAAGTGATCTCTTGGAGACAGCATATATATGGGTCTTGTTTTCTTATCCATTCAACTACCCTTGCAACACTTAATCCATTTACATGTATTGATAGATACATAGTTATCATTTGATAGATACATATTATCATTTTATTATTCATATTTATGAATACACAATTTTGAAAGATTATTAATTCTAACTTTTGTGCTGCTTGGTTACCTATCTTCAACCACTGAGGTACCAGTTGCAAGGTTGGCCACCTTCAGATTTGCTAAAGCAAATAAATGTGTGAGCATGACATTTTATACTATGTGGGTTTAATTTGGCTTACATTAATGCAGTGGTTTGGACATAAATCCTGAAATTACACTCTTTTCCTCTGACCTCGTAATCCCTTTAGTAACCTCAACTATGGAGACTTTGACTGTAATACCAACACCAAGAGTCAGATTTCTATGATGTCCTTCTCTCTGAAACCATCGAATGTTATGACCCAGTTCAGTGCCAATTCTTGACTCTCCCTAACTCTAAACACTCTAAATTTAACTGGATATTTTACAGGCTGAATTCTGATCTCTTCTGCTCTTCACCCCCACTGGGAACATGGCTTAACTTACACAGCAAAGACTTAGGTTAGATGAAAAGATAGAATTAATATTTTCAACAAAAGACTTGTGCTACTGACTTTGGAAACCTCATCCCCTGAAAATCTTTTAACAGAATCAAGAGGGAGGATGAGAGGGTCATCCGTTCACCCCCCACCTTCAAGCAAGACCCTACGAAAATCACTCTGGGCGGTGAGGCTGCCTTATTTTTAAGGTGTGATGATTTTTTTGTTTTGTAGAGAAGCAGATTCCACAATCTTCCTTAATAACTGACTCTAGTTCCTGACAGTCTTCATGACTCAGGATTCATTTCCTTGCGCTTAACCTAAACCTTCAAAGCTGCCCCTATGCTCACTCCCCCCTGTGCTCTCATTGGTTCTGATGCAAAGCAGCTGGCACCTGTCCCCTCTGCATGATCACTCTTCCCGCTCCTCCAGACGCAGCCAAATATCCTCCAGGCCAAGAAGGGGAGGCCGGAGGGATGGCAGGAGAATCTAAAAGAGCCTGCAGTTTGATACAGAATTAAAAGAGGGACCTTAAAGGGCATGGGTAGGGAGGAAAAATCAACAGGGAAAAATTCCACCAAGAGGCCAGCAGGTGAAGGCAAAGGCAATGTGACTGGGTTAGGAGATGAATGGAGACCTTTGAGTTTGCTTACATTTTTTAAAAGAACAGTGCTAGGTGAGGCATATAATCCCTCTGAGTGTCAGCTACCATCTCAGTACACAATGAATAACTTAATTGCCTAAAGAAAGTGGGCTAGATCCCAATGACCTTAGACGTCCTTTCTTGTTCTAGAATTTTTAATTTTATTAACCCATACCTGACCTACCTTGACTACTCTAAAGATTATTGACCCAATTCTGAGAAACAGCTAAGGGAAGATTTCAGAATCCTTGATGTACGTCTTTCCTGTGTACTCAACCACATTAGTAGTCACAATCGCCTTTCAAGAAGACCATTTCACGCACACTTCAGCCAAGGAGAAAAACAGACCCTTGTATTTCCTGTAAAAGATAAATAAATGGACTCACTGCAAGTGACAGCACCAAACTATTTCTTATGTTCATGAATAGAAAACATTTTGTTGACAAAAGGCAGGCTTAGAGAAATAGATGAGATACATCTACAGTTTCACTTGTCAGTAAAATGTTAAGCTCTGAGATTTTGTCAACTAAAGAACAAAAGTGATTTGTGTTCAATTCCTTCCTCAATTCCGGATTCCCCTCCCCCAGCTACATTCACATTTTTGACCCTGGAATGGAAACTGTTCCCTAATTTACAAAATGAGGCCATTAGACCAAATGATTTCTGATTTCCACTCCTGTGATGAAACTCTATATTTATAGATGGAGGTTGGAATTTTAATACTCTTTCCTCAGAATTCCACTACACAAGCCCTTCTCAATAGTCCCATACATTTACATTAAGAGGTCATTTTCTCAATGATTTACTCGCTGTGAAAACTTGGTGAACTTGGAAATCTCTCCTCAATGCCAAATAAGACCTTAAGAACTATTGTAACTGCCGTGCTGGGAGGCTGGGGTCGCTAGGGTTGAGTTATAAAGGGTTGAGTCGTTCTTAAACTGAATATAGTCCATTAGGTTCACTCACTATTGTAACAGCAGGGAAAAAAAAAGTGTTTCTTGAAAGACATGTACAGAGAGAAGACACCAAATTATAAATTATCATTTTACAAGATTTGTGTAACAATCATTTCATCATTCATTGATAAGCCTATATCCTAGGAGGCAGTGGGGGACACCCAAACTTCTTAAAAGTTACATATTTTCTTACAGGTTAAATAAGTTCCCACTATAAATGTCATTTATTTAATGCATATTATCTGTAATATAGGCACACTGTGAACATGAATTATAAGAAAAGTATATTTGGCCCAGGCTGGTGTGGCTCAGTGGTTGAGTGTCAACCCAGGAACCAAGAGTTCATGGTTCCATTCATAGTCAGGCAAATGCCCAGATTGTGGGCTCAATCCCCAGTGGGGGACATGCAGGAGGTGGCTGATGGATGATATTTCTCTCTCAATGTTTCTATCTCTCTATCCCTTTCCCTTCCTCTCTCTCTAAAAATCAATAAAAATATATTTTAAAAAAGAAAAGTATATTTTACCTGTTTTATAAAACTCGGACACAGACTTGAGAGAAGTCCTCGAGGCAGATTCTGTTTCAGTGGCCATAGGGCGCTGTGATGTCATTAAGGAAAAGCTTTCACAGACTTCAGTAACTAAGCTCCTCCCCTGAGGCCAGCTGGAAATGATCCTACTAAGCCCTCTCTCTCTATTTTTTTTTTAACTAAAGGCCCTTGAAGCGGAAGTTAGTTGAAGTTTTTATTTCCTCTCCCAGTGAACATATGCTTTTGTGTCAGACAAGCCAAAAGCCACCAGAGTTGGAGTACAGTGAGTGTCAATATTTAATCTGTCCCTTCCGTTTCCATTTTAAACCACAATGCATCATCTCGGCCTGATTCATAACGACCAACCCACTTCGTCCCTCCAACCGACGCCAGCTCTTTGTATTGCCAGGTCATGTTTGCAGTCAGCTGTCCTCCCAACAGAGGAAGATGCCGCCCGGAACCACTGCTGACGGGCTCCCTCCACAGTCCAGCATGGCAGCTGCTTTGCAGGGCCAGCCCGCCTGCCTCCACGCTGCAGGGCCCCACCTCAGCCCTCTTAGGAAGCAGGACCGCTCACACTGCCCTGCACACAGAGGAGAGGAAGCAGGGGCCCAACAGGGGCGGAGGGAAGCCCCATCTCACCAGCGTTCCTCTTCCTGAGGACACGGTGGGCTGTGACTGTGGCGTGAGCCCTGCCGCCCTTCGCCTGTCCCAGGTGCTCCTTGTCTCTGAAATAGCAGGGCCCGTAGTGCCTGGTGTCAAGCAACTGTGTTCCCTTCAGAGCCCTGCACTGGGATTTCCTGGCTCAGCACACAGAAAACCACCGAATCTTGGCCTCCCTGCATTCCTTCCTTAAAGAAGAAAAGCTCTTATGTTACGGGCCAGGCAGAGGGTTCTATGAGTTAATGAAAGGATGCTATTCAAATACTGGAAAATATTTCCAAATCATTCAAAGCAATTCCCAACTAAGAGTACCCTTCTTCTCAGAACATTAGGGACACCAAAGCCAGAAGCAGGATGGGGCGCACAGTGTAAAAAGAGGAAAATGATTTGTTTGTTTTACATAAATTATTTTTCAGTGATTAATACTTCCAAGATCTAAATTTCTCTCTGAATTTTTTTCTAGTCCAAAAAGCTGACTCTGTGGTGTAACAAACATGCAAAAAGAAATTTCATGACATTTTAAACAGAACTACAGCTGTTGTGCAAAACAAGTAAACGAAAAGATTCAAACAACGGGAAAGGAAGGCTAGCGCGTCAGGACTGGCCCTCAGACGAAGGGCACGCGCATTCCCAGCATCGGCGGGCTTATAGAAATGGTTTTAAAATTGTTTGAAACAATGAAATTTACTGGCTGTGGGCAGCCTGATTAATAACAAGGTAGGGGCTATGTTTTAGGATCTCCCTCTATTTACCACACCCTTTTGCGAAGAGGGAAGACATTTGCTTGGGGAGAGATGTCCCCTCCTCAGAGACTGCGGGAGTAGGGGAGCCCCAGGGATGGAAGAAAGTGGGAGGTGGGGCTGTGGCCCGACCTGGTGCTCCCATGGATGTCCAGATGGCAGGTACTTTGGCAATGGCCAGAGATCTCAGTCTTCTGGGGAGCAGCGAGACCCCTGCAGGGCATCTTCAATCTTAGGGTCCTGGACATGCTTCCAGCTCAGAGGTGAGTCAGGTGGGCTCTGCGCAGAGAGGCTCATGAGAGGGTCAAGCCACCCCACCTCAAGCTTTTCCTGGAATAGACTCCTTCCTTGCGGCTGTCCCAGTCTGTGAGACACCCCCCCGCCGCCCCCCGTAAGGTCAGACAGTGCCCCTTAGTCACTTTGTGTCTTTTTCAGGGAAGTGGACTGTCCTGTGGGCCAGAGGAGGAGGTGTTTGTTAAGGAGCCGCTTCCTCCTGACAGACCATGAGGGAATAAGTAGAAGCAAGCTGGAACTGGGACACAGAGGGAAGGGATACCCACTTTTGTTATACTAAGTCAAACAGGCCTTCACACTTTTTTCACCTTTACAGTAAGGCAAAGGGAAATGCTGAGCAGCAAAAGGATGTCACCTCAGGCACAGGCAACTTGGAGCTAGAGGAAAGCGTTTCAGAAAGGTGAGATTCTGTCAAGAGTCCAGGCACCTTGGGAGAAATCCCGAGTTTCTCCTTCCAGAACGCCTTGCCGGGTCGCTGAGAACTTGACAGCAGGCCGCTTACATTCAGCTCTGTATCTCTGAGTCCTCGTGGTGTCACCCTACGGTCTCCAGCCCTTCCTGGTCATTCCAGGAACATCAACACGACCTGTTTCTGGCCAGACGTGGCCTATGTGGTATACGTCTTGAAGAACAGAATGACAGATGCATTTTCAACTCCTCCCTAGGTGCTTGTATATCTTTATTAGCTCTGCTGTGGACCAACAGTGAATGGGGGGGCAAAAACTTCATGACAGCAACATAAATTATCTCTATGGTATTAATTATGCCCATAAAATACAGTAGTACAGTGCTAGAGACAAATAAGGACGCTTAATAGCCATCCATAAATTGATGGCAACAACTCTACTTCTCCCTCGGTGATTCATGCAAAGCCTCTTTGGGGAGCTCTGCAAATTCAGTGATCGACACCAGCATGCAATGCTTTGGAATGACAAGGCCCAGACCCGCGCACTGTCACGGAGTGGGGAAAGCACTGTGTGAGAAAGAGGAGATCTGTTTTCTTGGCCACTGGTTCTATATCTTCTTCCTTACCTGTAAAAAGGGTATAAAATTCACTTTGGGGCCATCTGACACTCAGTTCCTGCTGTTGTTTTTGAAGGGAGGCAAGGAGAATTAAGATATTTAAATATATATCAATACCCCTTGTCTAATTGCTCAGGAAGAGTGGTGATTTTTGCCAAGCAAAAGAATTCCTTATAATCACAATGCTAACAGGAATCTGTATTTGGGGGAAGTTGAAAGAATGGTGTTCATAAAAGAAAATGGCATGGCACAGTACAGCTGCCTGGACTCACTCACTATAGAGCCTCCCCTTGTCTATGGCACAGGAAGTGGGGGCTGGTGGCCATGGGGGTAGTGAGGGGCACTAGTTCTCCCCCTGATGTGCCCCACTCTGGCTCTCTCTGCAGGCCCCCAGCCCTCACCCCAGTCCAGCTCCCCGCTGTCTCTCCTGGAGACAGTGTCCACTGCTCTGAACATGCTCACCTCCACCACTTCTCCACCTGCAGCCTCAGAGACCTCTCACCTCCTGCTTAGACCAGGGCCAGCAGTCCTTCCCATCCCCCACCCACACCCACACCCACACTCCCTCCCTTGTGCCTGTTTTGCCTGCTCTCTCCCCTTCTCCTCTCTGTAGGCCTTCCTTCTGTTATTGGCGTAATTAGCTAGTTTATTAATATTAACAGAAAAAGAATAAAGGGAAGGCCAGACATTATAAGCGTGGTCATCTGGGCAGCTTCACCAGGAAGCTAGAGCTTCATGCTCCCCAGGGAACCATGGGTCCATTCCCTGCAGATCAGTGGGGGAAGGGATCGAACAAAGGGGGAGATGGGCACATGCGCAGTGAAGTGGGGTACATGGGGAAGGTGACTGCCTGGGGAGCAATGGGTTGGCTAGGGGATGGACCCCATCAGAAGCGCACAAAATCTTGAAAGGTTAATTAGGTAGTTTGAAGACGCTCCTGATTAAAACCCCCAGACAAAGAGTTCCCTCTCTCTGTGCTCTTGCTTGCTCTTGCCTGTGCACTTGCCTGTTCTCTCTCCACAGCCATGTGGCCTTAAGCAATGGACCCCACATGCAATGGACAGCGGCTGGGAACACAAGCTAAGCTAACCAGATACTGAACTGGACTCTAATATGGAGCAGAAATTCTGGGCAGTGGCCTTCATTCTGGCCCTGCTGAAGACAAGACTGGACTTCTTCCATGGCGAGACTTACACAGATGGGACCTTGGAAGGGGACCCCCTTATTTCTACATCATCAACAAAGCTTTGCACAAAACCCCATCAGGAAATTCTTTTCCCTGTGGCACCCCAAGATCTCCACTTCCACACGCCACTCTCTCACCCAATGCTCTACTCACCTTTCACACCCAGCTTAAACATCACTTCCTCAGGAAGGCCTTTCCTGGCCCTCCACGTTGACGATCTTATTCAGAAGCCTCCGTAATTACTTATCTAACTGCTCACCTCATCCAATGAACCCCACGCTGTGGAGGACAAATGGGACTTTGCTTATCCTGAGACCTGCAGCGTCCCAACGCCCAGCATAGGACCTGGCTTAGGGCAGGCAATTAACAAATATTTGTTGAATGAACAAACAGATGAATGATGGTGTCCGGGAACAGAACAGGGTGTCTGGAAGAGGTCTGAGTGGTGGGGGCAGGAACTGTGGGGACAGGAACTGTGACTACGGGAGCCACGCCTAGGATAGCATGCTCAACCTTGTCACATCATGTCTCCTAAGCCTTCATCTGCAGAAATCTTGCCTCCTCAGGTTTGAGCCTGAATCACCCATCTACCCAGAAAGCAATCATGGAATTAGGGGCCTCGAGGGAAGAGAGAGTTGAGGTGCAGCAGCGGGAAATGTCTCCTCATGACTCACTGCTCCCAGTCTCCCCCTTCGACGCTTCCTCAGCCATGCCTCTTCCTCGCAGGCATGTTCCCTCTCAACAGAGGCAGCGAATCCATCCATCTTAGGATAAGTGTGGAAGGTGTCAGGAGCACAGCTGTACATGCTGTCAGTCAGGCTGACGCCATCTTCAGCCCACACTGGCGTGTCTGTCTGTGGCCCGACGACGCATGCATTCACCGCTTCCAGGTCAGAGCGCCTGGGAAGAATGATCCGGCTTTGCCGGAATCCTCAATTTTTACTTAGGGGATCCCTATATGTTCCTTCTTTGAGGCTGACACTGCCCACGCCTCTCATGGCCCAAGTCTAACTTTAAAAGTAGTCTACATTATGAAGCTCTGTTCAGGATGTTTTTTATTAAGAAGGGGGAGGGGGAATGAAAAATACTGAACTTTTATGTAATAGTGTCTTTCAAATATTTTTAGTAATTTTATCTAATTTGCTATGTTACTGTATGATTCCCTCCTTTGCCAAAGTAATCCCATAATTCCCTAAGGAGAATAAGAAAGGCTAATTTGATTTTCCAAATTGTAATTATGCAATCACATGTCAGACTCGTTAAAAACAGTAATCAGTAACCATAGCAAGAACACTGGACATGGCATCCTAGCCTGAGGTGCAGACACCCTGTGTGACGTGACACACTCCGTGTGCCTGCGTCACCGTCGGCTGACCCAGAAGATGCTACTGCTTATGTGTTTTAGCTTAGCATGAGTTATTTTAAAGGCAAAGCAGCAACATAATATTATCATGAGAGATTACGTTCCTTAAAATGAATAAGCTAAAAAAGCATCTAACTATTGCTCAGTGGAACAAACCTTTGTTGTTGTCTTTTGTTGTTGTTGTTTAAAAACTGCTTTTGTTTTTTAAATGCTGAAAATTATTTTATGGTGAACTCCACTCCTTAAGAAAGGAATTCAACTTTGTACCTATTGAGTTTACTCACATCCCTGCGAGTACATACGCTCTGCTGTATCTATCCCCTCCGTTCTCTTATTAATGTTTAAAAATATTAGGCCAGCCAAAAATCTGCAGAGGAACATACCTAGCGCCAGACAAACACCCGCAGCTGTCAGGCAGGCGATGTCCCCGAGTGACGTGGGAGTGGGCTGAGAGGCAGAGAACGACAGGGCACCCCTCAGGAGATCTACCACAGACTCTTGGCCTCTGTGAAGGAGACAGTAAGGACCCTGGGGAACCATGTACTGCTTAGCCACCACCATGGCCCACTGACAGTGCAGGCCCAACTGCTACTACATCTCCCCATTGTTTAAGAGAGAAATTTGACCGGCTTAGCATAAAGTGTCCAATCTTTTAACACTGGCAGTTTATTCATAATTTTTAAAACACTGACAGACAACAGTGTATACACCGAACCAAATACATGTCTGGACCCGATGTGGCCATGACTGCCAATTTGCAGCCTCGCACATACAAAGCAGCCCCATCCCTAAGGAACTTACAGTCCATGGAACTTACAGTCCATCAAGGCTCTCACTTGCCTCTGCATCAAGTGTAAATGCTATTACAGGTTTAGAGATCTTTCATTGTCTGGTCCCCCAGATTAATCCAATTTATGTTCCCTATTCCCCTACCAAGCTCTCCATTCTAATGAAACCCCCATGAACATACCATTTTCACTTCCATCTCTGTTCCTTTGCCTAAGTTATTTTGTTCCCCTGTAATAAACGGCCTCTCTTTGCCCCTCATGAGGTACAATCACATCCTACCTCTCCATACCGTTTTCTTTGAGTCCTCTGGGGAGTGCATCTTTTATTATCAGTACCACGGTTCAGCATGGAGTCATGCACTGCTTGTTACTGTGAGTTGTTCCATATTATTCGTTTTTTTCCTGAAGAGGCTGTGAGTTCTGGGGGAGAGGGGGAAGGTCTTGTTGGCTATTCACAAGATCTCATGTGCTTTAAGCAGGGTAACAGGAGTCCACATATATATATATATATATATATATATATATATATATATATATATATATATATGTGGACTCCTGTTACCCTGCTTAAAGCACATGAGATCTTGGCCAGACATTATAAGCGTGGTCATCTGGGCAGCTTATGGAATATGCTAATTAGCCAGGCGTCACGACCGCTCAGGAGGAGGCTGCATCACGACCCGTCAGGAGAAGCTGAGCACACAGATGGGTGGGAAGGGACTGCGTGCCGCCCCAGCCCCAGCGGCCACGGGGAGGCTGGGGCTGGGGGCGGGCCAGAGTGGAGACACAACACACAGAGAGGCTGGGGCTGGGGGCAGGTCAGAGTGGAGACACAACACACAGGAGTGTGCCCCACCCCAGCGGACACAACGTGGTGGCCGGTGCTACACGGGTCAGGCATGGGCAAGGCGCCTCCTCGCGCGATTTCAATCACACGCTGGGCTTCTAGTAATATATAAAGGCATCTGGAACAGCAGCACAGAACACACTACATTAATTAATATAAAGCATAATAGCCACCGCTAACTTGGCATTCCTCATATTGGGAGGGAGAAGAGCTGCCTAGCCTGAAAGAAAAAGGTCTAGTTAAGAAAAAGTGCAAAGCACAGAACTGAAAACAGCAAACCTATGTGACATCCTTGAATTTGCCAATCTGTTCTATTTCCTCTGGACTCAAGTCAGCACTCCATGCGTCTAAACCTTCCTTGTGGGCTTTCTAAAACCAGGAGGAGTGAGATTAAAAATGGCGGCAGAGTAAGTGGATGCTGCACAGACATGCTCCCAGGAACAAACTGGAATTACAACTAAAATACAGAAAAACTTCCTGAATAATCAACGGAAGACTCGCTGGAGAGAATCCTGATACCCAAGGACCAAAAGTGGAGACTACATAGAGACTAGTAGGAGGGGTGGAGGGGAGAAAGGGCTGGCTGGGCGCCCACAGATAGCAAATGAAGTTCCTGAGAGATATCTCAGCTGTAGGCGTTTGCCATTGAGAACTCTGGCATCTAATCTCCAAGCTGGGCCCCCAGCAGAGAGCACCAGAACTGAGAAGGGTACCCACATAACACTTGGCTGTGAAAAGCAGTAGGGTTGCTGTTTGCCAGGGAGCAATGGCTGGAAATTCAGGAAACCTCTTAAAGGGTCAACACACAAAATTCCCTGTGGCTCCACCTTGTGTTCTGGCAGAGGGAGGGCAGAGTGGACTGAAGCTGTGTGAGAGAAGCCTGGATTGGGGACTCAGGGGATAGGGCTCAGAAGGCAGACACCCCCAATTTTCTCTCCTGAGACATTCCCTGTGTGGGATGACATCTTTCCCACAGGGATGTTTGCCTTGCCTAGGGGGAAGACAGTTGACCCACCCTATTGTAAAACACCCTGAGGCCACTTAAGAGACTAAAAATAACAATTAGCCTCTAGGCAGAAGCAACTGCCCCACCCTGTTGGGAGAAAAAAACTCTCACCACATCTGAGGACAATTGCTTGGGGGCAGGGGGCGCAATTCAAGTTGGAATCCTATCAATCTATAGGCAGAGGTGGTCTCTAGAGGCTTTGAGT
Source organism: Cnephaeus nilssonii (assembly GCF_951640355.1). NCBI lineage: Eukaryota > Metazoa > Chordata > Mammalia > Chiroptera > Vespertilionidae > Cnephaeus > Cnephaeus nilssonii. The sequence goes on along the minus strand of NC_137082.1, from coordinate 64,266,134 downwards.
CTTTGCCTGATCTAATTAGTCAGAAACAACGTTTGACACTGTCCTGCACTAGAGATTGAGAGGTATAAGAGGAGATATCTACCTAATACATAGTCACAAACCCAAACAGACAGCCAAAATGAGGAGACAAAGAAACAACCCTCAACTGAAAGAACAAGAAAATTCTGCAGAAGAAATAAATGAAGCAGAGATGAGAAACTTATCTGAAACAGAGTTCAGAGTAATGATGGTAAAGATGCTCAACAGCATGAGAAAAGATATAGTAACTCTGAAAAAGAATAGTCAGAAATAAAGAATGACATAACACAAATAAAGAACAGATTGGAAGGAATACACAGCAGATTAGGGGGAGCTGAGGATCGAATCAGTGAATTAGAAAACAGGGTTGAAAAAAATCATTCCATCAGAGAACAAAAAAGGGAAAAAAAAATAAAAAACAGGAGGACAGGGTAAGGGAGCTGTGGGACAATGTGAAACATAACAATATTAGAATAGCATGTGTGCCAGATGAGGCAGAAAGGAAGGAAGGGATAGAGAATATGTTTGAAGAAATACCAGTAATGGCAGAAAACTTCCCTAACCTGGTAAAGGAAATTCACACAAGTTCAGGAGGCACAGAGAACCCCAAGCAAGAAGAACCCAAACAGGCCCACACCCAGACACATCATAATTAAAGTGCCAAAAATTAAAGACAAAGACAAAATCCTAAGGGTAGCAAGAGAAAAGCAAACTGTTACCTACAAAGGAGGTCCCAAAAGGCTGACACCTGATTTCTCCTCAGAAACTCTACAGACCAGAAGGGAATGACATGAAATATGCAAGGTAATAGAAAGCAAGGATCTGAAACCAAGATTACTATATCCAGCAAGGCTATCATTCAAATAAAGATGGTCAAATAAAGACCTTCCCATACAAAAAAAAAAAAAAAAAAAAGGCTAAAAGAGTACAGCACCACCAAGCCAGCATTACAAAAACCAGGAGGAGCCATACCAAAGACCCAGAAAAACTTGGGTCCCAAGCTGCAGTGCCCAGGAAACCATGGCATCTATCTCTGTTCCATGAACCAATTTAACCCCAAACCGAACAGGATCAATACTCTTGTCAGTGACCTGACTCCAAGAGGAATACTGAACCACCCCCATTGCCTGGAGTCCTTGGGTTAGCCAAGGACTAGACCTGCCAAGTCCTGTATAACTGTCACTTGGAGCCAGACATACCCAGCCTGACCTCAGGACTCCAAGACCCACCAAATGTGTGAATGTGTCTGGCTGGTGTGTTGTACTCATTCAGAAACACCTCGACTCTGGACAAGTGTCCATGACAACAACCAGAGAAGCTAGAGATGGCAAGAAGCATCCAGGCAGCGTGCTCTTCCCTTCCTGTCTAGGATTGTAGTCTGGGCAAGATGAAGACAGATTTAAATGTCTCCATTTTAAAGTGAAGACAACTCACCTGGCATCCTTAGGCTATAATTAGGTTTGCTTTTTCTGTGAGCCATATTCTGCCTTCAAGTGTTTAAACCTATCTGATGTGCTGGGGGGAGGTAGAGAGGAATGGGAATTTGCTGTATTCCTGTAAAGTATTTTCACTTCAGTTGAGAAGCTTAATTAATGTTACTTCTACAAACAAATGCTGCTCCGAGAATAATAATGACATACTGAGATTATAAGTACATAAAAATTAACACTATCTTTGAAAGTTTGTAAAAGACAAGCAGACGTATACCTGGCCACAAAGTCTTCTTTACATATTACCAAAGAGATTAATTTTGCTCATAAATGCCCACTGTGAACTATGAAACCTGCCCTTTTTCATCCATTGAAAACAAAGATGTAATATATTTGTGGAACAATATTCATGAGACAATATAACACTTCTTGGTGCATTAACCAGGGACCTGTTGATTCATAAATAGAATCATTTTACTGCACTTGACCTTAAACTGTTTGTCCATAACCTTCCTGGCATCATTAATGCCAGCAGGTGCACGCTAAGGTAAGAAGACAGAGAGGATGGGGGTAGGAGAATGAATAGAACCAAGGAGACCGTCAGGTGGATTTTTCATTAGCCCAAAGGACGCCCAAATCCTGAGACTCTTGGCTCACAGCCTTGGCAGGGTCAGGTCCTGCAGACTCCACAGTGCTGCTCCTTTGTTCATATTCCTAATGTGTTTCACAGCACAGAACAGAAGCTACATTGTTATGCTTTTGGAACATTTCACGAACCTCAAGTCTTTTATCTGAAACCGAAGCCTAAATTACTTCTTTTATCTGCCGAGCTTGCTGGCCACCCCCTTCAAGTGCCTGACTGAAAACAAGGAAGGCCAGGGCTGTCATACGTCCAGGTTTCAGTGAACTCCACAGCTTCTCAAAGCGCAGGGAGCCGATTTGGTTACTGGGACTTGGGAAGGCAGTTCCTCAGGAGACGGCGGGGTGGAAGAGAGTGCACCATCTGTGGACTGGCCATGGTGGTGGTGTTGGCTGGATGCAATGGGGTGAGGCCCCTTCCAACAGTCATGCCTTTTTCACCCTCGATCCGAGCAGGCTCCTGGTAGGTAGGTGGCTTTGAATTCTGTGGCTAAGACAAATTCATACAAATGAATGCCTTCTGCATGGAACCAAGCCTCTAGTTTCTCTGGATCAAAATCAATACTTTTGTGCTCTGAGTTTCCTTCTTTTCGTGACTAAGATTCGTGTCTGCTCTTGGAACAGTAAGGGCCTGGTTATTGAGTAAATTTCTTTTACAACACCAAAGACTTCAAAAAAGCCTTTAAAAAGAAAACAAACAACATTGCTCTTCAAGAAAAATATAGCCTCATTAGTGAGTGATTAGCATAAAGCAGGGGGAAACTCAGTTTATGTGGATCCAGGCTGTCCGGGCAAAGCTGTGACGCACGCAATTCGGTCTTGAGCAATCTTCTCTTCTCCTGGCACTTCCCTCCTTTGCTGCCTCCAAGGTCCACACCCCATCATGCTCTCTGCTGCTCTAGACTGCTGGTTCTCATTGTGCGGTCCCTTTGATGTTGCAGCAGCAATAGCATTATCTGCAAACTTGTAAGGAATACAAACTCTCAGAACACTCCAGGTTTTCTGGATTTCAGGGGATGGAAACATCTATTCAGGTCCTTTACCAATTTTTAAATTTGATTATTTGTGTGTGTGTGTGTGTGTGTGTGTTTTGCTATTGAGTTGTACGAGTTCTTTATGTATTTTGGATGTTAACCCCTTATTGGATATATCATTTGCAAATATTTTTCCCATTCCATAGGTTTTCTTATAATTTTATCATCTCTTTTGCTGTCCTTGGCACATTTTTTATTTTATTTTGAGAGCATGTTTATTAAAGCTGGGGACAGTGAAACAAGAAAGGGCTTAGGATAGAAGAAGCAATAGGAGAGAGCCTAGACTGGCTGCTTTGGCTCCCTAGAAATGTCATAGGAAAGAAGTGAGCCTAGGCGGGCTGCTTTAGCTCACTGGGAAGTCAGAGAAAATGGGATCTTGGAGACAGGTTCAGGGGGTTAGCTGGGGACGAGCTGCCACTGCCCATTGCTCCCCTGGTTGCAAGTCTTGTGCTGGTTGCAAATCTCATGGAGTCCCTTAGAGTTTAGGAGGTGCATGCCTGAGATGGAAGAGGGAAAATTGAAAGGGTTGGGTGTGCTCCCAGGAGGGCGCGTTCCTTTGCACATTTTTAATTGGATTGTCTTCTTGTTAAGTTTCAGGAGTCCTTTATATTGCCTGGATATTGAACCCTTATGAGATAGATGATTTATAAATAATTTCTCCCTTTTGTAGCATGCCTTTTCACTTCCTTGATAATATCTTCAGATGCAAAAAGTTGATGAAGACAAATTTATCTATTTTTTTCTTTTGCTGCTTATGCTTTTGGTATCATATCTAAGAATCCCCTGCCAAATCCAAGGTCATGAAAATTTTCCCCTGCTTTTTCTTCTAAGAGTTTTATAGTTTTGGCTCTTACATTTATCCATTTTGAGTTAATTTTTGTATCTGTTGTGAGGTAGAATTGCAACTTCATTCTTTGGAAATTCACTTGTCCCAGCACCATTTGTTGAAAAGAATATTCTTTCCCCCATTGAATGGACTTGGCACCATTGTAAATCAATTGGCCATAGATGTATGGGTGTGCATTTCTGGTCCATTCTATTCCTATGGTCTCTATATCTGCCCTTACGCCAGTATCACTATTTTGATTACTGTAGCTTAATAAGTTTTGACATTGGGAAGGGTGAGTCCTCCAACTTTGTACTTTTTCAAGATTATCTGGTTATTTAAAACCATTTACAATTCTATATAAATTTGAGAAGGGGCTTTTGCGTTTTTTGCAAAAACAAACAAAAACAACCTGTTGGAATTCTGATAGGGATTGCATTGAATTTATAAATCATTTGGGTAGTACTGATATCTTAGCAATATTAAGTCTTTCTACTGAATTAAAGTCTTCTTTAAATCTCTTTCAGCAATGTTTTGTAGTTTCCAGTGTGCATGTCTTTCCACTTTGATTAAGTTTACTTCTAGTTATTTTACTCTTTTAGGTGCTATTTTAAATGGAAATACTTTAATTTTCTTTTTAGACTGTTCATTGCTCATATATAAAAAAATAACTACTTTCTGTGTTAATCTACTTCCCTATAACTTTGCTGAATTTGTTTATTAGCTCTAGTAACTTTCTTAGGGACTCTTTGGGATTTTCTATACATAGGATCATGTCATCTGCAAATAGAGATAGTTTTATTCTTTCTTTGCAATTCAAATGCCTATTATTTCTTTTCCAACTGCTCTAGCTAGGAGTTCCAGAACAATACTGAACAGCAGTAGTGAAAGAAGGCATCCTTGTTTTCTTGTTCCTGATCTTAGGGGAATGCTTTCAGTCTTTCGCCAATGAACATGTGTTAGCTGTTGGTTTTTCCTAAATGGCCCTTTATTTAGTTGAGGAAGTCCCCTTCTATTTCTGTTTTATTTTTAAAAGATGTTAAATTATGTCAAATGTCTTTTTTGTTTGTTTCTATTGAGATGAGCATGTGGTTTTTGTCCCCCTTCATTCTGTTAATGTGGTATATTAAGTTGGTTGACTTTCTTATGTTGAACTACAATTCTATTATTTTTTAAAAGATAATTAATTGCAAAATATATATTACTATACAAAAAACTACATTCTGAGCATCATTTTAATATTAGCTCATTATTTCACTCAACATATATTAATTGTACTCCCAGGCATTGCTCTAAGTACTGAGTGTACTTCACATTAGTGAAGTAAACAAACATATATATCGTCCTAGAGTAACATTCTTGGGAGACAGACAAAAAGCAAAATAAATAAGATACATAGTATGATATTTAGTGACAAGTGATACAAAATGAGTTAAGGGGGAAGAGTGTATGAAGAGATTGAGATTTTATTTATTTAGTTTTTTAATAATATATTTTATTGATTTTTACAGAGAGGAAGGGAGAGGGATAGAGAGTTATAAACATCAATGAGAGAGAAATATCGATCAGCTGCCTCCTGCACACCCCTCACTGGGGATGTGCCCGCAACCAAGGTACATGCCCTTGACCGGAATCAAACCTGGGACCCTCCAGTCCGCAGGCCGACGCTCTATCCACTGAGCCAAACCAGTCAGGGCAAGAGATTGAGATTTTAGATAGAGTGGCCCATCTAACTTGCAGCATTATAGTTTATATACATGTCCAGAATTTAGAATTGCTTTAGAAGTAAAGTACTGTTAGTGAAGAGGAAGAAACTGCCTAAATGAACTTAGTGCCTTTTCCACAACAATCCTCTGCCAAGCCACAAGCCCCACTAGGAGGTCCCACTTCCATTTGGCTCTATGTTCTCCACCAACAGATACTAACCCTGATGCCAAATGCAATGTGGTTTTAGGTGTTGTGAGCCAATGAGGGCATAAATGGCACACAATATTGCCCTCTTGAACCAGAATGAGGTTGTAGAATCCATCAAGTGATGAATGAATAAGTAGTATGCCAAAATTAAATGTTTCAACATACCCACCCTTTCCGGTCTGCATCCCTTTTATTCATTTTTAATAGTTGAAAATATTCATGACTGTGTATTTGTCCATAACTCCTATCAGCTAATTTCCTGATCGTGTATGATTCTTTAAAAGGGCTTAAAAGGTTAAATCATCTTTTCATTTCTGACTCCAGCATGCTAACAGAATTTGAACATATTCATCTGACCTTCAGAATAAATGAAAAACACAGCATGAGAATGAAAAGTGGGCATGGTATTTAATAAGCTGACTTTAACATAAAAGCAACAACTAAATACCACTTAACTAAATCATAGGAATAAACAGAATATATATCCAGATTTTTAGAACCAGTTTTCTGCAGGCTAAACATTACCTAACTTAAATTACAAAATAGCATATACTTATTAACAGCTGTGTTGATTTTTAATATAAAGTTTCCTAGAAAAGACAATCCTTTGAGTGTATAGCCGGAGGCTGCCATCCTGGGCTGAGCAATGTCTCCTCCAGCCCCACTCAACTCATTTGCCTTCCTCTCATCACAGAAGACAAGACACACTGTGCGAGCAACAGGAAGCCTGCGCTTCCTAGTCTTGTGCCCAGGCCAACCAATTAGCATGTCACCAAGAGGGGCAGATGCACATGAATATGGAGCACAGAGCCTCATTTTTCCCTTCAGTCTATCAAGACATGAATTCACTAACCCAGTTCTGTCCTAAATCTTTTGGGGGGTGGGGGGAGCTGAAGGGGAAGAGGGTGTCACAAGTCCCACCCATAGGCATGTGAAGCTCCAAACAGGCAGGCTCTGCTGGCCTCAAAAGGTATTTCTGAATGCAATGGCTCCATCTTTCTACACCCAGGTATGCTTCCTGGTGGAAGATGCTAGACACACAGTGACCTCCAAATTAGCCCCTGTAGAAGGTAGTCTCAATGTGATGTCCTTCATTTACATAAAGAAAAAGGAAGACTGGCTGTAAGATTTTGAGCCTAAAGACCACAGGTAGATCCAGACAGGGAATAAGGTAAACCAAAACACTAAATGAGATTACTGGTTGACCTGAGCTCAGATAGATGACGGGGAATGAAAACACCCAATGCCTAATTTTATTTATCAGATTAGAGCAATTTCTATGGAAAATAACTATTCTTTGCTCATCAACACAGTTTAAGGCAATGTAAACACATCCCCATTGCTACTGTGCCCAAATACTTCTCTGCTGAGCTATTAGCCATAGCTTCACATTATAAAAACCATAATAGAAAATGTGGCCAAACAGCTAGATGGAGTGTTCCCAGCAATATGGAGAAACAGTTGTGTTTATACCAAGATTAGTCTTTCAAATTGAGAGATCTCCAAAGCTCCATTTGTACTTGAAAGGCTTGTCTTTTTGTTACTCAGTAAATAGCTCATTCATATTCTACAAAGGAAACCCTCTAACTTGGGAGAAATAGCCATATTTAACATTAGGTAGGAAAATGGGGCTGAAGCTAGGAAAAAAAAACACACATCTATTTCCCCCAGTTTCTTGGACTAGATTAAAGCTTGTTTTTATAATTTAAAATAGCCTCTGGTTTTTTCCACATATAAAAGGCAGAAATTTCATGAAAGGCTGAGAAGTACTATCCATAAACGCAGAAATTATGCCAGAGAACAAGTTAAGAAACGCATTTTTAAAACAGAAATCTTGAGTCCTTTTCTCTTACTCTGCAGCACATATTTCTTAGCTGCTACATTTCCTCCAAAGATGGAAGGGTAATTGTCAAGTTGGTTCAAAATGCAGAGCACTGCACCTGGCCTTCATGCCAGGGCCACCTTTCCCAAAGCACGAGAATGCCCAGGGGAGCATCCTGGGTGACTAAAATGTGAGTTGCATTTAACTGCTCAGTATTAGGAATTAATATCAGAATTGTGTGGGAGTGTACACTCTATGACGCCACGTAGCGCCTCTGGGAGGTACATGTATGTTGCTCAAAAGAAACACACATGGGTGTTTTGTTTTTGAGTTTATATCCAGAGGCTGCCATCCTGGGCTGAGCAATGTTTCCTCCAGCCCCACTCAACTCATTTTCCTTCCTCCCATCACAGAAGAAAAGACACTATCTTTAAAAAAAACAAAAACACACAATTTGGGAGATAGGGCTCTGTGTTAAGAATTGTTTTAAAGCCTGTTTAAGTACAAAAATAACAGAATGGAGCTACGATGTTAACAGGCAACGAAGGTCAGGGTGGTATTTTAAAATAAACACAAAGAAAAAAAACCAACTTCCTAGACATAGACAATGACAAAGGTACGGCGAATATCAGAGGGAAAAGTCGATGGGGGAAGGTAGAAGAGCGTAAAAGGAGGAGAAATGGTGAAGGAAGGAGATGTCTTTGGGTGGTGAACATACAATGCACTGCACAGATGATATATGATAGAATTGTACACTTGAAACCTATATAATTTTGTTAACTAGTGTCACCCCAATCAATTCAATAAAAACAAAAAATAAATAATAGAAGAAAATAAACACAGATGTAAACTACATGCACACACACACACACACACACACACACACACACACCTATACCTTTTGTCACTCTGCACTTCGTGCTATGCCCATTTCCGACCATTCTTCATTTCTCTAAGTGTTTACCGACTTGTGTGGCAGCTGCCTAAAGTGTCTGTAAAGACCTAAAGAGACAAAGGCCACAGCCCGCACAGGCAGGCACGGTGCAGCCGACTCCCAGTGCGAACTCCCTCCTCTGGCATGTTAGGGAGCCATGGTCACAGGGCTGTGCACCTCTTGAAATCTCTGTCTGCCCCTGAGATACAGTTTCATGTCCTATGCCCTAATGCCTCTGCTGAAATCTTCATTCCAAATAACCCAAAGTACAGGGGGCAGATATCATTATCCAGGTTAAGGGTTGGCGGGGGCGGTGGGGGGGAGAACAGAAGGGGAGAGGCAGAAAAAGGAGAAATAGTAAGAAGTGAAGGAGGGAGTCAGGTGGTAGGGCAGAGGGAGGGAAGGGAAATAAAGATGAGGGAGTTTTCAAAGTTTTAACTCTTGTGGGAAGGTAGCAAGCAGAAAAAGTGTGTTACAGAAAAATATCCTTCCAAAATTACTATAACAATGTATTAAGAAACGCTCAGTGGTTGAGTGTCCACCTATGAACCAGGAGGTCAGGGTTCAATTCCCGGTCAGGGCACATGCCCGGGTTGCGGGCTTGATCCCCAGTCGGGGGCGCGCAGGAGGCAGCCGATCAATGATTCTCATCAATGATGTTTCTAACTCTCTCTCCCTCTCCCTTCCTCTCTGAAATCAATAAGAATATATTTTTAAAAAAGAAAGAAAAGCCTGAAAGTGGTGTGACTGTGGTTTTAATTAGAAGCTATAATGAGTTTCCCAATACACAGCAAAGCACTTCATATAGTTTCCCCTACTATATGCTAGTGACCTTGACTGCAGGTGGGATGTAATAGCTACAAATCGTACTGTACAGAGATATTCCAGAAGAACATGCTCCTGATATATATATATATATATATATATATATATATATATATATATATATATATATATATATATATATATTTATTGACAGGGTGCTGTCCATGAGACAGTTGGGAGTCATTTCTCTTTCCAAGTTCCCCTGGGCAATTCTGCTACTGCTCTGTTCTTCAGGTTAAAGGGAGCCTTCTCCCCTCTCACATGGAAAGAGGGTCCTGCCTCATGAAGATGTGTGCCTAGGCCAGGCTGGCAGGTTGGGTTCTAGGTGCAGGACAAACCTTCCTGTGCAGATGGGACTGAGGGGGGAGCACAGAAATGCCAGAATGAGGGGTTAGGGACAGTCCAAGGGGATGCACACTTACCATGCCCTCCCTGCGCTGTTGTCCTTGAACAGTAAGATGCATCTTACCGTCGGCACCTGACTAAATTCCATTAGAGCAGGGACTCTGGCTTTACTCGTCTTTACCACATAGACTCCTCCCTCAAAACATGTTTACTGCTCAGTTCACATTTTCAGGGGTGCCCTGTGTGAACACCCCTCCTTGGCCACTGCCCAGTGTGGGTCTGAACACAAGTGAAGGGAAGGTGGGCAGCCAAGCTTCTGGGCAGCTTCCCTGGGAGCCGTGGGGAACAGGGAAGGAATGAGCGCTCACTCTGCCCCAGGGGCAGGGAGGGTGCCTCTCTGTACCTGCTCTTAGTCTTAAGCACATGCACAAGGTAACCGAGCCCAACTCCTCCGTGAGGAGTGAGGACATGGGGCCGTGAGGAGGATACACCCTCAGAGGGATGGACAGGCTTTGGAATGATGCTGAGGAGCTCCTGCTATTTCTCTACCTTCTCAAACCAGAGCAGGTGTCACTGCAGGCTCCGGCCTCTTCTCCCCACAGGCTCCCTGCGGAGGGAGTGGAGAATGTGTCATCCACGTCTGTGCTTGCTCTCCGCCCTCTTCATCCTGTCTGTGTTCATGTCATCATTACTTCACACTCCATTAATTGAACACAAAAACATTATATGACTCACGTACATAATATGAGTGGTGTATTCATTCAGATATTAGAAAACAACTAAAACTGCTTTACATCTATTTATCAAGGGGTTCTTCCATTTCTTTTTGAGTCCTTGTTTACAACTCCCCTCAGCCATCAGCACTCACAAATAGGCTTTCTAGCTCAGGTTAATGGCTATCCTCGGAGCTTCTGCAAATTGAATCCAGCCATTTCTTCCACCATTAAGTATACAGTAAGCATGTCCTCTACTGCCTCAGCCACTCCTCTATCCTGGATTAAAACTAAAAACTTTTCAGACTACCTCCTCTGTTTTGTTTCATCAACTCACAGTATAAAGATTCGGAGTTGGGTAAAATATATATTTTATACTTAACCTCTTTTCTGTGTGGTTTTTCCTGGCTCCTTTAGAGTCTTACCTTGTGAGACAGCATGGAGGGACCTGGAGAGTATTATGCTCAGCAAAACAAGCCAGTCAGAGAAAGACAAGTAGCACATGATCTCACTCATATGTGGAACCTAATGTACAAAATAAACTGATGAACAAAATAGATCCAGAGACATAGAAGCATGGAACAGACTAGCGAATCTCAGAGGGAAGCGGGGAAGAAGAGCGGGAAGAGATTAACCAAAGAACTTATATGCGTATATGCATAACCCATGGACACAGACAATAGTGCAGTGAAGGCCTGGGGGGTGGGGTGAGGTGGGTGCAGAGTGGAGGGGATCAATGGGGGGAAAACGAGAGCATCTGTAATACTTTCAACAATAAAGATAAATTATTTTCAAAAAGAGTCATTGAATTTCAATTTTAGTTTCAAAATGTATTTGGAATTTGGCCTGAATGGGCCTCTCAGATGCTCTCTAAACCAATGAAGTGCACCCGTATCCCACAGGAGATCATGAATCATAGACAGTTAATTACATGTGTTCATTTCAATTTTGCAGTTTTCTTTTCCTATCACGGGGGAAATACCCTTTTTTTCAGGTTTCCAATATCTCTGTAGGCCACTGAAAAACATGGAGACGCCAAGCTCCCTGCCTAAGCGTCCACTGGCGGTCGAGCCTGGGGAAACCCCAGGCCTGGTGCCAGGATGAGATTCAACAAGCCTGGTCGTCTTCCGAGCTTCTCCTGGTCCCTCTTGGACAGCACCCACTCCTCCTCCCTGACTCTTAGCTGGTGTGTGTGTGTGTGTGTGTGTGTGTGTGTGTGTGTGTGTGTACACAGGTATCCAGCCTCAGTCTACTTTACGCCATTTTTGTAGATAAGGACCACCAAGTCTTACACACTCTGGATTGCCCAGCACAGCGGTACATATGAATCCACTCAACCAATACTGATTGAATACCTACCTGGTTGCATGCCCTGTTCATGCTTTGGGGGACTCAGCAAAGTGTACACCAGGTGGGATATTTAAATGGAAGACGTATAAATGATCATGACCTTTATCTGGGGGCTCAGGGTTGTATGATCTCCAAGGCAACACAAAACATCCAATATAACAGCTTTTGTCGGGGAAATGCAGTGCTTCCCTGCTCCACAGCACCTTCTGGATGAGGTCCGCTGAGTATCTGCCTGAGCCCCAAGTGCAGTCAGCACCCTGCCCACCTCACCTCTGCCAGCTGCCCGGACCTGCAGCTTAGGTAACTCCCAAGGTGAGCCCGGCATTTCCTCCTGCCACCCTCCCTATAGACACGCCAGCCCTCCTTCAGCGTGGATGACACCACCAGCCCGTACAGCACACAGCCTATGGCTGTCCTGTCCGTTCACTCTGAGTATGTTTTCACCCGATTAGACTTCCGCAGAGAGAGAGCAAGCCAACTGAGGGAGAGGGGAGAACCAAGGGTGCTCCTAGGCATTAATAAGAGCAGAGATTATGAAAAGAATGGAATCATTTGTTAATATGAGCCAGGAAGCAAAACAAGACAAAAACTGTAAGCCAGAAATTAAAAATTCTACATAGTTACAATCTAACATAGTACACTGAAATTTAGTACACTGGCATTCTTTGATGCACTTACAGAACACATTGAGAACCTCTTTCTAGGAATCGGAAACCCCATCTAGATACACATTAACCACAACAGGGTAAAATCTAATTTATTTTAATCAGATAGTCACATCCTATCATTATCGTTAACAATGATCCTCCGCATGAACTCCGCTCTCTTGCTCGCTCTCTCAACAGTCACACCACCCAAGGGGGTTCCTCGATCGTCACAGGCCCGGAAACGCAGCACGCTTCTTCAAGGAGATGGGGGGTCCCTTCCGGAGAATAACACTGCCATAAGCAAAAACAACCACCAAACACTGGGATATGAGCAGCGTCCTGGCAGCCGGCAGCCGCGCCGGAATGAACATCTGCAGTGTAAAAGCGGTGCCCATTAGCTCCTGCAGCTTGTTAGCATATTTTAATGCTGCGATCACAGCTTTCTATTTCCACCAAGGTGCTACAAGGTGCCAGACTCTGGATTCACACACTGCGTCATTGTTGTCTCCGGTGAAGAGATTACACGGCGATACTGGGGTTGAACGGTAATGAGCGGGGGTGACAGTGGGAAAGGCAGGTTGAGCACCTGGTACTTGGTAACGGACGGCCGGGCCAGTCCCACAGAGCAGGCTCTAATATTAGCCGGTGCTGATAGGCACTTTCTGCCCTGATGAACACCTCTCTCAAAAAGCCTGGAAATAAGTACATGATTTACAAAGAAACGCCTTTGTTGGATGAATGTTGTATCCAATAATAATCTTATTCAAGTTAATAACAGAAGTAAAGTCACTAATTCAGGTAATTTTTTTTTCTTTTTAGCCACAGGGGACTCTAGAGACCAAAACTGCCTTCCTTCCCAGCAGGCCGAGAAAACTTGGGCCCAAGATGCTAACAGCCCAAGGTCACTGCCGAGCGCAGCTGGTTCTGTATTGCAACTCATTCCTGGGACACAGAGTAATGCCAAAATCCACGGTCACCCACGATCAGAACAAGTTTCAGTGCTCAGCCCCCAAGAAAAACATCATCGAAGGTCCTTCCCCTTCTGAACATCACACCCAGGTCCTAGGTATCACTCAGCACGTCACAGGTCTCCTGGTTTCCATAATGCATGTGCGTGAACGTGCACCGCCAACACGCCAGCAGCAAAGCCCAACGATGTCCATCAGCATTTGTTTTCAAAGGGGAAAAGAGCTGGATCCTGTGTCTTTCCTCAAGTACAGGCCCTGCTGTGACGCAAATGTTACGTTTACACACAAGAAAATCCCAAGACAGACATGCTCGCTTACATGTACATACGTGTACTACAGCAATGGGGTGAGGGAATAGGGAGGAATTTGTAAAAGGGCACAGACTGTCAGCTGTAAGATGAATAAGGTCTGAGGTCTTAACGTACAACAGGGTGACTACAGTGCACAGCACTATTATATAAATGAAATTTACTAAGAGAGAACTTACACATTCTCACACAAAAAAGATAAACGTGAGGTGATGTGTGTGTTAATTCAATGGTGGGGGCCTCATTTCACAATGGACACTTCTATCAAATCTCCATGACGTACACTTTAAATAGCTTGCAATTTTGTCAATTATACCTCCAGAGAGCGGAAATTTTTTTTTTAATTTTAAGAGGAAGTTTTATTATATGCATGTAAAATACAACCAAGATATTGACTGCTAAGACTGTGGATTTTTCCTACATTAGGATTTTTTCAACTTCCCAATCCCAAGCTGACTGCTGGCAGAAGACCCTAAGTACCTTTTCCTGGGAAGATCTGCCCCAGGAGGTACTCTTTCCTCCTCCTTTTCAGCTCAGCGACTCTCCCTCTCAGGACCAGCATTCTGCCCGCCGAGTCTCCCAGGAGGAGATTCCCCTTCACCATGCTGGATCCCGTCCCCTCCAGAGACTTGCTCACAGGGTTCTCCTCCTCCTCTAGAATCAATCACCCGCTGGCGTGGCCCAGACTTCCCTGTGCCCTGAAATAACCTTGGTCCCTTCCTCCCCGCCCTTCCTCCTTTCACAGCACAGAGAGCCTCTGAGGGCTGCCAGACTCTGCACGGGCCCAGTTACAGCAGTGAGGTGGCCTGCAGAGCCCCAGCAGGCCCCAGGCTGGGAGACACCCCAAACTGGGCACACCTCCAAGCTGGGGCACACTCAGACTACCTACCTATTCATCTCCTGATGCAGCTTGCACATGGAGTCCTCCAAATTCTTTTTTTTTACTTTACATAATCTTAACAATTATAACAATATGACTATCTTCAAAAACTGTTGAAAAGGTACCACTGGTGACAAATGTACCGCGCCTGCCCCCTCTGATAAACCCCTGGTTATGTCTCTGTGTCTCTGCCCCCGTGGGGTGCATACCAAGTCACCTAGAGGCCGCCTCATTGGTGGAGAAGAATCCTTCCAGGTGACTCCCTCTGTTTTCCCTGTCTTTTCCTGTAACTGCCTCACCTGACAAGTTAGCATGAGGATGCTATGCAGTGGAAAGAAAACTGGCCTAGGAGATTGGAGGCATTCGCACCATGGTCTCGGCCAGTCACTGGTCTGTGTTGAAGTTCCCTGTCTGTGAAGTGCAGTGCAGGCCGGGGTGACCTCTCAGACCTTCCCGCGCTGTGTCACACCCTCACTCTCCCACTCAAATACCTTCCATGGACGACTTCAGGATAAAGAATAAAAACTCTTTGGCCTGACGTTCCTGGCTTTCTAGAATCTGGTCCCAACCTACCTTTCCAGTAAGACTCCTCAAATTCAGCTCTTACCTCCAAGAAAGCCAGCTTATCATGACAATTCCTACATGGTTTCTCTGTTAACCCACTCCCCAACCGCTCCCGGATCCTCTGGTCAGGATGCCCAGAAGAGTAAGAGATCCCCAGAACCACCCACACAGTGAGGTCTGTCTTTAGTCACAAGTTCGAAGGGTTTTCCCTGCTGTCCCATACACTGGCCCTGGAGAAACTGTCCCAAATCTTTGTGGATCTTCCCAAGTGCACTGTTTTAGCACCAGATGTAAAAACCTGGAGAGCAGAGACCACATCCTATAATCACTGTACCAACACCCTTGTTCCCCCTGTATACTCTGCACCACTCCCAACCCTCCAGTAAATTCTGCATCTACCCCCATTCCTATTGTATACTCTGCACTATCTCCATCCATGCTTTACTCTGCATCACTCCCATCATCCCTGTACACCCAACCCATCACCCAGCCCTATGTCTTTCACATATTCAACACTCCTAAAAATACTCTCCATGAAATATAGAGACTTGTTGCTACTATTTAAGACATCATTTTCTGCAAGTAACAACCCCAAACATGTTTTCTCTAGAGCATTCTCCAGCCTCCTGTCCAGACATTATCTTTCAATCACTCATTCTCTTTGAATAACGTCTGAAAATTGATCAGTCCTGGTATCTATTTTTTTGGAAAAAGCTAACTGCATGGCCATCGGTTCCTATAATTCCCAGATTTAAATGCCCCGACATGAGGACACACATGGCCACGGAACTGTAAGATCATGAGGTGGCAGTGCACTGGCCCTTGGCAGCCCTGCAGGCTGCGCTGGTGGCTCGGAGATAGTGAACACTTTCCATTTTTTAAGGTCAGATTGGCATTTAAAACTTGGTTTCATGCCAACCCACCTCCCCAGGGAAAAGACACACTTGACATTTCTGTCTTCTGAGCACATCTAACAGAAGCGGGGGGGGGGGGGGGGGAGGGCGTCTCTCTGAGGGGTGCATTTTTCTTGGGTACCCTTCTGCGGAAATCATGTCATGTCATAGACATAGACCTAAATCAAGTCCTAGAAGACAAATCATTGTCTTTGCCCGGCTCAGCCACTCACCCCCACCCCCGCCCCCATGGCAGGGAGAGCCAGCACTGTGCTCCAGCCCGCTGCCCGCCTCAAACCCAGACTGACTGCAGAGGCTGCCAGCAGCATGCCCCACCGCTGCCCCTCACCAGGAACAAAACGTGGGCCTTCCCCCAAGAGCGAAGGAGAAACGGGTCAGAAGTTTAACTTAAGTGCCTTTTTCTTCCTCTTCTTTTTTTTTTTTAGAATCAAATTAATAAAGGAAGCCAAGAAACCCCACTAAAGATAAAGAGGTAAAAAATAAAAAGGCAAAATGCCCAGTCACCCCTTCCAGAACAGGTGTGTGCCCATGTGAGGGCAGGGCCCTTTTCCCAAAGCAGAGGAACAATGGTGCCTTCTCCTAGCCAAGGCGCGTACTTGAGCCCACGAATCATCCCAGGAAATCTTTGGAGTCTGTGAAGTGGGCAGATGCGTGTCTTGTTCCTCTGATCATACGTGAGCAGGACCAAAAGGTGCTGCTGGGGTTCTGCCAAGTGCTGGGCTCGCCTTCCAGACCCCAGAGGCTGTCAGTGGATGCTGGCATCACCTTCCCGCCTGGCGCACTGTTGCCACAAATGGATGCTCCTTACAGGTTATCCAAAGGGCGGGAGAGTTTACGCCCTGAGTGTAAGAGTGTGTGTGTGTGTGGGGGGGGGGGGGGCAGCAGACAGGCGTTTTAGGGAAAGAAGACCCCTTTCTGGACCACCGCTGTATCTTCTGGATGACCTTGGCGATATTTCGGAGAACCGTTTGGAACAAGGCAGACTTGCTCACTGCTTATGGTAGCAGCTCTTGAACACAGTTCTCTTTCTCTCCTCTCCAGGAAATGTGTACTTTCAGACTATTTCTCATCTATGGTTTCCCTCTTCTTTCTGGGAAGGAAGAAGCAAGCACCATCTACTTTTCCCTCTGCTGTGAGCTCTTAGGACATAATGAGAATGAATGAAGGAACGAAAAAATTATTATTGCTAAGTTTAGATGGCTGGAGATTTCCCCCAAATTAAAAGCCTATCCTGGCATCTCCACTGAGACATGACTAACAGAGCTGTGAGCCCAGATGGTTAATTCAGAGGCCTGACCCTCAGGGGGTCACCCCACCTCTGCAGTAGAGGTCTCATCACATGACAGTTGAATTCCAGCTTTATTTTTGTGATTTCTCAAAGATGGTCCCTTCCAAGCTTTACGGTAAACCCTTTGGGTAGTTTTTTTTAAGGCAAATATATGACTATTGACAATGAAGCCCTCCCCGCTGAGCTGGCATGCTCTTCTTACCTTCCCCCATCATTTCACCCTGATGCCAGCATCTCCTTCCCCTCCCACCACCACATTTTGATTGTGAGTTTTGATATGTAGAAACTCACTACTTATGTCACGTAAACTCCATTCCTGGCACCAAGGAAAATACTGAGTACAACACCCATCAGACGTGTCCAGGTACCCAGTGCAGCCAGGCAGGGTGCTTGTGAGACTTTTACCTCATTTCCCACTGCACCATCGGCAGAGCTGCCTGCGATGAGAACCAGCTTTGGGAAGTTCTCAGAGACCCACCAGAAATGAAAGCAACGCAGGTGAGTCTCTGGAACCCTTCCTAATTAAGAGGCTAAACCCAAGAAAATGAACAGTCAGGACAGACCATCTCCACTGGAGCAGCACCAGGCTCACCAGTCCACACAATTAATGCAGGTCGCCCGATAGTCTGGGTTCTTGTTTTCATGACACAAGAAGACGTCCTCCGTTCCTGCTCTTCCCTAGCCTTTCAAGGACCACGTCTGAATGGAATCATTCCGCATCGTGTGGCTGCGTACAGTTTAAATCAATAGTGTTCCCATGCTACACCTCTCCGTTCCCATCCTCCCTAATGCCTAATACTAGTCAAGTTTTCACTAAAATTGATCAGGATCAGAGGACGTTTTCTCCTAACACCCCCTAGGAATCTAGACTCCCCTCCCGCCGGCCTCCGGCCTCCCCCAGGAAGCAGATCAGCATTGATTTCTATCTGATTACAGGAGAGCCTGCCCTGACTTTCCCCAGTTACTTAAGCCAGCGTCTCATTTCGCGTCCTTAGAGACCGCGGCTTCGCTCAGGCAGAGCGTCTAGACAGTATTCATGACCCATCTGTCTGGCACAGCCCAGCGGATGGCAAACTCTATTAGAACTGAAACATTTTTACCTCCTCCTCCTCCCATCCCTCTCTCCCTTTGCAAAGCAGGAATCTGACACTGAAAATTACTATCATTGTTGCAATTCTCAAAATAGCACTGCCAGACTTTCATTAACATCCACGCTAGACTACTAAATATTTAAAGAAGTGGATAAATTTCATCTGAAGTGGGACAGCCCCACACACATGAAAGCAGTAACAGAATCAAAATGTAAATCTAAGAGGTTGTTTTTATCCACGTAAATTTAGTGTCACAGCAGGAGGAAATGATGCCTAAGAATTTATTGAAACTTTCCCTCCCATTTGTTCTCTGCCTTTGTTTATTTGAAAAGGCAGAACTGCCTTTCAAGACCCTATACGATTTTAATTGGTTAGAAAACCGGTTTGGTGAAACAAAGGCAGCAAACCCAAGGGGCGGGCGGGGGAGGGGGGGCGGAGAGAGGACGGGACTCCTCTTTGGCAGTAAAAGAGGGGGTGAGCCCTGCCAGTGCCTCCTCTGGGGCATGCCCCCCAAAATACACCCAGGTTGCCAGTGACCACCTGCAGTCTGATCAGGCTCAGTGTAAGTAAGAGATGCCTACCCTCCTCCTCACCTTGTTTGAAATACCATCTTGAATCATTTTCACACCACAAGTCAATAATTGTTTTATCATGATCTCTCTCTCTCTCTCTCTCTCTCTCTCTCTCTCTCTCTCTCTCTCTCTCTCTCTCTCTCTCTCTTAGTTGAACAGGGGAGCAGGGAGTCCTGTCAAAAGAATACACACTGTTCAGCACAACAGCTTGATTCACTGAAAGCAACCTCTACTCCCAGCCTTGACCAAGAAATAAACAAATGGAACCTTCAGAGCCCAACCACACAACACAATGGGAGACCCTTGCCCACCCTCCCTGTAGTCAGCATCATCAAGAGTGCTTAAGAAGCAAGGAAGCGGGCAAGGCCTAGCCATGCTCCCATGCCCCCGCTGAAGGAGTCTGAAGGGGCCACAGTGCTCAGACAAGATCCAGTGGGGAATTAGGGGTTTAGGGTTAAATCCCACGTCTGGCCAAAAAGGCCTCTTGGTGTTCACAGCAGGTTAATGGGAAGAGTAAGGGCAGAAATAGAGTTGCTCTGTTCACTGAGTCCCACCAAGCTTGAGCCACACAATCTCTCAGGTCAGCTGTCATCATACTCACCCTTCTGATGTGGAAAGTAAAACTAAGAGAGGAACTGACTTCCCCCAGGTCACGTAAGTAGTGATTTATCAATTAGTGGGGGGAAATCAAAGGAACTCAACAAAACTAATAACCCCTGATACCCTGGGACTCCTGGGTTAACTTTTTGTAATCTATTTGAAAATCCAAAATGAAATCAAGATGAACATCATCTGCATATCAATTAAAAATTGTCATATAAATCATTGTTCCTGGAGGACTCATATCTATGGGCCTTCATAATAACAGATTGCTTGTTTGATCTCCACTGGGAAGTCAGAGGTAGACAGGTGATGACAAGGGACAGAAGGAAGCTGAGAGCGCATGCGAGGAAAAGGAAAGACAAACCAGGTAAGGTGATGAGCAGGTGTGAGAGGGTGAGCTCATGAGACTCCCGGGTGCTGTGGGACTGTGGGATGGGGTCAAACCCTGCACTCTTGAAATTAAACAGACCATGGGAATCTCAGAATCCCGGATAAGACCTGGGAGTCAGTCATCCAAGTTCACAGAGGGGATTTCTAAAAAGGTTCCATGTATACATCAAGTGTATATTAATTCATCAGTTCATAATGACACATAAGAAAATCTCACTAAATGCTAATAGGGGATTTTCTCATTATTAATAAGACTGATCCTATATGATATCTACTTTTATGATAATCACATAGTTGATGGGGAATTTCTATTTATAGGAGTATCCCCCCTAATGAATGGAGAAAAAAGGTCAATTAATATATGACAAAGGAGGCAAGAGCATACAATCAGGTAAAGACAGTATATTCAATAAATGGTGTTGGGAAAATTGGAAATATACACACAAAAAATGAAACTGGACTACCTCTCTCACCATATATGAGAATAAGTCTTTAATAGGCAGTAAACTCTCTGACATTTCTCTTAGCAATATGTTTTTTCTGATTATCTCCTTAGGCAAGGGAAACTTAAGAAAAAATAAACAACTGGGACTACATCAAATTAAAAAGTTTTTGTCCATCAAAGGAAACCATCAACAAAACAAAAACACAACCTGCTGAATGGGAAAAAATATTCACCAATGTTATATCCAGTAGGGGTTAATATCCAAAATTTATAAAGAACTCATACAATCTAACACTGAAAAATCAAATAATCCAAATTTAAAAATGGGCAGAGGACGTGAATAGTCATCTCTCCTAAGAGGACATACAGATGGCCAATAGACATATGAAAAGATGCTCAATGTCACTAATCATCATAGAAATGCAAATTAAAACCACAGCAAACCTATCAGAATGGCTATCATCAATAAATCAACAAACAGTAAGTGTTGGAGAGGTTGTGGAGAAAAGTGAATCCTCATACCTGTTGGGATTGCAAATTGGTGCAGCCATTGTGGAAAACAGTATGGAGCTTTCTCAAAGAATTAAAAATAGAACTACCATATGTTACAGCAATTCCACTTCTGGGTATATATCTGAAGCAATCCAAAACACTAATTTTAAAATATATATGTCCCTTATGTTCATTGCAGTATTATTTACTATAGCCAAGATAGGAAAGCCACCCAAGTGTCCATCAATAGACGATAAGATAAAGAAGAGCTGGTAAATATATACACTGGAATATTACTCAGCTATAAAAAAAAATAATGAAATCTTATTTGTATCAACATGGATGGACCTAGAGGTTATTATGCTAAGTTAAATAAGTCAGACAGAGAAAGACAAATACCATATGATTTCACTTATATGTGTTACCTAAAAAAAACATAATAAACAAACAAAACAGAGACTGTCTCATAATACAGAGGAAAAACAGATGATTTCCAGATAGGAGGATCTGGGGATCTGGGGATCTGGGTGAAAAAAGTACAAATTGGTAGTTTCAAAATAACTGTGGGGCTGTGAAGTACAGGATAGGGAATATAGTCATTAATACTGTAATAAGCTATGTATGTTGCCAGGTAAGTACTACAATTATCTGGGGGATCACTTCGTAAATTACATAAATGTCTAATCACTATGTTGTGTACCTGAAACTAATAATACTGAACGTCAACTGTAATTGAATATATTTTTAAAAGAGAGAAAGAAGGAATTCCCCCTTTCAGTAGGAATGAGAACTCCCAATTTTCCCTGAATCAGAAATTCCACTGAAGCTGAAAGTAAAAGTTGTCTAATTGACTGGTGGTTTCATGTCAACTTTGGGCTTACTCTTATGGTCTAGTAGCATGGATTTCATAGCAATGATTGCTTAAGGAAAGTCTGTTTTTGCCAACACTTTCAGAGTACACAGCTCTCTGTGTACTTTGGATCCTCAATAATTGCTTCTAGCAAGTCAGGGGATCTCTGCTCTCCCCCACCAAGACATGGTACAGGGTCTTTGAAAATGTGGTAACAGGAAACTCTCTGCTTGATAGGAACAGTGAGGCAGAAAGGGCTGGTAGCAGCAATGTGAGCATCACCCAGGGCCACAGGCAGGCTCTGTAGCTCTCCTCTAAGCATGACCTCGGGCCCCCAGGCAGTCTGTCTCTTTTTAGAGACGAGGGAAGAAGATATAGCGTGACCTACTGGCTTTTCTCTCTGGGCCAACCCACCTTTCCAACTTTATCTCAGGCTGCCTCCAACCCGGGCCTTCAGAATCAAGGCATCCACCCTCCCTCTCCCTGCACGCTGGCTATTCTCTGTCCTGACACTGTCCTCTCCATGACACCCAGGATGCCTCCTGCAAAAAGCCACCAGGACTACCAAGTCCAATCAGAATGATCCTCTCTAAACTCCTAAACCAAGAATTGCTGGAACTGCTTAGTTCTAAATACTCTGTGTTCATTTTCAGGTACCTTTATACCTGTATCTTTCAGTTCCCTGACTTGAGTATCATCACCTTGATAAGAGACTTTTATGTTTTCCTTCATCCCCCACAATGCCTGGCACAATTACTAAAGAAGGCATTTAATTTTATTTTTGTAATAAGCTATGTAAATAAATAATTTTATTTGTATGGTTTGTATTTTTAGTGCTCAAAAGTACAATATTTTGATGCAGCAGTCATGAGAAAAGCTAACAATTTAGGCTAACAGTTCCCTCTTCTGTAAAAAGAAGAATCCAGCAACACTCTTTCTTTGTGAGATAATCAACACCAGCCCAGATGTCCAGGTATGTGCAAAACCCTTTGGGGCTCACCAAAAAAATAAACTAGTCTCAGTCAATAGGTAGCCTGATCATAGTAAAGTAGAGAAGCAAGTGAAACTGTGACTTTAGAATCTAGACAGTCATGGCGTGCCGGGGAGTCTCTCCCATTGGCCAAGATGACACTGGGGGTGGTTCTTACATTGAGTGTGCCAAAAGCTAGCAAGATCATTGGGCAGAGAGAGAAAAGCCCTCCCCTCCCTATGCCTATAAGAACAGCAGGCTTGAGCAGGAAGAGCGATGATCTTTGAGACAGAGAACCATGGGATTATCTTTGAGAAGGGAGTCCGCTGTGCTCCCAGGTGATGTGGTTCCTGAAAACAATCTCTTTCCTTTTGCACCAGCACCTGCCTCATGAGTTTGGCTTTCATTGCCGCAGGTAACCAAACCTAAGGTTTTTTGGTTCAGTTATAAAACCATTTAGTTTAGGGCTTCCATTATCATTAGCATTGCTGACTTCACAAATGGCAGTAACATTTTCTCTCTAGCCTTAATTCATGCTAAATTTCAGAAAATATCAAATGAGAGACAGAGAAGACCAAGACATCTGAGCTATGGCACATGCCCACAGCCAACAGCATGGGCGAAAAACTGGTTCTAGCTCATCTGGAAACCCAGAAGAGTCCACCGTGCTTTATCCTATGTGCAATCAAACAGCAGAACACGGTGTTTCCTCCAGGTGGAAACAACGCATATCCAGCAAACAAATCTTGTTCATATAGAGGAGCAGGGGAGAATCACTATTTGTTTTTCTGGAATGCAACATTTTATGGATAAGTAATCTATACTTCAAGTTCTCAAGGTGGAAAGAAAGGTGAGCTTTCTCATCAGAGTTGGCATTCCATGAAGGGCATATTGTCCATCTGCTGTAGGAAACACATTGGTAGATACATTAAAAGCCACTTATAAATGGAGAGCCTCTAAGCCTCATTACACAGCTATTAATAGGAAGTAAAATATCCTTTATTTACTCGGTACTCTTACACAACAAGGTATGGGGAAGAGAATATACTCATTCAATATTAGATCACCCTCTAGCATCATCAAAGAGCAGAGAAGCTATGCCCTTTCCCAACGGTGCCTGACCATAAAGAACAGACCAGCTACAACAAACTCAGAATGAGTGTCTCAATGTAACAAGCGAGCCTGGCTCCCTCTGGTGCTTGAGAGGATCAGAGGAAAGCAGTGTAAAGGGGGCTGCTGGCTAGATCAGAGCAAGCCACCTTCAGCTCAGAGGCCTTCCCCAGGGGACAGAATAAGTGGGAAACATCCAGACTCTCTGAGAAGGATCTCACCTTTGGACACATGGAAACTCCTGTTACATAAGAAAATGGCTCTGGCATTAAGAGAGATGATACACCTCTCTTGGTCTACCTCCCCAAGAAATGGCCACACAATGAGTGGGGATAATGTGATTGTATAGGCCAGCGGTCGCCAACCTTTCGGACCTCATGGACCACCAGTTGGCAACCACTGGCATAGACTATTCTCTTCATGTATATTATTTCACTTAAATACTCAAAGAATCCTCATATGGCAGAGATTGTTCTCATTTCACAGACAGAGAAACTAAGCCTTAAAGGGGTCCAATCACTTCTGTAAGCGGAAACTTGAACCCAAGTCAACCTGAAGCCACAGCCATGGTCTTGCCTTTTGTCATCCTATCTCCTAGCTCTCCAGTCTTCTTAAAAAAGAGCCCGTTGTAAATAGTCTCCCATTTTAGCTTTAAGGACACAACAAGTTCTATTTATATCTCAACAAAGGAACTAATAATTTGCCAAGAGGATCTTTAGATCCCTCTGTTAAGGCACTCCTGTAGCTGCATGGGCAACACTGAACCATTTATAGATGTAACTGCTTCACCTGGCTCCTAAGCAAAATTAAATATTCACATTTACTTAAAAATTGGTATAACTATCTCAAAATAGGCTTTTAAAACTAGCAAAGAATCCTGATGAGAAAGGGAGGAAGGAAAGGAAAAGGAAGGTGTTCGATACAATAGGAGGACCACAGTGGAAGGACCCTGAACTGAAGGAGATTCAGAGAAACGGTCTGTGAAGTGCCACAGGGCAGAGGGCCAAAGGTTGTGTCTGCTTGCTTTTCACACAGAACTCTTGAATCCAGTCAAGGTACCACACACAGTCCTAAGAGTCTCTCCATAGCTTATCATACATGTGTTTGCTGTTACTCAAGTCTAGAGAAAACAAAACAAGAAAATGCCTTTACATTGCTCTCCTCCTTCTAAGACACTCCCCTCCCCCGCCCCCCGGCTTAAGACTCGCTGACCTACATCAAGAGCTTAGTACTAGCAACTATTCTGTTCTAATTGTTTTACGTGGACCATCCCACCTGATCCTCACAATGCCCATTTTTATGACCCATTGTGCATAAGGCCACAGAGGCACCCGACTGTTGGGTAGGGCCAGGATCCCTGGCTCAAAGCAGGCAGGACAGTCACCTCGGGACCCCCTTCTCTGCAACCAGGCAAGCTGCATTACGCCTAGGACAGTGCTGATGACTGCAAAGACTATTGCACAAAGCATCACCATAGGAAACACGGACCAGATACCAAGAAAGCGCACACCTCACTTTAAATTGTCTTCTGAAGGTACAGAGATGGGACTCTAAGAACACGTCTAAGAAAAGGCAAACTGGTGCAACAGAAAAACTTGAGGAAAACTACTGCACTATTAGACTCTTGGATTTAACAAGCATTATAAGTAGCAGGCTCAAAATTCACCAGGCACAGCCGTTTATTGAGCTTTCCCCCAACGTAACAATATAGGAGGAATAGAGAAAAGTGTGTCTTTTTAAAAATCTCTTCCCATTTCACATTACAGTATCAATATTTATGTAGTCTCCTTTTCATAACAACAATGTTAAAGCTGTAAATAAAAACAAATATCAGAAAACCCCACGAAGAGCATCAGCGCTGTAAACATCCCTCCAGGGCATTCTACACAAAACATTCTCTCACCCTCAACCCACTTCACTGAGCCCAAGGAAACAACAAGCCACTTTTCCTCACAGAAGGCCAGCAGGGTTTCAAAGCTTCCTTCTCTCATCTCTTCATAAAAACCATGAGATAAAAAAGCACAATAAACCACAAACTATAATTTCACCTTTTCAAGTTCAAGAAATGCTCAGCCTTAGCCTTGGGATTCATACATGTAAACACCTCACTTAAGTTGTTTTCCATCCAGTTTTGAATAGAAAAACACATGGTTAGAACTTTTTGGAAAGTCCAATGTAATTCTTTCTATTTTATTATTTTAACACATGATTAATTATGAACTCTCCACATATCTTCCTTTGCTTATTCAAAATTATTTATTTAAAATTCTTTTTAAATTGTTTAAAATTACTCCTTTAAAAAATTCTACAAAACAGATGGGAAGAATACTAAATCAATATTTTATTTCATGGAATCCAGTCAGTGCTTCTAAGTAGCAAAAGTGTATTTCATCATATAGTGCCCCTGGCCATCTCTGAAAATAGAACACATTTCCCACTTTCAAACACACCGTCTTCCTAACCTAAAAGAAAAAGCATTCTGTTTGTGAAAACGCAAATCTCTTTTCTTACCCCCGCAAAAAAACAACATCCTTCCCATTTCCACATCACCCTACCTCCTAGCCCAGTGGTCGGCAAACTGCGGCTCGCGAGCCACATGTGGCTCTTTGGCCCCTTGAGTGTGGCTCTTCCACAAAATACCACGGCCTGGGCGAGTCTATTTTGAAGAAGTGGCGTTAGAAGAAGTTTAAGTTTAAAAAATTTGGCTCTCAAAAGAAATTCAATCGTTGTACTGTCGATATTTGGCTCTGTTGACTAATGAGTTTGCCGACCACTATCCTAGCCATTTCAAAAACACAATCAAACTTAATGATGATGTCAAGGTGAGTAGAAGGGACTTACAGTTGAAGATGCCCGGAGGTGGATGCTCTGTCACCAGGAGACAGTTCTCTTCATCACTGTTGTCCCCACAGTCGTTCTGTTGGTTACAGACCAGTGAACCAAGATACAAGCATTTACCGCTGGTGCAGGTGAATTTGCACTCTGAAAAAGTACAGTGAAAGCATGCAGTAATCAATGCAAGTGTGATACTCTTGAGTTATTTCTTTCTTCCCCATTTGCATTCCATGAGCGTTTGGGAACTCAGTCTACCTGGAGATCCCAGGAAACCGAACTCAGAGAAGGGCTCTCCTAGTAAGGACCTTGCTTCTAGGAAATGCACAGGATAGTGCCCCAGAGGCACTCGAGGGCCTGCCATACATTACTCCCTGCACGTCTCTATCCCACAAAATGAGTAACACAGGGGCTTTCTTCCCAGGACGTGCCAGCAAATGTCATCGTTATGAGGCTCTTATTTTCCTTGAAAAAGTGCGAGGCATTTTTCCATGCCTCCAGTGCTGAGGCTACAGCAGAACTTGGGCGCTCAGGCTTGGTAAACAAAGGCACATACGTTTTATTTTCAACTTGTCACTAGATGATGTGAAGCTCTGAGCAAAATATTTAACCTCTTGCCCTAGCTGGTTTGGCTCAGTGGATAGAGCATTGGCCTGTGGACTGAAAGGTCCCGGGTTTAATTTTGGTCAAGGGCACATGCTCGGGTTGTGGGCTCAATCCCCGATGTGGAGTATGCAGGAGGCAGCCGATCAATGATTCTCTGTGGTCATTGATGTTTCTGTCTCCCTCTCCCTCTTCCCTTCCTTTCTGAAATCAATAGAAGTGTATTGAAGAAAAAAAAGAAAGAAAGAAAAATATATTTAACCTCTCTGGTGTTCATTTATCTCGTGTCTAAGAAAAACCAGGTTTGATACCAGGTTTTATAGTATAAAACATGGGAAATAATATGTGCTCTCTGCTTCCTGAGAAGCATCTATGCCAAGGGACAAATTATAGGATGGAAACCAACCCAAATCCCTGCAGGCCACATTGGACATGGGCTCCCTGAACTCTGTACAAATCAATATCAATATTTGAAAATGGAATTTACCGTTATAAACTTTAAAATAAATTTGTAAACTTAACACATCACTATCAATTTAAGCAATTAAGGATAAAGGAGATTACACAATTACATACATGTGGGCACATAAATGTCTATGTGTATCCTCTCTAATAAAATGGTAATATGCAAATTAACCATCACTCTGCTACATAAGCCACGCCCACCAACCAAGCCACGCCCACCAGCCAATCAGAGCGAGTATGCAAATTAACCCCAATCCAAGATGGCTACAGCCACAGAGAACAAGGTTTCCTAGGTAACAGAGGAAGCCAAGCTTTCTGCCAGCCGTTGCAGGCCTAAGCCTCCACTCAAGCTACAAAGTTTCAATTATAGAAGGTAAACAAATTCAAACAAATGGCGGCAGAATGGAGCTTGAGAGAGCAGGCCAGGGTTGCCGGCGGCAACAGGGGAAGCAAAGCTTTCCGCACACCCTGGCCGGGCCCACCCGCTTAAGGCAACAAAGTTTCAATTGTAGAAGGTGAATTAACTGCCACAGAAATAGCTGCCACCCCAGAGGGAACAGCAGGCTTGGCTCCACTCCAGGCTACAAAGTTTCAATTGTAGAAGGAAAATAAATTCCAGATACCAGGGCCTCCTCTTGGGTTGCCAGGGGGCGTGGCCAGCCTGCAAACCACCACAGGCCCCTCGCTCAGGCCGCCCCATGCCCCAAGGGAACCCCACCCTGATCCGGGATGCCCTTCAGGGCAAACCAGCTGGCCCCCACCCCTGTACCAGGCCTCTATTCTATCTAATAAAAGAGTAATATACAGATTGATCATCACTGCAACACACAATATAGCTGCCTCCATGTGGTCAAAGATCCTGCCCCCATGTGGACACAAGATGGCCACTACAAGATGGCCAGCAGGGGAGGGCAGTTGGGAGGCACCCGGCCTGCAAGGGAGGGCAGTTGTGAGGGACCAGGCCTGCAAGGGAGGGCAGTTGAGAGGGACCAGGCCTGCAAGGGAGGGCAGTTGGAGGTGATCAACCCTGCAGGAGAGGGCAGTTAGGGGTGACCAGGCTGGCAGAGGAGGAAATTGGGGGCAAACAGGCTGGCAGGGGAGCAGTTAAGCATCAACCAGGCTGGCAGTGGAGTGGTTAGGGGGTGATCAGGCTGGCAGGCAGAAGCGGTTAGGGGCAATCAGGAAGGCAGGCAGGCAAGCAGTTGGGAGCCAGCAGTCCTGGATTGTGAGAGGGATGTCCCAGATTGGAGAGGGTACAGGCTGGGCTGAGGGACAACCCCCCGCCGTGCACGAATTTCGTGCACTGGGCTTCTAGTCTTACAATAAATGTCTGTGAGCTTTTTCCTAGGAGCACCCACAGAAGGTGGCAGGATTTGCATAGTCCCAGCTCAGTGGACAGCCAGAAGGAAAAAACTCAGGAAAAGTATCCCAAGACCCAACCCCCCACCCGCCTGAGGCTGACTATCACAGCCTCTTAATTTCTCTTTGATTTTATCTGTTCTAGAATGTGGGTGGCAGGCCTGGATCAAGTCCAAAGTCCTTTTGACTTTAAAATTCTGTTACTAAAATAAAAGGCTGGGCATCAACACTCCAACTATACTAAGGACACATAGGGCTGCAAAGAGAATAACTCTTTACCTATTGTAAAGAGACAGAACTTAAATCCTCAAAAGCACTTATTTCTGTGACCCAGTATGAAACATTACAATTCTCTATTTGTTCACATTCTCTTAAAAGAGTATAGAAAAAGACACCAAGCACAGCCCCTGACCTAGCTTAGAATAACATGTGAGCACAGACTAAATGCACAGCCACAAGTTCATTGCTAGCTGCACCGTACAGTGTGCTGAGTGCGGTCCAGGCCATACGGTAAGAGCGCTGCTGAAACCAAACTCTCTCTTCCCATAAAGTGAAAAGATTAAAATCCAGCTGTTTGAAATCACATTTATGAAGTAACTTTTTTTTAACTTAATGGGAAAAAAGGATGTCAAGAAAAGAATGTATCTTCCTTTCTAAAAGAAAGATTGGAGTTCCAATTAATACCAAACATTAAAAGGACGTCAAGCCAAAAACAGGTATTCCTGAAATTGAAATGTTGATTGGAAAAAAAGGGAATATTAACCTAAACTGAATCAAACTCCAACTAAAAAATTAACCATTGCTGTGGTTTGAAAGAATCTCAGGTTAGATTACCACACTCCAGTTCATGGGGTACTTTTTAAACCAGCAGGGAAATGTAATGGCATTTCCACACCTGACTCATTTCAACTTGTTCAAGAGAGATCCAGTCTAGAGTCACAACATATTTTTAAGGAAATGAATTATGAGATTCATTAATTCACATAATCAGTATTTTAGCCCCTTCTACATTATGTGCCAGGTAGTAAGACATGAAAACACAAAGATGAAAGAACAAGTCCTCTTCAAAGGCCTTACAATATGAATTTTTAAAAAATGTGAGCAGTGACTGATATATTTGCTAACTCCTTCCAAGGACTAATTTCCCTTCTATATATCCTTCACATCTAGAGTGCTGCCCAGCAAGGAACAGGCACATGGTGAATCACATATCTGTTGAATAAATGAATTATCTAATCCAAGCCTCATAAGAACCCTGTGAAATGATTAGGATAGATATTCCTATTCTCATCTTATAGATGAGAATATTAAGATGCAGAGATTAAGCCAGCCAGCGTGGCTCAGTGGTTAAGTATCTACCTATGAACCAGGAGGTCAGGGTCTGATTCCCGATCGACACATGGCCAGGTTTCGGGCTCGATCTCCAGTAGGGTGGGTGCAGGAGGCAGCCGATCAATGATTCTCTCTCATCATTGATGTTTCTGTATCTCCTTTTCCCTTCCTTTCTGAAATCAATAAAGATATATTTTTTTAAAAGATGCAGAGATTAAGTAACCACCTATAACTAAACTGCTAATAAATGGCAAAATCCAGATGAGTGTCCAAATTCTCTGCCTCTTTTCTCAGGCTCTGCCCACAGTTGCCTCTCAGTGTCCAAACCTGCTTTCATAAATGTCTAAGATTCATTTGTAATGAGGATGCCCATTAATGTAACAAAGTTCTCAAAAGAGTTAGTTATTGTAAGCAGGCTTACTATTAGTTAGGACACATTAACAAGGCATATGCTACTGATTTGCTCAGAAAGCTCTTACTCCTTAGACAATGGAAATATCAACATCAACCCGTTGAATTTCAAATTCCTAAAATCTAAATCTTCTCAACCATGATCATTAGCTGAATATCAAACTAAAGGTCTCTCTGTTACATTGTCCCTAGAATCAAAGTTACTAGACTGAAATTTTGAATCTATCAACTTCTTGATGTGATATAGAAAATACTGGAAAATTGCTATAAATTAACTGGTGAAGATTAATACTAAAGCTAGAATAAAATTTCAGACCAGAGTGAAATGTCTGTCCAAGTTAACATGAGTGGTTAATGTGCCAGTTAATGTTGATAGAGGCAGGTTCCAACTTGATCTGTCTCACCCTGCAAGGCCATCTCTACCACAGGTTGCTATTCAAAAGCCCAGTACATTCAGCCAGTGCATTCAGACATGAGAGGATGGTCCTCTAATAACTAAATTATTGTGATCTTTCAAACAAACTAAGAACCCTAGATGAGAGGATCTAACTGGGTCTGCATATTGGAATCACCTGGGCATCTTTCAACACTACGGGTACCTAAGCTCCAGCCCTGGCCACTGGCTCTCCCTAAGCTGAGGTACAGCGTGGGCAGTGGGGATTTCTAGAGATCCTTAGAATGCTTCTGATGGGCAGCCAAGATGGAGAACAACTGCCTAGAGAGAAGTACATAACTCACTTACAGGAAGCCCTCTCTATAACTAACAATATTTTATTGGAATGCTTAGTTGGTATTTGCTAATTTACTAAAAAAGAAAAACCAAAACAAAATAGAAACTAAGGTATAATCTCTTTTAAAAATATATATCTTTTTATTTATTTCAGAGAGGAAGGGAGAGGGAGAGACAGAAACATCAACGATGAGAGAGAATCATTGATCAGCTGCCCCTGCACACCCCACACTGGAGATCGAGCCCGCAACCCGGGCATGTGCCCTGGCCGGGAATTGAACCGTTACCTCCTGGTTCATAGGTTGTCACTCAACCACTGAGCCATGACGGCTGGGCTAAAGTATAATCTCTTAAAATGAGTGGTATTTTGATGATTCCTGGATATAAAACCTGGTTGCTACAGCTCTGTACTGTCAACGGGATACTTCAAAAACTTTGGGCCCTAACCGGTTTGGCTCAGTGGATAGAGCGTCAGCCTGTGGACTGAAGGGTCCCAGGTTCAATTCTGGTCAAGGGCATGTACCTTGGTTGCAGGCACATCCCCGGTAGGGGGTGTAGAGGAGGCAGCTGATAGATGTTTCTCTCTCATTGATGTTTCTAACTCTCTATCCCTCTCCCTTCCTCTCTGCAAACAAATCAATAAAATATATTTTTTTAAAAACTTTGGGACCCCAAAACTACATTTGACACGCTAGAGACAGGAAACATCCTCAATGAAGTAAAACACAAGTCAGCGAAAGAAAATAGAATAAAAAAAAGTTTTCTTATTATATTTTGTCCATTATTGTGGAATTTGTTGAGTATTTCTGCCAAGCCAGAAGATGAAGGAAATCAAAGGTTGTTAAATACTAGAAACATTTTGGCTGCAAATTCGTGGCGATTTCAGGTGTATAATATTGGAATGAAATACAAAATGAACAACTCAGGAACCGGTTTTTCCTTCAAGAGCTATAGATTTTATTTTTAAAATTGTAATATTTAAATAACTTTTTTAAAAGTCAGGACCTTCTAAATGAAGAAAATGGCATTTCTTTCTATCATGATTCTCTATGTGATATTCGATGAAAAAAAAAAAGAATCAACAATAGATTTACTCTTGGTAATAAAGAATTTTCTCCAAATTTGGGGTCTTCTTTAACTTCAGTGATGAATTTCAGTGACTTTGAATTGTTATAGATTCATAAAATTCTCAGCATTAGCTGAGAGGGCCCTAGAGACAGAGTGGTCCAACCTTTCATGTCAGGGATGAGGGAAGAGTCCAGAGGGAATGTCCTGACTTACCCAAAGCTGGAGAACAAATTCCCTGTAATGGATCATAAAATCCAAGACTTCTAACAAATTGGGAGAAAAAAAATCCTGTTGTCCTAAATGTCATTCTAATTATGTACAAACTATTATTAACCAGTTGGAGTATACTATGTGAGAGAGGAGAAAGGAAAAGAATGATTAAGAGTAAGAAAATCTGCCCTGCCTGGTGTGCCTCAGGTGGTTGGAGAGCTGTCCTGGTCACCCAAAGGTTGTGGGTTGATTCCTGGTCAGGGCACATACCCAGGTGGTGGGTTCGATCCACGGTCGGGGAGCATATGGAAGACAACCAATGGATGTTTCTCTCTCTCTCCTCCTCCCTTCCAATCTCTCTAAAATTAATAAAAACATATCCTCAGGTGAGGATTAAAAAAAAAAGGAATAAGAGAATTTTCCAATATTTTGTTACCTTTAAAAACAGCCACTTAATAGTCCTGAAGCACCCCGTCCCGCCCCCACCCACCCCCGAAAAAAAAGGAATATCTTAAGGTGTTTTGTGAATTCAAAACTTTCATACAAAAAACCATGAAAACATTTGAAGGACAAGTAGCTCAACAATTTGAATATTCTAAACCTAATCCTAGACAGGATTAAAAAATAAATGTTCAATCTTGACTTCCGGGAGAACAAATCTGCATCTGAGAGACCAGAATTAATCCACTTGGTAGAATCAACATTTTATTAGTTAAAAGGCATAAAAAGTACTTGAAAGTCACTAAAAGAGTAGATCTTAAATGTTCTTCCCACAGAAAAAAGAAATAGTAATTAGGTGGCATGATGCAGGTTTTAGCTAATGTTATGGTGGTCATCACTGTACAATATATAAGTGTATCAAATTAACATGTACACCTTAAACTTACACATGTTGTTATATGTCAATTATATCACAATAAAGAGTGTGTGGTGAGGGAGGGAGCCAACAAATAGTTGTTCTCAATTTTTCCTACACTCTTTTTAAAGCCTTAGTTTTCACAGATATGATCTCAGTCACAAAATAAAGACCTGTATAGAGTATCACATCACAACTGTAAAATCAGCCATTTTGTGAATTGGCAGACTAGTCTACCACAGCTATTTTTGTTAAAATTCATACAGCAACATCGACTCATTCAGTTCACACTTCTATCATTCACCAACCTCAAAATTGAGATCCTGGCTCCAACATTTCTGACATTAAAACCTAAAACCTACTCTCAGTAATGTACGTACATTGTGAATAACAAAGAAATTAAACTTAGCAATTAACAACCTGTAAGTAAAGAATAGGTTTCTAAAATTAAGATGAATAACTTTACTATAACCAAGGTAAGTTTACATTTCTTAGTGTAGAAATAATATTTTCACTGATTTATATATATATACTGCTTACTCGCCTGCAAGATACAAGATTACCTATCATAAAAGTAAAGTTCAATAAAAATGGGAAACTGATTAAAACATAAAAATCATGAACCTACAAATGCAGGGAAGAGGCAGTGTTGTGGGATGGAGGGACTGAGCAGAAAAGAAAAGAAGGAGAACTCATGAACACAGACAACAATGTGGAGATTGCGGGGCAGGTGATGGGGAAAATAAAATAATAAGGTAATTATGAATAGGTTAAAAAAAGAAAGAAAGAAAGAAATGCAGGGGAAAGGAGAAACACTTTGTGACGGAAGAGAGTTCTAATAACTGGTCACTAAACGGAACTCCAAGCAAATGAGCTGCCAGGGAGACAAGGAACCCAGAGGCTTGGTGGTGGGCCCTCACTGGCCCATAGTAGTAGGCATTCCAATGAATCAGAAAGAGAGAAAGATAAATATCACATGATCTCACTCATTTATGGAATATAATGAACAACATAAACTGATGAACAAAAATAGATCCAGAGACAGAGAAACATCGATCAGACCATCAAACCTCAGAGGGAAGGTACGGGAGGGTGGGGGTAAGGAGGAGAGATCAACCAAAGGACTTGTATGCATGGATATAAGCCTAACCAATGGACACAGACAACAGGGGGGTGAAGGCATGAGTTGGAGGGAGGGGGGGGGGGTAATGGGGGAATAAGGACACATATGTAACACCTTAATCAATAAAGAAATTTAAAAAAAAAGTTGTGGAAATTAAAAAAAAAAAAGAGCCTTTCCTCTTGATTCTCAGAATTCAGAGGACCTGTCACTCTTTTTATCAAAGGGTGCAGTACAATAACATGAAGGCTATCTTAGATACCAATGTTATCAAAAAAGGAAGAGGGCTCCCCAGATATCTTCCATTTCAGCCTTCAGTGAGGTTGGAATACTGGAGTCATCTTTCTATGAAAGGATCCAGAATTACAGTATCCAGAAAGTAGTGATTTAGCAAATTATGAAGATAAAGTTTTGAAAATCTTCAGAAATGGAAGATGAATACTTAAAGCTATTCTTCTCAAATGTCAGCTTTGACAACATATGAATGGCATAAGGATGATATATGCACGTTCTCCTACAGAATTTTTCAATGTAAGAAATACATTTTGAGTAATCTGTAAAAGACTTAATATCTCACATATTATCAGCATTGATCTCCTTAGAAATCTGAGGAGAGATCTGCAGAAGTTGTGTGGGCTCCACCTAACGTCACACAGCGATCTGCATGGCATGCTGGGAGTCGCACTTGAAGACACTGCATCACTAATGATGCTCTCCCATCACTCAAAGAGGAGATTGACTTTCCTGGTCATAAATTTGGAACAAAAGGGAATTTAATTTGAAGGTTTATATTCTGTATAATGAATTAAGTTACCCCGCGAGCATTTAATCAAAGTCATATCTTAAGTGGTGCTATGAAATACTTGTCCTTCAGAAAGATGAATATGACATGATAAAAGGATATTTTCCCATTTAATAAGATTAACATAGAAGAGCCTCCCATTGAAGATAGTAATAAAAAAATTTAAAAACTCAATCCATTTTATGACATGGCTTATTGCTCCCATTGTGGTGCTGATTTGGGTTCTGAAAATATTTTAATATGTCTGAAATTCTCTGAGAACCATAAGTGAAAAAGTCCAAGGTACTTTCAGACTTTAGACTTTAAGTGTTAAAACTACCCTTTATAGCAGCTTTAAAAACTGCCCAACTTTCATCAACACACCACCAGGCATTTTAAAATTCAGTAAAGTCCTTTCGGACTTGAATTAGAAAAATAGCAGTTTCTTTACTATGTTTAAAGCCAATGAATGAATAACTTTGAGCCCAAGGACTAATACACGCGGACATTTTTTAAAATGTGTGTGTATGAAAGGTCCAAGGTCAATGGGTTTGTACAAAGGAAAAGAAACACCCGTGTAACCAGCACATTGGTCAAGATACAGAAAGACACACAGAGAGGTGGGGGGATGTTTCCTGGGGCGTTCCAGCTTTCACGTTAACAGAACGCCGCTCCCTGCTATGGGAAAGCAAGACTGAGGGGCCAGGCATCCAGTCGTGAAGGGCCTTGTATGCCTTGCTGAGGACTGTTAGTGGCTCTCCATATTCTATAGGTTTTAAACAAATGTATTTGAATGTAATAGTAACCGGACAGTATCGAGCATTTAATATGCATTCATCAAGACTACTCCGTGAGTTGGCTACACTGAGTAAGCAGCATAAATCACAAAACCCAATGAGAGTTGTAAGTTATCTACTAACAGATAGCCTCTCCGTGAGCAGCTGAGGTAAAGAGGTTATGAGGCCCATAAATGGATGCACTGGTGTTTTACCGCACAAAACTGGGCCCCCACGTGGGCACCACAGGGGTGAAAAGATGACTTTTTTTTTAAACTTTTAATTTTGTCCTTATCTCTTAACTACTCTTTCAGTTTTGTTTTCATGCACATCTGGATTATTTTTCAGATATATTTTCCACTACAAAAATGTTCCATTTAATTCTATCTACTTTGCTGCTAAAGTCTTCATCAATGTAGTTACCCAGGCCTCATCTTACTAGACTGCTTATGACACAACATTCATTAAATCTTTGTTAAATAAACCAATGAATAGAAGTAAAACCTTGTTGGGTGGTTCTTATAGGCACCACTATTAACTACTAATATTCTTTGAGCAAAGAACTTTTTCTCTAACTGAACAAATAGCCTGACGAGGTAAACTAGAAACAGAAAGAAAACTCGAATATATTATTAGCAAATTACATATAAGATTTTTAAGACAAATAACTAGTTAAAATTATTAGCCAAAATAGTTTTTTAATTACCTGTGGCCTTCATGTATGAAATCATTCTCTCTCTCGTCTTCAATGTCATAAATATTTAGGCTTTTCCATCTGTCCCTCCCACTCATTTGGCCTAATTCCTAAATCACAATGATCTCTCTCAGTGCAGCCACCATGTGTTTTAGAGAGAAACCCCACTGTCTGGCTAAAGCATTGGACTGTTTATTCTGGGAACAGCCAGCTCCTTCCCTCACAGCTTCAAGCGCCCTGAGAACTGGGTATGGACACTGAGTTCTCCACCTGTCTTATATTTTAATGTCTGCAAACAAGCCTGGGAGCCAGGTAGCAAGGCAAGTATTTACTGATTCATGCTGTTGCTGACCCAGTCTTGTCCTCAAGTTGATCACAGCTAGTTATTTTTTCCTATTTGGAGAAGTGTGTGTGTGTGTGTGTGTGTGTGTGTGTGTGTGTGTGTGTGTGTGTGTGTTTTGTTGTTGTTTTGTTTTTTTGTGGGTTTTTGTTTTTGTTAATCCTCACTCAAGGATACTTTTCCATCGATCTTTTAGAGAGAGTGGAACAGAGAGGGGAAGACAGAGAAACATCCATGTGAAAGAAACACATCAACTGGTTGCCTCCTGCATGTGCCCGACCAGGGCCCAGGCTGGGAGGAGCCTGCAACCAAGGTGTGTGCCCTTGACCAGAATTGAACCTGGGACCCTTTGGTCCGCAGGCTGACGCTCTATCCACTGAGCCAAACCAGCTAGGGCCTGCCTAAGTTTCTTGCCTTGAGCCTTCCATGGCTGCCTGCTTGGGAGTCTCCACTGTCACACACACTCTTTATAAAATGTCCCTTCTTGAAAAGGTTTACCTTCTGCGACTTCTATAAAAATCAAACCTCAAAGTGTGACAGGGAGCCAGCTACATAAACTCCTGTGTTCCCTGTCTCCTTTAGCCAACCACACGGAAATTTTGAGATGGTATCTTTATGCTTTTTTAATGGATATTAGGATGTTCTACTGTAAGGCGAATGTTCCTTGCCCCAAACAAGGAAGGATCGCTACCTATTTTTTTGTCTTACTTCTCCACTGGTTCTTTAGAAGCCCTTCTTTGCACCCTCCAATAAGCTTCCCACGTTAAGCCCTATTCAGCCCTACTGTCATCCAGAATAAGCTGATGGTCTCACCATTCACACCCTTGAACATGGTGCCACATCCAGACAAGTCTCAAAGCTCCCTCACAACACAGATGGCCCTAGAGACACTACGGGATGTTGGCAGACAGAGCCGTCTCTTCATCTCTTAGAGGGAGAGCTTCAGATACTTAAAATAATGGCGTTTGGTTTCCGCAACTAATCAAATTTGAGAGCAGGAATCAATGTGGGCGAAAAGCCATTCCCATGTATTCCTTACAATGCTATACGCTAGAGGGAGGAAAGATAGAGAGGCCTTCTTGGTTATCAGCAGGAGGCTCACACTGATCTAGGACCAATCCTGCTTTGGGCAGGAGAGATGTAGGACCCTCTAGCCCTGCATTCCACTTCCATCCATGGTCACTGTTTTGTTAGAGAAAATGACATATTTCTGAAACCTAGACCAGGTTAGAATCTCAAGTTCCACAAGGAAAAAAAAATTTTTTTTTGCCCTAAACATGCTCATTTAGGTCTTCATGAAGAATAGTACCTTGGGCTAATTAAGAATTTCCTGAATTCCTTTGCCTATCTAGCCAATAACCAAAAAGAGACTATTTCTGCCAAACCTTAATTTGATTATAAGCAGGACCAGGGTCTTAAAACCCATCCTCCTCAATGGAACATGAGCTGATAAAATTTTTATCTTCTGAAATTAACAATTCCTCTTTCTGCTCAATTCTTCCCAGAGGGTACCCCCAGTTGGGAGCTTGCTCCATGTGTGGTATGACCTGATGACCCAGCACCACCCTGATGGGCACAGTGGTCACCAGGGGACAAATGACCACTATGGAAAACTCATGTTTGCCTTTAATGCTGAAGTTAACCCCCTTTTATTTTGTTCTGTCATTAGTGGAGATAGAAGTAACTGGCCTAACTTAAATAACCATCCTCGAACATGCTGCTGAGGTTACTCTTTAGCTTTCTCATCTCCAAATTCTAACTTGCTATATTTATCCACAGTACTGAAGGAGTAAATACACTAAATGGACATGGAGTTGAGTTCTTATTCTATTTCATAGCCAAAAGGGGAGGTTTTCTCAGTACTATTTCTGTAAACAAATTTCTAAAACAACAATAATAATTAAAATAGAGACAAATGTGACATAGAATCTGAGTCTTAAAACACACACTAAAACCAAATTCACAAAAAATACAAACCAAAGTAATTTTTCTTTATATTCAAATATAACAAAGCCACCCTATTTAAAATGTAACCCTCCATACCCATGTCCAAGACTCCCTATTTACATTCCTTGCTTACTTATTTCTATAGCACTTAACTTTTAATAAATCATAAAATTAACTTTTTGTTTTGTTTACTGTCTCCTATCACTGGATTGTAAGTTCACCTAAATGTCCGGAATTTTTACAGAATTGTTTCTTTCCTGAGGACTAGAACAATATCTGGCATGTAACAGGTTCTCAAAAAGTATTTGCTGAATGAAGAAAAGTTTATTCTATAAATTGTTATTTCTAAATCACACGCAAATACCATGCCATTCTTCTACTTGACATCCTTCAACAGATTTCCATCACCTTCAGAATATAGTCCATGTTACGTAAGCATATTCAGATTCTTCCTCCTAATGTGGTCCTGACCATCTTTCCCACCTTATTTCCCAACTCCTCTATATATCACGCTGGAAGCCTTACACACCAAAACATTCTCAAGCACACACGACTTCCCATCATTGTGCCTTGATGCACACTATTTCTCCTGTCTGCAGAGACTTGCCCCTCCTTACTTGACAAATGCCTACTGACCTTTCTGCATTTAAAAGAAAGTGTCATGTCTGTAAAGCCTTCCCCATCCTTTCCATTCCCATCCACAATTAAATATTGCTGCTTCTATGTTCCCATGGCAACCTGTGCATCTCTCCAGTACAGCACTTGTCACGTTGCTGTCATTATTTGTCTGTCTCGCCCACTGGTGAGATCTCTTGAGCTCAGAACACGTGACAGATTTGTATGCCCAGTGTCTAGCATAGTAGGTGATTAATAATTGCTTCCACTAAAATTGAATCAAAAACATTGGGAGGAGGGGAAGAGAGAAGTGCAGTTTGGGGTTCAGTTTTTTCTTCCACTTACAAATGAAGTCTGCTTCATTTGCTTTCACCACACACTATCTACACAGATATACAAGCTAGAGAGAAAGATGTAAAAAGAACAGTACATGCTTCACTATACTGGTTCTAGGTTGAGCCAGAAGGGCCCATTTGCCTTTGTTAATTCAAACTATTAAGGCTGAGTATGTCAGACAAACTAGTCTCTACTACCTGTCCAAATTAGGAAGCAGTAAACACTAGAAGATAATTACGTGTAGGTATTTGTCACACAGAGAAAGTTATACAAAGGAGTTGTAAAATGCCGATGATCACAGGCTTCCTATGAGACAAAGGACACATGAGAGGGAACCACATGAACAGGACTTTCTACAGCTCTTCATGTCCACACATTAGAAACAGCCACCAAGAACTCCTGTAGATACATGTGTGTGGGTCAGCAAAAAGAAATGCAGACAGAGAAGTGCATGTGAATACTCACGGACACAGCCTCTCAGATCATTGAAGCAGGTGAGTCGGAGCTGAATGGGAAATGTAGTAAATAAGGCTTTTCCTAAGTCTCCTTCAAATCAGAAACTTGTTTCAGCAAATGCCAAAAATCGCCAGAGTTCTAGACCAATGGTGACTCATTATGCTTACACCAATATCAACGACATTATTAAAAAAAGGCTTCTGGACACCAATAGCATGATAGGCATTTGCTTATCAATCCTGAATAGTAGGTAAAATTATGCCAAGCCAGTGAAAACGGCTGCGATCAACCAGGGGGTTTGCTCAACTCCTCAGGCTGCTACTAATAACTCCAGAGCCACACTCTTTTTCCAGAGTAATCTTTTAACTTCTGGTTAGTGGAGGCCATGTTACCAAGGTTGGGCTGCAAGCACCTGCAGCCCACAGTCTTGCACGAGCCAATCAAAAGAGAAATGTGAACCTGTTATAGCTAGGACAGTTGTACCTACAGCATACTCTTCTGGTGCGTGGCTGGGGGAAACAGGAAAAGAGGGGGGGAAAGAGATATATTCCTGGTGACAAATCAGCAAGCATAGTTTTTTACTTCTTTTTTATTGTTGTTTTTAACAAACACATTTGCAGCATTATGTAATGTCTCTATTTGCAAGTGGCAATTAGTAAGGACTTACTAGGCTAGAGAAACAGAATATTGCTTTGGATTTTAGAACTTGAAGGCCTGAGCTCTTTTTCTAACTGTGGTTCTCCCCTCACCGTCCGTGGTATGAGCCCCACAGGACCAGGGTGCTGAAGTACTTTTCCATAATAAGGAATGGTCAATGAATAAAGGAACGATGAAATAATGAAATGAATTAAGAAAACACACATTGGCAAAAAGTTGCTATTTAGTGATGCATAGTGATGGATGAGGAATGTGTTCATCACAACAGAAATTAAATGTATTCAGTCTACAATGAGCTTCAAAAGTATGGGTCAGCCATTCTGTTGGAACCCATTGGTTACCTTACTGCCTGGACCCTCGATCAGAGACGTTTTAAGCCATTAGCATGTGTGGAGGCCACCAGGCTGGGAGCAATATGCACGGCCTGATGCTGCCGCTGTGGTGTGAGCTTCTCCGTGCCCACAGCCTCCAGC
Organism: Cnephaeus nilssonii; assembly: GCF_951640355.1. Classification (NCBI taxonomy): domain Eukaryota; kingdom Metazoa; phylum Chordata; class Mammalia; order Chiroptera; family Vespertilionidae; genus Cnephaeus; species Cnephaeus nilssonii. The sequence continues at coordinate 64,224,131 of NC_137082.1, read as the reverse complement.
CCCTGCCCACCAGCAGGCTTGCTCTACTGTGCTCTGCAGAATGCGCTTTGCCTGCAGCTGACCCAGCTCACGTCAATATCGGCATTTCTGCTTGCCCTTTAGTACCCAAGCTATCTTCATTCTATAAACCAGGGAATTCTATAAATCAGGAAAACCCCGGGACAGATGGAGGCAGCCTCTGGGAAGAAGGTCTATAAAACCACAGGGAGGCAGTGATGAGAAGCAGATGGCAGCAGGGTGCCTCACCTTCTGCAAAGGAAAGAGCTCCATCCGCGGTGACAGGAGGCCTGGAAGAGACGGGCAGAACCCTAAAGACTCCCGTGCAGGAAGGAGGCTTGGACGGGGCGGGATGGACACAGGCTTTCTCAAGCAGGCAGCGCTCTCCCCTGGGCACAAAGGCCTGCACTGGTTTCTCCATAGCCTTGGACATGTTACAGCTCCCTGTTCTTCAACGTCCCCTTCAGACTAACCAACTATGCTGAGTGAAGTAAGTCAGACAGAGAAAGACGAATGCCATATGATTTCACTTTAGGTGGAATCTGAAGAACAAATAAACGAACAAGCAGAACAGACACATAGACTCAAAGAACAGAGTGATGGTTGCCGGGGCAGGGGTGGGGGGTTAGGGGATGGGCGAAAGAGGTGAAGGGATTAAGAAGCACGAATTGGTGGTTACAAACAGTCACAGCGCTGTAGAGTAAGCATAGAGAATCAAGCCAATAATATTGTAATAACTATATGTCGTGCCACGTGGGTACTGGAAATATCAGGGAAAACACTTCGTAAAGTACATGATTGTCTACCACTATGCTGTAGCGCTGAAACTATTACAAAGTAATAGTGGAATGCCAACTGTAATTGAAAACTAAAATTTTAAAAAAAACTGTCACCTTCTCAATCTTACTCTCACCAAATATCAGATGCCCTTAACTTTTTCTTCCTCTATCCCCATTGATATTTATTCAATCATTTAGTATTCAGTCAATAACTATTATATGCCAGGTGCTGTATTAGTCTTTTGCACATTATCTTAGATGAGGAAGCTGAGGCTCAGAAAGTTTCAATGAGCAGTGCGTCACCTGGGGAAGAGCCAGAAAATGATTCTTTGCATGCCCCCTCTCCGCTACTCGGACACTGAGCACCTTGGCCCACACCAAGCTATGGTGTGGGCGGGAGGTGGAGGGACAGGAAGGAGAACCTTCTGTGGAGACGGAGGTGAGAGCAGCAGTCCCTGCAGACTGAAGGAGAGGGGTGCAAAGCCCAGATCTGCTTCTTAAATTCTACACACCTTTCCTGCCTACCCCCAGGACACAAGCTCTGGAAACAAGTGTCAAGATGTACATAAGTATCTTCACACATGGGTTTAGAAACACGTGTCCACAAACACCCTCTCCACACAGCAAGGGCCCCAAAGGCAACTTGAACATTCCATCCTGCACAGCAATCCCCTCTACAGAGGCATTGAAGAGTGTCTGGCCAGGCCGGTGTGGCTCAGTGGTTGAATGTCAACCTATGTACCAGGAAATCACAGTTCAATTCCCGATCAGGGCACATGCCCTGGGTTGTGGGCTAGATCTCCAGTGGGGGGTGTGCAGGAGGCAGCTAATCAATGATTCTCCCTCATCATTGATGTTTCTCTTCCCTCTCCCTTCCTCTCTGAAATCAATAGATATGGATATAGATATAGATATAGATATAGATATAGATATAGATATAGATATAGGTATAGGTATAGGTATAGGTAAATAGATATTTTTTAAGAGTTAGTCTAGGGTACTAAATGAAGGAAGATGTTCTGAGGAAGGCTAGTTAAGGAAGCTGCCGCATCCCATCACTGAATCTGGCCAGCTGCTCGGATGAGAACACCCTGCTGACTTCAGTCTCCTCCAGGCTGCACTAGGTCCCTTTGTACACTTGGACATATAGGAAGAAAGTACCTTTCAGCACCAGTGAATGTAACTAATGTCTTCTATGGTTTCCAGACCATTCTACAGTGAGTTCTCCATAGCCAGCCACTACCCTCTGCAAAGCTTAGGAAGCATGAATCAGGGCTGACCAGGGACTACTGTGTTCTATGAGCCATGCAGGCGAGGTCCCCACTTGGACTCCAAACACTGAGCCATGTTTCACCGGCACATCTTTAGCAGAACAAATGTTGGAGCTAAAATATGCTTTCATAAAGTTTATCTTCAATGAACACCTGTGTCCTTTACTTTTGTGAAGAATTTAAGATGTCAAAAAAACATTCTGTGTTCTGCTAGGCTGGGTCCCAAGAACCCCATTCTTTGAAAAAGGTTCTCCGTATGGTAGATGTCACTTCCCATTGTAAATCACCAAGTGCTAGCTAATAAACGAGGGACAAACAGGTGTTTCTTCCCTCAAAGGTGCACACAGAATGATACAGAGCTTCTGTCCTCATTCATTGTACTCAGACACATAATTTACGCAGGCCTTTCAACCATCCAGTCAGGTCTGCATATATGCGGCTTGTGTGGACATATGCATAGGAGTACATTCCAGGCTTCTAACAGCTGAGAGCACAGTCAGGGCTGGAAGAAATCTTAGAAATAATGGGAGTCTCTCATTTTAGAGATGAGAGGAGTTTACAACATGGTGGGACTACAATTAGACTGCCTAGGTTCCAATCTGGTATGATCATTGTGTGATCTTAGGCAAGTTACTTAACCTTTCTGGGTCACAGTTTGCATGGTTGTAGAATATACATAACAGTACCTATCCCATGCGGACATTTTAAGAATAAATTTATAATTGGTGTAGAGAACTTCAAAGAGTTACATAATATTAGATCTGAAATTAAGTTTGGGCTAAACCATGATTCAATACTTTGGCTTAATGACTTCCAAGCTCATTGCTTTCCTACTTGAATCATCACTTATATTGCACAATATGTAGTAAAATGACACAAAGATTGAACATCATAGAACATACAGCTGTGTTATATATGTCTATATACAGAGGTCCTTGTCTCAAAACTTTTACGTGGCTTCCCAAATGCCATTATATTTTCCCCACTCAAATGCAGCAAAGTACAGCTGAAAAATTTAAGAGACACCTTTAGACTCTTAATGATTCCATTAGTATAGCCCTAAGATGATTTATAAAGCTCATAAAATACATTCTAACTGAACTATTTACTGCAAGTTGTTTTATTGTTGACAATATTACAGATGTCCCCCATTTCCCACCCTTCTTTACCTATCTCAACCCAGCCCCAACCCCCTCTCTCTGGCCTTCCCCACACTGTTGTCTATGTCCATGGATTATGCAGGTATGTTCTTTGGCTAATCTATTCACTTTCTTCCATGGTGACAAAAGTATATGAAGAAGTTTTTTTTTTAAGTCATATAATTAAGCTACCAGTGAAATCAGTAATCATTGTTCTCATTAATATAAAATTTATATTTTTATTTTTGTTTTGTGACCCAACTGTACAGTCTAAAGGTGGCAGGGCTGAGCAGAAAGGCCCCTGAGGGGGGCAGCCATGAGTGACTGGCTCTGGCCCAATAGCCCATGAATAGATACTCCTGAAACCAAAATATTGTCTGGCAGGCAGTGCCAGCAAACCATAGCTCAAAAGGTTTGTTCACTAGCTGCTATTCAAAACTTTGAACATGGCACACCAAAGGTGATTTGAGTGTCTCAATCTGCAACGTACAAAAGTACAGGTTATTCAGAAGTTGACCATATTAGACCTGAGGGCTGGCCACAGTGACAAAGGCCTGTAATAAAATAATAAAGTCCCAGAACCTAGAAGAGATGAAGTGGGGAACAGAGGAAACATGAAAAGAGCTCTAGGGCACTGATGAAAGATGCCATTTTAAGGGCCCCTTCGGCAGGAAGAATGGTCTGGGAAAGGCCCCGCTTGGGCCAAGTCTAATGGCGTGAATCTCCACATCCCAGCTGGAGAATCAGACAGGAATACAGGAACTGTGAGTTGCTAGAACCAGATGAGGACCCCAATAAAGATGGCACTGAGCTGACCCTTAAAGGCTAGTGTCCAAACAGGGGTGGCAGTCCTGGCATGGAGCCAGCGCCCAAGAAAAGTGGGGCACAAAGGAACCTGCTCACAGCACCCTAAGTGTCCCCCTTGGCCAGGACCGGGCTGGGAGGTTGAAAAGGGACGAGCTGGCGAAGAGGCTAGAGTGGAACTAGCCCATGAGGGGTTTGATAATGAGCAGGTGCTCCAGGGCTCAGTGGGGGCACAGGCCCTTGAACATCCAGGAAGCCACGCGCCTAGGACTATCGACCCTCAAACAAAAGGTGAGCTGCAGAATTGGGGTAACCTTTCATTTCCAGGCCTCTCTTCCTCGATGACGAGCGTTACCTACCAACACAGAACTGCAGCCCAGTAGTGTCAGAATTTGGCATGTTGTAAGGTATATATTAAAGAAACAGGGTAAAAGGAGACACAAAAAATTACCTATAATAAGTTAACTGAGCAAAAAGGAATCCTGCTAAATTTGTGGTTTGAAATATATCAAACCATTAAATTATTTGCAAACACAGAGATGTGTTTAGGCCACCACACCAAAGCACAAAAAACTGTTTGGTTTTCTTCAGCACCTTACTTTTGGATTGAACTTTGGTAAAAAGCTTATAAATTATGGCAGATAAACCTGAGAGAGAAGGAATTCATTTATATTAAATACACTTTGTAAAATGCTTTTTCTAGTTGTCTGATAGCCCTTTTTCTAGGTCTACACCTGCCACACTGAGATGTGAACTATGAAATCCCAAGCTACAAGCCATTCCTCATTAAACTTCTCTGTCCTCCTTTTACCAATGTAGCAATTGATTTCAGAGGCAGTGTGCACAGTGGGTAAGAGTGAACACTGCTGCCAGAGCGTCTGGATTTGAAGCATGGCTCCATCACCTACTGGCTGTGCAACCCTGGGCAAGTCACTAACCTCTCTGTGCTTCAATTCCCTTCTCTATAAAAAGGAGAGAAAAGGAGTACCTCTCTCATAAGGATGCTATGAGAATTAACTCAAATAACATAAATGACAGCAACAAGAACAGTGTGTGACATAGAGAACACCCTGTAAGTGTGTGCCATAATTATGAATGACTAGAGGCCCAACGCACGAAATTCGTGCAAGAGTGGGCTTTCCTTCCCCTGGCTGCCGGCACCGGCTTCCCTCTGACACCCGGGACCCAGGCTTCCCGCCGGCCCAGCTTTGTCCAGAAGACAGCTGGAATGACGTCCAGTCTAATTAGCATATTACCCTTTTATTATTATAGAAACCTTCTATTATAACAAGGTTTGTTTTTCCCTTTATTATAAATCTTGTCATTCATGTTTTTTGACGATAACATCCAGCATTGCTTTTTTGTTATAGAAAATACATTTTTTACAAACAGAAAATAGAGTTTTGTTGAATAATTGAGTGATTGAGTGAATTCCTATTTCACTAGATATCGGCACAAATGTTTTAAGGCACCAGAATCATAACAAGAAACACAGACATCTGAAGGAGACACATCTCTTTTCCCAAGCTGTTATATAATTAACACAGCAGTTCTTTGATGAGGTCTGTTTTCATTATTTACCTTTTCAGCAGGGTGTGATAATGAGCCCTGCTGACCTCATGCATCAAGTAAGATAATGTTCCCATGAGTGAAGGCGGAACCACAAACCACTAAAGACAAGGCTACTGTTATTGTTGGAAAGAAAACTGGAGACAAAACCAGAATTTCCAAAGGTGCTGGCGCTGGGATGGTCCCATTCACACAACTTGATAAAGGCAAGAGCCTGAAGCGGCCCAGGGCTGCGGCACTCTGGCCGGCAAACACAGCCCTCAGGACCCTTCACAGTGATCACTGGGCAGGGGCCTCGTGTGCATCCTCCCAGGTCAGCTTCACTGCAAACCCACAAGAGGCCCACTTTCCCAGGGATCAGAGAGGGTGATGATTTGCCCCAGTTCAGAAGTCAGTGTGTGACCCAGCGAAGACCCACACCTAGGGGTCAGGACTCCAGTTTCAACTCTGCTAAAAGGTGGTTGTGTTACTTTAAACTCTTTGGGCCCTGATTTTCACACCTGAAAAAAAATGAGGAAACTCAACAGAAAATGTTAAGACCTTTCTAGCATTAAACTTAACCCTAAACCACCCGCAGCATCAACTTCCTAATTATGTCCTACTGGACGACCATGGTATTCCTTAGTCCTGTTTCCCAGGCTGCTGCCCTCCTGCTCTGAATCCTTTTCCTTTACCTTTCCTTCAATCCAGCAGTTTCCATCATCACAAAGAATCAAAGCCCCCACCTATCCGCATGTCATTCATGAAGATCTGGTAGATTCCCCTTTATCTGTCTGCCTGCAAGTCACTGAGTGACTAATGCCACTGTAGAGCCAAACACCAACGACCCCCACAGTGGGCAAAGCATGGCGGAGATGAGGCCAGGAGCCAAACACACAGCCCTATCCACCCACCATCCTGGAAGGCTCTCTCTCCTCTGAGAGGAGCACGAAGCTTCAGGTAAGTACCCCCTCCAGGCAGACACGCCCGCCCACCCACCCCACTGACTGATGGGGCAGCCAGCAGTCCTTGCCTCCAGGCCACAGCCTTGGAGAATTGGAATCCAGTGTGAAAAACAATATAGCAAACTCCAAGGGATTGGCAAGACTGTCTTGGGGGGATGAGGTTTGCCCCTCTGGTAAGCTAGAGGTGTGTCCCCTTCCAATATTATCCCTGGTGGCTGTGTCAAAAACAAGTCAGCTCTCCTCTGCAGTCCACCTGCCTCACAGCGCTGTGAGCACAGCCGGCTCCCTCCCACAGTCCTGAGCACAGAGGAGACACAGGGGCCCCAAAGAGAAAGCACCCATCCCCCATCCTCAGCAGAGCAGGTTTGGGACCCTCCCTGCTGCTCTTGAGAACAGACTTAACAACCCAGGCACACCACCTGCGAGAGAGGGAAACGCACAAACCCCACTTGTTGGGAAGAAAATCATCTGGAGAAAGGTCATTCCTTTAGTCTATTCACCATCTTACTGAACAAATGCAAATGACAGGTCTCTTTCAGGCCATCAGAGACTATGTGTGTCCTGGAAATGTGAATCATCTCTTAGCTGTGGAGTAAACCAGCATTTCTGGGACTCCATGCAAAGATGTCCCCAAAATCTCATCTCAAGTTTGAGCTACAGGTGAATTTCAATTACCCATGGTCAAGGATGACCCCCCCAAAGAACTGTTTACAAAGAGTTTTGTGCTTTTTGCATCAAGATAAGCCTGGTGTTCAGAGAGTTTACTTTGTGGCAAATAATGCAGCCACCCTCGCAAGGGCTGCACTATGGAAGGAGTGAGGGCTGTGTGGGCTCCCTCCTGCTCTGAGCTCCCAAAACTGCAAGCTGAAGACAGATTTGACATCCCAAAAGTAACAATGCTTTTCACTTAAATATCCAAGAGATGTTAAACTTTCTCATACATTTATTTTTAATTAAAAATCCCTGCAATGCAAAACAACATGTTTCAGAAATATATCTAGATTATAAAAACTGTTCAAGTTACTAAAGATACAAATCTTATCATTCGAAATTTAGCTGCTGGGCAACTACCATTGCTAAGCAATTGAGTTTCTGAAAAGGGGATGTTAATGATTAAAATATGAATTCCAATCCCAGCAGCTTTGATTCTGAAGGAAGGGCAACAGGCTGTACCTGACTTCTTCACAAAAACAAGGCAGCTCATGTGGTTACAAGCAAAAAGGAACCAGAGCCGAAAGCCTCAAGAGCAGAGCTGGAAGAGAAGGACAAAGGATATTTTTGGTTCCTATCTTTTTTAAATGCTGTATTTAATGCTGAAAATATCATGAAAAGTGCATCAGATGTTCTCCCGTTAAGTGAGAAGAGATAAAGTATGACAAGATTAAAAACTGATTTGGCAAAGTGCCCCTGGTACTGATTCCCACCGCTTTTTTATTATTTAGCTGTCCCAGATAAGGACGCGCTACCCTGGTGAAGTGAGTCTGGAACCTAAGAGAAATAAGTTCCAGCAGGAACCCGTGGTACCTGCCAAAGGGGTGGCATTTTGACAGAAAGTATAATAAAAAATAGCCTTGGTGTTGGCTTAGGTGGGCCCGGTTTGGAGGAGGAGAACGAGGGTGGGATGCAGATCCCATTCTCCACACGTCTGGCCCCACATGACGGCAGCCTGCACTTGAGGGACAAAGCTGGGCGTGCCAAGACGGAGCGGAACGTCTCTCGTGTCCCTTGAACTCTGCTGGAGAGAAGCCCAGGCTCTCCCCAGACCCGAGAAGCTCATCACATGGAGCTAGACTGGCTGCTTCCCTCACAGTTCTCAGTGACTAACAATGAGAATGTGCTTAGCCACCACATGCAGTTGTTTCTCTCACGTTTGTATCAACATGTCTGAGTGGTGTGTTTAGAAAGTGCCAGAAAATACAGGAATTGACATTCAAGAACTGACCTTGAATGTACGCACCCTTCTAGTGGACTTTTTGGGAGATGAATAATTTTTGAAAGCAGTGATTCAAAACAAGACATAATTTAAATGTACTAAATACACAGCAAACAGTGCTAGCTGAAATGTACAGATACTTACCCAGAGTCTTCCGAACAATGTAAAACAAAAGCACAGTGGCCACCCATCTGCCCAGCCTACTCCTGGGCACCTGACCATCGAGGCAGCTACCTGCTGTTCCTCAAACACCAACTCCATTCAAACCCAAGCCCTCGGCACTTGCTGGGCCCTCTGCCCAGACCTCTCTCCCTCCCTTTTCCTTGGAAAGGCCTTCCCTGATCATCCAGTCAATAAGAGTTATTCCCCACCACTCTCTTCTTCCCCACTTTATTTTCTACAAGACTCGATGGCTCTCTGAAAACACAGGATATGTTTCTCTGTTTCTTTGTTCTCTGTCTCCCTGGTCAACTTGTAAACACCTTGAGTGCAGGGGCTGTCTCTGCCTTGGATCCCCACTACGGTACCTGATACAGAGCACGTGTTCAGTAACTGTGCTAAAGGAATAAATCTAAGAGTGGACCTCATGTCATGGACCCATAAATAAACCATGACCACCCGGCCGGCCTGGCTCAGTGGTTGAGCATGGACCTATGAACCAGGAGGTCACAGTTCGATTCCCGGTCAGGGCACATGCCCGGGTTGTGGGCTCAGTCCCCAGTATGGGGCATGCAGAAGGCAGCCGATCAATGATTCTCTCATCATTGATATTTCTCTTTCTCTCTCTCTCTCTCTCTCTCTCTCTCTCTCTCTCTCTCTCCCTCTCCCTCTCCCTCTCCCTCTCCCTCTCCCTCTCCCTCTCCCTCTCCCTCTCCCTCTCCCTCTCCCTCTCCCTCTCTGAAATAAATGAAAATATTTTTTAAAATAAAAATAAAAAATAAACCATGTCCATTTCTTCATCATCCTTAAGCTAAAAGTAAGGCTTCCTACTGGTCAAAGTGTTTTTAGAAACTATATGAGGGGGAAAAAAGAGAAAGGAAGATCTGCTTCCATATGCATGTAATCAATCATGATCAACTTGTAAAAATACATTTGAACACACTGGGTTTGTTTCCGTCATGGGCCCCCATCATAAATCCTCTTTCACCATTTTGGCGTGTCTCCTTCCCTGTTACCCCATCTAAGAGTCTTCTCTGCTCACCTGTGAACTGGGCTCCATAAGCAAAGGGGCTTTTATCTACTGCCAGCAACTCTGAGCTCCACACCGAGCACCGAGTACAGAGTCCCAGCTTCCTTGGGGCGGGGGGCAGGGGGAGGAGGGGGGCAGCCCTACTCTCACCCCTCTGCACTTTGACCCAAGCCCCGATGCCAGCTGCTGGAAATAGAAATTTCTTAAGACCTTCAGGATCTTAGAAGGACATGGGGAGTACATGAAACACCCTCCTGGCACTTTTTTACATGGAGAAATAAAATCACCAAGTCTTGGATGCTCCCCCCTCGTTTTGTTCCACGGTGAAAGGTAAGTTAATTGTACAAACATCTGTAAGACAAGGCCATGCTGTCCCGAAGAAGCCAAAGCCTGTCAGCCAAGTAAACAATGCAGTTTTTTTATTAAAGAACGTGTTTCCCAGTTTTGTAAGTCATTTTAGTATATATTCCCAGTGCCTAACCCAGTGCCTGGCATAAAATTCAATATAATCAATAGAGAACCAATGCTGATTGGCTCTCTAAGACCCGAAATGTTCTTTACATCGAGCAAGACAATAAGAGGAAGAGTAACGGAAAAGACTTAGAATCTAACCTGTTTTGCAACATGTATGTTTGTATTACATTTCTGCCCTATTACAGGATCTAGCAAAAACTGCCTCCGGGGAATAAAACGGGAGGTCCTCGGAGGTGTGTGAGTGTGCGGTGTGTGTGTGTACACAAGTCATCCGGAGAAGAACTGAAGGCTCGGGCAAACAAAGGACAGATGTCAACTCAAACTGGCCCAGAGACATCCAAGAGAAATACACTCGGGGCGCCACCACCACGCACCAGGCAGCAATGCTCCATCCAATGACAGAGCCCACGTGGCCTGTAGCCGCTCCGGGAGGGAAGGGGATGGATCCCAGGGCAAGACATGTAAGTAGGAAATGGGGGGTGGGGGGTTTCCCCTAGAAGGAAAACAGAGGCTTACAGGGAAGGACGCCATGAAGGAGGAGGGGACTCTGTTTCTGAAGAGGTAGAGACAGAGCCAACCTCTAGACAGGAAAGAAAGGGCAGGAGTGGGCTGTCCCCAGGACAGGATCCTCTGTGAAGAATTAACTTGCTTTTCTCTCAAGTTCTGTAAATTGCCTTATTTGATGTATTAAGTGTCCATTTGAGGAGTGTCCTCCTATCCTGTGGTCCTGCTGGCTCTGAGCCTTCAGCAAAGCGGGCACCCACTGTCCTGTGCTGTAGGTTCAGACGGCAAGGAGAGCCGGCTCAGCGCCTGCAGGAACACCCCAGCCACAGCCTGGTTTTCAGGGAAGGGCAGCCCGGCCTGGGGGGCTCAGAGTGAAGCAGAGCAAGAAGGGAGGTGCTGGGACTGAGGCAGCGTCAGTGTTCACCGAGGAAGACAAGCTGTGAAATGGCTGCTTTCCCCAGAAGCTTTCTGTAAGGCGGGGAGGCGGGCATTTGCTGTACATACAGAGCCGCAGGCCACAGACTGCTGCTCCCAACTCCTCATCCAGCCCTGATTACAGTTGGACATGCAGGTTCGTATCCACCATTTCCACCATGATGTCCCGAAGCACCTCAAAATCAACACGCCCAAGACTAAACTCGAGCTCTTCCCCACAATACCCCCTCTTCCTCCTGCATTACCTGGCTCAGGAGATCACCCACCTGTCCTCCAGGGGCCTCGGCCGGACACCTCAGAGTCAGCTTTGACTTTTCTTCTCCCTCACACTCTACTTCCAGTTCATCATCGTTCAACAGAGCCTATCTCTGCGTCGTCTCTCAGTGCACATCCCTTCTGACCACAGCCACTGCCACCGTCTGGGTCCCCCCCACCTGGTCCGTCTCCACCACCACCTCCCATCCCCCTGCAACCGCTAAGCTCTGGCTGGACAGAGCCACTGCCCAGGCTCGCCCCACTCATCTCGCGGCTGTTGGGCCTGCTGTCCAGTCTTCCCGGGATTCTGCCCCACCCAACCTACTCCTTCATTCAACCAAGTCCTATTCCTGACCTCTGTTTAGAAGTCACTGCTTATGGAAAGCCCTTTCCTAATGCCCCTGATGTAGTGCAGGTGCCTCTGCTGTGTACCCTGTGCGGTGCCCCGTAGAGACAATCGTCTACTCCCTTGTCTGGGTCACCTCTCAGGCTCCACACGCCCCGGGAGCACCCCTCCCCCAGCACTCGGCACATACCAGAAGCTCCACAAACACTGCAGATGAAGTCGATAAACGTGGTCTCCACCCAGGGGCACAGCCTCATCCCCAGCGGTCACACAGCAGTCATGTTTAGGTGCAGTGTTTCACATGAATGAAGCAAGGAGATGCCACTTAATTCGTTAACTTTTAGTTCCTCTGCTGGGAGGCTTTAATATTTTGATAACCTCCTTGGGCGATCATTTTCTTTTTAAGGAAGGTACACAAAGTCTGTCACCCACCACACACCCACACACAAAGATGTGAACGTCAATCCCAACTTGGTTTTGGTCATTCTTACTCCCTCTCCCAAAACCCCCAGCTGAGCGAATCCCACAAAGTTGTCTGTCATCTCACAGCCACCCGAACTACACGCCGGATAAGAAGCACATATGGCTTGTAAAACAATGCAATCTCTGGCAAGAAAATAGCATTCCATCAGCTAACTTATGCAACGTATTATCTGCAGGTTATTCCACTTTGCAGGAAGAGCTAAATTTATGATATACATATCTCAACTCTTTTGTGTTTTGTTTTGTTTTAAGCAGCACAACCCTCTTTCCACTCCCTGAGTGCTGACAGGTGTTCATAAATCTCCCCACACTTCTGGCTTTGAGCATCAGGGAATAAGTTCTTTATGCTCAAATGAAGAGAGTGTGCCTTTGAGATAAACAGACACACACAAAAAAGCCGGTAAGCCTTGCCCAGGAACACCAAGGGGGGAGGAGAAGGGGACTAAAAAAACACGCCCCGGAGCTGAGCATAATCTACGACCAAGCACAGACTTCCCTCTGCCTGGTCCCCCTGCCTCCCCTCTTTCTGGGACACTGCGGCTTGAAACCTTCAAAGGCTCTTTATTCACCTCCACATCAATGCCAACCCTCGCGCCAACTACCCACCCGCCTCCACAAACTCCTGGCCACAGAGTCACTCGGGCCTGCATGGTTTCTGCCTTAATCTCCCTCCTCTTCTGCCTGGAACCTCCCTGGGCGCCAGCTCAGCTCAGTCTTCCTAAGCCGCCCAGGAGCCTGCCTCCTAGGAACCCCCAGAGCGCTTCATCAGTGCATTGCATAGCACTCAGAACTCTCTGCTTCGTGTTGTAGCTACTCTGTCCACACGGGTTAGTTATCTCTTCTAATAAAACAGGACACTCATCTAGGGGAAAAGATGAACAACATAGACTGAAGAGCAAGAACAGCATCGATCAGACTGTCAGACCTCAGAGGGAAGGTAGGGGAGGGTGGGGATAAGGGAGACAGATCAACCAAAGGACTTGTGTGCTTGCATATGAGCCTAACCAGTGATCATGGACAACAGGGGGGTGGGGGCATGCGTGTGGGGGGGTTGGGATGGGAATGGGGGGGGGTTGATGACAAATATAGGATACCTTAATCAATAAAGTAATTAAAAAACAAACAAATATATATATTTTTTTTTAATTTTTTTTTTAAATCCTACACCAATTTCCTCTGGGGAAATTACAAACTATTAAGTAATATTATATTTTTAAATATTAGAAGTAGTAGTATTAATAATAAAGTAATTTTAAGTATCTGTACTTAAATGTAGTTATGCTAAATATTTTGTGAAGTTATGCTCTTTTATGCTTATTGAACTTTCAGTTTGTAATCCCTCATTCTCTTAACTTTCCAAAATATAACATAATCTCCCTAAACTTCTATTACAGTAATATTACTTCCACTTTTCCTGAGTTTAACAAATGTGTGCTAACAGCACACATTAAAGGGTCGCGGCATTAGAAAGGTTAAGAACCACTGCTCTAGGTCCATCCATCGGCACCATATCCGCAAATGGGAATATTTCATTCTTTTTATGGCTGAGAAATATTCCATTGCAACACCATATTTACATAGTGGGTAATTTTGTTTATAAACCTTAAATTTAAAAAATAACAAACTATAACTGCAGTCAACGTTCACTTGTATGTGCATGAAGAGTTGGTGCAAGGCAGTTTGCTGAGACCTCATTAACCCTCACGACAAACCCTGAGGGAGGTGGTGCCTACCTGAGAGGAGTCGCTCCTTTAGTCGGGAATCGGCCATGGGTACAGCGATCACATAAGTACATGCTGATCGGCCATACTAGTCCATTTTTGAGCACTGAGAAGAGCTCTTGGTTATCTAAACATCATTATTAGGTTTGCTAGCTCTTGTGTAACGTTTTGAAATTTACACAGTACTTTCCATATGCTTTTTCAAAAGAGGGCTCCGTATCCCCACCAAGGAAAGTGGGCGTTTGTTCATACATTTCTCATCTTACAGATGAGACTGGTTTCAGAGAAATAAAACGTTGGTGAAGGTCCTTGCGGGTCCACCACTCCAGTGTGTCCTCGCCACTTGGGTCATGTTCCAAGAGAACAGCTTCTTGAGGGAACAGACAACAGTGTGGGCAAGTGACGGGGGATGAGGGGCTCAATCCCAAGGCAGAGAGAGCAGGACAGGCCTGGGGGACCGACCACAAGGGAGAGAACGAACGGCAACAAGGGTGAATTTTCCAGTGTTGGTTTTTCCTCGGCTTAGTCAAATATCTCACGCCAGCACATCAATATTTAACATTAGAACATAGTTTTGACCAAATAGCTGCTCCCCCACCACAAAAACAACAGGTAAAGTTCAAAGCTGGATAAAGAAACAGCGGAGGCAGGAACAAACCAGAAGCAGGAGACAGATCCTCTTCCATCTAGATACAGAGGTCCTCAAACTTTTTAAACAGGGGGCCAGTTCACTGTCCCTCAGACCGTTGGAGGGCTAACTCATTAGTCAACGGAGCCAAATATCAACAGTACAACGATTGAAATTTCTTTTGAGAGCCACATTTTTTAAACTTAAACTTCTTCTAACGCCACTTCTTCAAAATAGACTCGCCCAGGCCGTGGTATTTTGTGGAAGAGCCACACTCAAGGGGCCAAAGAGCCGCACGTGGCTCGCGAGCCACAGTTTGCCAACCACGGGCCTAGGTGATAGTGGACAGGGCCACCGGTTTCCCATTATGGCACGGCTGCTGGAAAGACCTGGGAGCTGTGTCGTGAGTGTCCTGGAGTCCCTGACGTGGCGGCAGTTTGCCGACCACGGCGCTAGACCGTTCAACGATGCAGCGCAGCCCAGGGAGAAACGGGTGCTCCAGGGCTCCCGCGCCCCAATCCCAAACACCGGACGGACCGTCACAGAGACGAGCCACACCCCCGTGTGGTCTAACGGAGCCCAGAATTAGAGAAGGTAAAGAGGGCTGCAAGTCCGTATACTGGAAACCACTGTTTGCACGCAGGCTATGAATTTACCCTTTTTATGTCAAGAAAATGTCCTTACAAGCTAAGACCTCTTAAATATACAACTGCAACATGCATTTCTCCGTGAATGAGACCGCCTCCCCGAGCGCAGCATTGGGACCATAGGTCTCTGTGGCCACTGAGACGCTGGAAAGGAAATGCTTCCTCACAAGGGCTGGGGATTCTGTTCATTTGTGCTGACTCCGGAGGCTGCAGGTTCTAATCCCAGCTACATACCTTACCAGGGGCGTAACCTTGACTTGACTTCGTGCCTCAGTTTCCTCATCTGTCAAAGGGGCTTTATAACAGCACCTATTTTACAGAATTGCTTTGAGGTTTATGTGAGATTATAAGTGCTTCTATATAGAAAGTTGCTTAGAACAGTGGTCGCCAACCGGTGGTCCGCGGACCTCTGGTGGTCCGCGAGGTCCAAAAGGTTGGCGACTGCTGGCTTACAACATTGCTTGGCACACAGTGAGACTCAATAACTATCACGTACTCTCTCTCCATACCCTCGCCCTGAGAAGGTAGGAATAAGGCACCATACGCCTTATTCTCGGGATACTTAGTCAAGACTAGACAACAGCGGGAAGGAATCAGGGAAGATCAGCGGGATGTTTAATAAAAGAAAAAGGAGCTGACAGCTTCAGTGGCAAAGACGTCTCACAGGAGGAGTGGTGGGCAGGGTGGCAGGGCCAGTGCCGTTCACGCCCTTCTGCCTTGGAAATGGCACTCCCTGGCACCAGCATCCGCCTAGGGACAGGCTAGCAGAGGGCTGTGGCCACGAAGCGATCCAGGGTGGGAAGATGCAGGCAACGCCTGGAGCCAGGCACGCAGAGCGGCTAGAAGTCCAAGCACAAGCAAGGAAATGGAGACTGAGTCCCAGGAGACTCAGATGCCAGAAGCTGGCATGAGGCAGAAGTGAGGAAAGAAGAAACTCAAATAATATTACACAAGGAGATGCAAGAAAATCATATGTGATCTAGAAATTATGACAACATACTTCCGAAAGGGCAAGGAAATAATTCTAAAAGCAGAATGACCTCACAACTGGGGAGGTTGTGAAAAGATAGACATGTAAAAGTCTGCATTTACCAAGTCAGAGCACAGACACCACGCTCTGACAAATGCTTAATATGCAAGTTTAGCTTAGAGTTTCAATTTCCTCTTCCTCTCTCTCTCTCTCTCTCTCTCTCTCTCTCTCTCTCTCTCTCTCTCTCTCTCCCAGTTGTCCCTCTCTCCCTGCACTGGATTCTGAAGGAAGTAGCCCGTTATTCTCTGCTCTCCCACGTGCTTGAAGGAAGCTGAGGCAGCACAGAGGGAGACGGCGGGATGCAGCTCCATCACAGACAGACCTGGGTCTCAACTCTGGCGCGGTGGCCACTAGTCGCTGTGGCCCGAGCAGGCCCTCCCGGGGCCTGTGCTGTCCCGTCCCGATACACCTGGGAGAACCTGCACAGCTTCCAGCACTGTCGCATATGTGCAAAGTCCTGGCATGGAACACAATTCCTCTTTATTCCTTATGTCAGCTCTGTGAAATACCAAATCTGAAATCAGTGTTAGCATAATTCCAAAAGGGCAAGGAAAGCACCCTTCATTTTCTGAAATTTTATCACAAAAGAAAAAAATAGGCTTAGAGGGTAAGACCAGCCTGGTTTCTCCTCTCACTCTGATGGAACCCTGAGCCGCACTGCCTTCAGGTGTATGGACACGCACTGTCATCCTGCCTCTGGGACCAGAAGGAAGCTGCCTTACCCGCCCTGGAAGTAAATGCCACAGCCAGCTGAAAGGGGAAAGTGCCCATGTTACCACGTTCACTGTTGTTGGTGAAGTTTTTGTAATGGAGCCATACAGCATTCACCCGGAGGTTCTGCGTGTTTACTTTGGCATCCCTTTTTTCGGGTTTTGTATTTGCACAGTGTCCTGAAATAAGTAGATGCAGCCCTGGGACTCCACCCTGGGCTCCCAGAGGCAAAAACCCATGACCTGATGACTGCACTGTGCACTGCCCTCAGGGCCCCTGGGGAAGAAGCCATCACCCAGGGCCATCTCCAAGGACAGGCAGGTAGAGTGATGGAATGTGGAGGCAGAAACCATATCGATGGACTATAGATGGATGGAGCGGTCCCTGAGCAGACAGGCAGGGGGGCTGTGCAGAAGTTCTCAGCCTCCCTGGACCACACTCCCCACTCCACGACCGCTCGTGGTCACCTGCTCTGCACCAGCTAACAGCGGAGCTCATGACGGCATCTAGACTGAAGAACCAGCAAGAGGCATCTGCTTTCAGTCCAGGATGAGGAGTCCAGACTCTTTTTAGGAAGCAAGAAGAAACCCCAGAAAGTTTGGGGGCAAGAGAAGGTATTTACGGCAGACCGAGCGAGGGGAGAGAATGAAGGCAGGAAGGCAGAGTGCCTCACTGCATTCTTTCCAGCTGTGGCGCTTTCCATCTGTCCGGCAGGAGCCCCGTCAACGTGCTCAGGAAAGGCAGCCCTGTGAGGAGACCAGGCTCCAGCGCGGGCAGGACGGGGACGCCTGCACTGCGACCGGAGGCGGCAGCACGTGCTACGGGGAGCTGTCCCTCCGTGGTTTTCTTTCTAAAAAGCCTTCAAGGTCTTGTCACTTGGGAAATGCTGCCAATTATCTGCCAACTATTTCGTTGCCGTCTCATGCTAAATTCTGTAAGGTTCTGCAGTAAAGAACCCAATTTAAATGTCTTCTTCCCGAATTTGGCCAAAATCCCCCCGATCCCTTTTATTGAGAAACAGCGTTCACTATCTCCTCCTGGCAACTGTGCAGAGTGTGGGCTGAGGTCATCCACGGATCAGCACATGGGCGCGACCTTGAAGGGATGAGTAATAAGCTGAAGGTCTGGGTGGTGGGAAGGGGGTGACCCAGGATCCCCCGGGGCCTTTCAGAGCCCTGGGAACAGTGCGGCTCCAGTCATGCCTCCAGTTAAGGCCACATCCCGCCCCGCCCCCCCCAAAAGGGTCCCAACACTTCTGCCAGTGTGAACGAATTCCGGGAGAAAAACAGGCATCCCAACAATTCAATTTAAGCAGTGCTTCCTTTTTGTTCATTAATAGCTAAGTAAACCTGGTCACCATCATCTATAAAATAGCTCTCTTTCAGATACCTAAAAACTTATTAAATCAACTCATACCCTTCTCCTTTATGAGTGAAGGGTAGGAGTTAATTTATTAAACAACTAGGTCTGATTATTCTTTTATCAAAAAAGACTTGCAAATCCTATAGGAATTTAA
This sequence comes from Cnephaeus nilssonii, assembly GCF_951640355.1. Lineage (NCBI taxonomy): Eukaryota > Metazoa > Chordata > Mammalia > Chiroptera > Vespertilionidae > Cnephaeus > Cnephaeus nilssonii. The sequence goes on along the minus strand of NC_137082.1, from coordinate 64,205,756 downwards.
TTCATTTACCTAGTTATCCAAGTTTAAATGTTTTTTCAAACATCGAATGAAATGATTCAGAGAACCTAAGAAAATACTGCAAAACCTTTACAGTATCTAAGAGTGACATTGGGGGTGGGGAGGAGGCAGGATCTCAAACCAGCATCTTCTTTAGGATGTCGATAGTGATAACTCGGCAGGGTGCTCTCCACACCACCAAGAACACAGTAAACCTCGGACGAAATCTCCACCACCATGAGGATGCCTCAGCGGAGGCCTGACTGGCATGTTCTGGAAGGATGCCCATTTCTATTCGCCAAGAGACCCTGGGGGGTTGTTTCTACAAGAGTCTGATCGTGCTGGAGTCTGTCTGTCCATCATTGCCTCCGTGAACTACAGCCATGCAGAAAAACTGCCTGGACGAACAAAAGCAGTAAACTGAGGCTGCTTGAGCTTTCCTTCGCCCCCGATGAAATACCAGCATTGTCGTCCTGACGGCGGGTCCCAGGTAGCCTAGGGCAGCGTGCTGCAAAGCTCCGCAAGCGTGAATTAGCTCAGGACACCCCGCAGGGCAGCTCCACCTCCCAGCGGAACGGCAGGGAGGGGCCCCAGCAACGGCGAACGGGCAACTGGAAGACACTGAGCCCAGCGCCATCTCAGAAGCCAGGACCAACCAATCCCTTTGGAAATTCAACCACAAACCTCAATGAAGTTCACATCTTCGGACTTAATAATTATGTGTCTAGTAGTTTATCCTAAGGAAATAACCCAATATTCAGAAGAGTTTTTTGCATAAAGTGTTCATCAAAGCATTATTTATAAGGGGAAAAGCTGTCAAAAACTCCAATATCCAACAATAAAAGCACAATTTTAAAATTCAAGTACATGTGCATAAAAGAATATCATAAAGCAATTTTAAATCATATTTAAAAGAAAATGCTCATCATGTAATGTTAAAAAGGGAATGATCCGGTTATAAAGTTGAATACATATTATGAGCACAGTCCTGTGAGAAAAATTTTGCACAGGAAATAATATTGAAAGGACGCAAGCCAAAATGTTAATGGAAATGGCAATATTCTGCATGGTTAATTCTTCTTCTTTTTTAGACTTTTATATGCTTTCCAAATTTTCTTACAATAAGCAGGTATGACTTATAAAGGGGGAAAATTTACATTTTTGTTACAAAATAGTATCTAAATGGTTAAGATCATTTCTAAATTACATGCAATGAGAAAATTTAAAACAACGTATAAATTTCTTTATGCAACATTTAGCCTAAGAAAATCATAATTGGGAAGTTGAATTTGAAATATGTATCCATGTGGGTATATCTACATTCACACAGGAAACAAGACATAAGAGGAGACTCGAACCACACGGGTGGGCCAGCGGTGGCATGGGGAGCGGGGCCTTGCCAGCTCCCACCACCCGCCATGGGAATGTCATGCACTGCAAAGAGGCACCGGGCTTGCCAGGCAAACACAGCTGCACCCAGGTCTCCCAGCCTTCCCTGCCAGCCAGGCGGCAGCCCCCAAGTCCTTATTAAAGAGGAATCTCGAACACCTTCCACAAACAAAACACAAATTGACATATTTTTCAAGGGAGGTCTGGTTAACTGTACAGTAACTTTTGTTTTGCCCTAAAACAAAAGCCAAGGAAAAAATGCCTTAACCCCTTCACCATTTAAGGTATCTAAAGCAAGGCTCCTTTCCATGAGCCTAGAGAATCAGCAAACTCAGTCTATCTTCAATTCCAAAAACTAAGACGCTAGCATCTTTAGTTGCCCTGGGATAAGAAAAGACTATACTCCACGAACATATGAAAAGCAAACCAAGTAAGAGGGTGGGCGCCAGCCTCCTACTGACCTCCATCGAAGACCACAGTTTTAGCTAGCCGCTTGGGCAGGGACAGAGGGGCAGCTCTTGCATCCTACCATCCTACACCTTCAGTAACTTTTACCGACTGTGGGCAAAGAAAGATGAGAAGAGCAGGCAACGAATAAAAATGATGAGCTGAGTCCACCGGGACCCACCTCCAGAGAAGGCCGGGTACTTACAACTCCCTTATGTTACTACTGGTTACTTCCCAGAGATATTGGGGAGCTAAACCATTGTCCCACAGGTGCTATCGGTACTGTATCCAGCTCTGAGAACTAACACTCAACACATCTTCCTTAAGAAGGGGTAGATCAGTTAATTCAATCATCCCTCTTACAGGAATGAGACACGTCAGTTCCTTTTCTCAAGAACTGACTCTCCCAACCCATCCCTCACCTCTAAACACCACTCTCTGTGCAGTGCTAGCTCTCAGTGCTTCCCAGACTTCCATGTGCACTGAGCACCTGGGGATCTTGTTAGGATGCAGGTCCTGAATTAGCAGGGCTGGGTGATGCAGAGACCAAGTCAATCCCAGACTCTGGGGGGTGAGACCCAGGCAGTGTGGCAAGGCTCCCCAGGTGACCCCTATGGGCAACTGAGGTCGCACACATGCTAGAAGATTTGGAAGGGCCACCAGCTCCATCTGACTCCTGGGTCCTCTGAGTGTGGCCCCTGCACCAGCAACACCAACACACTAACACTGGCATCAGAGCTGTTGGAAAGCCTGACAGAGGTAACACAGGTAGAGCATGCAGTAAGTTCTCTAAAATATTAGCCATAGTTATTATTTCGCTACTAGTCGTAGTATGATTACTATTCAGGTAGGCTGATGTACCCGAGGCGGCCAAATTCGTAAGGAAACAAGAGTTCTCGGTAAAATTATGAGTTAAAAGGAAGATAAGAAAATGTGAGCAGGGAAGTAGCCTCAAGAGGGTGGTTGAACTAACCTTGCAGTGAGGGTGCTTCCTCTATATATGAGTGTGTAGGGAGGTGACCACAGCCGGGGCAGTAATAGTCATAATGCCAGCTGCCATTCATGTGGGCCTTAAATAATGTGCCAGGTACTATCCTAACTACCGAGAGTTCTCCAGGCAGAACCTAGGGGTTTCCCTTACTCAGAGCCTATGGTCCCAAGGCCCCAGACTCAGGTGAGTATGGGATCCTGGCGGGGTGGAGGACTCCTTTCCCTCAGGGCAAAGGAGCTGCAGAGCCCCCCCACCCAAAGAGTGGTGAGGGACACGATGTCTAAGAATGAGCCACGACGGAAAAGTGCCAGGCTCAGAGGGGTGAAGAGACTGACCCAGGAGCCCACCTCTGGGCTAGGCTGCATTTTGCACCATGTGCCACTCTTCCTCAGGTTCTCTGTCCTGTCCTCTCCTCCTTCTCTTTTCTTGCTCCCTCTTCCTCCCAGAACTGCTTCTAGGAGCTTCTTTCCATGCATCTCCTAGATGCCTCTCCTCCCAGCTATCTCCTGGAAAATGGGGAGGAGAGTTTGAGGGGCGGTGTTTTTCATAGAGGTGTTTTGTGTTGCGGCCCTGCATGTCACCTCTGTCCAGGGGAGGGGCTGATATTCCATGAAGGAGCAGCTCATGTGACTGAGATAACTGAGGTGTAGCCATGAAGGGGAGACCGAGGGCATGGTTTTGAGCCTGCCATGCTGGACATCTGAAGATAGTTCCAGAGAGCTCAATTTTGTGCGCTCTTTGAAATCTACATTTAAATAGTTGTTTCGCTCATGTTTCACTGGGCCATGACCACGCTAGGCTATGACTTCCCAAGCCTCCAGGATCAAGGCCCCCATCTTACAGAGGCAGATGCTGAGAGATCTCGCTGCAAGGTTAGTTCAGCAGGGTTGCCACCCCACCACCATCTGCACACGAATAAATCTGAGGAAGATAACTAAGGATGGGGAGGAAGACGTTACTCATCGGCAATAACTTCATTCACTCGAAGAGTCTTCCCAGTTCTGTAAAGAAAACCAGGTCCCTATACATTCCTCTGCAACGGACAGATGTCCTTTAGAGAAATGTGACCTGCAAGGTAGCGTATGTGCTCTGTTACTCAACAAGAGCAGACGCGTAAAATGTCAAATGCTTTTTCTAAATTCCTATTTAGAGAGAAGGAAAATATGCTATTATTTTGTCAAAATCAGTCACCTTGGCAGCCTGAGCCCCTTGACTCTGTATGGCCTTTTAGGTCATCAAAGCAAATGTACATTCATTTTGTACAGTTGTTTGGTGTTGCACTGCCTATCAACGAAGAGTTGAAATAGCATTTTCATTTAAATGTGGAGAATTCTCACCTGTGAAAGCATTTGTGGCCTGAAAACCAGCTTCCTGCATACTGCTCCCCAGACAAGCTTGTGCTCCGACTATTGAGCTGTCCTGGCAAGAGGAAACCGCCTGGGCGAGGCCTCAGGTCACTTCCATCTTAGCTTGTCGGAGTCCATTGCTTTGCCCGGTCCAGCTTTGGGTAGCATCTGATGCCCACCTGCCCTGCTCCCAGAGAGCAGGCGGTACCTGGGACAGCACCCAGTCCAGCACGCGCACACTTGGGGCGCAGTCACGTCAGCCGTCCAGCCAGAGAGTGCAGGCCATGGTGAGCCCGGGAGGGGCGGAAGCTGTGTGGTTGAGACCTGCTCTCCCCCTCAGAGCCGGGGCCTCCTCTGCAGCTCGGCAGCCAGCATCCTCCACGGCTCAGGCTCAGACGCTCCAGGGGAGTTCGGTGTGGTCTGATCTGCTGCTCTCTGTGCTTTGCCTCTCTCCTCTTTCTGAAATTAAAAAGAAATAGGTCACTTTCCTGAGGATCTGTAAGAGCATTCAATTTACTAGACCCACCACAGGGGCCAAAACATACAAAGCCACCCAGCGTCGTGCTCAGAACCACAGGGAAGGCACGGGAGAGCCCTGGGGAGAGGCAGCTGCAGACCTTGTCCTGAGTGACATGAAAGGGCGGAGGGCAAGACACAAACAGGGCTCACTGCTCCAAGCCTCTCCAAGGACGGCCGCAGCGGCCACGCCAGCTTGCAATGTCCTTCCCGGGGTTATCATAGTGCACAGACACCCCGAAGAACCCGTTTTCCAAGCTCATTCCCGAGGTCTTAAACGTGGGATCTGAGGTCCATACCCACCGCTGTCTAGGAAGGACCAGGGTGGAGAAATTTTAAAAATGACTCTTAAGGGGGAAGCAAAGGCTCATATTAATTCTTTTAGAAGAGTGAGAAGGGCAAATTTAATCTACAAACTTTTCCATATATGTAACATAATAGTAACATTTTACGAAATACTTTCAGATAGTCCATGGTTGTTATATTGCACAAGAAGTAACATTAACAAGAATGTCAGAATCCTAAATATGAGTCTCCAGTATTAGGGGAAAAAATCTTTTTTTCCATTATCATCACTTCATCCTACTCGATTTATAACTAATTTTTAGAAAATGTAACCTTTTTTGTCATTTTCACCATCAAACTAAAAGAAAAATAATTTAAGAAAACAGCACATAACAGAAAGAAATCCTCTATGAAAGCCCTTTTATTGCTGTAAATATAAATATAAGGTAATAAAGTAAAACATCACTAATACAGACTGACTATAAGGAAGACTTTATGTTTTGATGAAGCACTTTAATTATATTAAGAAATTCAATTACCTTCACACACCTGCAGTAACAATCTCAGATAATAAGGTATAGCCCAGTAGGAATCCTTAAGTTTAATGAATAGGTAAATTTTTTATTTTAACTAAAAACCATTTATATAAATGGTGGTGTTGAAGACCTTGAAAATGTGGGAAAATGGTTTTTTTTCTCTAAATTTAAATATTCCATATAAAATGACCAACACATACAGTGTCAGCATCCCCAAGCCCTGCACCAACTTCTAAAGTAAACTAATCACATGCACCATAGTTGTCCACTTCAGGAAATGGCATTGCCAGATAGAAACAAAAGCTCACCTGACCTGAAACTTTAGTTTTCTTTGGCCTTTTCTATGATGCTTTCAATGCACAGAAATGCTAGACTTCATCTGTTCCCTTTCTCTGAACTCAGAGAAAGACTGAGAGTGGTGAGGTGTTTGTTGTTTTATTGGGGGGAGGGGTGTTTATATTATTTCGTTTCATTGAGAAAGGTACGACAGCTCACTTTTTAGGAAATCAAGCTATCCTATACAATATTGCCAATGGCTATGGAGAGATTGAGGCAGATGTGGGTAGCAATAGAAGAAACAACAAGCTTTTTTCTTTTACTGTCATTATCACACTCACCAATTCTTAAGTTTACTTCTAAAATAGAGGTAGTTCATCCCCAGGGCTCAGCCATGGTCTAGGCCAGGAGTTTTAGAGCATGATGTGTGCAATCCCCAACAAAGGATGGAGGGACACAATTGTAAGTCTCCTTACATCCAATTTTCAAGTTAAAATGAAACCATAGAGCTATCAGTGTTTTCTTCCTAACCGCTAGCAACACAGTAAGATACAGAAATATAGTACAAGGGTCTCCAGAACCTGGAGTCATCCTTCTATTCAGTGAGGGATCCAACCAACCCGAACAGGGCCGGAAACCCGGCCATGCTCAGGAACAAAGTGTCAGATGACCACAGTCTGGGCAACCGAGAATCAGCAGAAAAGGCAGAGAAGCTGACAAAGCATGCCTCATCCGCGTGTCCTTCCATCCTCTTGCCCATCCCATCGTCCACTCTCAGGTGGCTCCTGCTCCAGAACCGCCGCTCACTTTCTCATCTCAGCTCCAACAACCCTCCTCAGAGATGCCTCCTGGGTCGTCCGCAGGCTCAATGCGGAGCCAGTTACCAGCACTTGCCATAGTTGTGCCTGCATGTAGGGGTGATGACTGCTTAGCACCTATCCTCCCACTAGACTTCAAGCACCACGAGGACAAGGACAGTGACTGGATGACTCTCCATTTCCCCTCAGCACCGAGGACATGTCAGACACCTGACAGGCACTCGGGAAATACGCGTGTACTGGATGAATGGATGAGTGGATAAAGAGAGGGGTACATACAGAAGGGCTCAGCAAACGGCTACAAAACAACCCACCCCCACCCCCAGCCGTGAACTGACAAGCAGCATTTCCTGGGCTGAGAGGCTGCTCCGCAGCGCTGACTCCGGCCTCCGAACTGGCAAGCGCTTCTCCTACAGCCCATCTAGGTCAAGAGGAGACCGTGCTTATGAGCAGTGATTGCACTGCACTCACACTTCACAGAACGTCCTACCCAGGAAAGGGCCGGAGAGGTCATGGCTTGAAATTCTTTCCACCCTCAGGGAGAAAACTCTAGCCCCACAGGGGTTAAGTAACAGCCACAAAAGGTGGTGTGCAGGAGCGTCGGCACTAATCCCGCAATGTCTTGCCCCGACAACCACTGTTCTCCCCATGCTAGTGCTGAATCTCAGGTAGTTCCCTAAACCAAAGTACCCGTAAGCCTAATAATACCCACATCAAGAAAATCAAGCATAAAGAAGGAGGCAACTTACCCAGGACACAAGGTCACAGACTAATCCTGAGCCACAGCCACACGTTCAAAGGCCCCCCTCTACCCAAGCACGCTACCGGCATCCTGTCGCCACACACACACACACACACACACACACACACACACGCACACGCACACACTCATACACTCACACACAGGCGTTCTATTTATCCTGGGAAGATGGGCAGGACTAACCAGGAAATAATTAATTCAATATTGCACTTGAAAATGTCATTAAGCCCCTCCCATAACAGAGTAACAGTTACTAAGGAAATAGAGCACACCAAACGGAAAAACACCCCCACAGGAAGGGACATTTAAAAAAAAAACATGAACACCCACAAAACCCAACCAAATAAGTTGTGGGATATGTTTGCTTTACCACTTGTGCATAAAACTTTTATGAACCGCAGTGCTCCTAGGAATCACTGGGGAGTGAAAACTTAGCTGCATTGGACAGATCCGAGGTTTCGTGGAAGTGCACACTGGGAAAACAGACACATGCAATTCCGGAAACATTCGGGCCACACGCTGGGCACAGAGGCCAACACCCAACAGAGAAGTGAAACAACCCCTTTTCGAAATCCAGTCACATTCAAAAAATGTGTAGTGCATCAACAATAAAGACTGCCGTTTCATTTTTTTATTTCCTCTCACTGTGGACAGACTGCTTTGCGGGCTGCATGTCGGTTACCTAGGTGACAGCTAGACGGAGCAGCCTGAAGGGCTCCATGCACAGAGACCTGGGAGCGGAGGCCCCGTGCTTGTGTCTGCCGGACCCATCCCTGCTCTACCCACCAGACAAGGCCCAGGAGAAAGGAACACTGAGAGACAGATAGTCCTGACCTTGACAAATGGAGGCACTGTTTTTGTAAAATTCAGAACATGAAAATTAATGTATTAAGGCTTGTACTGCACTGCTTACCAAAAAAAAAAAAAATCTCAACTATGGGCTGGTTCATTTAAGTTCACCGTGGCAATGACCAGATGTGAGAATAAGTGGAAAAAGAAACCCAAGGATCTATTTCCGACCAGAGCTAGACTGTGTCATCCTGGGAGAAAGACATCACACTTTTCCACGAGTTTCTCTGCCTCATAAACAGGCGGTTTTAGACCTCAGCAAGTGCCAGTCAGTCAAGATGTCCTAACAGAAAAGCAGTAGGACCTTAGAAACCCCATGGCCTGCCTGCATGGCAGCAGCGGGGCAGAGCACGGGGCACGTCCCTCCCGGGTGCTGGGCCCACTTACAGGACTTGGGCAAGTCCTGCAGCCTGCCAGGCTCCCATCTCCTCATGTGCAAAGTGAGAAGGGGAACCAAAGGTCCCTTTGGACCTGAGCATGCCCCTGGGGCAGTGCCTCTGATCAAGGCAGACAGGACACATGTGCATGAAAAGGACACGGCAAACAAGCTCCGGAAATCTGCCCATAAACACAAGTCTGAGAACAAGTCAGAGAAATGGGCTGCCTGCAACTGGGGGAGGTTGAGCTGGGGTGCTACTGATTCTTCAGGAAGCTTTTAATTTCTGTGGTTCAGGCTATAAAGCAATTGTAGCTTTTAAAATGCCACAAACAGGGAAAAGTGGCAATTATATTAGGACATCCTTTAAAATGTCCCCTTGTCAAATAGGACACTTGATAAATCCTGAAGGATCTACACAGTCTGAGGCTCTACTCATACCAAGTTGGAGAACGTGTCCCCCCAAAATAATATAGTAGGATCACTGTCCCTAGTGCATCGTGAAGTCTATATCTGTCTCCTTATACTATCTAGGAGCAAAGGAAGCAACAAGGGACCGTGTGTCCCACCCTTTCATTTGAAGGAGAAGAAGAATGAGGCTCAGGGAGGAGAGAGAACCTGCTGAAGGTGACTGTAGTGAAGAAGGCAGAACTGGGACCAGATCCAGGTGTCAGTCTAGGCCCAAGCTCAAAGTTCTTCCATACATGCCAGTTGGCAAAGGAAGAAGCTGAGAAAGGGGTACAGTATACACCTGTACCAGCTGCCACTATTTCCACTTTCTCAAGTCCAAATTGGACCATGCCCACAACACCAACATGCCCAAAAGAAAAGGCAAGGAAGAGCCAGTGGCTTGGCACAGGGCCACACAGTCCTCGGGAGAATGTGCACTGCGGTGTGCCTGACCTCGTCTGAGCATTTCACGGTCACCTGAGGACGCCAGCTAAGCAGAGGGAGCTGCGTAAGAAATGGTTACCTCTCCCAGCCTGGTGGGACAGGCTGGCCACACCAGGAGTTGGGCCCTGAGGTGCTTTCCCCCACCTCAATTTTCTTAAGATAAAGGCAGCTTGCAATGGGCATGACAGGCAAAGAAAAAGGGTGTCATGCAGGGAGCTAACAAGGGTGAGCAGAGGGGAAGGGGACCTGTCATCTCGTTCTTTGGTGAGAGTAGAAGAGAATATGGATTGATGAGCTACTTATATGTATTTTACAACTCAATCTCCACTTTGCCCTCCTTGCAAATACACTCCAATGCCCTCATCACCCATCAATGCCTGCTCTGCCAATACCTGAGCTCACAGCTCCCTATGCCAAGTTACTCCCTGCCTCCGCTAATGGCAGGCTCCCATCAGATACCTGGGCCTTGACCAGGACTCTCTCCGCTCTCTGGCTGCATCTTCTCATTCAGTATTTCAACTATTTGTGGGGTCATTACTGCCGCCAGGCATTATTTTGGGTGCCGGGAGACAGCAGTGAGCAAAACAGACCACACTCCTGTGCCCATAGTGTCTATCTCATCTCTGTCTGTGGAGGTATTTCCCTAACAAAACCTTTTCTTGTTAATCCTTGTACCCTTGGCATTGATGATGGAGACCAGAATACAGCAGTTCCTCGGTGAATGCTCGTCATACTGCACCGAATCGTATCTGAGCTTAAGCTGGGTCACCTTGTCACTCTACTGCCTCTGTCCTGCATCAGATGCACAGAGCACCAAGGGCACAGCACACAAGGAGGTTGTTGGCCACAGCACTCAGACCCTGGAGGGCACTCCGGGTGGGAAGTGCCAGCTGGGCCTCTGGAGCACAGGGAGGGACGACCCCTCCACCATCTACGGAGATAAAACACGCTCCAATGAGAGCCTCACACACAAACAGGCCAGAGGACAGAGGCCAGGCTCTGACTCAGACCACCTTGGGTTTACCTCATTCCAGGCTGCCTGTGATTTGGGCAGTTACTTAACACCCCCACCGTGAGCCTCAGTTTCATCATCTGTAAAACGGAAGTAACAGGGCATCTACCTCATAGAATTATGATGTATTTAATGAGGAAACATAGACAAAAAATTAGTCTCTAATAAATGCTAAAGAAGTAATAGTGGCTATAATGATTACAGTTCACCTGAGTAAGTGACTAATAGATTATGTCTTTGAGAATATACCCACCCACCCTCTCTCAGTTCTTATCTCACCATGTCTAATCATCTCGTAGTTCCTCAGTTGATTTGTCTTGTTGATTTTTACGTTCTCAACAGATAAAAATCTAAGCTCAAAAGCATTCTACGTCAGTCAAATTAATAACAGAGAGAAACAGAGGAAAGGATACAAAATTTTAGAAAATGTGTGGGTGAGGTATCTGGTATGAAATGTGGTAGAAGAAAAAAAATTACAAAGAAGAAACTTTTAAAGGAAAAGAAGCCTCTTGATATTCAGGTGTGGTTTTTTTTTCATGTTTTCATATTGAAATATCAAATTTGCAAAACAACAATAGGTAGTAATAAGTGAATTTAACCAAGGTTCTATATCCTCTTGCCAGGGTCTCCCTCTCTTCCCTCCTCTTCCTTTTGGTTTGTTCTGTTTGTCAAGTGTTAACTTTTCAAACCCTTTACATACACTCCTCAAGCTTTCACAGGCCCCAAGAGTGACACTGCACCGAGGGGACACCTCCCAGCCCCAGGGCTCCTCTCCTCGGCAGGGGGGGTGGGACAGAGGCACCAGCACTCTGGAAACTAAAAAATGATCAACAGGAAAACAGCCGATGCTCCCTACAGAAATGAATGACCTGCATAAGTTCATCGCTCGCATTAGCACAGGCTTCCTAAATGCCGCTTGTTTGCAAAGCTCCAGGCCAGCTCCACATCTGTGCCTCTCACATCAAACACACAGGGAATGCCTCCATCGTCAGTAAGTAGTTTTGTCTTGTTTACTCATATTCATTTTCTGCAAAAGTATATTCCTTTAGGAAAAAGAGAACTCGCCACTTTATAGTATTTTACAACTCAATCTCCAGGTTGAGGTAGATAGTGGTGACCAGAAATACTCCAATAATATTTTTCTTAATTATTTCCACAGAAAAGTCTATGCTGTCTGGGACAGACACGGGAGGAGGGTGACATGCAGAGGGTGCCTGACAGGCATCTCACTAACACCTGCGGCCTGCAAAGCTCTGACCAGTGGCCAATAGAAACCACTGCTCAGTTTAATGTAGGTGCAACTGTGAGTCACACACACACACACACACACACACACACACACACACGGTTGTTTAGCAATTAGTGTCCTGGCGGAAAGACTCCTTATGCCCAAATACACCCATTACAACAAAACTTAGAAGCTCTGCTTACCTCTGAAAAGAGAAGGAAGTTCCCTTTGTCTGCAGATGCAGATACAGACAGACTCATCCCATATCCTCTAAGAACTTAAACTTCCACTCAACCACTGTGCTCGCAGCAGCATATCACACTGCGTCCTAAGAAGATCGCGGATTCTATGACTGCCTTAGAGAAGCCCCGGGTTCTTATCTGAGCTAAAGACATCATTTGAGACATACCCACCCGTGGAAACAGAACTCATTGAGCCCCGTTAGTAAGCAGTGGTGGAACAATTTAATAAGCATTGGTGGAACAATTTAATCCGATCACAAAAATCGAAGATGAACATTTCAGCAGATGTCTGAAAAAATGTAACGCAACGTGGTACTGTCTGCGGGTGGCCCCCGGAGCCGCTATCGCCAGCAGCAACCAGTCCGAGAGTGTGATAAACGAGCCCTCGGTGGTGCAGTTACACACAATAATGAAGGTTACATCTGCGAGAGGCCCCCGCACACCAAGCCGTTGGAGGGGCAGTGCCTGACTCCACATACATTAGGGAGACACTGATAGAGGTTCACGTCTTCCTGGAAGGCTGGCTGAGGCAGGGCCACGCCAGTGCATCTGTCCTGAAAAGCAGCTGTGGAAGGGGGCGGAGAATCAAGGGCAAGGCTGCCTGGTACTGACTAATGGGCCCACACAAACCCTGTCCCTGCGTGTGCTGGAGGCCTCCAGCCAAGCAGAAAGAGTTCATCGGACCAATTTCCGCTGCCTCGGTAACAAAGGCTATGCGTGTGCTCTCACGCAGAAAAGCCAACGAGTGTTACTCACGGGGGAAAAGCACTACAGACAGGTACTGCGTGTCCCGCCAGGCAGCCCAGACGGTGGTGGACACGTGCCTGCCTGTGAGACAGCGCTGGCCCCTCCGGAAGTCAGAGTGTTCATCGGAAGCAGCCTCCTGCGGTACCTGAAGCCACGTGTTTGTGAGTTTGCTGCGTTTGCTCAGCGTTAGAAGCACTTACCAGTGGCTACAGAAACCAAGCAGTGTCCTCCACCCAGCATCAGTGTCCTGGATGCTAAGTGAGTCTGACTACATGTCCGCCATCAGATCTGGACAGGAGGACACCTGGAATACCACCAAAGGAAACCACAGGGCTCTGGCAGCAAGAGGAGAGTTTAACCACCCAATGTGGACCCCGAGATCACAGTTCATGTTCCCGTCACTTGCCAAAGCTCACTACACAGCATCTGCCAGGCCTTTCATGATCTAAGTACGCCACAGACCTCATCAGCCTGGCAGGCAACTTTCTCTGCATTTAAAAGAGCATCTTCTTTCCGTTCTTCCTTTTCCCTCTCTAAGTCTAGTACTTATTTACTCCCTTCCCCTCCGGAGCCGACAAGTAGGAATTGCCTCATTCTAACCAGGTTCAGCAGTGGGCCCTCAGCAAGCTTCTTCAGACGGGTGGCCCTAGGAGGCCCGGAGGGAGGCCCAGGTGGTGGGCGGGCAGGGAAGGCAGGAGGAGGCTTTACCACAGTGAATGACCACTCCTCCCCACCCCGCACCCGCCCACAGTCTCGTGCATCAGTTCCCTCAGACAGCAAGAGCAGGAGAGCAAAACACTCTAAGTAAGTGTTCCCCAAATATCCCCAGAGGAAGCATGCAATCATCAAAACTAGATTTTGTCCATTTAAAAAATATATATATTTTTACTGATTTCAGAGAGGAAGGGAGAGGGAGAGAGAGATAAAAACATCAATGATGAGAGCAAATCATTGATTGGCTGCCTCCTGCATGCCCCACATTGGGGATCGAGCCCACAACCCAGCCATGTGCCCTGACCAAGAAATGAACCATGACCTCCAGGTTCATAGGTTGATGCTTAACCACTGAGCCAGGCTGGCTGGCCAGGCAATTTTGCCCATTTTCACCTGAAAATAAACATATTAACAAGTACATTTGAAATAGGAAAATACCCATATATAAATACACAAGACCAACGTCAAAGAGCAAGGAGCTGCCTGTATTTGGGCGGGCTGGTGGGAGAACATGACAGAGCAGCTCCCATTAGGTGACAAACTCCTGTAGCCAGGGACTCTGCCATCCCCTTGGTGCTGACACAGACGCTCAGTCCATGCAGAGCTGTGCTCAGAGGAGCCAGCATGGGTCTGGGATCAAACAGGGCTGGCAATTCTGCTGAGCAGTCCCACACCCTGCTCAGCCAGATTACACAACCTCTCTGAGCCTCGACCTCTTCATCTGTCAAATGAGGCATCAACATAACTGTAAGACAGTGGTGATAACTAAATGAGAAAATACATGAAGGAAATGTACACGGCAGCAGCATATTAACAGGCCCTCCATAAATGGAAAGGTAGTCATGAGGAGCAGGAAAGAAGGGCAGGGATGACATGGTTGCCAGACCCCTGGGAGACGTGAGGAAGATGTGGTCTATCAACCGTCTCTAAGAAAGGTGGGAGAAAGGGTAGGGGGAGGAAAGGAAAAATACAGCATCTCAATAGGACCCAGTGAACTCCACTCTGGCTGGCATGGAGGTGACAGTTCAATTCCCGATCAGGGCACATGCCCAGGTTTGGGCTCCATCCTCAGTGAGGGGCATGCAGGAAGCAGCCAATCATGATTCTCTCTCATCATTGATGTTTCTATCTCTCTCTCCCTTCCCTTCCTTTCTGAAATCAATAAAAATATATATTTTTTAAAGAGAGTTAAAATCTAAGGCCTTGTTAGATTAGAATTAAATATTTTCATCTTCAAATAATTACTTAAGTAGGTCAACATCAGCTGTGTTTCAGTTTTTCCTTACCAGAGGCCAGAACTTGCCCATCTAACGAGAGCATCCACCCTGCCCTGCTAAGTGAGCCCCTCTTTCACTTCTCTAGGCCCTTGTCCCCACAAAACACACAGAGACAGTCAATATTTACTGCACACCCACTAATTGTAGGGATTCCCCACATCAGAGAAGTCACTCCAATTGAAATAACTTCTCTCACTTCCTTTGAATAAAAACATGTTATTATATTCAATAAAACCATGCAAGAAATAATAGCTAAATATGACATTTAGATAACTTATACCAACACCTAAAAATGGCTTCCTGGAAGAAAGAAAATAATTGGCATTTTCCAGAATATTTTAAGAGCTCCATTTCTCTCCTCCTTCTCCACCCACCTCCTTCTACAGATGAGTCACAGCCACATTCACGGCTACACTGGCCCCTGGCCTAGAGATAAACTTGGGCTAAAGGGGTTTTATAGTGAAGACGAATGCTGACATTGAAATTTAAAAGCAGTCTAGCTACTCTACTACCATTCCCTTTCCCTTCTGGTTCCCATGGAAACAGACCTCAGATCGCCAAAAACAGGGTAAAGATAGCACCATGCCCAGTTTTCCTGCAATCTGTTTCCATGGGAACTGGGAGAGAAGGGAATGGAGGCTGGGTAGCTAGACTGACTGCAAGTCTGCATCCCCCTCAGCTGGAGACGCAGACAGTGCTGGCACGCTGGTCCAGTGGCCTGCAGACCGCTCTGGGCTCTTCAGGAACGACAAGTCCACTCTTGGGTGGAGTTGCCGAGAAAGGGAAGCTCACAGCAAGCCAGGCTGTGGGGCTAAAGCCAGCTGTGGACCGCCAGACACACACTCAGCAGGTGATCCGCCTTCGCAAACATCCCTTTACCAACCAGAGGAGATCCCTCCGAAACCAGGGTTCCCACACCAGGCTGGGCATCAGGGTGATCACAGACCTAGTGAGTCAACATATCGGGGGGCTGTGACCAGGATTCTGTACTTTTTAATCAGCTCCAAACGTGATTCTGATGCTTGGTCATTCTGGAGAACCAATGCCCTAGACCAGAGTTTCCCAAAGTTTACGGCTCGTGGATCCTGTGGGGACCCTAGTGAAGTGCAGATTCCAGTTCAGCCGGTCTGGAGCAGGGCCTGAGATTCTGCATTTCTAACCCAGCTCCCAGGGGATGCTGATGCTGTGGGTCCTTGAACCACATCTGAGGGGCGAGTATATAGACTCCAATGAACCTTTTCCACAGATCAAAGATGGATACAACCGTTCCCACAGTAGCAATTTACTCCCACCTTCAGCCATCAGTCCACACCCAGGCCAGACCTTTAAGTCAGACACCTCTGACAGTAGGGCCTGAATAATCATGCTTCGTATGACCCTCCCTCTACCTGTTTACTCTGCCTCCAGAGACCATCTGCATGGATAAGAAGGTAACAAAATAGTCAAAAATTATGTATGATCATCAGGGGAATGAAACATGATTGTCTCTGCCAAATCTGGTTTCTCTAAGAAAAGTAAAAGCAAATTCTGCATATTTGAGGATTATATGTGGAAAATGTGTGAAATATTTAGAATATTTATAATCATAGATGTGTTATCAAAAAGGAATGGAGCTGTCCACGTCATTTTTTAAAAATATATTTGTATTGATTTCTGAGAGGGAGAGAGAGATAGAAACATCAATGATGAGAGCGAATCATTGATCGGATACCTTCTGCACACCCCACACTGGGGGTTGAGCCTGCAACCCAGGCATATGCCTTGACCGGAAACCGAACTGTGACCTCCTGGTTCATTTTTTAAAGAGAGTTAAAATCTAAGGCCTTGTTAGATTAGAATTAAATATTTTCATGAGGAGCAGGAAAAAAGGGCAGGGATGACATGGTCGCCCCTCAACCACTGAGCCATGCCGGCTGGGCCATATGTCATTTTAAAAGAGATCAGAATTTTTAAAAACTCTACAATTATTATAAGGAAATTTCTCAGCTCGCCTTAAAATCTCTAGTCTAAAAGAAAATGTACAGAGTAAAAATGGAATCCACATTTCAGCTAAAAGTATGCAAAGTAATAAAAAAAAGTAATGTTTATTTCTATACTGAACCACAAAACAATTTTAAACTACATAAAATGCCAGTGTGTTATTCAAAGGCAAGTCACTGATTTTCTGCTTTAAGAAATCTCCATTTTGCTTATATATTAAAAAAAAAGGAAGGCATTTCTGTTTCTCATTAAATACATTTTGTACCTTCTTGGAAAAGAGTAACATATATTAATCTTTGAAAATTAAAATATGACCAAAGAATTCAACGTGAGAAATATCTAATTCGGAAAATGTAAAAGGGGGAGAGGGGGATCAATTCTTTGATTGGTCAGCACACAAGCAACAAAGCGAGTTCAGCATTTTGCCCAGTCCCGTCGCTGCAGGCAGCCAAAGAAACTTCATGGGTACAGTCTATGACACACATCTTCATTCCAATGAGGCAAAAATACATGTAATATTTATTTATACATGTATGTATAATGTCACACGCAAACTTTTTAAAAAATGAGCCAGTTTTGAGACTCAGTTGCTTTTTTAGGTTCCCAAAGCACATGAAGCCAAGAGTGGTAAAACTGCTGTGATGACAAAATGAAGTCAAAATAAGGGATTTCTGCATTTGCTTCAAAGACAACAAACATGCACACAAGTGACAGATTGAACTGCTGTAGTAAAGGATGCAAAGGGGTGTGAGCTATTAAGTGCTCCATTAAAAAAGATAAAAATAATCGGGAACAAATGCTGAGATGTGCTTACACCCAGCTCCACTGAAATCTGTTAGTGTGTGAGACCCTGGCTAGAGAACCCGTTGTGGGTATTTGTGTACGTCCATTTACTCTGTGTTTATATGAAGAAGCAGGGTCCTGGAGCAGGGTCCGCAAACTTCCTGCAAAAGGCCAGATGGTAAACGGCTCTTCAGGGTATGAACACCCTGTCCCTTCTCCTCGATTCTGTCGTTACAGCATGAAAACCACCACCAGGAGCAGCATATAAATGAATGAGAGTGATGTGTTCCAACAAAACTTTATACAAACCAGTGCTAACTAGGATATGGCCTATGAGCCATAACTTACCAACCACTGGACTAGACTATAAACAGCTTATTTGGGGTGGAATGTCTTATTGAACTTCCTCTCCACAGTTTCAGGAAAGAGAGCGGGGAAAGCTGCAGAATCTGTCTCATATCGATTCTTCAGCCATCCCTGAGGAAACTCTGGATTAGTAATACCTAAAATGTTCTAGTATTTTCCAGCAATATACCAGCTCTATAAGCTGCTACTAATTAACATACAATAATTGGTTGTTGTATGCTGTTTGTATTTTTCTTACATTTATCTGGTCTCCTTCACTGGATTCTAATACTCCCAAGGGGGACTTTTTTATTTGCATTTTCCCTCGGATTTTAGTTTAGTGTTCAGCAAAAGATGCTGCTGACAAACAAAATCCTCCCTTCCTTTAAAAAGGTGGGTAAAAATACGGCTAAACAGAAAAAAGAGCAAAACACCCCCATCTTTATACATACATACATATATGATTTCTGAGAGGAAGGGAGAGGGATAGAGAGATAGAAACATCAATGATGAGAGAGAATCATTGATTGGCTGCCTCCTGCATGCCCCACACAGGGATCCAGCCCACAACCCGGGCATGTGCCCCAACCTGGAATCAAACTGTGACCTCCTGGTTCATAGGTCAACGCTCAACCACTGAGCCATGCCAGCCGGGCCCCCATCTTTTATATTAACCCCAATGCAACTGTGGCAGGAGGACAATCTACAGGTCTGTCTACAAAGGCCAAGTGTGTGATGGACATGTTCACACTGGCTGAGCTTCCTCCAGCAAAAAGAATTACGGCCTGTAACACTTTCCTCTTTCTCCACCGACCCTTCATCTCACCTGGTCAGAAAGTCATCACACTAACCAGCAGGGTGAGCAGAAAAGAGAACAGACATATCCTACGGTGGACAGAGAGCTCAGAGATAAGAACTTGAGATGGTAAGCACTGTAAACAGGCAAACAAAATGTGTGTTGGGTAAGCTCCTGGTGACCATGCAATGTGACTCCACCCAATCATTATGCACCCAACAGCTTTATCTGCCATCCTGAGCCTGCTCATGCCATGTTCCCAGGGTAACAGAGACTCATTACCTGCTCAGCAATGCTGTTTACTCACCTGCATGGGCCACTGGCAAGAAGGTGAGGTGGGCCTGTTTTTGAAGGCGTTCAGAGGGATTAAAGGACAGGAGAGCCTGGCTCCTGGTCCTTGCCTTTGAAATTGGAGAAATTTCGAACAAGAGAGTAAATCTCATCTTCTCAGCCCATGATGGGGCAAGCCCACCCTTCTGGCCCATCCACACCCACAGGAGAGATCCTGCCTGTGTTTTCCTATGGACCAAGGGGATAGTACTTCCCCATCCAAGGGGACAAGAAGAAATGGGAGCTTCCCCAGTAGGTGGTACTGACAAGCCCCTGGCACAAGTAAAAACTCATTAGTGTTTCCAATCCAATGTGTAAACTTGTTAGAGCCTGGAAACAATGCTCACTGGGGTAGCAGGTTTGCCCTGGAGATCAGAGCACTTAGGAAATCATATTACCCCCTCCACCCTACCCCACCCCCAGCTTTCACAAATCAGAGTAATTCAGGTAAAAAGAAAGAGGAGTTTGTTAAGGATGGTACATGGCTACCTACATCTTTCACACACCACCAGCAGCATGATCGGCAGGACTAAGGGCATCTTAGACCCTCTAGCCAGCCCCGAACCTGGACTTTAATGCTCCTCCCGAGCCCCACCTGTGCCGTGGCACACCTGGCTTCCTGCCACATTAGCTGTCTCAGTGCCTCTCTGCTTCCTGAGCAGGGGGCACACTGGGCAGGGCTGTCGTCCTGCTGTGCTCAGGAGAGGCTCTAACCCTTTCTAGTCCTGCCTCCCTGGGGACGAGCTCCTGCTGTCCACCCCCAGACGCCACCCGAGTCACAGAACCTCAAGCTGTCAAATATTTCATCTTAAAGAAGAACCGGGGTCATTTTTCAATTCTGATGGGAATTTAAAAGTAATCATTGAAGTGGATATATATGTCTTTATAATTCATTATTGATTCACATCTATTATGAGACTGGTCTCTTTGCCCCAGTCAAGTAGCCTTGCCCCTTTCTCCTTTATAGAGAAGAAAGACTGGAGTCAGAAAGGCGAACGGCTTTGCTGAAGGCTGCGAGGTTAGACTGCAACACAATCCGGCTTACAAGAGCTCTTCCCACAAGAGCCTCTTTGGACTCCACCAACTTGGCTTCCCCACAGGAGCAGGGCCCGAGCCACAGCACCCCCGTGTCCTCCCCACCACAAAAGATTGCGTGCCCGTTCCCCTGCCTGCGGGGCCTCCGGCCCTAAGGAGGAGCTCCATGGGATCACGGCTACCAGAAGCTGTGTAGCCGGACCAGCACCGATGACAGCAAACAACAAACCAGAATCACAACGAAACAGTTTGCCAAACAGTTTGTTCTCCTCCTCTCCCAACGAAAGGAGTTCAGAAAGGGTGAAAACATAAAGAGGGCAAAAAGAACCATGAAAGCAACTCCTAGCACTTTGCTGGATGAACTAATTCGGGTCTAAAGGGGCAGGTGAGAGGGGGCTGATGCTTGGCTGGTTCGGAGCAAGGCCAGCTCAGTCCACTGAAGCCTGGCTCCTGCCACCCTCCCCGTGACCTTGGACAGCCAATCCAACTTCTCAAGTTTCCTCACAGGGAAAGGGAGAGATGGAGCTAGAAGCCCTTCAGGTTCCTTTCCACCCCAAAATGTAAGAAACGAGAATTGGTGACTAGCACAAATTAAGCTGCTTATCAGTAGTTTCTACAAACAGGCCCTGGGCGAGCAGCACCTTCTAAAATGTAAGGTATTCCTAAACAACCTGGTCCCAAAACACCTACGAGGAAGTGCCTAGAGAAATAATGTAAATGAAGCGACTCAGGTACGTGCCATGGAAGCACCTAGAAAACCACTTGGCACACAGTAAGCTGCATCTTCCCGGACAGATGGACAACAGATGGATACACTCAGAGTGGCTTTATGAGGAACAACTGCTTTACATCTATGTTTTTAACATTTGTTCCATTTATAGACTGGACTATTGGTAACCGCAGTTCCTTAACCAGAGAGTAGCCACAACTAAAGGTTGTCCAGGCCGGGGCAGCACACCTCACATGGCCACACAGCTGAACGCATCCTTCCCAGCCTGCCGCAGCGCCTGCCCTCAAGGCCCTCGCTCCTTCCAGGTCCCCTCCTGTGTGTCTGTTTTTCTTCCTCCTCGGCTCATCCCCTAAGTGTTGCTGTCTCCAACGTCCCATTATCAGGCTTCTCATCTTTTCCTGCTAGAGACTCACCTTCACAACCAGCTATGTGTTAACTTTTCCTGAGCTCCAAATCCATTTCCTGGACAGTCCCTCTTGCATATACTGAAATATACCCAATGTTAAGATGTCAAAAAACAAACTGTTCCTCCCAAACCTGTTCCTTTACCCTTTACACACCCAGACTCAAATGAGAAGATGCAGTCATCCCAGACCCTCCATGTTCCTTACCTGCACTCCCAGCCACTACGTGCCCATCGGCCGTCTTCAGTCCACTCTATTCACACTTCAGTCCACTCTGCTCACATTATCACAGCTACATTTCCAGAACACTCTTCCGTTCAGGGCTTTCCTGGGTGGAAACTGACTGTGGTCCACAACGCCTGTGATGTAATATGTAATTCCTGCGTGGGACTGACTGAGCCCTCTCCAGTCTGACCTTTCCAGACTATTGGCCTGCCCTCCACCCCGATCCCTGTAACCAGCGACAACCAGGCCTGCTGCTGCCCCTAACCCACCAGGCCCCTTCCTGTCCCAAGGAATGACCTACACAGGTCTGAGACCCCTCTCACTCCTTCCCTGCCTGCTAGTCCCTCTGTATCCGGAAAGTCTTTCTTAAACTCCATGTGCCCTCCTCTGCACGATATCCCCCCACTGTCAGCACCACCTGATACACGGCCCTCTCAGGTTGCCATAGTCCACGCACTGGTCTCCCCCGCCACGCAATGGTTCTCAATGAAAAGCGTCTGGGGATTTGACTTGAAACTAAGATTCCAAGCTCCATCTTCACAGGCTGTGATTTGGTGCGGCCTGAGTGGGTTATAACACCTTCCTTCACATCTCCAAAGGGCTTTCAGGCAGACAGCAAATGGGATGGCTCCACATAGCTCCGAACGACAACCACTGAGTGAAAACTACGGCTTCCTCTCCTTGGCGGGAAATGAGTTTTGGTAATGAAGAGCCAGGCAAAACAGAAACGGGCTGCCTCAGGAAGCAGCGGGCTCCCGTCACTGCATCAGAGGGCAGGGCAGAATAACCAATGTTGAGGGAACTGAAGAGGGAACTGACCATCACATAGGACTGCATCAGATGGCCAAGGAATGCCCTCCACCTCTGAACGATTTTACAGTCATAGTAACGGCGTAGGGGTTAACCCTTGTTGAATCTGGCACAGAGCCCTGTTCTCAACAGTGATCTCAGGGACACACCCTGAAAGGTTGAATGGTTCTCCCGAATACCAGCCATAAAGATGCGCCATGACCCAGATTCCCACAGAAGCCGTTTACAGACAAAGGGTCAGGAGCCAAGGCCAGTGTTCACTAACAATACCTTAAAATGGAACTTGAATCTCAAGTATTCTTACTACTAGAAGCAAGGCACCATGAAGGTGTGTGTTTTTTTATTTGAGAGAAATTAGACTAAAGATAGAACTCAGATATTAAAGATCAAACAACCCTCATTTTTACTCAGAAGAATTTTTTTCCTCATGTATCAAATAAATATATTACAGGCCCTGGTCTCTGTAATATATTTATTATTATTATAAAATGTTCAATCCAGGGATGAAGAAATATTGATCTTCAAAAATCACATTTAATTGTAGCTGAACATCCAACAATCCAGATTTTTCCACCAAAGGACCTGGAAATCATTCCATTAACTGTCTTAGGGGGACAATGTGAGAAAGAAACAATGCTCTGTCCTCTCCTCCCACTGAAAGGTCACGGTCACCAGGGCCCCTTACAAAGCACGCACTGACTCCGAGATACTCACATAACTTCCTGCGAACAGATATTTACTCTGAATTTCAAATAATCGCTACATCCTTATGGTCAAAAAAGATAATGAAAGCCAGCTAGGGAACCTCTGTGACTTTGAGACAGACAGTACTTTAAACAAAATGACTTCAGTCTAATGGGCTTCTACAGGAAGTATATTTCAGTTTCAAATCAGTTGTCTTGTGACAATTCCTTATGTCTAGATACAAACTGGGTGCCGTCAGAAAAGGAAACTGTCAATGGAGGGGATTCGTGTGCATACCTGACAGACAATGTTGATTTTTCTCTTATGGCTGGTGTTGTTAGGTGGTTAGAGCGTAGGTCTAAGAACCGAATGGTCCTGGGTTCAATTTCAGTCAAGGGCACATACCTGGGCTGCAGGCTCCCTGTCTGGGTTGGGGCCCCTGTGGGAAGCAACCAATTGATGTGGCTCTCGCACACTGATGTTTCTCTCTCTTTCCTCTCTCTAAAATCAATGGAAAAAATATCTTCCAGTGAGGATTAACCAAAAAAAGTTCTTTATAACGAAGTTCACCGTTCTCTACAGAGCCCTACAAGTATTACCAATTATCATTTCTGCAATAGTGACTATAGAATTAAAAGCAGCTTGACTTGGTGCTAGAATTATCAGTCTCCTACAGTCAAGGTCCATTCTCAGGTGGCATTAATGCAGACATGTGAGAGGAACAAAGGTTTCCATGAATCTACAAGAGGTTTAAGTTAACAGAGCTTTCTATGTGAGTATCTCATAGAACCAACACTCAAGGTGAAAAGCAATAGACTGACCTGGGAGCACCAATGACCTTTCCAAGAATGAACACCTGTTCTTCCAGAGGAAAGCACAAACAGAACAATAGCAAAGTGTTTCCCTACCGATTCCTATCGACATCCATCTTCCCTTCCTATGTCCTTTGCATCCACTGTCTGCATCGCACCACGAGTGGCTGTCCTAACTCGTACTGTACAGCTCACAGCACACAGCATACTGCGCCAGTCACCAGCTGCTTTGGGCGTGTGCCTCGTCTCCCCAACCTGACTGGAAGCTGCTTACAGACAAGGACACTGTCCCATGTTCCTCGCATCCACGCCCTCGGAGCACCTCACACACTTCTCACACACAGCTGGCACTCTATCAAATGCGCAGCTGAATACCGCCTGCCTGCTGGGTTGCTTGCTTCCTTTCTTCCTTTCCTCAATGAGAAATTCGTGAGAGACTCCTGCATAGGTAGTACTATTCAAAGCAACATCAGTTTAAGGTAGGCAGGAAGCAGAGAACAACGTGTCTTTACTGAGGATTTAAAAATGACTTGCTACTTAAATAACATGTGCCTGTAAACAAACAAAAAAATCAAATAATACCTATCATTAAAGAACTTTTTTTTAAAAAAAAGCAATAATGTTCACTGTGGAAAAGAATGGAAAGATAAGTAAATTTAAGAATACTTATAATCCTATCAGCAAAGCTAATCAGTGCTAATATCTTGGCATGTATCCTTCATATATATATATATATATATATATATATATATATATATATATGCATATATATATACGTGTGTATGTGTATATATATATGTGTGTGATTAATAGTATCATATTACAGAGCCTATTATAATGTTTTCATTTAACATATATTAAAATTCACGCTATGTTGTTTATTTTTTGGAACAGAACATTTATATGACCTTAGTATATTTGAGGACACTCTTCTAAAATTCAGAGTAAAACTCATCTTCATTCCTGGCTTTTAACAAGATCAAGTCTAGTAGAGACAGCAGCAAAGAATATGTGCAGTACATGAAATTATTTAGAGACTTTTAAAACCGACAAGCACCACAAAAAGTAGCGGCAAGTTGTACTATGATTTCACCTAAAAGAGTGCTCCAGTGCATTAATTTGGCAATTAAAATGTTTCATATTTTTTAAAATGAGAAAAAATTTTAATTATAAAGACATAAGGTATCTATGAGACCACAACTAATATTTATTTTTATTACAATACTACTCCTGACTATATATTTTACCATGGAAATGAGAATTACTATTATCACTGCCAGCTGTCAAACACACTTCCTAAAGCCAAGGTTATATGACAATACTAACTCAAAGTTAAAAATGCAAAACTGTCCTCAGAACTGACTCCTAGACTCCTCTGATATGATGCATAACAGATTTTGTTCTGTTTAGACAAACCTCTTTTAGGTGCTGGGATCCTTAAGCCACATAGGAACACTTGAGAAATCTGCATTTTAATTTCTATTATCATTGTTTCCGGTGCTGTCCTAAAGACTTTCATTAAGAGAAGTAACCTGCAGTCTGACCACCCACCCGCCCCATTCCCATTCTCCTTACTCTAGGTCTTTCTGCCAGGTGGCATTTTAACCTGATAACTATGACACACAGACCTGGTTAGAAATATGAATTTTCCCAAAAGATGAGTCAAGCTTTCATATTTCAAGCAAAGGAGAGAAAAAAAAGGCATTGTTCCAATTAAGCTCTTCTCTGAAAGCATAAATAAAAGTATCCAACAAATTTACATCCAGTGATCCACCAACTTCTCATGTAATTTTCATAATGGGAGTCAGAAGGAATTTTTCAACCCTGAACACAAATATATACTAAATCTCCTTCAATAATAAATGTATGATGTTTATCATCTTTGCATTCCCCTTTCCACTTCTATTAAATTGGCTTCTAAAATGTTATTTCTATCCAGCTGTTTTCTGCTACTTTCACCTTTTGAAGTTTTCTAATTGTTTTATTCAATCTGTTTTCTAAGATGTGTTTATATTTCTACTAAGTTCCAGCCGGAAATGTCTGGATGCATACCTGAAGCAAGCCGACGGAGAGCCAAATATAGCCTGCCCGGGCAGTGGTTCCGGAGGCAGACAGCCACACTAGGCTGGCTCTATGGTATTCCTACATAGCTGCTCAAAATCATACCTTGATCTCCTCTACGCATCCGTTTCCTCTACTTACAGACGTTGGCATATTCCAAAGCTCCATGTGTAAGGTCTATTTGGACTGCAAAAGACTTCGAATGAGAAGGTCACTAGAACACTAAACTGACACAAATGTATAAAAGTAAAATTGTGACTCACATGCTGACAAACCAAGAAATGTTGAGTACAAGCTGTGAGGAAATCAGACAAGAGCTGCTGCCTGACATTCCTACATAAGCTGGCAAAACACACAACCAGTCTTAAGAGAAATGTTGGCGTGCAAGGCAAAGTAACTGTAACAAACCCCAGAGACGGCCTCGCTTCTCTTCCACCTCTGCTCGCAGTGTATTCCAAACACGACTTCGCTCATTCACCTACCTCTGTGGGTAACAATCACGAGTCTCTGCTCCTCTTGCCCATTAAACCACCAGTCAAGACCTGCCAACTATGTCAAAGCCCCTTGCTGATAGGAATCAGAACAGGCATGCCCAGCATGCTGTGACCCTGCTATGACTAACGGGGACAAAACCCCCGTGAAGAACAACATGGTGTGTAGCTGACATCATGCTAGGCCCTTAATGGGAAACATGCAACTCATTTCTCATTCATCAAACTGTTGCAACCGGCCCTTCCCAGCTCTGTCAGTGTAGTCTTTGCTGCAGCAATAACACCTAACACGGAGGAGGGCACCAATGATGTCATCCAGACAACCCACAGACTCCATGCCCTGGAGCCCATGAAAGAACCCACCTGGGAAGGCTCAGAAAGGTGATGTCCTAAACATCTAGCAGCTGAGAGGAGACAAGTCTGGCTTGGGGCCATGGTGATGTTGCCTGTCTTCTGGGGGGTGGGAGGAGCTAGGGAACCAGCATCCAAAGTGAAATGCAACAGGAAGCACGTAGGACTTAAGAAATATATGATACCCTCTTCTTCAACCCCAAATCTCTCTCCCTCATTAGAAATCATCACGAGAAGAGTTGGCACACTGCGTATACTAGAATGACAGAAGAAATGGGAACTTACATGCAGAGGCACACTTGGAGCGAACATGGAAGAGAAGCCCTGTGGCCACATGAGAAACAGGCTCCTTCCACTGGGTTGCTTTGGTGCTCGGAACTTTAAACATATGCAACTACCCCCACTCCCTCCCGTTATCACCCAATATCTACAATACACTTTCAATGGCCAAATATTTGGTGCGTAACTTGATGGCAATTCTTAATGCAAAATTGGGTGAGGTTGTTATATTCATCTCCCATCCATGTACCTCCTCCTCTGGGGACAAAGGGACCGAATTTTCGCTGTAATTCTCCCCGAGGCCAGGAATGGACACCTTCATACCCCCTTCTTCCTTGCACAGTAGAAGAGCAATGCCTGCCCGTCTTCCTCATTTAGTCAGTTTCCACTCCTGAGAGGCTTTGTGCAAGAAGGTGTCCAACTGCCCTGCCTCTCAACGGCCTTGTGACCTTTTCAATCATGATACTCGCGATTTCTTTTTGAGTCAAACTATCTTTGTAAGTAAACTTAAGTAACCAGTGCATTTAGGGCAGAAATTGGAAAATCCACATTTTATTTAAGCTCTTTTCACAAATATTCACAGTCATTTTGTATGTATGACCTGGGATATCCATGACTTAAAAATTCAGGGATCTTTTGTCATACTGACTTATTTTAGCACTGATATCTGCAATGGAGATTGAAGGTCTAAACAGACAAAACACATGATAGCACTGAGGCCAAAAACTAAACCAGATTGTCACTAATAAATATTGGTACTATCCTTGCTGGGAGCAGAGTAATATTGATATATCCTTACTTGTATTTATCTTGCTACATCCCCAATTCGCTTACAACCTACCTGAGAGCAAGGAACACATTTTTCTGGGAAGAGAAGCTGTACAGGATATTTTATACTTAGTCTGAACCTAAAATAAACTTGTTTCCAAAGTGGCTCAGAGCTGCAATTTTTTTCCTCCATTGATGAGAGAAATGACTTGCAGGAAAGCTGAAAGCCTGGGTCCTGGGTAGGGTGAACTTGGCAGGGATTGTGGGTGGTCAAGCTTCATCTATCACTCATCAAGAGAGATGCCATTCTCCAAGATCACCACAGGTTGAAGTCTTTTCATTCCATGGTCTACCTACAGCTCTCATTCTCTATGCTCCATCAGAAGCTGAAAATACCTTAGTCTCATTGATTTCAAAGGCCAAAACCAGTCAGAAACAGAACTTACCAATTTCTAGCTGTGCCTCAGCCATATGTCCATTGGTGGGAAGAAAGTCTTTGAAACATACAAGCCAATTTCAAGAACAGCGTCATTGAAGTGTTAGACACGTTGGAGGAATCTGGACCCTCTGCAGTTGTTTGTGTCCCCCCTAAATTCATATGTTGAAATTCCCTCATGAATGGAATCAAGACCCTTAATAAAAGAGGCACCAGAGAGTTAGCTCACCCTTCCACTATGTGAGGTTACATTGAGAACACGGCCATCTGTGGGAAAGTGGGCCCTCACCAGATACCACACACCGAATATGCCAACACCATGATCTTAGGTTTTTCAGCCTCCAGAATTGTGAGAAATAAACGTTGTTTATAAGCCACCCAGTTTATGCTATTTTTGTTATAGCAGCCTAAATTTACTAAGACAGATGGCTTATATTTTTAATTGGAAACAGTTCACATATTACAGTGCAACCTTGATACAATGGACCGCTAAAGTTGAAAGTCTATTACAGGCATCCTCAAACTACGGCCTGCGAGCCACATGTGGGTGTTTTTGCCGTTTTGTTTTTTTACTTCAAAATAAGATATGTGCAGTGTGCATAGGAATTTGTTCATAGTTTTTTTTTAAACTATAGTCCGGCCCTCCAACGGTCTGAAAGACAGTGAACTGGCCCCCTGTTTAAAAGGTTTGAGGACCCCTGGTCTATTACATAATAAAGTGGGTTTTCTGAATGTGTATGTTAAAAAAATGACAAATTAGTTTACCTATTTTTGTTGGGGTTTTTTTTTGTTATTTTGCTTGCTTGTTTTTTAATAATTCTTTATTGTTGAAAGTATTATATATGTCCCCTTTTTTCCCCCATTGACCCCCTCCAGCCAGCCCCTACCCCTCCGCCCCAGGCCCTCACCACCCCATTGTGTCCATGCATATATGCATACAAGTTTACCTGTTTTTACTTATATAGACACATTTGTGTAATTAAAATTAAGTATGAATGAAAATTTTAATTTCACAGAAAAGTTTTCTATATGTATTACTGTAACTCTAAATTTATACTGAATAGATCTAGTAAATGCGTGCATTCACCAGTCACCAGGAGTCAACAAATGTTCATGGTTGGGGCCTGGCCGGCAGGCATTAAAACTGCTGCAGAAAGTCACACATGCACACAGCAACAAAATCAATGACCTCTCGAGATGTAGTGTGACCACCTGCTAATCATTCCCAAACACTGTTTACAAGTGGTGACTCTTGGATTTAAATAATGTAGATTATAGTTGTCGATATATAATATTTATTTGTGTTGCTGAAATTACAGTGTTTTTTCCAACATATGGCTTATTCGCCAAAATTTGTTAAAATAACACAGAATCCTCCTCTCTAATAAAATGGTAATATGCAAATTAACCATCACTCCGCTACATAAGCCACGCCCACCGGCCAGGCCAAGCCCACCAGCCAATCAGGGCGAGTATGCAAATTAACCCCAATCCAAGATGGCTACAGCCACAGAGAGCAAGGTTTCCCAGGTAACAGAGCAAGCCAAGCTTTCCATAGCCATTGCAGGCCTAAGCCTCCACTCAAGCTACAAAGTTTCAATTATAGAAGGTAAACAAATTCAAACAAATGGCGGCAGAATGGAGCTTGAGAGAGCAGGCCAGGGTTGCCGGCGGCAACAGGGGAAGCAAAGCTTTCCGCACACCCTGGCCGGGCTCACCCATTTAAGGCTACAAAGTTTCAATTGTAGAAGGTGAATTAACTGCCACAGAAATGGCTGCCGCCCCAGGCTACAAAGTTTCAACTGTAGAAGGAAAATAAATTCCAGATACCAGGGCCTCCCCTTGGGTTGCCAGGGGGCGTGGCCGGCCTGCAAACCACCACAGGCCCCTCGCTCAGGCCGCCCCACACCCCAAGGGAACCCCCACCCTTATCTGTGAAACCCTTCAGGGCAAACCAGCTGGCCCCCACCTGTGCACCAGGCCTCTATCCTATCTAATAAAAGAGTACTATACAGATTGATCATCACTGCAACACACAATATAGCTGCCCCCATGTGGTCAAAGATCCTGCCCCCATGTGGACACAAGATGGCCACTACAAGATGGCCAGCAGGAGAGGGCAGTTGGGAGGCACCCGGCCTACAAGGGAGGGCAGTTGAGAGGGACCAGGCTTGCAAGGGAGGGCAGTTGGAGGTGATCAACCCTGAAGGAGAGGGCAGTTAGGGGTGACCAGGCTGGCAGAGGAGGGAAGTTGGGGGCAAACAGGCTGGCAGGGGAGCAGTTAAGCATCAACCAGGCTGGCAGCGGAGTGGTTAGGGGGTGATCAGGCAGGCAGGCAGAAGCAGTTAGGGGCAATCAGGAAGGCAGGCAGGCAAGCAGTTGGGAGCCAGCAGTCCTGGATTGTGAGAGGGATGTCCGACTGCCCTCCAGGAGTCCCAGATTGGAGAGGGTACAGGCTGGGCTGAGGGACAACCCCCCGCCGTGCACGAATTTCGTGCACCGGGCTTCTAGTTAATAATAATTATAAGCAAGTCTTGGTAATAATAACAGGGAAGGGATTAAATATTTTTATGACAGATAAACATGATTGTGAACTCATTTTTGTGAATTTAATTCCCTAGGAGTTGTCTCTTGTGGACACTTAGTTAGGAGACAGTGCTAGTTGAATTTGATTTTATAAATGTTATGAATGTTGGTACTTCATCAGAAACATTATCCCTAAGACTCAAACTTTCTGGTGAGAGCTACAATAAGCACATCTTGGGGTAGGCCAACTATAACAACAGCAGAGGGTACCGAGTCCTCCAACATGTATCACCCTCAATGACACTGTTCTTGAGATTGGCTTGTATGTTTCACAGATTTTCTTCCCACCAATGGGCATATGGCTGAAGCACAGCTGGAAATTGGTAAGTTCTGTTTCTGACTGGTTTTGGCCTTTGAAATCAATGAGACTAAGGTATTTTCATCTTCTGATGGAGCATAAAGTTACTGTAGCCAGTCTGAGTTGTTTTTCTAATGTTTCTGTGAATGAATAAGGGCCTGGAGCCTCTTAGTCTGCTGTCTTGCTGACATCACTTCTCCAGACAATATTTCTTTTTTGCCCAATTAATACATTAGTGATTTAATTCAAAGGACTAAAAACATTTAAAGTTTCATTTACTTAACTACTTTGAAAAACGCAATGTGAAATTGTCATTTTCTTACAGCAAAATTTCTCATCTTGAAGTTTTTATTGTGCTGATTTTGCTGCAACACACTTCTTATTCACAATGAGGGAATTTGCTCTTAGAAGTGATATGAATTTCGGTTTGATTTTGGAGCAAGCGGCATGGAATGAACATAAATCAAGAATGTTCTTTCACTGCTATTAGGTGCACACACCTTAGTTTTCACATAGGGTACTGTGATTTAGAAATTATATTTATTTGTGTGATGGAAAGATGTAGAGAACTAGAGGCAGTCTGAACTGATTGTGCAGTTCCATTAAATAAGAGTACAAATAGAACTAGGCCTGTGATGACTTGGGTACCATCCTCCTTCAGGAAGGGGAATGGGTAAATGACCATCTGGGGCTTCTGGATAGTGTGATTCACAGACTATTCAGCTGGTGTTCTCAACCCAGAATCTGTTAATGTATCTAAAGCAAACTTGTAAAATATATTTCAGAACCATTTTCCAGAGGATTTTGCTAAAGTCTTCTTTAGTGTACAGTCAGTCCCCATTGGGAGGCAGAGGTGCATGTTGTTAGATAATGATAGATATGCTGTAGGCCTTCACCGGGGTCTTTGGTAATTTAGGGTGGACTTTGTGCCCTGGTGCCATCTTGTGTCACCAATATCCACCTTCATGGAAGTGCTATAGATTCCAACCATGTGAAGTACACAAAGTAGTCAAATTCATAAGGACAATGGTGGTAGAATGGTGGTTTCCAGGGAAGTGGGGTTGGAGGGGAAGGATGGGGAATTAATGTTTAATGAAAACAGTGTTTCAGTTTTGGAAGAAGACAAAGTTCTGGAGCTGGATAGTAGTGATGGTTGAATAACACTGTAAATGTACTCAACGCCATGGAGCTGTGCAATTTAAAATGGTTAAAATGGTAAATTTTGTTATGTATATTTAATCACAATATTTACAAAAACAGTTAAAAACATATTAACAACCCCTACCTCTAGGAAGTAAAACTGAATGATTTTTATTTCCTTTTTAAAATTGTTTATCTCCATTTTTAAAATGTTTTCATAATCTTTTATTACTATCTTGATAATAATAAAACTTTTGTTTTATTATTTTAAAAGAAAGAATATCAACATTACATTTTGTTACTGTACCTATTCTGGCTATCTATAGTTTTATTTACATTTTTATGCAAATTTTTACCTTTACATGTGAAAAGGGCACAAAGCGTAATAAATAGGCATATAAAGAGAAAATGTATGAACAGATGACATGTTCACCATAGAACACATTAATTTTTGAAAAGCCATTATTTTAATGAGTGAATGTTATTTACAAGCTGCAATGGAAAGAAGTCACTGAAAAATAGGAAATAAAACTATCAAATCCCTCCCCCTTCCATACCAAAATACGCTGATATGTCACAGGTATTATAAGTTAAGCATTAAATGAAATTTTAAACTATCTTACAAATTCTTCAAGAAGAATGTGTCTTTTCTCTCATCCAACCCCAAAACAGATACACACACAACACATACACACACACATACACACATACATACAAACACACACACACACACACACACACACCACACACACACACACACACACACACACACACACACACACACACATCTCCAAGCCTCACCAATGTCCTCTTCAGAGGAAACAAAGTCAATGGAAAGCATCATTTGGAAACACCATCATCCTCCCTCTCTTCTCTCCCACAAATCTGCCCAGCTAAAACAAACACAGAAAAAACACACAAGCCAGAATTTGTGTACAGGACACATATACAAACAATTATCTTACGTGTTAGCAATTAAGCCTTCTTTTTCACACAGAGTAGCAACCACCGATAGTTTCTGAAAACTAAACTGTTCTTCGCAGAAATGCAAAAACGAAGAACATGGCACAGTTCAATTCTATTTTCACCAGAACCTTATCTTTACAGAGTAAACATATGTGTGAGAGTAACCTTTACACTCTCAGAAACATTCACAAACAAATCCACCAACGCTGTATCCAAGAAGGGCACATAAGTGTTCAGGGCTGAGGATCCTGTCACAGTCAACAGCAGCAGTTACTGTTTTTAGATCTCTGCTGCAGGAAGCTCAACCACTCTAAACTTGTGAAACTAGACAAGATCAGGAAAGAAATGTGATTTTATCCACTCATCCCTCACTTCCACAGAATGTCTGACTAGAGGTCCCCTTAAACAAAACAAAGGGAGAACACATTTTTTTTTTAGTGAGTCTAGTTCTAAAAAGAAAAAAAAATCAAGGGAGAATAGAAAAGAAAAATGGCAGATGATATAAAATATCGCATTCAGAACAGTTGCAAGAAAGACAGCAGATGAGGACAGAAAGCCTTATGTACTGATAGTCTCCTTTCTGGGTCACAGAAGGAAGAAAAAAAATGAAAAGGGGAAGGGAGAAGAGAAGGAGGGAGGGGAAGAGGGAGGAAACTTGAAACTATAGAAGATCATGAAGTTCTTAGTGATCCACTAAATGAAGGGGCAAAATTTTTCCAAAATCATCATTTGCTACCTAGATGCATCTACCTCTGGAATAAATATCCAAAGACAGCAAGGTTCCTTTCACTACCTAATTCCGCTGCTGTGACTATATACCCAGACCTAGAGAAGCACAATGACATAGTGACAGAGCACACGTTTTTAAACTTGGTTTTGAATCCTCATGCTGCTTATTGCTAAGTGACAATAATCAAGTTATTTAACCTTCGTGAAACTACTTTTCTTATCCATAATAATGGATACAACAGAACTTTTTCCTTCTCCTCTGGATATCAAACAAACACCAAAGGGCAATGAAAAAAAGTTGTATGGAATTTTCCAAATTCACTTTCCATGCAACTAGGAGACAGATACAATCTACAGACTTCAAACTAACTTGTAAAAACTGCCGGAGGCCACTGCGATTGGACAGAAAGTGCACCTGGGGAAGCACAGATGAAAAGCACAGAGAAATGGAAGGACTCAGGGTTGGAAGATCCCACCACCACAAACAAAAACATACCTAGAGGTGAGAAACACAACCTGAAGAACGCAAGCTGTAGGAGCAAGGTAGTAGCAGGAGACCTCCAGGATCTACACAGGCTCGAAGAATCAGAAGAGATAAGACTGTTCATAAGAATCCCATAGCTGGGGAAGATAAGCTCACGGATGAGCTATATTTGTAGGAAACAGCCCTATCTCTGATGCAGCAGGGATGGAGGGAGGCACTGGGTGTGAAGCCTGGAAAGCCACACTGGAAGCTTTTACAAAAAGCTGGTCTTGGAAACCCACGTCACTCAACAATGAGTAGTAAAAAAGGAATTGGAAAAGCAATTAAAAAGATATCCTATGGGAAAAAAAAAGTAAAACCATAAAACTTACCAAGAGACAGGATACTCCCTAGAATGGTGCCACTGGGTACATAAAGCTGCGACCCAATATTTTGCCATAAAATTTTAAAACTTTAAGAGACAATCGCTTCTATGAAAACAAAGGGGATGGAAAAAAAGACCACAAAATGCAAATGTAAGAATTCAAGGTAAAATGGTAAGAATCAAGGAGATAAGTAAAATACGATTTAGCAGAAATCAGAAAAGAAAAAAAAAAACACCCTTGGGGAATAAAAAGTCGTAGAACCTAAGTCTTATATTCAGTCCTCTTTGCTGACCCAAAGCGCTGCCATCCACTCCCACAAATAACCACAGCCCTGACTCCAAGTCTCACTGTGCATGACCGGGACTCGAGGTGCTAAGCCCCTGGCTGTGTTCCTCCAAGCAAGCCCTTCCGTGGCCTAGAAGAACACGTCCAACATGGAAAACCAAACATCACCTCAAAATCAAAATGCTCAAACTTGAAATCATCATCTAAATCCACCCGTCTTCTCCTTCTCCCTCTTTACCGTGTCTTTTACTTTCTTAAACAATACTTACTTAGCAAACCATTTCAGAACCTTGACCAAAAAAATAAACACTTGTGGTTAATGGAGCTCAACACTTGTTTCTTTACTTGAAGTTCATTCTCTCCTTCTTTATCATCAATGTCCACAAAGGAACAATACCAATATGAAAAGGCTAATAAAATATTCCACAATAGTCACTGGAAGCCCTTATACACTGTTTACATTTAATAGCATTTCCAAGAAAACTGATCCCATGTGCTGACTTTTACATCTTACCAGAAACAGAATCTTTTTGTTGATATATAATCAAGAATAAACTCCATTCCCAAAACTAAAATAAAATAAAATGTTCATCTTAATATATCTATCAAAATATAAATGCTACAATTTATAATAGTATAATATATTACTATAAATTTCTGCTTATTGTGATTTTAAAGCACCCCAAGAAAGCTTATGTGGTAAAAAGCACCTCATTATTTTTTATTTCTCCAAACTAAATACAAGAAAAGGCATACAATTTAGGCCCTTTAAAATGCATATACAAATCCTCAACAACAAACCAACAAAAGAAAAATTGAGATAAAGCTAGCTTAACAAAACTGGTATAATAAACAAGGTGTTTGGGTATTCAGTCATATCGGAGTCTGAAGCAAAAGGAAACCAGTGATATTAATCCTGTATTTTAAATTTTAATATTTTCTTCATCATAGACTTTTGCTATAATTTTGATTTTTAAAAATATTCTTTATCTTGATTACTGGTGGGTTTACTTGGGGCACCTCCTTCAATTCTGTCCTGGCCCTGTGAGGTGATGATCTGATTTGGGGGTTGGGGCTTGACACAAAGAGTACCAACATATTTACTTCTATATTTCCTGCTAAGGACACAAACATGATCTCGAGACACAGCTCTTGCATAAAATCATCGCTCATTTAAAATCACCCACTCTCTCCTAATTGCTAGTCCTGCCATTTAACGTAGCACAAGTTCTCACTTTTAGGAGCTTATGATAAAAAAACGGAGCATCACTGGTGAAAACAAACACACGAAGAACATGTAGGCAGAGAAATAGAAAATGGACAAAGATGTCTTTCCTAACAGAACATCTTCTAAAGAACAAAAGCAAAGCTGCTCCTAAGGCGTTTGAAGGGAAGCGGTTTCCTCCTCTGGCTCCCCTGCCCAGCCGCCTCTCCACGGGCCACGGTTCACAGGAGCACCCAGAGCCGCTGCTGCTCATCCCCTCCTCACTCGGCACCTGACACTCACTCACATTAGCCAGAAACCCGCCTGGGTGGTGCTAATGCGAGCACAAAAAGAGGTGAGAGCCATTTTTGAAATCATGTTTGAAGTAAAATTTCTTTTGTTTAAAAAAAAAATCAGAAAGGAAAACAAAATTTTTCACAGCCAGTAATTGTCAAATTATGTGTGTGGCAATACAACACGGAAGCTGACCGGATGACTTGATTTTCTTTTTAGGATCAAGTTTTCTATGAATTAATATTTTTTTATGTTTTCTGTTTCACTAAGAAGAGCAAGCACAGCTAGGTTGTTTTGGGGGGTTTGTTTTGGTTTTAAATTCTAAATGTAACTATACTGGATTCCAGTGCTTTTTCAGAAATAAAGATTTTAAGTTTTTGTGTTTATTCTTAATACATTAATTTTGAAAGAAGAGCTGTCACTATAATCATCCAAATCTGACAGCTGTAAAATTGTATGAAAAAGACTAGAAAACAGAAGACACAAAGAAACTAATTCAGAACTGTAAACAACTGCTTAAAATGTGAAGGAGATTCATAGAGTGCAAAAAGGAATAATTAAATAGCCACTAAAAGCCAAACAAACTATGACTTTAAAAAAAATCTAACCTAATGAACAAAATAAACTACCAAACAAAATAGAAACAGACTCATGGATACAGAGAACAGACTGACAGCTGTCAGAGGGGAGGGGAGTTGGAGGGGTGAAAAAGGTGAAGGAATTAAGAAACACACACACACACACACACACACACAACTCACAGTCACAGACAACAGCATGGTGATTACCAGAGGGAAAGAGGGTGGGGGAGGTAGAAGAGGGTATAGGGGAGATAAAGGGTGCCAAAAGGAGACTTGACTTGGGGTGATGAACACACAATATAATATACAGATGATGTATTATAGAACTGTATGCCTGAAACCTATAGAATTTTATTAACCAGTGTCACCCCCATAAATTCAATATAATTCTTTTTTTAAAATCGCACTCATAGACCTGGGAACATGTTTTGAAAAAGTCTGCTACTATACCTGAACTCACAGAGCAGTAACTTTCAGAAGGAAGCTAGAGAGGAGCCGAATAATGAACAGATTTCCATGCAGGGAAGCAGCTCCTAACTGCACAGAGGTGCTGGGGTAGAAACCAAACCAGTTCTTCAATAAACAGCCTGCCTGCCGGGCCAGACAAGAAACAGGGAGCTGAACCTCTCCGAACCCTAACGGATACTCCAGGTGAAAATTAAGCCCCTCTGTTTGCTGACTTTATAAACGCAGAGGGAGAGCAGGAAACAAAAGGCTGCCATGAAAATAAGCTGTAAAATCAAATATCTCAAATTACTTGATTTAAGATATGAGCTCATTTTGGCTCACTAAAATACTCCATTTACTCACTATCTCCAGTGCACTCCCCCCCCCACCACCAATTAATTAGTAATCATTTCACCCACAGATGCAGGCAAGGCTTGGCATAGCCAGCAAAGAGAGAGGCCACATCCTGGGGGAATCCCATACAGGAGGGAACCCACAACTATTCCTGTTTGGCTTTGCAATGTGTTCTTGAATTACACTTGACTATGGCCCACCTGATGTGGGCAATCACAATATGTCAAAAGAAATACAAGTTCAAGAAACATCTTCAGCCCAGCTCGTGTTGCTCGGTGGTTGAACCAAGAGGTCCCCAATTCCATTCCCGGTCAGGGCACATGCCTAGGTTTCAGGCTCGATCCAAGATGGGGACCATGCAGGAAGCAGCTGATTGATGTCTTTCTCTCATCGATATTTCTCTCTCTCTCTATCCCTGTCCCTACCTTTCTCTCTAAAAATCAATAAAACTATATTTTAAAAAAGAGACATCTTCAAACTCAGAATTATCCTACTTGTAACCCCTATTGCCATGCCATGCTACCAGCAGGAAGCAGTATTTTTCAAGCCTTCACTGAGCTTATCTGGTGAGAATTACAAAGACAGATTTTTCACCTCCATTTAAAGAAGAGGTTTCCAAAATTAGAGCTTTCCAGAAGTAGAATTATGCCAGCTTCTTTGGTGAGTTCTCTGATATTGGAAGAGTTCAAGCACAGTCAAGGTAACCGCTTATCAGAGGAACTAACTTACCAACAAATGAGGGAGTACTGTTCCCACTGCAGTCCTAGGGAAAAGCAGCAGACTCAAATGAGGGTGTTTTTTGTTTTGTTTTTTTAATTTCTCTTCCTTAGTTAGAGGGTGCATTTTTAAATGTTTTCTTTTAAAAGGCTCCCTCCTAGGCTGGAGGTAGCATAAAAGTAAAAATAAAGAAGAGACAACAAATTTTATCAACATAGGACTTCACAGCACATTCCTCCTAATTAATACAAACTTGAAATCAGGATGGGCAGAGTCAGAGATGCAGATATGAAACTTGAAAACTACTGAAGAGTTTCTAATGAGATATGTAATAAAATTCACTCTCTCATTGAAACCAGGCCCTAACACTGAAACCAGACTCTAATGGGTTTTTTGTTGTTGTTCTTGTTGTTGTTGTTGTTCTTCCTAGTTTTGTTCGTTGCTTTGGTTTTGTTTTTGCCTTTTAGGAGGTAACAGCAGGCCTCCTCACAGTGCCCAGAAGACCAGGAGACCACGCCGAATCAGACTGGTCCCAGAGACTTATGCAGAAGCAGGAAGCCAACAAATGAACTCCAACTAACCTTGGCAGGTGGCTGGAACTAAAATTCCACCCTAGCCCAGTGCTCTTGGAAGCCAGGGGTATCTAGTAATTTGTGCTTGGCCGGGTATCTAGATCTTACTAAGTCAGACCCTGCCAACTTGGAATTCCTTTATACTTTCTCTAATCTTTCCCATTCCTTACAATGACTTAGTTCCAAGATTGTCTAACCAAGACAATAAATATACAAAAAGCTTTTTCTTATAATTATCTTTTATTTTTTTAAAAAATGTCTTCACTGATTTTAGAGAGAGGAAGAAAAAAAGGGAGGGAGAGAGGAAAGGAGGAAAACAGATGTGAGAGAGAAACATCAATGGGCTGCCTCCTGCACGCCCCCAAATGGGGATCCAGCCGGCAATCTGGGCATGTCCCCTGGCCCAGAATCTAACCTGCGACCTTGAGATGACACTCAACCAACTGAGCCACACCGTCCAGGGCTTATCCTTTAAATTTTCTCTAAGTCCTAATTAGTGGAGACTGATCTGAGCCTTGTCTCCAGTCTCATTTGGCAGCTGGACAAGTATTTTCTCTACAAAAACCTGTTGCCTCGGATGCTGGCTTCTCTGTGCACCTTGGGCATCCAACTCCTCAGAAATTTGAGTTCAGTGATATCATCAGACTTTGGTAACATTATCAGAAAGCTGAAATCTCAGGATAGCATAACCGATAGCTTTCATTCTGCAACAATGTGGATACCATTTTTTCCAAGTCAAAACAAAAATCTTTTTATGGTCTCTGAATCAGCCATACATAGGTTTTTGGTTTGGTTTGGTTTTTCATCTCTTCTTATTTGGGGGCATAGGTCCAGAACTCCTTTATTTATAAAATTATTATTATTTTAAAATAATAAAAGGTCAGCATAGTGATCCTATGGAATGTCTCCTGACCTGAGCATTAAACATACCAGTTTTAGAGTTCGAAGCCTATAGAAGCCTATATTTTTGTATAAACCAGATCACTTTTTCACTGAAAATACATTTCTTTAAAAGGATATTTCTTGGTCCTACACCTAGTGGTGCCTGCTGACCAGGCTTCAGGCTCAAGTCCACTCCTGTGGGCACAGATGTATCCTGAAGACCAAAACACCTCTTTCAGGAAGCAGCTGTACCTGTTATCGAGAAGGACTTCAAGGACAGGACTTTTGACCCTGAGCACCTGGAAAAGTAAAGCTTTGAGCCCACACATGAAGGCAAGTTCTTCCAGCTGTACCCCCCAAATTTCCTGCACTAGGAACAGAGAAGAAGTGGACACTAGGATTGACTTCTAGCTAAAAACTGCACCAAACCATCCTCTTCAACCACTAATCCCAGAGGTGAGCAACTGGGGAGGCGGTTCATTCATTTTGTTTTATTAAAGATCTTGGCTACCATACAAAAAAAAAATATTTCTCTCACTGCCATAAATAGAAAGCCAGTATCACTGGTCATAAATTAAAAGCAAATCTAAAACTAACAATGAGAAAATATCCAGTAATAAATGTTAAGAAGAAACATTTAAACTAAACATTGACATGTGTCTCAAATGAATAATGAACTTGGTCCATGCAAGAAGAAATTTCAATTCCCACTTCCATCAACCTCTAAAACTCCAGCTTTCTTTGATCTACCAGAGTTCCAGAAGTAGCTTGGTATCTGTAAGATACCAAGTATCATCAGACCAAAGAGAAAATTCAGACACTATCCCTGCCTCACTGCTGAGGGGCTCAACTCCTATGTCAGAGAACAATAACTAAAAGAACAATAACCTTAATAGTGGACATGAAGAAAGGCCAGGTACAGTGTACAAATGGACCAAATCATTCAAAGGAGCAGATACTCAACTATGTTTTTAATGATAGATGCCTCCCAGTGAAGCAATACTATTTGTAAATTCATCAGAATTAATTCAGACAAGCATGAAACACTCTTGTTTAAAAAAATAAAAAATCACATCAATAGCTGAACAGCAAGGGTCTTCCATGCAAGTTGCTTTTAGAAAGTGTATGCATTATTCCT
This sequence comes from Cnephaeus nilssonii, assembly GCF_951640355.1. Classification (NCBI taxonomy): domain Eukaryota; kingdom Metazoa; phylum Chordata; class Mammalia; order Chiroptera; family Vespertilionidae; genus Cnephaeus; species Cnephaeus nilssonii. The sequence goes on along the minus strand of NC_137082.1, from coordinate 64,164,694 downwards.
AGGGGTTGAGGAAGTTGGGAGTCTTGACTGACAAACTGTCCCTAAGAGCTTTGGGTATAACTAGGGGTCGTTTGAAGTCTACCCCCTACAGATCCTGCCTTTACATTAAATTAACTTTCTTGGGAATTGACCTTTTATTATTATGAAATGCTTATCTTTAGCAATGCACCTGGCCTTAAAGTCCACTTCATCTCAGATTGGTGTATAGCTACATCAGCTTCCATTTGGTTGGTGTGTTCACATGGTACATCTTTTTCCATCCTTTCACTTTCAATCCATTCTGTATCCCTTTACTTGAGATATGACTATTGTAAGCAAAAATCATGTTTTTTAATATCCAAACTGACCATCTTTGTCAATTAAATGAAGTATCTAGTCCAGTTGGATTTTATGTAATTATTATGTCTGAGTGAAAATTGTCCAGGATGCTATTTGCTTTCTGTTTTTCCCACCTGTTTTGTTTCTTGAACTCTCCTCTCTTATTTTCTTTTAGATTCATCAAGTATTTTTTATCACTTCAATTTCCCTTCTATCACCACATTAATTATACATGATTATTTTAGTGACTACCACCTATAATAATAAAAGGGTAATATGCTAATTAGACTGGATGTCTTCCGGACGTCCTTCCTGATGAAGCCAGGGCCAGAGGGAAGCCAGCCCGGGTCCCGGGTGCCTGCCGGGGGACCAAGGAGGGAAGCCTGGGTCCCAGGTGCCAGAGGGAAGCTGGTGCCGGCAGCCAGGGGAAGGAAGGCCTGCTCTTGCACGAATTTTCGTGCATCGGGCCTCTAGTAGAGATTATAACACTCTTAATTTATTATAACATAAATTACTACAGAGAGTACCCCAACTTAATGATGGTTCGACTCACAATTTTTTGACTTCATGATGCTGTGAAAGCAATACCATTCAGTAAAACTCATACATCAAATTTTAAATTTTGATCTTTTCCCAGGCTAGTGATATGTGGCATAATACTCGCACATGATGCCAGATAGCCTCAGTGTGCCATGGTTCCCAGTGAGCCACACTATCACAAGGGTAAGCAATCAATACTCTACAGTGAACTGTGTTGCCAGCATTGTTTGGATATTACATTTTCACCACCCATCGTGTCTACAAAGTGCCCACCTGTGTCTCCTGCCCACCTGTGTCTCCTGCTTCTGGTGGAAAGAGGAGGAGGAAGGCAACTACTCTTGAGATGAAACTCAAAATAACTGCCCAACTGTAAGCAATATAGGTGTTCTAAGCTTGTTTAAGGTAGGCTAGGCTAAGCTCTGATGTTCAGTATGTGTATTGAAGGCATGTTCAACTTATGATACTTTCAACTTACAATGGATTTATCAGGACATAACCCCATCATAAGTCAAAGAGTATCTGTACTTCAACAACTTCTCTTAACAACGTAAGTTCCTTCACTCCAATCCCACTTTTTATACTATTATCCTGTATTTAATACTATATGCATATTATACCTCCACAAAATGTTGTTATTGTTCTGTAGCAAATTTTTATTTAGAATTATCCACATACTTATTGTTCTTGTTGCTTTTCAATTCTTTTTATATTTCCATGCTTCCTTCTGGGACCATTTTTCCTTCAGCCTAAAGAATTTTCTTTAGTATTTTCTTTTCCTATTGGTCATCTGGTAGCAAATTCTCCCTGCTTTTGTTTTTTAAAATGTCCTTTGGTTATAGGTTGACAGTTACTTTCTTCATCAATTTAAAGATTAATCAATTCATTGTCTTCTGATTTCTATTATTTTTGTTGAAAAGTCAGCTGTCAGTCTTAATAATAACCCCTTTAAGACAATGTGTCTGTTTTTGTCCTCTGGCTGCTTTGTAACACTTTATGTTTTGGTTTCATTATATGTCAGGTGTGGTTTTCTTTGTATTTAGAGTTTGTAGAGCTTCTTGAGTCTCCATCGTAATGTGTCTAGTTTTTAATAATTCTTAGCCAATATCAGTTCAAACATTGTTTCTGCCCCAACCTTTCTCTCCTCTCATCATTTCCCCTTTACTTACACACCTGTTGGGTCATTTCACCATGTCCTGTGGTTCTTATGCTCTTTCCTCCATCTTTCCAACCCTTTTCCTCTCTATACTTCCATCTGGATACTTTCTATTGGCCTATATTGCAGAGTTCACTAACTTTCTATGTCTAACCTGCTATAAAATTTATCTACATAAGTCTTCATTTGTTGTATTTTTCATTCCAAGCATTTCCATTTGAGTCCTTTTTTTAGTATATTTCATTTTACTTGTGAAGTTCTCTACTTTCTTGAACATATTTATGGCAGCTCTTCTTTTTAAAAACATATTTTTATTGATTTCCTAGAGAAAGAAACATCAATGATGAGAGAGAACCACTGATTGGCTGCCTCCTGCACGCAACCCTCGCAGGTGCCTTTGACTGGAACCGAACCCAGGACCCCTCAGTCCACAGGCTGACGTTTTATCCACCAAGCCACCAGCTAGGGCTATGGCAGCTCTTTTAAAATCCGTATCTAATTATTTTAATATCTGTATCACCTGTTGCTGTTTTCATCATCAGTGTTATTCTTTTTTTTTTTCTTTTAATCATTTGGCCCTATTTCCTGGCATGCCTGTTGATTTTTCATTGAATGCCAGATATTGTGCATCAAAAACTAATGAGACAATCTGAGGTTCTGGCTGATGTTATCATCCTTCTGAGAGGGTTTATTTTTGGTTTATCTGGCAGGCAGCTAGATTAGGGAAAGATCACTATAATCCACTCTGACTTAAACTGGTTCAAAGCTGAGTTTCAGACTTTTGTGAAGGCTATCCTATTTCAAGTTTACATTTATTCCTAGGGTCTGATCAAGCCCAAACAGGAAGTCTAGGATACTTACCAGGGCTTCTCCTCCTTGGTAATTCTGAACTCCAATTTTTGTTTCCCCAGATCCCTGACCCTGCCAGCTTTGCCTCCCAACCTTTAAGGATAGCTCTGGCTTCACTTCTTAGTCTCTGAGATGTTAGCACATCAGCAAATGCCTTGAAAAGAACAGCAGTGCAGATTATTGGGCTCATGTTACTATATTTCCCTTTCCCCTAAGACCCAGATCTTTTTTTTTTTTAAATCCTCATCCAAGGTTATTTTTTTCCATTGATTTTTAGAGGGAGTGGAAGGGAAGGAGGAGAGATTGAGGGGGAGGGGAGGGGGAAAGGGAAAGGAGGCGAGAGGGAGAGGGGGAGGGAGAGAAACATTGATGTGAGAAAGACACATCAATTGGTTTCCTCCTGCATGAGCCCCAACTGGGGCGGGGGATCGAACTTGCAACTGAGGTACATGCCCTTGACCATGCCCTTACCGGCAATCGAACCCCCAACCCTTTGGTCTGCAGGCTGACGCTCTAACCATGGAGCCAAACTGGCTAGGGCAATCATGATCTTTTAAATCCTCGCTGCCCTTGCAGCTTTAACTCCAAGTTTTGTCTCCACAGCACCATAAGACTGCCAGCAGCTCCGTTAATGGACCCAGCTTCTTGGAAAACACTTTGTTTGGTTTCTTGGCATATCTACCCCCAGATCTCTTATGAACCAGAAAAATACTTCAAGGGGAAAAGCATCACAGAATGTTGGGCTTAACCAGTATCCTTTCCTTCTCTTCAGTACCCTGGTCCCTCAAGTCTTGGCCACCTGTTTTTGTACTCTGTCCAATTTTTCTAGCACTTTGTGGGAAACTTGGTCTACAACCTATTCCGTTTTTACTATAAACAGAAAACCTTCTGTGGTAAATTGAACTATTGCTTTAATCCAGGGGTCCTCAAACTTTTTAAACAGGGGGCCAGTTCACTGTCCCTCAGACCATTGGAGGGCTGGACTATAGTCTAAAAAAAAACTATGAACAAATTCCTATGCACACTGCACATATCTTATTTTGAAGTAAAAAAACAAAACGGCAAAAACACCCGCATGTGGCCTGCGGGGCCGTAGTTTGAGGACGCCTGCTTTAACCCTTTGCACTCGCTTGCTTTTTTCTCAATTCCTGCTACCGATGCTAACCGTGTCGAGTCACACTCGACATCCGAGTGCAAAAGGTTAATCTTTGGAGCTCTGTCCTATCCAGAAATCTTCTCTCTTCTGTTAGAAGCTGCTCTAAAAGCCCTTAAAGTGCACTTAAACAGTTAAGAAGCCCAGATACGCAGCATCTAATTATCCCTGGGGAAGGAAAAAGGCACGAGTCAAGATGTGCAAAGAGTTCCAAACAAGATGAACCCAAAGAGGATGATCAAAAGCCAAAGGTTAAAGACAAAGAGTAGAGTTCATCAGGCTACAGCAGATTAAGATTTGTTTGTGTGGGAAGAAGGCTCAGCCCAGGAATGGTGGCACCCACTGGGCCAAAGGAAAGACAGCCTTCACACTAAAGCCGTACAGCTCGGCCAATGCCACACTGGGGGGAGGGCCCCACCCCGGGACAGTGGCACTGGTTGGGCCCAAAAGGAAACGGCCCTCGTCCTGACGTCACACAACTCAGCCTCTCCCTGTGTGTCTCTGGCAAACCCGAAACTTGCCCAGAATTCCTCATAAGCTTTTTAAGAAAGACTGCAATGCAGGCCCAGGCTGGTGGCCGAGCTTACAGTTGTGTGCGAGCTGGGCAGGGCAGGGCTTCTGAGAGTCATCAGGATGGAGCTATGTAACACCCAGGCTAATGCCTTGTCGGGGGGAGTGCTCCACTCAGGAAAGATGGCACCTGTGGGCAGCCTCTGAGGGATTCAGCACAGGACATTAGCAGCTGTCCCGCCAGCCTTCTCCCCCACACCACACAATTCAGTCTCTCCCTGTCTGACTCCGGCCTCCTCCGAGCCACCATCCCTCTGCTGGAGCCTAGAGTGAGTGCCTGTGAGCAAGATTTTGTGCCCTCACGCGACCCTGGGTCCAGGTGAGGCCACATGCCCCTGGGTCCGGCCGAGACCAAACCAGAGGGAGTCGGACCTGCATTACCACCATTTGTCCACCATCCAGAGCTGAGGGGTCAGTGCCGACATGTACACATAAGGAACTGGTGGACATTGATATTGGGTCTCAAAAGAACTGTTGGTCCAGAAAGAAACTCACTACAGACTGATTCATTTGCCTGTCAGCATAACTATTATTGCTCGTCTCACATTCAGTTCTTATAAGTATATCTCTAGTGACACATGATCTCGCTCATCCAGGGGAAATGATGAACAACATAGACTGATGAACAACAACAGAACCAGAAACAAGGAGGCATCGATCGGACTATCGGGCCTCAGAGGGAGGATAGGGGAGGGTGGGGGGAGGGGGGAGAGATCAACCAAAGGTCTTGTGTGCATGCATATGAGCCTAACCAATGGTTAAGTTCAACAGGGTGTTGGGGCATCCGTGGGGAGGGGTGTGGGATGGGAATGGGGGGGTGAGGACAAATATGTGACACCTTAATCAATAAAGAAATAAATAAAAAAAAAGATTTTGTGCCCTGCTCCTTTAGGGCACCTGGGTTGCCAGCAGCCTTCCATCGCACCTGGGCAAATGGAACCCCCAATGGTTTTCACAGCCGGATGTTATGTGGGCTCCTCTTCCGGGCACTGGTGCTCGGGGCTAGGGAGCCCGGTGTGGGGTTGACTCCTCGCAACCTCAGGGGGACCTCTGTAGCTGAGACAACCCTCATTTCTTAACTACCATACCATGGGTGTGTGCCCTGCCCTTTCTGTGTCTCCACCCCTCCTGCCAGTCTCAACATGGCTTCTTCTTTATATCCTCAGTTACAGGATGTCTGTTCAGCTCGTCTTCAGATGGTTCTTCAGGTCGATTGCTCTAAAATTTAGTTGTTAATTTGATGAGGTCATGGGAAAAGGTGAATGCATCTTCCACTTTCTCTTCCGTCTTGGTCTCTCCCACTATCTCTAATTTGTAAAACATGCCATTTAGTTAGGTCAGAATAGTCTCTTTTTACTAAAGTGTCCCTTCTGGCCTGCCACTTGGCAACTGAGAAATCCCAGGGCATTAGGAAATATGCCAAAATCATCATAATCGTACCAAGATATTTCCCGTGAAGCCCCACTGATTTCCATATTCATTTCCAAAATCACTTGAAGATATTGTCTTTTCACTGACAATCTGAAAACAGACATTTAAACACTGACTTTGTGCTGAATCTCTTCAGGAGATATTACTAAAGCATGGGCAGCTGCGATGAGTGAATATAAATATTTTTTTTTTGCTCACATCTAATTAATAATAATGATTCCTCTTGCTTCCCTCCCTTTCTAACTTCCAAAACATAAAAAACTGCAAAAAAAAATTATTTTCCTTAACCCAAGCAGTAAAATACCACTCAAAGCAGGAGAGGAGCGGGCCAGGCCGCCTCCGGTTAGCAAACATGACCCTGGGGATTGGCATGAGGTAAAGGGAGAAAAGGCAAAAACAGGCAGTCACTCTCCACAAAGTCCTTACCCTTTAGAAAAGGGGAGTGGGGAGCCCAACAAAGAAAACAGCTGTGAACAATTAAAAAGCAGTACATCAACAGGTGCAAAATGTTCTTGTTCAAATGAAATGCACACACAAGTGCCAAGGAGAGGAACTGTGTTCCCGCTGCAGGGAAGACTATGGAGGAAGGCGGTCCTTTAGACAACTGCTTACCACAGAGAAACCGTGTTCACTACAGAGATCAAAACAACCCGAACTTGCACTCTTCTGCCACAGGAAGAAAACGGTTCAAGGGCATGTCTGATGGCACTTGCAGCCCACGTCTGCTCCCTATCACCGCATGACTGAGGCACAGGGGACCGAGCATGCTGCCTGCTAGCCGGCTGTGGGGAAGAAAGCTACGTGTGGCACAGTCAGAGCTGGAATAACTGACTCTGGCCAGAAGGGGCTGACAGCCTAACCCAAACAGGTTGGCCGTGCATCACATGATGATTGGCCCAGGTCTCGGCACAAATAAGGACACAAGACGTCTTGCAAGTTTGTCCTTTCTTCCAAAGACCAGAGATAGCAGAAAACGGATAAAATAACAGATCCCTTCTACTTGCCCCAAAATTCTATGAAGCCTGGGACCCTCTTTAGCCCTTGATCATCAAAAACCCTTACATACGTAGATGAAGCCCCACAGCTGAATGCAAAATGGACCAATGGAAAAACACACACACAAATAGAATCTTGTATTGTTTTATATTATTTTATTACCTATTTTTTCATTCCTAGGCCGACACAGTCAAAAAACATCTTGTAACACATATAATGCAACTGAGGCTTAGGAAGTTTTTCCCTACGGTTTCATACTTATAACTATTAAAATATCTCATTCATATCATTGTAAGAGGAAAATTATGCACTATTACCTTTAACCTTGGAGTCATTTTTTAATGCTTTCCCATAGTTCTTTGAGTATATAGCTATTCCTATAAATTTTTATTTTCCAGGCTAGCCAAGGGCAGACTGGATAACTCGGGATTTTTCCCAAAGCAACCTGCAAACATAGGACTCCTTCTGTTCAAACCTATGAGCATTTCTTCCAATGCAGGTTAATCTACCTTCCCTAAAGAGAATGACAAGGGGAATAATATGACTATTATTCCCCAATAATAGTCATAGCTTTTAATTTGTTCTTATCTTTACAATAGCCCTCCAGATCATTTTTTTCACATATTTTTATTGATTTCAGAGAGGAAGAGAGAGATAGAAACATCAATGATGAGAGAGAATCATTGATCAGCTGTCTCCTGCATGCCCCCCACTGGGGATCGAGCCTGCAACCCTGAGCATGTGCCCTGATCAGGAATCGAACCATGACCCCTGATTCAGAGGCCATGCTCAACCACTGAGCCACACCAGCTGGGCCAGATCAGTATTGTTTTCCCCCTTTTATGGAGCAGAGAACTGAGTCTCAGTGCGTTAAATAATTTGTTTAAGGCCACAATAATGCTAAGGGGTGAAATCTGAACTTTCATCCTTCTGGTTCCAAAACCTGTATCTTTCCAACTTTCCAAATCATCTTAACAAAAGTTTGAGTCTGCAAAGTTTCCCAAGTAATATAAAAGAATAAACAAAAGTAAATGTTAATTTCAAGATAAAAAAATAATATTTCTCAGACTGCTCACTATAAATAATGTAAACCAAAACAGGCCAAACACAAAACTGAGCTGAAGATCAAAATCCATCTGGAAGCTGTTATTCCAGATGGAAACAGCAAATGAAGCACCAAAACCTCAGGCCCCGTGTGGAGGAGGTAAGGTCAGGACCAAAGTCAGAAGAGGAGTCTAGGGGACGCGGAAGGAGCACGGCCAGCGAGCCTGCCTCCGCTACCCTGCCCTCAGGGAGAACTGACTGGTCACTCCACACCAGTGCCAATGGCCTCTCTGATCGCCTCAGAGTGTAACATCTCTGAGGGCAAGGACTTCTACCTGTACATCTGTTTTCTACCAAGACATCTACCTCCACACTGTACATATCACAATGGTTCAAAAAATGTTAGTTGGATTGGTGTTGAATTAACAAATGAACAAATGAATGGTAGATTCCGTAAGCAAATCGAATGAAGTCAGAGCATGAAAAGAACCGAAGTGCTCCATGTCACTGGAAAGAGCTCTGCTTTCTGTTGTTTGTTAGAGCAAACAATGTCCTACTCCTTTCATTCCCCTTGCAAGCCCAAGCAGGCCTACCAGCATCTCCTCTCTTGGAGCTCAGATGAAAGAAGTAGTTAATGCTGGTGGTTAATGTGAGAATTTAGTTTTGTCTGTCCTATGGGAGGACTCCAAGGCCTAACACTGAGAAACCACCTTCATTTGTTTGTCACTGCATTTGCTTAAATGACATATAGTCATAGCCTCATGACAAGCGACAAGTCCAGTAAGATCGCCTTACTGCGACAGCTCCAGCAAGGAAAGGCTGAGTGCTCCACAAATCATTTTGCAGAATGGCAAGCATGGGACCACCACTTCAGTCTTAAATACTGTTATCCCGGTGCAGGGAAATTGGTGTATGAGATATACCTATTTTGGATAATGAGAGAGTGGTGGCGGTTAATATATTTTCAAATATGTTTATAAATGCATAAGGAAATTCTAGAAAGATAAGTAAGAAACTAATAATAGTGGTTATGGGAACAAGAGCACAGAGTAGACAGAAGTAGACTTTTAAATGAATACCTTAGATAATAAATTTTCTTTTTGAACCATGTGATATTACCTGATCAAAAATAATAACTGTAACAGCTTTTTAAACATGACATGATAGCTGGCTTTCATACCGTCTCCCTATCAGCATAGGAAGACTGAGTCTACCTTCCTTAGACGATTTTTTTGTGTCCCCATCTTTAAGGGATGCTTAATATGCCCTCCCTCACAGTACTTGGTGTATCAATCAATCCTTTATCCTCAAGTCTGTTTCTATGACAAGGAGTTTCAGAAAATTACTCCTAAATATCATAATTTGAAACAAAAACAGATGGAATCCATTTGCCTAAATCTGCACTAGGCAAACTTAAAAGGGCTCAAACCTCTTCGGTTTATCAAAGGAGAATAGCTGGTTGATCTCCTTACACAGGGGTAATCTGAAAGACAACCACCTTTCCCCTAGCCTCTCCCCCAGCACTTTTCCAGGTGGTCTGATCTGTGCCAGATCTCCAGGCATATCTAAGGTCCTGTGCCCAAGACTAGAGCTGAGCATGGAACCTCAAAGCCACCACAGGTCCTGGTAGGAGAGCCTCTGTGCTGGGTCCAAGATGACCCACCTGGATGGGGTGCCTGGATCTACCCTGCACAGTACAGGACTGTACTCAAATCCTTCTAGCTTTACCTTTACCTAAAAATTGCCAGAAATGACTTTCTCTGGTTGGCACTGCCTAACAAACTGCACTGTTTAACAACACTTTATTTAGGCCATAGTTTTTTTGTTTGTTTGTTTTAGTTTGTTTGTTTATTGTTTGTGGGGTTTTCCTATACTAGAGAGACACTTCAATCGGGCCTCCCACACATGCCCCGGCCAGGGCCAGGGATCAAACCTGCAAGCCAGGTACGTGCCCTTGACAGGAATGGAATATGCGACTCTTCGGTGCGTGGCCTGACACTCCAACCACACAGGGCAGGTCTGGGCCATAGTTTTTGTATGGCTCCTTGGCCTGTAACAATTGAAGCTAGTTCTTATCATCTAATGGAGCAATTAGGACCACTTTAATTATTTTACTGTTAGAATCTTGTGCTCATCTATCTAAACCCTTTTATCAAGAGATCCATGGAACACAAGTGCTTCCCATTCACAAAAGGGTTTTATTTTGTCAGGCTATTTTTTCCCTTCAGCTTCCTTCCTCTTTTGTAGCGCCTTAGAGAGTGAGGGGCAAGAGGATTCGTTTAGAAAGATTTAGCTCATGGATATAATAACTCCTTTTTTCATTCCTCAAAAGCTAAGTCTTCAGAGAGCAAAGTTCATCTATTTCCCCCTCCGTGGACATGGGAAGACACAAGGGTAACCCCAAGACGGCCAGCCAGGCTTCGAGAGCCTTTACAGCGCAATCTAACACATGCTCTCCTCCTGCTGCACTCCTACCGGCCTTATGCCTTTCGTGTTGGCAACTCTGGAGTCAGCTGAGCAGCCAGAGAGAGCCAGCCCCACAGTGCTGGAGAAACCTAGAGAAGCGGGCTGTTTATTAAAGACCGCCCCCAATAAATCTTTCTAAAAAAGAAGAAACCAAACGCTTTCCTCTTGGACCCTGGCCAAGCTCTCACTTTACAGTCAGCAGCAGGTCCCAGCACTCCCCAACAGAAACAGTCACTGCATATTTTCCCTTTTCCTCTGCAGCTGGGGAGCCAGCAGGAAGTCCTGCCAGAGACCACAGGGGGTCTCCAGGAGCCTTCTCACCCTGCGCCCATCACAGGAGCCATTCAGGCATTTGCCTTTCACTCCGGCACTGTAAGTTCCAAAAGGTCCTCATCTGCGTTTGGCCTCCGTGTACCTCAGTCAGTATATAAACTGAAAATGTGGAATCCCTCCCATGAGCAACCCTAACACAGGCAAACCACGAAAGCCTCCTTAGCCTACCCCAGAATTACCTGTTCTCCTGAAGTGTCACTTTCCTCTGGGAGCATCCATCCTTCTTCAAGCAGTTGCTTTTAACAGTTTTCTTGGAAACGAAATGCCACCCTAGCAAGCTGTTACTCTCCTCCACAGAGCTGCTGAAAACTAATAATTGAGCTGCAAACACCAGGTTTGGCAAACTGACTATACAGAAAACCATTCATCTCACGATGGCATTTTAGAGGTCTCCACAAAAATCACATTTCCAAAATGAAATAAGCCCAGTCTCCCGAACTGGGCTGCATTGGAACAAGGAAACAAACAGCCAGAGACAGCAATGAATTACACATGGCATGCTAATTACCAGTCTGCATCCAGAAATAGCTGAAGACTGCAGGATTTTGTTGTTAAAATAACTACAGCCTTTATTCCAGGGTTGGGCAAAAGCATCTGATTTATTCCAATGCTTCGACTTCTCAACAGAATCACGTTTCTGGGTGCTTATCTGGGAGGGAAAGTTGGTGGAGAGAAACACGGGGGGCAGGGGCGCGGGTTCCCGGGGACAGCAGCCACTGGGGAGAGCTGACCACGCAGGGACTGTCCACGGGCTGTGGCTGGTGGACGGGGACCCTCCGGCTTGCCCTTAGTGGCACCCACCTCAGACCCTGAGGAGACAGAAAGAGGACAGAGGAAGCCAGCCTCTGCACAGTATCTCTCAGCACCTTCAGTGAACCCAGGGGAGAGGGGTGACCAGCCACAGTGCCCACGGAGTTTTCCAGAGCTTCGGTTGGAATCCTGACTTCAACAAACCTACAATCTGCTAGGGCGAAAAACAGGAAACAGTACCCGAGCAGGACAGAAACGGGGTCATTTTATACCGCTGCCCTTGGTTCCCTAAGGACAAGATGAGCACCTCCCCCTGCACGTGGGAGTTCAGCTCAAAAGATTCCTATCTCACCCAAGGTTCCTGTTTGTGCTGTCGATGCAAAGCATGGCCCACCAGGTCTAACTTCAGAATTTGAAGTTTGAGCCCTGTTTAGGGACTAACACACACACACACACACACACACACACACGCTAAACCTCAACCTTCTATCACCTTATCACCCTCCCACCCTGGCTCTCAAGATTCTAGAAGGTTCCAGCAGGAAATCTCCTTCACAGCCATCTGGCCAAGCAAAAGTTCCTCTAGGCTACATAGGGCAGGAGGCAAAGAGTGTTGTTGGATTAAATAAGTTCAGGAAATTCTGGGTTTAACAACACTAAGGCTTTCTTCACTGCCAAACGTCTCAGGGCCTCTAATATGCTTAAAGGTACATGAAGAATCTTCAAGAAAGGGCGGTAACAGGCAGCATTGAGAGACTCAGCTGACTGGAAAAATCTGTCCTTTAGCCCACCCTCCTGAGGCCAGCATTCCTCTGAACACACACCGGGGCAGGCTCCGGGCCCAGCTCCTGCTTCAACTGTTGGGCAAACATTTGCTGAGCACCTACTGCAGCCAGGAACACGCCGGAGCCGAGGATGTAAAAATAGAAAAGACACACATTTCTCCGGGCACTCACATCTGAGGATTCTGGGAGTCTGAGAGTGGAGCTGCTCAAAGTCATGCAGCTAGTTACCAACTGGTTTCAGAGATGAACTAGTTGCCAACTGCCAGCTCACCACGCTTTCTTCCTTCCTACACCCCACCTCTGATCACAAGAGGTGCTCAGCCTTAGAAACGTAAGAGCAGACAGAGGCCTCCACAGAGAAGTCACCAGCAGCCTAGATCTCTCATTAAAATAAAAGACAACCCATTCCCTTTGCCCACTTGAACGATCCTGTGCAGGGTTAATACAACCAAGGAATTCTTGGGGAAGGTGGTCGATAATTTAAAGATGAAATAAATATACCAAATTCCCTCATCCGGCTGTCACTTGAGTTTTCATCTCATGGCCAATTCCCACATATCCACCCAAAAAAGAATCAGAGTTTATTCCAGGCATCTCCCCTGGGACAGGCAGTTGCATCTCCCCTAGCAACACTGGCCAGCACAGGCACCAGTCCCCACATCACAGCCCTCCACGGGAGAATGGAGACTTCTCGTATCAAAGACAGTGGTAATATAGTACTTCCAGACCAGGCAGCAAAATGAAAAACAAATGCCCACGAGAAAAATTAAGCAGCGAATGATGTGCCATTAAAGGCCCCAAAAGGCCATATACTTCATGTACAATATCTCCCTCAAATCTACAAAAATCCTACGTGAGCGCGCATTAGTATCTCATTTTACAGAGGAAGAAACTCAAGTGCAGAGAAGTAAAGGAACTACCCCAGGTCACATAAATGGTATACCCAAAAACCAAACCCAGGTCTGTCTGCCTCCAAAGATCATGAACTTTTCACATAACTATGTGATAATGATCTTGTAGAAAGCACATATTTAATTTTTATTAATATTAAAAGACTGAAATAAAATGCACAGAAAATAAAACAGTTGTGTGAAAATAATGGAGCCATGGGTGACTTCTGCCCTTTGTTTCTAAATAATAAAATACTGTTTATAAATCAAAACTGCATGAGTATCAGTGAAGGGGTGCTTTCCATTAGTTCTATTATAATTTCTTAAGAGAACAAAATGGGGCCTGTCAGTCATCAGTGCCATTCATTCCCTGAGAGGCACGTGGAAGGCGAAGACCCCGGGCCCCACGTGGCTAGAGGGGCCGTGTGCCTGACCCTGCTCACTTCTGGGCTGGCGTCCGGAATTGCTGGGAGAAGCCTTTCCAGAGCTCCCTTTCCCTACTTTACGGCCGAATCCCAAAGTTTCATTTTGAGATTCCCTCGGACTAAGTGGAAGGAATCGACTGCATTGTATCCCTGCCCCCTTTCACCTTGGCATTCTGCCGCACAGCCCCTGTGGGCATGACCTGAAGGGAGGCAGTAAGGACGACCTAACAAAACACAAGGAGTGCAGACAGGGAACACGGGAGTGCGGGTTCTGCTCCTATCTCCACGACTGGCTGATGAATCAGTCCTGCAAAAGCCACTCAGCCTCTCCAGGCTTTAGGCTGTTCTCCTTGTACAATGCAAATGAAGGACTCAATGATCTACATGGTTACTTGAGTTCCAAGACTCTGACGTTTTTATTTCTGCCTTTGTCAGTGTACGGTGCTCAATCTCTCACACAAACATCAAATAAAACTTTTTGTACAATCATCAAAAGCACATGTATCAAAATATACAATATAGTTTACTTCTATTGGAAAAGTCTTATAGCCTCATAGGAATATGTATATATATTTTTTCTAACCCAAGGATATGCTTTTTATTGATTTTAGAGAGAGGAAGGGAGGGGGGGAGGAAGAGAGAGAGAGAGAGAGAGAGAGGGAGGGAGAGAGAGAAAGAAACATAGATCGGTTGTCTCCCATACACCTCCTGACTGGGGATTGAACCCACAACCTTTCGATGTATGGGATGACACTCCAACCAAATGAGCCAAACCAGCCAGGGCAGGAATATGGATATTGAAATAACAGTGGCTATGCCATTTGTTCAAAAACATGTATTACCTGAAACAACAACATAAAGATTATCTTCCCACTTGGAAGTCACCAGACCACTACCCGCCTAAGTAGACAATACCAAACATTTCAAGGTGCCAGTTGATCCCTTACAATCCATTCTACTTCCTCTATAGGTTTAAGCTCCATACAAGCCACTTGGACATGTGAAGCTATGTTTAATGTGACTGGTGGTCCCGGTACTATCACAACTACAGGCTGACGTGTGGAGCAATGTCCAGGCTTCAAATGCAGGAGCCGCTGGTTTTCCCTGGGTCGGGCTCAGGCACAATGATCTCCACATGCATGACTTGACGGGGGGATGACTCTACAGAAGGAATCCTACAGAAGAATCAACTTTCAGGTCTCCCCAGGCATGAGGTCCATCACAGCTTCCCAGGATGCTGGGCCTCATGCAAGGCTACACTTGTTGCAAGGCCCCTAGATGAGGGAGAATTCCAAGCCAGAGAGTAAATATCTCGAGCTACTACAAAGTCCAGATGCCAACGGCGGCCTCGCTATTGTTGAGACTTTTGTTTAAGCGGCTTCCCTTAGAAAAACTGTTGGTTTAATTCCCCAGTTGCAAACAAAGCTTCCACAACAGCTCTGTTTCAGGGCAAGAGGGGGTTAGCTACAAATTAAATGTTTGCTTTTCATTGTGCTTGTCTACAACAAAATACTTACCGATGCTCCTAAAGTGTGACCAGTCACCAACCCTCTCTTTGTTCTTGAGCATTTTCTAAGGACTAGTGAACAAATCTGACAGAATTCACCTTTATATCCATTGTTAGTACAGACAATTTCTCAGTTCTTCTATTAACAATCTCTCATCTACTCCATATAAGACCAAACTAAAAAGATAAACACTTTTTACTATTCTATTAGCATCCAAACAAGGAGGGATGTCCTAACATCAATTATGATATAATAAGTGTGCAACCAGAATTTTCCTAACAACCATAAAACTATCATCTTCAAAAGGCCTTCCAGTGTCCTTCATCCATACCCTCCCAGGTAGGACAAGGCCTCAAAGGGCCCAGGCTGCAGGAAAGAGCTCTCACTTCAAGGCTCACTCCGCCACTTACTAAGGGTCTCACCTTCGCAAGTCACTTAGCCTCTATTTCCTCACTTGTAGTTGAGGTTTTTTAAATATAAATGATAGCTTTGGTCCCTCTCTGTTCTAAAGAAAATTTTATAACTTGATTTTCCTATTGCTCTTGCTATGTATTCAAATTGAATGAGCTAAGCCTTTTTAAGAACAGATTATTTCTCATAATTATCTCTTATTTAAGCCATTTCTGGCCAGGTCCTTCTGATGTGCCCCCAGGCTACAGCCTCAAAGTAACAGTCACCTTGACCATCGTCAGCCCTTTCATCATTGATAGAAACTAGCGCCTAACATGTACATTTCTCGGCTTACTTTTTCCTTTTTGTCAATCCTCACCCTAGGATATTTTTTCCATTGATTTTTAGAAACAGAGGGAGGAAAGGAAGGAGGGAGGGAGGGAGGGAGGGAGGGAGGGAGGGAGGGAGGGAGGGAGGGAGACATCGATGTGAAAGAGGCACATTCATTGGTTGCCTCCACACCCGACTGGGGCTGAGGATCAAGCCTGCAACTGAGATATGTGGCCTTGACCAGAATCAAACCCACTACCCTTCAGTCCACAGGCCAACACTCTAACCACTGAGCAAAATCAGCCAGGGCTTTCAGTTTCCTTTATAGAATTAAACTTAAATAGCCACAAGTTAACATGAGAACCACTAGAACAAATATGTCATCTCGACTTCAGAAATAATTTAACCTGAATTTAGAGAGAGCTACCACTGAGCTTGTACTGAAGGACTCCTCCTGCCCACACAAACCTGTGAGCCTGACTCCTACGAGACCCCTAAAGAAGATAGGCCTAACTCAGACAGTACACTAGCACTTGATTTTCTGGGACTGAAAGCCAAGTAAAGTGTAATATAAAAAAAAAAAAGTTTAAAGGTAAATTTTAAAAGTAGCTTCAAAGAATGTTCGCAGCATAACAACGACTAGTGAAGTAATACTGACACCTGACAATTCATATGCAATGTGAAAAAAACAAAGAGAGGTGACATTCATCCAAGGTGACATTCATCCAAGACTTCTTTCTTAGTGATGCAGTCAGACTTTTTAAGTGGAAAAGTATCCTAAAGTTATGATTTAATTCAAAAATGAACCATAAGATAACTATACTACCATATTTCTTCTGTGATGGCAAGTGCTGGTATAATACAATCTTCCAGTCCAGCCAGCTCATTTGTTTATGATTTGCATATATTTGCATAACTTATACATGAGTAGGTGTTCTGTTCATGCATCTAAATTTAATTGAATAATTTCAGTATCTGTTCAGAGATGGTAGAGGGGAAACAGAAGCCATAAAATAATCAGTCAAACTGCTGACTTAGATAAAACACACAGACACGTTCACTAACACATAAGATCAGCTACAGTTCGTCTACATAGCAAAAGCTTCCCAGCAGCAATCCAGAAATAATGTCTCCTCTTCCCTTTACCCACCCTACTAAGTTAGTATGTCCACAAAGAGATCCGTTTTCCAAAACTGAAAACTAGTTTAATTATACAGAGGCCACAGGAAGGTTGTAAAACTGAGTTACAAGGAATGCCAACCCAAGCCCCAATGCTTCAAAGATTGTCAAAAAATCTGTAACTTTGTCAGGACCTAAGTCAGTTATTTCAGGTTATGTTTTCATCATGTGTCTGGATAAAAGTTAAGAAGTTGCCCTATTGGTGTGGCTTAGGGGACAGAGCGTCGGCCTGCAGACTGAAGGGTCCCGGGTTCGATTCTGATCAAGGGCACATGCCTGGGTTGCGTGCTCAATCCCCGCTAGGGGGCATGCAGGAGGCAGCCGATCAATTATTCTCATCATTGATGTCTCTACCTCTCCCTCTTTCTCCCTTCCTCTCTGAAATCAATAAAAATATTTTTTTAATTTAAAAAAGGAAATCAACATTGAAGTTTCACAGCATTCCTCTAATTGGGTGCCCAAGCCCCCAAACCACAGCACACCTGCCTCAGTAGCATCCTCACCAACATCCAGAACTGATCTCCTGGAGTCCACACTGCCTCAGTCATCATCCCCTGAGTTAGACAGATCTAAGATCTCTTTCCAGGGGCCTTTGTACCCCAGAATTACCAATAAACAAGCAAAGGGGTAGCAAATGAAAAAAACCTGTATCAGAACTGATGATCTTTCACAAAGAGAAGACTACTGCCTCATTTATTGCAAAATAAATCCTCTATGTCATAACCAGAAAACAACGTGCTGGCTAAATCATGTGTTTCTTATGCTTTAATTTCTTCACCTGGAGCCAAGATTTTAAAAGGTTTTCAGTATTTCCATTATAAATTTTGGAGTAGAACAGGGCAAGAGAAAACTTACCCGACTAGTGTTCACTCTCTTATTCAAAATGTATTGGCGATGTTTCATTTCACTTGGTATTGTGAAGGGTATCCCTAAGCCTAAAGACTGATGACTGCCTAGATCAGGCGTCCTCAAACTACGGCCCGCAGGCCACATGCGGGTGTTTTTTGCCGTTTTGTTTTTTTACTTCAAAATAAGATATGTGCAGTGTGCATAGGAATTTGTTCATAGTTTTTTTTAAACTGTAGTCCGGCCCTCCAACGGTCTGAGGGACAGTGAACTGGCCCCCTGTTTAAAAAGTTTGAGGACCCCTGGCCTCGATTCTAGGCCCTAGAATATTGCTAGAGGCTAAGACATTTTAAAACTCAAGTTTTCCTGATCTATAGTCATCCCAAGCTACAAGATCATCTGAATTAGCTGAAGAAAGCCACAGGAATAGAATATGGGTCACAGAATCACAAATACGCACAGAACACACCCAGATAGTCAGCTGCCAACCCACAGATAACATATATGCATATCAAGGTGCACCCAACCTTATTGTTACCATTTGCCACGTGCCTTTGAAAAACCTAAGACAATGAACCAAGACCTTCATAAATGCGTTCTCACATAGCAACCAAATAGCTCCTTGAGGCCAGGAAACTTTTGAATCCCATAGGGTTTCCTTGTCACCTGCTGAGTCCTTGGATGGCACACAACAAACGCAAGAGGTCTGACCAAATTAAAAACACCCAACATTTAGAACTTCTTTTTAGTAGCCTAGAAGAAAAAATTCTGTTGAAGTCGGACATTTTCCAAAATTTCATCTGACTGGCTCAAAAAGTAACCTCATCAGCTAGACTTAAAGGCAATATGTCCCTGTTAAGCAGAAAATTCCTGATGCTGTGGCCTCTGCTTGGGACACACAGTCAAACTCAAGCTTAACAAAAGCACAATTTTCAAAAAATAATTATAAGCTTAAGAATGCAGGAAAAAATTCCATTGGTCCTGAAACGGCACATTTTTATTCCTCAGAAACATTGCTTTGATGAAATTCAGGAGTTCTTGAAGATAAATCACTTTTATATTGAATGTGATCCTCATTGTTCATAGGATTCTTAAGATCTTAGTTGTTGTGGTTTAGAGTCCAACAGCTGCACCTCAGACCAGGCCAGTCTACAGAGTTTGCAGGGAAAGAAGAAAGGGTTGAGCCCGTGATGAGGTGAAAGGTGCACAAAGGCCCAGAGACCTGAGTCGGGTCCTTGCGGGTCCATTTACCTGCTCTGTGACCACGAGCAAAGCATTGCAGCTGTCTGAGCTTAAGATGCTCCAACCATACAATTCAATTTATACAAGGCTTCGGCCAGGACTAATATGTATTTTATAGTTTCAATCAACAAGTACTCAATAATTATTTATCGAGTGAATGAATGAATGAATGGATGGAATGAAAAGAATGAAAAAGCTAAAAACTGATTTTGCCTTCAGATGCCCCTCTTGGTGGCAGAGAGGACTTTGCTGCTGATTACAGCATTTATCATTTTGTTTTCTGGAGAACAAAAGATTGAGCCTCAGTGGGAGAGGTGTAAAGACATCAGCGAGCTCAGACTGGCTGAGGGGAGGAGGGGAAGAGTGTGGTTAGGTACACCCCTAGTCAGACTTACTCTCTTGAGGGGCTCTTTTTGCTGTGATTCAGGAGCCCAAACATCCAGTCTTGATAGACAGTCCATTTTAGTTTCTTATAGGTTTTATTGTCTGTAAACTGAGAAAATACCTCAGAGTTTAGTGAGTCTCAGGAAATTAAAATCCCCGTATATCACAACAGATCCGGGTCCGGCCCTTGTGTGGGCTGACCTTCTCTCGGAAAGCCATGGTCCAGAGTAAGGTCCCTGGACCTGGTCCCTGGTGCTGAGCGATGATTCTATGCAGTCTCCCTTCCTGTATTTTTATAGGCCTACCGTAGGAGCGAAGGTTTGATATAAATCAGCTATGGTTTAATTTAGAATAAAAGACTTTTTCATTTTTCTGATATTCTCTAACTTCTTAGAATATACCCAGTGCTTGACTTCTAATTAGTTTTATATCTTACTAAGTGTTTTGCTGCTGCCCACAAATAAGAAGGAAGCCACACATCTGGTGGTGGACAACATAACCCTCAAGATCCACTGATTCTGCTTATCAAAAACAATATGCACATACTAGTACAGGAATAAGGCATAAAATTATGCCTAAAACAAGCCCGTGTGTGTGTGTGTGTGTGTGTGTGAGTGTGTGTGTGTGTGTGTGTGTGTGTGTGTGTGTGTGTGTGTGTGTGTGTTTAAAGAATACCTGCCTGTAGAATAAAGAAAAGGAGAAAACTGAAAAAAGTAAATAAATGAACTCTTTAACAGCTATTAATTCTTCTCACCAAACAAAAATTGGGTAGTGTTTTAATGGCTTCAGGATTATTTTATCCAGAATAAGTTAGATATTAAGGTAGATGTTAAGGTTGTAAGAAAATGCTTAGGATATAAACAATATCAGATTAATGAAGAGGCTGCTGTTACAAATTCTTAAAATGACTGTATTATTCAGGGGAGAGAAGGGGGGTTGGTGTGCTGAGAGATAGAGATTATGAAGAATTGGCTCATACAGTTAGGGAGGCTGAGAAGTCCCATGATCTGCCATCTGCCATCTGCAAACCCAGGAAAGCCAGTGGCATAATTCTGGTTTTAGTACAAAGTCCTGAGAATCAGGGGAGCCAATGATGTAAATCCCAGTCAAGGGGTAGGAGAAGATCGATGTCACAGCTGAAACAGACAGCAATGGGGGCAAATTCATCCACCTTCTGTCCTATGCAGACCTTCAATAGATTGGATGATGTCCACCAACAGTGGGGAGGGAAAACTATACCAAATCCACCAACTCAAATGCTAACCTCACCTGGAAATACTCATAGACATGCCCACAAATGTTAACCTGGGCATCCCTGGGCCCAGTCAAACTGACACAAAGAATTAACTATCACATGGACTACAAGCTAAATATTTTAGGCATCCAAAATATTAAAAACTTTTCTATGAAGAACCATAGATAGAAAGGAATCCCCTTTTCCTCTTTCTCTTCAAGGTCCCTGATAATCATGGGGAAACAAAGTCATCCAGTCTGGTGATATTCAGTGGAAGGAATGGATGCCCCTCTAGCAAAGAGGAGGCATCAACAATCAGAGCCCTGCTTGCTCCTCCTGCCAGTCAGGAGGCCTGAAGGTCTTCTCCAGCGGTGCAGTCCCACCCAGTTCCTGAGCCCACACCTACCAAGGCCACACAACCAGACCTGGGAAAGCTACCCACATAGGGTGGAATCAGTCTTGTTGCCCTAAGCCAGTGGTCGGCAAACTCATTAGTCAACAGAGCCAAATATCAACAGTACAACGACTGAAATTTCTTTTGAGAGCCAAATTTTTTAAACTTAAACTTCTTCTAACACCACTTCTTCAAAATAGACTCGCCCAGGCCATGGTATTTTGTGGAAGAGCCACACTCAAGGGGCCAAAGAGCCGCATGTGGCTCGCGAGCCGCAGTTTGCCGACCACGGCCCTAAGCCAAATATACAGAATGCCCAGTGGTTCCCCTACAGGCAGGTGTACCTCTCTTGTGATCCCTCAAAGTTCATATGAAAAGCTGAGCTAGAGTGTGGCTCTTCTTTAAGTAGGGAGAAGCCTATACTTGAACATGACTCTTCACCCCTAGAAGCTCAAGCACCCAACTTCAGCAAGAAAACGCTTATTTACATCTGGTGGTCTGCAATCCAGCTGTTCTCTCCATAACTCTGTCTCTCCATGGCAGTCCCCATGGCTCAGATCTCTAAGACAGGGACAGATGGACCCTGGATGACTTTACCAAGGATGTATCTTTATTTTACTTGGCAAAATTTATTTTATTTTATTTTTCATTTACAGTTTTCATTCAATATTATTTTGAAGATTAGTTTCAGGTGTACAGCATATTGGTTAGATAATCATATAGTTTATAAAGTGCCCTCCCCCAATGTTTCTAGTACCCACCTGCCCCATACATAGGTATAACAATATTATTGCCTACACTCCCTATGCTGTACATTACATCCCCTTGACTATTCTGTAACTCCCAATTTGTACTTCTTCCTCCCTTCACCTTTTCACCCAGGCCCCCAACCCTCCTCTACTCGGGCAACCACCAGTCTGTTCCCTGCATTTATGAGTCTGTACTTTACAGAGTTTTATAGTAGACAACTAGTCATTCTTAACCACAGTCCTATTTATGCTTTCTCCACTAAAAACTAAAGTTCACAAAAGATTGAGTCAAGCCGAAACTGGTTTGGCTCAGTGGATAGAGCGTCGGCCTGCGGACTGAAAGGTCCCAGGTTCCAGTCAAGGGTATGTACCTTGGTTGCAGGCACATCCCCAGTAGGGGGTGTGCAGGAGGCAGCTGATCGATGTTTCTCTCTCATCGATGTTTCTAACTCTCTTTCCCTCTCCCTTCCTCTCTGTAAAAAATCAATAAAATATTTTTAAAAAATATATTGAGTCAATTTTTTATTCAACTATAAAGATACTCCTGAAGAAGGTTTAAAGTTAAGCAATTAGACAATTAGCCAACTAATAGTACGAAATCTTACTAATATGTACACATTTCTGAATCCTTCAACAGTTCAATGTGTTGCAATCTACAATACTCTATTAACCCCTTCCAACACTATGAGTTATCACAAATACTATTATATGCCTCACAAAATCTCTCACTCAGTGTATCCATCTACACAATAGGGGCAAGTGAAAAAATAAATAGAATGTGATTTAAGTCCCTAAGAAATAAAGTATTATATACCCTGGAATGCAATTATTTTACTTTTAGAATTCAGAATAATATAATAAAAGCTCAGTGTGTTCAAAACAACTGCTAAACAGGACTAGTGTCGGAACCCTAAAAGTAATGTGAACAATACCACGCAGCGGAGCATTCCGAGTTGCTGCAGAGCCGAAGTTCCTTATGAAGTCCAACTGGGTTTCTAAAAGCCCCCAAAAATGCCAAAATGCCAAAGGTTGGCTGCTGCTGTTTCCACAGTGTTTTAGTTCTTCTGCCAAAGCTCTGTTCTTGTTTATTTTTTCTAGGTGGTATTTTAAATGCTTCTAAGTAGGACAATTGTGTCAGTCGTTATATCATTACTGCTTTGTTAGTGTCACCAAAGGACAGAAGGTATGAGCAATTGCCAAGGTTGGTAGGATTGCTATTATAGCCCTTGATTCACGTTATAGCAATGGTTCCTAAAGCATTTTTCATTTGTAGTCACAATGTTGTGCAATTCCTTTATGAACACTTTTTTAAAAAGTATTGAATCTGTATTATTTCAGCAATGTTTTCGTGTGAAAGAGCCAAAGTTCTACATCTGGCCCTACCATCAATTTAATTTTCCTTTGCTGTAGACTTGAGATAGTTTTAGTGTAAATAGCTCTAATATGGGTGGCCAAAGTAAAACTTTCAATTTCAGTAAATTCTTGTCCTTTAAACAGATATGGAATAGACTTTTATTGGTGTAACTTGAGCTAACATGATGAAAGGTGGTTAAAAAGAGATCACCTACCTCACTTTAGTTATCTGAAATTGAGGTTAAGGCATTTGCCTATTTTATTCTGGGTCATATTCTACTTTACGTTTTGTTGAAGAACTATAAAACTGCTATGTTTTATCAATTAAAAAGCCCCACAGAACACAATTAGAACTGCTACAGACATATATCTTCCGTTCAAAATGTGAGAGGAATCTAAATTGATAATTATTCCCATTCCACCTTCTTCATGGAATAGAGTAATTATCTGGGGAGATAATAATAGCAATACCTGGTCATTTATCTGATGGCTTCTAGGTTTATATTAGATTTTCTAAAAACTCTAAAAACAAATGATTAAACTAAAATGATATATGCAGATATATTTTGCTTTAATCTCTTGACTCCTTTGATTAAAAGTTTTTTCTCTTCATTAAACCAATGTCATCAGTGTTTCTTTAATTTGATCTTCTATTAATTATTCTTGATTGCAGAAATTTCAAATTACTAGCATTTTCTCTGAAATAAACATTTAATCATCTGATTTTTAACTTGGACTAAGTCCATTCCTCATAATAAGTTTGTCCACTCACCCACACTAAGTTCCATCTAAAATCAGAATAGGAAGAAGAAGAATTTGGGATCCCCCTCCATAATGTAGGAGCAGATGATAAAAATGTATGAGCCTACTCAACAAAGTCATCACAGCCAAGGCATGAGACAAGAATGTAACAAGTACGCACAGGCCAAGAGTAGATAATTTATCCAAAAATGTCCCCCACCACCTCCCCCACCTTACCTTCCAAAGTGAAGCAAGAATTCATTTTTCACATCTCCATATCAGATCCAACCCAGGAGATTCAGAACACAAGACTGATTTTATCCTTACCTTTGATCATGTATTAGTAAAGTAATATTCATTAAAATGCTTTTGTGAAAGAAGACAGATTACAAAGCTTTTGAGTGTTCCCAATGTCTAATGGCAGAACATCAACAGTGAAATCTTTCCAACTGCATTTAGAGATAGGGCAAAATTCTTTTTTCCCCAGCTTTATTTTGAGGTATGATTGACAAATGGGGTGAAATTCTTAAACGTACTTTTGAGTAGTTATAGGAAGAAGGCAGGATATTTTGAAACCAGGAGTTCACTGGCCAAAATCACGCAAACTGAAGGCTGGCTACAATATGCACTATTTGGGGTAGATTTTTAGAAGGTATATACAAGAGTAAGTGAGTTGCAACAGGCCTAAGCCATCCAGGGATAGGCAGGAAATACTTTGAATAATGGGTATAACAAGGGGGAAAATCTCTAAGGTTGTCCTGATGAATTAAAAGGATACACAGTACTGAATGTTAAAACTTAGCAACTGTTTTCAAGATAAAAATAGTTCTGGGGAATGGATGATGGTGATGGTTGTACAACAATGTGGATGCAATTAATGCCACTGAACTGTACACTTACAAGCGGTTAAAGCATACTGTTTTCCATAGAGCAGCTGTACCATTTTTCATTCCCACCAGCAGTACATGAGGGTTCCATTCCAAACTTTTCATGTTATGTATATTTTACCACAATTTTTTCCAAAAGAGGAGCAGAACATTTGAGACCCAATTAAAGATCAAAAACTAGGAAACTAACCAATATCACAATACTACTAGTAAGTGGTAATAAGTTCTTTAATGAAAACTCGAAAGAACTCTAATATCTTGCAAATCACTAAAAAACACTTCACAAACCCACACAGACCCATGAAACAACTTTCTTTCAAATTATTCAAGAATCTCAGTGCATTTTCTTATTTTTATGAAATTAGTGGGGGTACTGAGATGAGAAGTAAGGTGCTAGGACATGTGGCAGCTGCCAGACTAACAGGAAGCACAACCCTGCCCAGGCACTGTACTGGGTAAATGCAGCTCAACCCACGTTTAGAAATAAAGAAAGCCAAAAGCATCATTGCTCTTGGAACATAACAGCAGGTAAAATATTCAATCAGAACAGAACCTGCATAAGAGGTAGCAGCTTTGCAACTTTTAAAAAGTAAATGTACACAGACAACAGTCTGGTGATTATCAGAGGGTGAGAAAGGGTGGGAGGAGGTAAAAGAGAGTCTAAGGGGGACAAATGGTGACAGAAGGAAACCTGAGTTGAGGTGGTGAACACACAATACAATATACAGATGATGTATTATAGAACTGTACACCTGAAACCTATGTAATTTTATTAATCAATGTCACCCCAATAAATGCAATTTAAAAAAAATAAATGCAGCCCTAGCTGGTTTGGCTCAGTGGATAGAGCGTCGGCCTGCAGACTTAAGGTCCCGAGTTTGATTCCAGTCAAGGGCAAATGCCCAAGATTGCAGGCTCAATCCCCAGTAGGGGCATGCAGGAGGCAGCCAGTCAATGATTCTCTCTCATCATTGATGTTTCTATCTCTCTCTCCCTCTCCCTTCCTCTCTGAAATCAATAAAATTATTTTTTTTAAAGTAAATGTAGCCTGGGGTTGCAGGGTGTTTAGAGTGAGTCCTCCCTGCCCTAATGCCCCGTCTCCAAGCACTGCCTTACATTCTGCCCTGGGACATAGAGAAGTGACCGCTGTAACTGACCAGCCCAGCAACACCACGGCTTCCCTAGCTAAACCTATGGACTCAACAGAAAAACTTCTGTCCCTGAGTGTAATATGCAGCCCTGGCAGTGAGCAGCACGCCTGGCCTGCCCTCCATGATCACTTTGCAGCTACGATGCTTGGTATTTGTAAGTTATCTGCACACTTACTCAGCAAACTCATCTCTCAAACATGACCGGCCGGGTCAGAGTGACGGTGCTGTAGCAGAGCGCCACTGAGCAGCCGCCAAGTCCACAGCGCTGTGAAAGCAGAGGCGAAGCGTTCGCTGCCTGGCGTCTCCTCCACTGTCCTCTGGACAAGCACGTCCCTGACTTCACCATCATATTCCCCTCGTGCA
The DNA here is from genome assembly GCF_951640355.1 of Cnephaeus nilssonii. NCBI lineage: Eukaryota > Metazoa > Chordata > Mammalia > Chiroptera > Vespertilionidae > Cnephaeus > Cnephaeus nilssonii. Next base: position 64,138,240 of record NC_137082.1, on the reverse strand, counting down.
GAAAAATGTAGAGAACCATGGCACAGGAGATCCCAGGGGAAAAAGTGGGAGACGGTTTATTAAATTTCAGGCTGAAGCCACGGAGACCCCAGACAGGCACCTCTCCCATGCACCGAGCTTGCAAGGTCACCAAGCATCCCCAACATGAAAACAAGCAGGATATGAAGTTCAACAAGAAAGCCTGCAAAGAAAAACCCAACAGGAACCTGAGGAGCCCCCTCTTGTGCTGTCAGACTACATAACTGCATGTCTCCTCCCTCTGCCTGGCCTCTGCCATCCTGCCCAGGTCTCCCTCTCCCACACTCCTTACATTTCCAACATGATTTTCCAAGCTAAATGAACTTCACATCTCATGCTCCACTGCAAACATGCTTACCCTTTTTGAAGGTCAAAACCTTACTAAGAATCCCATTAAATCCCTGGCTTTCCCTGTAAACACAGGCACAGTTTCAAGGAATTCACATATGTCCTGGGTCTCCTGGGGGTATAAAACTTCTGTCCCAGTGGCTGCCTCCTTCCTTGTCCTTTCTGCATTGAATCTGAGAAACCCTTGGCAGCCTAGCTCAATTTGTAAGAATTATGTAACTACAACAAATTTCAAGAATCCATAAGGACGCCTTTGGAAGGGTTGGCCCATCCACCCCACTGACAGCAAAATTCTAAGAGGAGAGCATCTCAGATAGACTCAAGAGGTCCAGCCAGTCTGACACAGAGCAGCCCTGAAGGGCAGCCCCCACTCCCAGATGATGATCCCCGCTCTCGGTGACTGCCCTCGCACATGGGCCAATGTGACTTTGTGGGGACCGCTGAGACTCAGTCTGTTACAACTGGCATCAGTTGCCATAGGCAAGTCATCACAAGAACCTGACCTTGGTAAGCACATTTTACACTTGAGTGCTGTTCATCCGGGTGACACCAAGCGGGGAGCGGGGAGGCAGGAAGACAGACAGAGACATTGCCAGAGCATGCTGCCAGGCACTGCCCCCACCCACGGCTGCAGGAGCTGCCTGGCCCACACAGAGGGACTGAGCCCACAAAGCCAAATTTTTGAGCTGCTGCTGAGAATCCCATAAAAAGCAGTGCTATTTCTAACCTCCCGCACCATGGAAAAATACACACTCCACCAAGCAACCCAAAATCTCTGAAAGGTTTATTTTTATACTCGTCCCCACGCCCCCCCACCCATACTTCCCCCACAAAAATTTTAGGTGGAAAATTTGCTAGCTTTTTCGCAGTTTGACACTACTGTGCTAGGCCTCCACTGGTGTGGCTACTAGCATGTTTGATTTTAAAGCGAAAAGTAAAGGAGTTTTTCTAATACAACTCTGAGTGTCTACTTAATAAGAAAACAATATAGTCCAATAACAGAAGGACAGAATCCAACAAACAGGCAAAGAAAACTTCCCCAGTATCCAGCCATAGACAGAAAGGATAGCGGTCACAAGTTTCTCTTCCCGCCTCTGAAAGTGGAGTTCTACCTGCTGCCCTCCCCTGTGCACTGCTGTGTTTCCCTGATTCAAAGATGGCACAGAGCATCCCTGATGCCCTTGCTAACTTTCAACTTTTCATGGTGCACTCTTAACCTTGAAGTTGAAGAATGAGGGAAAGCAGTGAGATGGAGCTCAGATCCGAGTCCCCCGATGCAGTGTAGACATGGGCCGGCAGGAGGGAGGGTAAATAGGCCTGGACAACCCTTCTTGTTGGCTCTCAGAAGCCAAGGGGGACCCTATAACTAGTCTCCCTAGGATCTACCCCACCCACTGGGAACCTTGGCATTACTTCCCTGGGGACAACCTGGAAGGTGAGAGGCACCAGCTCCTCACACGGATGGCACATCTCAGTCCAGCCTCTGAATGCTCTCAACCTCACTGTAAGGCACAGTCTAAATCCTCCTTCAACGCTGGGAACCCCCGGCAGAATACGGTCATTTTTACCACAGCTCGGAATGTGTCTGTTTGATCGCATTGTCATGGTTTAATCGATTGAATTGTACACTACCAAGGGTCTATCCGGAGAAAATAAGCATTACCTTATGTACCACTGTGGACATCAGGGACCTGCACTCAAAGGTGTCACTTCTCCCAGCACACTGATCCTCTTTGATTTACCTTAAAAGTTTAAATTTAATGCAAATGCAGGAAATCCAGCTAAGGGGTGCATTATCTATATCTAAGGTTATTTTTTATTCTATTTTTTTTATTGATTTCAGGGAGGAAGGGAGAGGGAGAGAGAGATAGAAACATCAATGATGACAGAGAATCATTGATCGGCTGCCTCCTGCATGTCCCGCAGTAGGGATTAAGCCTTCAACCTGGGCATGTGCCCAGACCAGGAATCAAACCGTGACCTCCTAGTTCATAGGTTGACACTCAACCACTGAGCCATGCCAGCTGGGCCTAAGGTTATTTTTTAATTGCTGGAGCATCTCCCCACAGGGACCACAGGTCTCAGGCTGAAAGACTTTCAAATGGCTCCCTGGTCCTCACCATCCACTTCAGGTCCCTTAAGGACCTTGGGAGAAAAACAAACCCTTTCTTATCTGTGCTGGGAGCCAACCAGTTCTAAGTCTGAGGTTTCATTCTCTCAAGAAGAGGACAAGAAATGGTGCAAAAGCTTGAATAATGATTTCTTCACCTACATTCAGCAGCTCTGTGCTCAACTGAGTCACAGCACCAGCACTCCACCACAAGTAACAGAGAGATTATAAATTCCAGGACAGTCAGCTCTACAAACCTACTTTACACGTGCAAAAGTTCTTAAAACACCTCAGAATCCAAGTATGAGCTTGAAAATGACCTGAGCCCTCGCCCATGTGCACAGTGGTTAGAGCGTCAGCCTGCGCACCAAAGGGCTCGATTCCTGATCAAGAAGAGCACGCACCTGGGTTGCAGGTTTGCAGGTTTGATCTCTGGAGCACGTGCGGGAGGCAACCAATCTATGTGTTTCTCTCACTTCTCTCTCTCTCTCTCTCCCCCTCCCTCTCTCCCTCCCTCCCTCCCTCCCTCTCTCTCTCTCTATCTATCTCTCTCCCTCCCTCCCTCCTACCCTCTCTCCCTCCCTCCTTCCCCCTACCCCCTTCTAAAAATCAAGATATCCTCAGGTGAGAATTAATTAAAAAGAAAGAAAGAAAATGACCTGAGAAGCACAAAGCGGCGTGCAGTTCTGTGGACAGGATCTGTTCTCTAACTGCTCTGATGTTCAGAGGAGCATTGTAGCTTTGTATTTAAAATCCATATACAGTAATGTAGCTAAAAAAAAAGTTTTCCATTACCAATTTTGAAAGTTGCTTAAAATAGCTGACAGAGGCAGTAACCCCATATATGGGGGAAATCAGGTACTTACGTAATTTGCAAGAATTATTTCTACTTTTGTTGAAATTTTGTAAATCAAGCTGTGCAGTCCTTAGGGGTATAATCCAGTGGTGTATTCAGTTACTCAGTAAAATTCTACTTGTTTTAGTGTTTGGTGAGTGGAGTCCAAGAGGACTGCATCTGAGATGATATCTCTGAGCCCAGGTAAAAATGAGAGGCCACCTCCACTTTAGGTTGGTGGTGGGTGTGCCAAGTTATGGAAGAAAAAGAGCCCAGCTCATCAACACTCAGCTCATCAACACTCACCAAGCCAGGGAAGATAAGAGATTCCCAAACATCACGCTGGCCTGTCAAGTAATCAAGAAGCACACGAGACAATAGGAGAAACCAAGATGGCGGCATAGGTTAAACACCTAACCTACAGCCGGGCACAACAATTTCAAAAACACAACTAAAAATCAAAACGGACATCATCCAGAACCACAGGAAAGCTGGCTGACTGAAATGCGCACAATTAGAAGGAAAAAGAAAACCACAAGGAAAATCAGGGAAGCCGTAAAAGCTTGAGGTATGGAGACACGGGCGGAGACACGAGCCCGCGCGCGTGCGGGGAAGACGGAGCCGGAGAGGAAGGGGCGGCTGACGGCCTGGCTGGCGTTCTCTGGCGGGAAGGAGATAAAAGCGCCAGATTGTGCTGAACCCCAGCTCCAACTGCACTGAACCCCATTTCCCGGCGAAACCCTGGGAAGCCGGGCTCATGCTGGGGGAGTCTGGGCTGTGGGACAGAGACACAGAGGAGCTGCGCCAGAGCCGCACACGGGAATGTGCGCAGAGGAGGGACTGTTGCCTGTGCCGCTGGATTGCCCTAGCGGGAGGGAGACAAGGGCTCCGGACTGTGCTGAACCCCCAGTTCCAACTGCACTGAACCCCAGTTCCGGGAAAGACCCGGGGAAGCCAGGCTCATACTGGGGAAAGCTGGGCTGTGGGGCAGAGGTGCAGAGAGGCGGCGAAGAGCAGAGCACCGGAGGCGCGCAGGGGATTGTGCGCGGAGGATGGGCTGCTGACTGTGCCGCTGAGTCGCCCTGGAGGGAAGGAGACAAAAGCGCCAGACTGCGGTGAGCCCCAATTCTGACTACACGGAAACCCAGTTCTGGGCGAGAATCTGGGAATCCAGATTCATTGGGGGAGAGACTAGACTGTTTGGCAGTGCGCGAAACTCCAGGGCGCTTTTCTCTCAGAGGTGTTTGCTGGGAGTACGGAGGGACACTGAGACACAGGAACCTCATAGGGCGGGGCTGACGGGAAGCCAAGGCGGTAGGCTCCGCCCTGTAACTCCGCCCCATCCAAGCTGAACACAGAGGCTTTTACAATTTTGCAAGTCTAGTTGAATGGGGCTGTCTCCCGGCATAGACACAGCTGATCCTCACAGCCAATTGGACTGGAGGTCACATCCTCCCAGTGTACCAACAGCAATCAAGGCTTAACAACACCAAGACTTTGCACTCAGCCCACAAAGGGGGGTATCAAGAGCGACCACCTAGGGAGATTGGGGAAGCTGAGCGATAGGGAGGCAGCCAAAAGGGGAAGACACCGAAACAGGTCACGAATATAAGTGATGCTGTAATTCATGCTGAGGGGCCACAGGCAGTAGCTGACCTACACTCCATTGGAGACCCAGAAACGAAGGCATCTAGTGGTCGGTGTGAGATGACACCAGATTTCAACCACTACCATAAGGGACACATTCAAGAGGCAGACGCAGTGAGCGCCAAAGCCTTGCTGCACCAAGACCCGGCAAATAAACGTGTCTCCCGCACAGCAACTCTTCCTTTATAGACACAGAGGGTCCGCACGACCAATTGGCCTGGAGGACAATTCCTCCCAGTGACACCAACAACAATCAAGACTTAACTATACAAACAAGGACCAAGATGGAGGCATAGGGCAGAAGCCTGATTGCTGCCTACCACAACAATTTTGAGACTACGACGGGAGAGCAGAGCAGACACCATCCAGAACCACCGGAGGGCTGACTGAGCAGATGCTCTACAACTAGAATAAAAGAGAGGGGTACGCGGGATGAAGCTGATGCCGGTGACCCAAAGACCACACTTTAAAAACTACGGCTCAGGCGACACAATGGCGGCCTGGATCGTGCTCGGCGCAGTTCCCCCAGCGGTCTCCGGCTGAGGGGAAGGCTTCACTTGCTGCCGAGCACGGACAGACGAGCCCCTGGGAGACATGGGGTGGGAGACTACGCGCTTGCTGACCTCCGAGTCCTTCAAGAATCTCAACGCCTCGGAAGCGGCCAGGTGCGCATGCTCGGCGACCGGCCACCGCTGCAGACCCAAGGGCCGGCGCAGCCACCCCGGACCAGCCCGCCGTCGCGCACCGGGCACACCGTAGCTTCGCCGAGCCCGCCGCCCAACGAGTTCTGCGGTGGCTGCCCTGGAACTCTGAGAAAATGGCCGAAGGAATTGCTGAGAGGGAATTGACCAACAGGAATTGGGATCAAGAAGATGAAACCCCGCTGGGTCCCGGAACTGGGTGAAGCCGCGCGCCTCTGGGTCCGGGTGAGGCTGGAAACTGGGTCAGGGTGAGGCTGGGCCCCGGGTCCGGGTGAGGCCATGTGCCCCTGGGTCAGGGCAAGGCCATGCGCCCCTGGGTCCGGGTGAGGCCATGTGCCCCTGGGTCAGGGCAAGGCCATGCGCCCCTGGGTCCGGGTGAGGCTGAATCCTGGGTCTGGGCGAGGCCGTGCACCACTGGATCCGGGTGAGGCTGGGTCCCGGGTCCGGGCGAGGCCCTGGGCCCCTGGATCCGGGTGAGGCTGGGTCCCGGGTCCGGGCGAGGCCCTGGGCCCCTGGATCCGGGTGAGCCTGGGTCCCGGGTCCGGGCGAGGCCCTGGGCCCCTGGATCCGGGTGAGCCTGGGTCCCGGGTCCGGGCGAGGCCCTGGGCCCCTGGATCCGGGTGAGCCTGGGTCCCGGGTCCGGGCGAGGCCCTGGGCCCCTGGATCCGGGTGAGCCTGGGTCCCGGGTCCGGGCGAGGCCCTGGGCCCCTGGATCCGGGTGAGCCTGGGTCCCGGGTCCGGGCGAGGCCCTGGGCCCCTGGATCCGGGTGAGCCTGGGTCCCGGGTCCGGGCGAGGCCCTGGGCCCCTGGATCCGGGTGAGCCTGGGTCCCGGGTCCGGGCGAGCCTGGGTCCCGGGTCCGGGCGAGGCCCTGGGCCCCTGGATCCGGGCGAGCCTGGGTCCCGGGTCCGGGCGAGGCCCTGGGCCCCTGGATCCGGGCGAGCCTGGGTCCCGGGTCCGGGCGAGGCCCTGGGCCCCTGGATCCGGGCGAGCCTGGGTCCCGGGTCCGGGCGAGGCCCTGGGCCCCTGGATCCGGGCGAGCCTGGGTCCCGGGTCCGGGCGAGGCCCTGGGCCCCTGGATCCGGGCGAGCCTGGGTCCCGGGTCCGGGCGAGGCCCTGGGCCCCTGGATCCGGGCGAGCCTGGGTCCCGGGTCCGGGCGAGGCCCTGGGCCCCTGGATCCGGGCGAGCCTGGGTCCCGGGTCCGGGCGAGGCCCTGGGCCCCTGGATCCGGGCGAGCCTGGGTCCCGGGTCCGGGCGAGGCCCTGGGCCCCTGGATCCGGGCGAGCCTGGGTCCCGGGTCCGGGCGAGGCCCTGGGCCCCTGGATCCGGGCGAGCCTGGGTCCCGGGTCCGGGCGAGGCCCTGGGCCCCTGGATCCGGGCGAGCCTGGGTCCCGGGTCCGGGCGAGGCCCTGGGCCCCTGGATCCGGGCGAGCCTGGGTCCCGGGTCCGGGCGAGGCCCTGGGCCCCTGGATCCGGGCGAGCCTGGGTCCCGGGTCCGGGCGAGGCCCTGGGCCCCTGGATCCGGGCGAGCCTGGGTCCCGGGTCCGGGCGAGGCCCTGGGCCCCTGGATCCGGGCGAGCCTGGGTCCCGGGTCCGGGCGAGGCCCTGGGCCCCTGGATCCGGGCGAGCCTGGGTCCCGGGTCCGGGCGAGGCCCTGGGCCCCTGGATCCGGGCGAGCCTGGCCCCGGGTCCGGGCGAGGCCCTGGGCCCCTGGATCCGGGCGAGCCTGGGTCCCGGGTCCGGGCGAGGCCCTGGGCCCCTGGATCCGGGTGAGCCTGGGTCCCGGGTCCGGGCGAGGCCCTGGGCCCCTGGATCCGGGTGAGCCTGGGTCCCGGGTCCGGGCGAGGCCCTGGGCCCCTGGATCCGGGTGAGCCTGGGTCCCGGGTCCGGGCGAGGCCCTGGGCCCCTGGATCCGGGTGAGCCTGGGTCCCGGGTCCGGGCGAGGCCCTGGGCCCCTGGATCCGGGTGAGCCTGGGTCCCGGGTCCGGGCGAGGCCCTGGGCCCCTGGATCCGGGTGAGCCTGGCCCCGGGTCCGGGCGAGGCCCTGGGCCCCTGGATCCGGGTGAGCCTGGGTCCCGGGTCCGGGCGAGGCCCTGGGCCCCTGGATCCGGGTGAGCCTGGCCCTGGGTCCGGGCGAGGCCCTGGGCCCCTGGATCCGGGTGAGCCTGGCCCTGGGTCCAGGCGAGGCCCTGGGCCCCTGGATCCGGGTGAGCCTGGGCCCCGGGTCCAGGCGAGGCCCTGGGCCCCTGGATCCGGGTGAGCCTGGGCCCCGGGTCCGGGCGAGGCCGTGGGCCCCTGGATCCGGGTGAGCCTGGCCCCGGGTCCGGGTGAGGCCGTGGGCCCCTGGATCCGGGTGAGACTGGCCCCGGGTCCGGGTGAGGCCGTGGGCCCCTGGATCCGGGTGAGACTGGGTCCCTGGTCCGGGTGAGGCCGTGGGCCCCTGGATCCGGGTGAGGCCACGCGACCCTGGGTCTGGGAGAGGCCACGCGCCCCTGGGTCCGGGTGAGGCCATGCGCCCCTGGGTCCGGATGAAGCTGAATCCTGGGTCTGGGCGAGGCTGTGTGCCCCTAGATCCGAGTGAGACTGGATCCCGGGTCCGGGTGAGGCCGTGGGCCCCTGGATCCGGGTGAAGCCGTGCCCCTGGATCCGGCCGAGACCAAACCAGAGGGAGTCGGACCTGCATTACCACCATTTGTCCACCATCCAGAGCTGAGGGGTCAGTGCCGACATGTACTCATAAGGAACTGGTGGACATTGATATTGGGTCTCAAAAGAACTGTTGGACCAGAAAGAAACTCACTACAGACTGATTCGTTTGCCTGTCAGCATAACTATTATTGCTCGTCGCACATTCAATTCTTATAAGTATATCTCTAGTGACACATGATTTCGCTCATCTAGGGGAAATGATGAACAACATAGACTGATGAACAAGAACAGAACCAGAAACAAGGAGGCATCGATCGGACTATCGGGCCTCAGAGGGAGGATAGGGGAGGGTGGGGGGAGGGGGGAGAGATCAACCAAAGGTCTTGTGTGCATGCATATGAGCCTAACCAATGCTTAAGTTCAACAGAGGGTTGGGGCATCCATGGGGAGGGGGGTGGGATGGGAATGGGGGGATGAGGACAAATATATGACACCTTAATCAATAAAGAAATTAAAAAATAAAATAAAATAAAATAAAATAAAATAAAATAAAAATAAAAATAAAAATAAAAAAATAATAAAAAAAAAAAGAAGCACACGAATGGGAAGTATTTCATCAGTCACTAAGCATCTGTGAGGCAAGCAGCCCGAATGTGCTGTAAAAGCCTACCACCCACCCTGTGAGGGCCCAATGAATGGGCTTCAAGCCTTCTGATATCAGGTAGGGAAATCCACTCAGGAGAGAAACACGTGAACTGCACACACGCAGCGACGCAGAGGAACTGCACCCAACACTGACTGAGAGTGGTTTGTTACACGCCGTGTGCTTCTGAGCACCTACAATTTTAGGAAGGTTCCAAACTGTGAAAACTCCATTTAAATTCAAGTTTCCGTGTGCCTCAATGAGGAAGCACGTTAAATCCCTCCTGGTTCGCCCATTGCCTCATCTATTTCCAACAGCAACCACAAGTAAAAAGGCTAAATGAGCCTCCAGGAGTGATCTTCATTTAATTCATTTCATTTGACAGAAGCTGTATTGAACTCCTCCTATGTACCAGGAAGTGTTTTGGGCCCTAGAAAAAAAGAAATGTGTGTGTGTGTGTGTGTGTGTGTGTGTGTGTGTGTGTGTGTGTGTGGCGGAGGGGGGGGAGTCTTGACCTTACAAAGCTTACATTCTAGTAAGGGATTTAGCATAAACAGTGAGTTACACCTGGCACATTAAAAATTTAGGAAAAAGTTACGCCTTATATTTTAGACACTTTCTTACTTTCCTGAAGGCTCTCAATATTTCTCCATTTGAGGCTCCCACAGCCTGGTAATTGGGCAGAACAGGAATCACTAAAATCCCTTAAGAGTTGAGAAAAACAGAGGCACAAAGCTGTGAAGAGGCACGCCTCAGGGGAAAAGCTGGCGGCAGGCAGGCTGAGGGGGGTAGGATGCGCCTGGCACCCTCCTGGCAACCTCCTGACTGTCCCGCACTGGGGCTGGCTCCGATGCAGGCATTGAGTCTGAGGATATCCAGACATAACCAAAACGCATAGGGGTTATCTAAGCTTCTAGTTCCAGAAACCCCAACGCCCAGCTACTTACACCCCACCCTCCAAAAGACATTAAACCAAATGCAGCAAATTAGGAGGTCAACCCCCACTTCACTGTACAGACCATATGTACTACCAATACAAAGAAAAACCTGCTCACTTGATGTCACAAAGCTGAGAGAAAGGAACTGACGTTTATTTAGTGTGTGTTATATGCCAAGTGCTGTATTAAGCAGGGTGGCTCACTTATTTCTCATGGCAGCCGTATTATTATCCCATTTATGAACTAAGAAACCAAGCAAAACAAAAAATTTAGAATGAGAAATAAAGAATCCCTTGTGTCTGGGCATTAAATGCTCAGGCTCGGCAAAATAGTAAAATTATTTTTCTTCAGGTATTTTAGTAACTCTAGAAATATTTTAGATATATTCCGGCCCACTTGTGAATATGCTTGTGCATTTAATCATATTTAATCTGATATCACACAACTTTCCTCCTATCAGAAAAAAACTGCTAGTAGTTTTTACACCTAGAAGTTGGTGCAACTTTCTTGAGAAGAACACCATCTCAAGGGCTAGTGCTGTGACCAGCTCTGCTTCACAAACATTGTCAAAAAGAAGAGTCTGGCCCTGGCCCTTGTGGCTCGGTTGGTTGAGCATCATCCCATGCACCAAGAGGTCACCGTTCGATTCCTGGTCAGGGCACATGCCTTTGCTGAGGGCTCGATCCCCAGTAGGGGACGTGCAGGAGGCAGCCAATCGATGATTTTTCTCTCTCCCTCTCCCTCCTCTCTTTCTCTCTAAAAATCAATTTAAAATTTTGTTTTAAAAAAGAAGAGTCTTAAGTTCTACTCACCTTTTAAGCTGTATGAAAACGGATGTCAGTTCTTGGTCTTATAAGCAGATGATGTTACAAATGTAGAACTTGAACTAAAAGGAAAAAAAAATAATTTCAGTGAACGATTTCTTGGTTTCACTTTGTACATCCCCTTCCCCAAGTTCCAAAAAATATGTGAGGACTGTCACAATTACCGTAAAGGCACAAATACAAAAATGAATAAATTAAGAATACAAAAATAAGCATCAGATATTAAAGAAAAGGAAGAGGGAACTTGAATTAAAAACCTGGGGTAAGAGATGTGACTGAAGTGGGAACAAAATCTCCCTGTCAGCTCTCCAGCAGCCACAGGGGCACCGAGTTCTCATCTTCCAATCAAAGGATACACACTTGTTTTTCTGAACACATAGGCCTTTTCTTCAATGAGGGGCCACAAACAAATAATGGAAGATGTCCTAATTGGATTTTGGGGGGGTTTTTAAATCATAAACATGCTAACTATGGCTGTGAAAAGACCATTCTCTTTCTTAACCATCTAAATTATCTTGCAACCACACTGAGCCACCGATCCTTCATGGTAAAGGAAGGCAGTTCCAGCCCCGGACCTTCTCCTCCCATGAAATGCATGTTTAATTTTGTGAGAGCAGCGCCGACCCCTGCTTAGTGAAGACCTAGCTGGGGTGATAACATCTGTGGTTCTATCTACAAGGCTGTCTTTACACCTGCCCTACATTCTGTTGGTAGAATGTCCTCCATTTAGTGCTCCAGACTCTGTCCACTTCCAGGTCACACAATCTGTCACCAGCATCCTCATCCCAACTTGATGAGTAGACTCTGTGAGCACGAAGCCGTTCCAGGTCACATCAGGTGACCCCCTCACGCCTTACAAAGCCGTTTCAGGTAAACTCAGTCAGCTCTGCCTCAGATACCACGAGCACCTCTCAGCCCCCAGCCTGCCAATGAGGAGGATTACACTCCTGTCCAAGGTTGAATAAGCCACCATCTGTCCAGCTTGTGTGCTGCAGTGTACTCTCCAGGAGACTTGTCCCTCAAAGCGTACTCCTGCCATATGCCACTCCTGAGTGATCAGCCAATGCTAAGGCATCCAGATTTTAAAAATGACTATGTCTAGCCAGAGGATACTGTGAGATTCCTGTGGCGGCCCACCCCAAACACCTCGCTATTTCTGTGTAACTCCTTCCTATCAATATTGTGAACCTACAGACATTATTTTCTCCTCCTGTTTTCTAACCACTGAGGGAAGAAAACAATCCACTTCTGATGTGCCAGATAACAGATTTCATTTCTCAACGGGGAGTGTGCTTTCATCAGTCTTCCTGGCATTTAAATTATGCTCGGATTTCTTGGGAACACAAATTAGTGGAACAACCAGAAATGTACTGTGGTGGGCAGAATTCTAAGGTGACCCCCCAACAGGTCACTCCTTTGTATAATTCCCTCCACCTGAGTGCAGGCAGAATTTGTGACTTGCTTCTAACCAACAGAATATGGCAAAAATAATGGGATTTCACTCCCTTCATCCGGTTATGCTATTTAAGACTCCACCTCGGCAGACTAGACAGTAAGACTCACTTTCTGGAGTTAGAGAAGTGAGCTGCCATGTCATGACAGGGCTTGTGAGGGAGCCACATAGCAAGGATCTGAGAGCAAGCCCCCAGCTGACAGCCTGCAAGAAAACAGGAACATCAATCCTACACCTACAAGAAAATGGATTCTGCTAGCAACTTGAATGAGCCTAGAAGTGGATTCTTCCCCATTCACACCTCCAGATGAGAACACAGCTGGGCCAACACCTTGACTGCAGCCTTCTGAGATCCTGAGCAGAGAACCAACTAAGCCATACCCACACTCCCAACCCATGGAAACTGTGAGATAATATATGGGTGTTGGTTTAAGCTATAAGTGTATGGTAATTTTTTACATAGCAAATAAGTTAGTAATTTATTAAATATGGGGATATATAACATATATGTGTATTAAATGCATACATAATTGTACATCAGAACAGCCCTCTCTACCGGCCTCGTCCATCCATAAATGGAACTTCATTTATCCTACTTGAGTATGAGCAACCTGTGGGCAAGAACCACATCACCATCTCCGTGGCATCCCCAAGATTTTGCGGAGTATGTGGCAAGTGGGAGGTCCTTAACATTTTTTTAATGAAGCCGAATTAAAAGAGTTATGATTTGTCAATCTCTAGTTACTACAATAAGGCCAAAGCAACAGAATTCATACAAGCCCTCCGGGCAGAGCTTAGGAACTCAAAATTAATTTCAAAAGAGGTGGAAGACATTTAGCCTCATGCTCTATCCCAAATGACAATACACAGTTTTCCAGTACCGGTTATTTCCCTTTACCTGTGAATCTCAGTCAGTGCTTAGAAATGTTGTTCCCTAGTGTTTTTGTTTTTGTTTTGGCTTTTGCCAAAAATCCTTGCCACTTCTCTGGCATTCTGCTATCTCACAGCTGAAGGTTAAAAACAAAAAACAAAAAAATCCCTAAGAAATTTTTCAAAGTAAAAATTTGTGACTCGTTCTTAATTTTCCATTCATACCAATAATTCATTCCCAATCATTCCTGTACAGGTCAAATAACCCGGTTCTAATTCTAAAACAAACGTTAATCCAACTTCCTGCCAACCTATTTCAAAAGTCCTTTAAGATTTTTCTATTTTTAAACTGATGATTTTTAATTCTTTTAAGCAAGATTTTATTTAATCTCTGTTTAAAGTTGAATGCATAAATATACTGTTTCTGTTATCCTTAAGAGATAAATGATTGTTTTTTTTTATTTCAAAGAAGATTGTGACTAAAGTTGTGTTTATTTTAGATTTTGAAAGACATGATTTATTAAAAGGGATATTTTTAAATATTCAAATCAGTTAAATTACTTAAGAGAGTTCAAAATAAACGCTTCATTCATTACAGAAACCTATCATGCTCTCCTGAAACCTATATTCAAGATCTTATTATATATTCCTACTCCCGCATAAATCACTCAGTAAACCTGAACATCATCTCCAAGGTTTATCCATCCCCTGGTGCTCAGTCTATCAGGCAGCAGTTCTCAAACTCAAGCCAAGAAAAACTTTAAAAACACCAGTCCCATGACATACGAGGCAGAGAATTTCAATAAACTCGCCTTTTCTTCCCAGCATAATTTTAACTCTCTTGAGCCCATCTCTATGTGTGAAAATGGCCAGTGACCTACAGCAGGGAACTGGAGGGTCACTGAGACCCCGCCCCGTGCAGAGAAAGAAACAGGCCCGGAAGATGGACCGGACCCAGCTCCCTTCACCCTCAGTTCTAGTAAGTGCCTGCCCTTTCCATACTCTCACAAAACACAGCTCTTCACAAAGCCCAGTGCTTCCAGAAGAAGGCTGAGTGTTAACGCTGTGCCCCCACAAACTAAAGCAAGCCTTCAGAAGAACTAACTGTTCACTTGGGAGGAAGGCACTGAAGAGCATTAACAAGCACAGGCGCCCACAGAGGTGTTGGCGAGGTCCTGCACACCCTGCTGCGCGAAGCATTTGAGGAATCTACACGTGGCTTTCCAAAGTGATAAAGCTGGTCCTGTGGGCGACCTCACCAACCCCAAGCCTTCTCCTCAAGGCCACGTTCCTGACACACTTCCAGCAGTCTCCACAGCACTGCAGGTTCAGTGGCTGCAGTTTGGGAACCAGGAGCTGGTGAGAGGCCGAGCAGGAAGAGGCGGAGGGCGGGTATTCCTGAAAAGTAACACACAACAAGGACCTGCCTCCACCAAGAAGGGGATATGTGAATGGCGGATACTGGGAAATCACAAAGGAAGTGAGGCACGTTTGTTCTCGATCTTCAGAACGTCCCACTTCCTCTTTGGGGTAAAGGAAGACACGTGTTCCGCACAAAGGTTACGAGAGAGACCTGGCCACGTGCTTCCTTCCTTTCTCTGGCACAGGACTGGCCCCCGCTGGGGGCTGGGTCCCGTGAAGTGCAGCCATTTAAAGCACCATGACCTCTGGAGACAAGAGGCGAGAACCACTTCGCGGACATTTATAAACTGGGACAGGGGAAAGCACAAATGGAGGAAGTGTACTTAATGCTACAGAAAGAGATTAAGGAAAACAGAACACGCAGGTCTCCTTCCAGAACCATTTTCTGCTTTCCAGCATTTTTCAGAAATGTTGTGGTGTTCCTTAACAATGGACCCACATGCAGAAATACACATGCATGGATTTTTGTGTCTTTTATTTTTGGCTCTTTTTTCCTTTTTGTTAATCCTCACCCAAGGATATTTTCCCATTGATTTCTGGAGAGTGGAAGGGAGGAGGAGAGACAGAGAAACATTGATGTGAGAGAGACACATCGATTGGTTGCCTCCCACACGCACCAGGAATCAAGCCTGCAACCCAGGTACGTGCCCTTGACCAGAATCAAACCTGGGACCCTTCAGTCCTCGGGCCGATGCTCTATCCACTGAGCCAAACCGGCCCCGTCAGGTTTGGCTAGGGCTGTCAGGTACATTTTTCAAGACACAAAATGCATGTGTGCATTCATTCAACCCATAAATGCCAAAGCTGACTTGTTTCAGAGTAAATTAATGCCAAGAAATACTGACCACAGGTGTGTCTTTGTGGCCCAAGGATCTGCTTCCTCACCAGCTGAGACTGGCTGAGGGGCCCCCAGGGAGCACTGCCAGCAGCTGCCCTGCAGAGCCCAGCAGGAGCTGCAAACCACCGGCACCAGGTGGCCACATGCAGGGTCCGGCCGTCGGGCCGCGACCAAGGGCTTGACAAGTTGTTTCTGAACAAAGCATCAGAAACCATTTCTTGGTGCCTTTCAAACACTGAGGGATGCACACAAACAGGCGGCTCTGAGCAACTCCCAGCAGGCACTAAGCCGGAGGGAAGGAAGGAGCAGGGCCCCGAAGCCAGATGTTGTCTATCGGCTGTCTGGCTTACTTCCCAAAATAGAAGGGAAGGACCTCTTGAAAGCAGATGCGTTCTGTTTCCTGGTAGAAATAAAGCATGGCGACAGCCACACCCACAAATCATCTCTTCTGGAGCACAGAGAACCGGCCCTGGGCCTTTCCTGGGGTACAGTGCAAGGGATCGGCCTCTTCAAAGACCTGGCCCCCAAAAGCTCCTTGGGGGGCACATCTAATGGATGAAGGCAGTTCAGATGGACTCACACACACATCCTCTTGGCCAGCACAGGACAGAAGCAGCCACCGAGGTCTGAGCTGACGAGACAGCAGGGCAGGGCGGCCAACCGACTTGCAGAGAGAAGTCCCCCTGCCAGGGCCCTGCATGCCCGGCCTCGCCCTTCAAACAAGAAACTTTTTCAGTCAGAGCAAAAACAGTCCACCTGCCTAAAGCTAAACAACAGGCAGGTTTCCTGTCTTCCTTGCTGGTCTGCACTGAGTTCTTCATGCTGCAAAGTACTGCAGTGCCATCTCCCAAGCTTAATAAAGGCCAGAACCACCTACGAGGAAACTAGGACAAGGCCACCCTCAGACAACACTGTGCTGCAACCAGCACCACAGCCAATGTGCGGCCCGGGCACAAGGGCACGCATGCGCATAAACACACATGCTCAGGGGCATGACAAACCTTAAGATGGGATGCCTCAGGATCTTAAAGGGAGAAGCAGATGTTTCATAGCATAAGACGCGGGGGGGGCGGGGGGGAGAGATAGTTTTTAACAAAGCTGGAAAGAGCACGTTAAGGAAATAACAAAAAAATGGGGGATGATTTATTTTAAGTGATATTCAAGTCCAACAGTGACCAATCTCCTAGCTTTTTCCAAACTCAAGGAAAAAAAGACAAGACTAACACCTTCACAAAAGATCACAAAGTGCTTAAAAGAGATGAAAATCTTGACAATTTTTCTAAGACATCAAGATCCTTTTTCCTTCCTTCAGAAGCAGTACTGTCTTGTTTCCCAGGCATCATGGAAGGAGTTCTCGGGGTCAAATTATACTCTAAAAAAAGCATACTAGCACACGTCCAAATGAAGATGTTACCCGTATCTGTATGAGCCAAAACGGGAATCCAATACTCAGTCACTGTGGCAGGAAGTCCATGAGCACAACTGGGCCACTGAAAGGTAGAGCCACAGGCACAGCCTGCCCTGGGTTCAAGTGCAGATCCACCACTTACTGCCTACAAGACCTCAGGCAAATCACATCAACTCCGAACTCAGCAGCTAACAAATGAAGATGAGGGGAGCCAGAGCGGCAGGCCACCCTTCGGGTCTTTTCCATGAACACTCCACATGCAGAGATGAACATGGGCGCTGTGGAACCACACCGGCAGATGAGAGTCCTGACCCCCAAAGACTGGCGCAGTGGGAGGCTACAGCCAGGACTTTTCAGGAGCCACAGCAGACTCAGTCCCAGGCTGGCAAAGCAGCAACATTTTTGAAGACCCATTATGTCCCAAGTTTTCTACCACATACTATCAGAAAATACAAAGGACTAAAGTTATTGCTATGAAAACCCAAAATTTAATATGGGAAACAGAGCAAACCTCAATAAGTCTTGTGCTGTTAGAAAAAAAAGTCAAGATTGGTTTTCATAAGCCAAAGAAGAAAATTATCAATATTTTATTGACCTTTATTAATATTTAACATTAAATATAGGCCCAACTCTCCATTTCTATAAGAACTTCTAGGAGAGTTGTTTCTACGTGCTGAATCCCTAGTACTGTGGTGGAGTGAATGCTAAATGCCAGGAAGAGACCAGAAAAGTCACCACGTCACGTAAGGTGGAAAGGAGAAACCAAAGTAGGTCAAAATCCACACTCAAACTCATTCAACCATGCAAACCACTGGCAGGATGTTGTGTGTGCCCACTAAGTGCCAGATATGATCTGGGGGTACATCAGCAAGCACAATAAGGGTGGACAGTCAAACAATAAACCTACTCAACAGATAAATGAAGCAATTTGCTCAGAAGTGCTAAGTGCCGTGTAGAAAGGCGAGAATAGAGCAGGGCAGGGGATAGACAGTGCAGGGTCGAGGGAAGCTGTGCTGGAGAAGGCTCCCTGAGGAGGTGGTATCTGTGCCACGGCTGGAAGGAGGCAAAGGGAGGGACACACGGGTATGTGAGGAACAGCGTTCCAGGGAGAAGTCCAGGAACAGGAAGCAGGGTGGCTGGACTGAGTGAATGAAATGACGTAAGGCAGGCCACAGGGAACGCATGGGCTTTTAGGCAATGGTAAGGACTTGGCTTTTACTCAAGAGAAATGAGAAGCTATTAAGAGAGTCATGTATTCATTCAATAAGGATTTACCAGCCCTAGCTGGTTTGGCTCAGTGGGTAGAGCATCAGCCTGCAGACTGAAGGGTCCCAGGTTCGATTCAGGTCAAGGGCACATGCCAGGGTTGCGGGCTCGATCCCCAGTACGGGACATGTAAGAGGCAGTCAATCAATGATTCTCATCATTGATGTTTTCTCTCTCTCCCTTCCTCTCTGAAATCAATAAAAATATACTTAAAAAAAAATTAACCAGATGCTAAATATGCCAAGACACAGGAAGAGGAAGGAGGTTGAGAAGAGGCAAAAACTGGACTCTTCAACCTTCAAGAGTAGCTAAGTAATCGAGAAAACATGCCAAGCTCTGGGTGGGAACCTGGAAATGAGCATTCTATGGTCTCAAAGGATGCCTCTCCATGCTTTACTTACACATAGATGAACATTTACCACCATTATGCCAAAGATACAGACGATCCTAAAGTTGTCTAAATCAGCAATGAAAAATCAAAGCAAGTTTAAAATGCCCCTGGCAGGTGTGGTTCTTTTGGTTAGAGCTTCATCCCGTACACCAAGAGGGGGCGGGTTCAATTCCCTGTCAGGATACATACCCAGATGTGGATTTGATGCCCGTCGGGTCATGTGTGGAGGCAACCAATCAATGTTTTTCTCTTACCTCTTTCTCTCTCTTTCTCTCTCTCTCTCTCTATCTATCTATCTATCTATCTCTATCTCTCTCTCTCTCTCAAGTCAATTTTAAAAATTAAGTTCAAAATCATTTTAGTTTTGACTGTACCTCACTGGATTCTAAATATTTAAATCTATCAATGGCATTATGATAGCTCTATGGTAACAACAATAGCTGGAAAATCATAACACTTTATTTCCCAACATTTCTGAGTGGCAAAATGTTTACTATTCATTAATATGTAGGCTACATACTTGTCATTTGGTAAACTGACCCAGTAAAATTAAATTACATGAACTATATCGCTTACCACTTTCTCTGTAACTCCCCATAATACTAATCATTTTGTATTTTCAAACATTTTTAATGCAATGCATACCCACATACATATATATATATAAAAGTACATTTATGCATATATCTTTATATACACATATACTGAGTTGTTATATTAAATATCTATATGTACATACACATATCACATGTAAAACATTTTTAAAGCTTCTAAAAGCAACCTTAGCCTTCCTATGTGAACTATAATCTATCTTCTCTTCTATTGCAGATCACTTTTAAGTGCTGGTTGTGACCTACTAAGATGACTTCATGGACCACCAAAGAGTTGTTACCTGCAGTTCTAAAACACTGGTCCAGGCACTTAAATAATTAACAACTGCTAATGAATGGTTAACTGCACAACATCAGCTGTCTCCACCTTTGTCCACCGATCCTCCCAGCCTGTAGAACAGAGCAAACCCTACTCTACTAGTGAAACCCTCGGGAGTCCTGAAGGACGATCCTTCCCAGCACAGCCCTCAAGCCTCGTGGATGAACCAGAAAGCAGAAAGGAGCCAACAGTTCTCTGCTGCAGCGAAACAGAACTCACTCCGTCTGCACTATCCATGCATCAACTTTTCAAACCGAGTCCGCGATCCAGTACTCGGAAGTAACTTAATGAAAACGTTCTACTGCTCAAGGATTTTGCCTTTGGCTTTCACGGCTTCGGTAAACTTGTGAGTGGTCATTAAAATAGGCCCAGTGTAAGCACTGCTTTACACTCTCGGGCAGGACAGATTCAGACTCGGCAGGTCTGCAGTGAGCCCCGAGATTCTGCATTTCCAACAAGCTTCCAAGGGGGTGACAATGTGGTAGTCCAGTAACAACGCACAAGACAGCCCTCGCTGGTTTATGGGTCAAGGTACCCCTTCTTAGACGCCCCCGTGTGTTCAGATACAGCGCAGGCCCCTCGGCAGAGAGCACCGTGGAAGCAGGTGTTTAGGTGACAGCATGTTCATGTGGGCTTCAGCGATGGCCGCCCAGCAGTGATGGCGAAGGCAAGGGCCATCTGGGAAGAGTAGAGGACAGCGCCCACGGGAGGGAGTCAATAACTCAGAAAGGAAACGGACTTGGAAAGCAGGGCACAGCCGGGTGCAGAACCTACAAACGGTCAAAGGATGGAAAGAGGACATCTGTTTGGAAGTAGCTCATGTACCACGAACTCGGATACACTGAAAGTGAGCCATGCTAAGCCAAATGGGCTCATCGGGGCTCCCACAGGTTGGAAAACACATATTAGTGATGAAACCATCATTTTTAAAAATGTCCGTCTATCCTATTTTATTTGAAAGGAACACAGAGGTTCCAAATATTCCCATGTTAATTGATCATTTTAATTGAAAATAGATACACGCTTATACTACCTCATCAGAGGTCAAGTTCAGAACACAGTGATTGTAAAGACTGTTATTAGCCAATTTCTTATATTCCATTATGTCACAGTTTTTATGGTGTGTTTTTAATTACCTCACCCCTCTTCATATTTTCTAAGAATAGTGATTTTATGCCATTCTTAGAAAGCATTTCCCGGCATTTCCTACATGAGGTCACCAAAAAATAACTATTGGAGTTGAAATTCTATCCATTTGGGGGCCACTACTGACCAACTAAAGTCTGGACATGCCATTCTACATGCTACTGAATTAATAGGGTAAAAAACAAAATCCCAGAAACGGCAAAACCTAGACGAGTACAGCCTTCTCTCATTTGAAGTCACGCAGTCTCCCCTCACTCTTAAGGGTTTCATTAAACTAAGAAGCACAGAACACACTGTAAACCGATTTGCAAGTTTCCATGCTTGCTGCCAAATTTCCACTTCTGAAAAACCAATTTCAATTTAAAAAAAAAAAAAAGTAAAACTAACCTTCTAGTCCATCACATGGTCCAATTTATCTCGAATGTAGGGTAAAAAGTTGGAAGAAAGGAAATCAATCCTTGGTAAAATAATGCAAATGTTAATTTATTGTTTTTATTTTTTAAATCGCTACATTGTCTCAAAATCATTTCCTCCTCTGAGATCTGGAAAGTTTTTAAAACATGGACACTGCCAAACAATGACCTTGTTGTAAGCCAATGTTTCGTTATTTTTAAGGAATTTACTACCTTTTAGCTGAAGGAGTTCTCATGAAAATCCTTCCAAACCACTAACTTGGTTAAGAATTTTTACAGGTTTACAATATAATACTGCATAGCTTCTAAATGTTTCAGGGTTTTGCTCTGTGCATGACTTTGGTCTTTAAGAAGGCAGTGCAATCTAAAATTAATGACCCAGGTAAGAGAAAGGGAAGCGAAAGGGGAAAAGCATGAAGTGGCTTTAGGGTAGCAACGCTACAGGGGAAGGTCAAGCTATGAGCGCAGTATGCTTCAGCTGCTAAGTCCTAGCCAGAAGAGTGATTTTAAAAGAATAGCATTTTGCAACCACTGACTTATTAAAATATCTCCCTTCCTTGGTGTCAACGGTAAACTCTGATATGCACATGGAGACCAATAAGCACCATGTTTTCAGACCCTCAGATGAAATGTAGTCCCACTTAGCCAGAATCCAAACAGCAGGGTGATTCAAAAAACTGGAATTTTTGTGAGAAGGAACAAAATTACAACCACAAGACCTCAGCATGCAATGGCTACCGGGAGCAGGACGGGGAGAGGGGAGGAAAGAAGGGTCAAGCCAAGAGAAGAAAGCAAGAAGAAAGGGAGCAAACGGGAGAGGAGGGTGAAAGAGGAAACTGAGGCACAGGAAAATGTATGGACTGAGAGGAGGGGCAGAGTCAGCACTGTCTGCAAGCCATCAACAGAGATACGAAATATTCTGCCATACGACAATGAAAACCAGGAAAATCAGTATGACACTGAGGTCTTCGCCGAGGGGGGAGTCTCTCTCCGTGCACATCTCGGAAAGTACAAGAATACAAAAAAAGCTTAGTGAGAGAATGCATGGGTCTGCACATTACTTACATCAAAGCTCAGAAAAAAACAGTGACTCACAGGCTGTTAGTTCTCGTCATAAGGCAAGCTGTTACCATGGGCCCCGGGAAAGCCGCTGGACAATGCTTATGTGTGAGGTACCATGCCAGTCCAAGTGAGGCTCCAGTACCTCGGGCAGGCTTCAGGCTTCAGCCCCCCGGGGAACAAAGGAGGAGGATGAAGAAGCCGAGCTGCATACTACACCAGCAGTACACGGCGTGAGGAGCTGGAGCTGCGTGAAAACACACAGTTCCTCTCAAGCAGACGTGCTCTGCATGGGTTGTTTTTATTTTATTTTATTTTATTTTTACTTTTTCATCCTCACCTGAGGATATGCTTACTGATTTTGGAGAGAGTGGAAGGGAGAGGGAGAGAGAGAAACATCGATGTGAGAGAGAAACAGGTCGGTTGCCTCCCATGCACACCCCAATCATGGATTGAACCTGCAACCTAGTTTTGTGCCCTGACGGAGAATTGAACTCGCAACCTTTGTTGGAAAACACTCCAACAAACTGAGCCACCTGGCCAAGACTGCATAGGTGTTTTTTTTTTTAGAAAGTGAATTATCATGCATAGGCTATCCTCTTGGAAAAGCTCATAATCTTGACAAAACTGCCCTCATTCCTCTCAAATCCCACCACAACATGTGACAAGAGGAGTTGGTGCTACGGGTTTCAAAACAAATAAGACAGAGCACTCTTATGATAGGTGTTAATTCTGCAGGCCTGTGCACACACATGAAACACATACACACACAACTCCAGTGACTGGAAGTAAAGTTTTCAAAAGTGTCAAACATTTCTCTGATAACTTAAAAGTGTATGACTCTACACAATCTTATGCAGAAAATGTTTCTAATACATTTAATCATTTGCCCTTTCAAGTGAAAGTACATTTTGCAAATATAGGTATAACTGAAGACTGCTCTGTAATTATAGAAGTCATCTTCATAAGTCCGAATTGCAGTCTGAGAATATTTTTACCAGCCTCCCCCTTACCACAGACACCCTGTTGAGGATAGCCTAGACCTAGGCAGAACTCAGAAAATGATGTTATAACAGGAAAAGATTTCATGTGAAAGTGGATCTATCATTTGATTAACATAGAAGGTTTTCAAACTCATTGGAAGATAAAAATCACAACTTTTAGTATTGCTCTTACTCAGAATTCTGTTCATTTCAATTCTACACCACGGCAGCAACTTGCCACCCGTGGACACTGTGATCAAACTATAGCTCACACCCTGAAGGCCACTCCAAGGTGTAGAGTGGGGGACAGGGCTCCAGGGATGTGACCAGGAGTCCAACCAGGACTTCAGGGCTGGGTTCCCTATAAACCAGCTTCCTTCCTCCATGTATAAGCTATCGCCAGCTGCCATCCCAACATGAAAGCCACTTCAGCAGCTTTTCTGTGATCTGAGATGATCCTTTTGCCAATTAAAAAAAAATCTCGTTCTCAGCCAGTAGAATTCCAGAACTGAAGAAGGCAGCCATCAGACCCTCAGAATTCTCCCCACCTCTGGACACAGAACCATCACACAGGAAAGAAAAGGAAAAAAACAAAACCCTGAGTTTGGTGCCTTCCCCAGTGTGTGGCATGCGCTTAGCCATCAGTATTGAGTCCAAGGCGCCAGGCTTTGTGCAGGAAGAATAAAGCATATGCCTCAATGAGTCAGGGGTCTACTCATGAAAATTGAGCTGGGTAGCAGAATGACTTAACTATTTATAGCAAAATGGCCTTTTGTGTTGCTGGGTCCAAAAGGGGGATGGGTAAGTGCTGCTCACCGCTTGGCCTACAGAGCAACTACAGCAAAAGTGTGTTAATTCTTATTAAAACACATACTCCTGAGCACCATCTCAGCTCCCCTGAGTAAGAATCTCTTGGGGGGGTGGGGAGGGGCCTCTAGGAATCTGGATTTTTAACAAGCTACTCAATTCCTAAACATACCAACGTTTGAAAAAGATTTGAGTTTAGAGGTCTATCTATGTGAGGGAGAAAAGAGGCTTCATGTTCAAGGCTGCAGGAGAAGAGCTGGAGGAGATGGAGACAGAGAGGCAGGCTGAGAAGGCTCCATGGTGAATGAGCTCGGAGCAGCTGAGCGAATGTTCTCCAGGCCTAGGAGGGGTGGGGGCACCCCTACCTGCGTGACTTCAGCAGACTCTGACTGGGTTCCAAGCAAGCACTTGATTCATGAGCAGACCACCAATAAAAAGGAAGTGGGTGCAGTGTGTGAGTGACACGTCCTGGGGTACACACTCCATCCTCAAATGACTGCTATGAGTTCTCTTACCTTTCTTGGTGAGTCAGGGTTCAAATGAGATTCAATTGCTCTAGGAAAATAAAGAGATGCGACATGCCTTGCTCCTGAGTGCCATGGAACAATTCATTCCTGTGTCACATTTCAACAAGTGAAGATGAGCCCAGGAACACCTCTGTGAGTGACATCCGTGCTAACGGAGGAGGGTGGCATTCCAGACACAGGTGCTGGGAAGGGATTGGTCCGTTGGGTGTCACTAGAGAAATGGGGCGAAATGGGGAGCAGTGGGAGAGGGGCCTGGAGACAGAGACCCAAATCAGGCCACTGTGACCCTGTGGCCACACAGGCAAGTCTGGCCTTGACCTTTTGAAGCATGGCAGTGGCAGGGCAGCTGTGTGGACAAGGTAACTGGAGAGGTGGTCCTCAGAGGGCAGGGTCCCAGACCAGGAGCATCAGCATCCCCTGGGAACATGTGATAAATGCACATCCTCAGGTTCCGCTCCACACCTACCAAATCTGAGGAGCCCTCCAGCTGGTCTGATACACACTGAGGTCCGCCCCTCTGCCCTAAAGCACAGGGGAGAACATGTGGGGAGGGGAGAGAAAAAGCAGAGGCCCAAGGCAGAGCAATCTGTCCAGAGGCTGTTGCAAAAGTTCAGGCAAGAAACGCTGAGGCTCTAAGGCAGTAACTACATGTAGGAATGGGAAAAGTCATGCAAAAGAATACTCAGAAGTAACATCGCAGGACTTGGTGATATGGAGATCGGATGTACAGAGAGGATGGGGAAGAGCCAGAACAAACCCAGGTTCCTGGCATGGGTACCCAGCTTTAAATCGGGTAAAGAAAAAGAGAGCTTTTACATCACCGTACAGATACATTTACCAACGTCTGCCTCAAACTTGAAACACTCGAGTCTGTTTATAAGCCACCTCGGAATTTTCCAGACGCAGGAAGATTGCATTTCAAATGCTTTTCTAAAACAGCACAGTTGTGAAACACACCCCTGTGCTTCCTACAGAGACATTCTTCAACTACATTTTTTCAGCAATGCATCTTGGAAAGCTTTATTAACAACAATTAATCCAGATTCAAAGTCTTGGGAGAAGTGAAAGGCTATAGAGAAATTACTTCACACAATCCAAAGCGCAACCATTTGCAAAGTATTATTCAATGCTCAGCGCCCATCACAATTTTGAAAAGAAAGGAAACACAGTACAGGGTCTAATACAAAACACATGGTAAAGGTTTCTCTGCCCAAGAATGTTATTTACCTAAGTTATTGGGCTTGCAATATTTATGAAAAAAAAAAAGTCCATTCTTAATTAGCTCTACTCAGAAAGGATATTGTATAATTGAATGACAGCAAATATGTTAAAAATCATTCGTTTCTGGCTTTATACAATGTTTTTATCCTTATCGTGAAATATGGGTGTTTAATGGTCTGGATATTCCCTTTCAGAAAGCAGCAAGGCGCACCCTGAGGATGTGACCCCGGGGCTCTGGGAAGCTTTCCAGCGTCTCCAGGCAGGTCCTTCCCTCAGCGGCTTAACGCAGAGCAGCCATCCTCAGAGGATGTGCAGGACCATCAACAGCCACTTTCCTCCCCCACCAGCCCCCGCTCTGTGAAATGGCATCCAACTGGCCAACAGCAGTGCAGGGCCTACGAGGGGAGGAGTGGGGACCGATCCACAGCAGGAGGGACCGAGGGCCGTGCACCCCTCCCTGAGTCCATCCCAGCACACTACAGACCTCCTCTCACGCCATCCTGCACTCCCCAACCGCCTTGCAGGCTTACTCCAGGGTTACATTACAGTTTCCCCAAAATTCTAAAGTCGTGCTGACTGTATGTTATTAAATGAAGTAAGATTACTAATACAGTAGAAGCTGAAGTTCAGCTGTAACTCTGTAATGACCCTCAGACAGAGAGGCTGTGTAGTCAGACAGACCTGGGTCCTCACTTGCAATCACAACAAGCACTTAGGACAGGCCAGCCACGTATCAAGCACTTTACATTATTAACTCTGAAATCCTTATAAGAACTCTGTGAAGTGGGTAATGCTCGTTCTGACATCTTCCTCTTATAGAGGGGAGAAATGAGGCATAGGAAGGGTGACTGCATCATCCAGGATCACTCAGCTGGGAATGGGCAGAGCTGCGATCTGAACCAGCAAGTGGTGGGAAATGCCACCACGAGTCACTACCCCTCTCCTGGCCACCTCCTGCCTTCTTGTGCCTGGGTACCTTCACCTGGGACCCTCACGGGCCTCTCCAGGCAGCTGTGAGAACGGCTGGGATGCAGACGGGAAGGCTGGCACCCGGCCTTCGGGAGTGCCCACGTGGGCAGTGCTCAGAGCTCAGTCCCTGTGTATGAAACTCCATGTGGGTCCTCCCATCCCCACAGCGTCACCCCCTTTCCTCAACACCCTCTTTGGTCTCTCTGGCCCAGCTGCCTGTGCAGTCCTGCATCCACGGTCCCCTCCACCTTCGCCTTCCTAATGCACACACCACACGGTTCCACACACAGGCCTGGAGTGACACTGCGGCCAGAGAAGCCATAGTTCTCGGGCAATCCTCAGTATGGATGAGGTCTTTACAAATCCGGGAGCTCGCCCCTGAAATCCCAAAGTAGGATAGAAACACTGCACTTTCTAACAACATTGTCTAAGTTTCTACCCACAAGGTTAACGTACAGGTGGGCTTCTCCCTAGCTCTGTGGGCCTACTCAGTGCTGCCTTTAGCAAAAAATCTCCCCAAAAGTTCTGAAGGTCTGAGGTTGGTTGAAGTGTGTGACTGACAGCAAGAATTTTTAGCTGAACTTGGATTTTTACAAATATTTGCTGAAGTCTACCCTGTCCCAGACAGAGCATTTTCTCTAAATTATCTTTCTATAAATGAAGAGTCTCGGCGCGCTCTAACAACAGTTCACCAGGAGCCAGGAATCCAAGTCCTTGGCTGAGAAACCACATTCTTTCTTGGTAAACAATACAAATATCTATCATCTAGTAAGCAGAACAGCAAGAACCCACTGGTCTGTTTTTCCACCAGTAAATGGAATGTTGGAGCAGGTTTTGCTGTTCACTGGAGCCCGGACTAAGTGCCCCAGTAGCTCAGCCTCACCAATGCTCCTGTCACCTCCTCTAGCCTGCGCACTGAGACGGTGCATCGTAGCTGGGCTCCGGAAAGCACTCCTACCACTATCTGGTGAGCACACCCTCATCTAAAATAGGAACACAGAGACCCTGGCCCAGTGGCTCAGCTGTTTGGAGCATCATCCCATGCACCACAAGCGTGTGGGTTCCATCCCCAGTCAGGGCACATACAGAGGCAACCGATCAATGTCTCTCTCACATCAATGCTCTCTCTCTCTCTCTCTCTCTTTCTCTCCCTCCCCCCCCCCCTCTAAAATCAATAAAAAACAAATCCTCAGGTGAAGATTATATAAAATAGCCCTAGTCGGTTTGGCTCAGTGGATAGAGCATCGGCCAGGTTCTATTCCGGTCAGGGGCACATGCCTGGGTTGGGGGCTCAATCCCCAGTAGGGGTCATGCAGGAGGCAGCAGATGAATGATTCTCTCTCATCATTGATGTTTCTATCTCTCTCCCTCTCCCTTCCTCTCTGAAACCAATAAAAATATATTTTTAAAATAATAATAATAAATAAATAAAATAGGAACAGGGAAGAGCTGTCAATATGCCAGAGAAGGAACAGTGAAAGCAAGCTGGGCCATCTGACCTGGAAAAGAGGAAAGTCAGATGGAGTGTCGAGTATCTTCAAATATCTGCAGGGCCAACATGGAAGAAAAGCAAACCTTGCTCTGAACCACAGGCCAGAGGAGGCCATTGAAGGCACATTTCAACCCAGTCTAGAGGGGTTCCAACTGATGCACTGTCCTGAAAATGGGCTGCATTCAGTAGAGATTAGACCCCCATCCTTAGAGAGACTCAAACTAAGGATACATAGCTCCTTTTAGTCAAGTAACATAGCAGATGGAATTCAAGGGGAAGTGAGCATAGGTGACCATTCATGTCTATGAGACAGAAGGTCAAAAAAGACAAGGTAAGTTCTAGAAAGACATGTACAAGAAGGGAAAGACACAGTGAGAGAAAGAACAGCAACAACAAGTAACACAATATGGAGAAGGAAATAACTGGCTGAGACACAGAAATGCTACACTTTAGAATCTCGCCCTTTCCCACTAATTGTGATATGCACCCATTCATTCCAAACATGATCAAATTTGGCAAAGTTCATGTTAAACCAATACTACTCAGCTATTTGTCAAAACAGATTAGAGCAAGATTTGCAAAGCCTTTAATATACTTAAGTATGACTACATAAAATACAACTTTATCCAGGCAGTTTACCAAGGCAAAGAAAGGCTTTGGCGCTCTCAACAGGACTGCTGAAAGGCAAGAGAAGGTACTGTGTTCGCAGACATCAAGGGAGCCATCAGATAAGAGGGAACATGTTTGGTGCATGGTCAAAAATAAGCCCAAGGCAGCACATGGTTTGGCACACAGACCACTCAACTGACATTGAAAATTAGTAGGTCATAGCAATGACCTTCTATAAAAAGCAGTATGTGCTCTTAGGAAATTATGTGAAAATAAATTATAGCCTTTTCTTTTTCATACAGCCTTTTCTCTTTAAGGGGAAGATAGAATGAATACTTGTGTTTTGTGAGTGGATGGATGGATGGATAGATGATAGATAGATAGATAGATAGATAGATAGATAGATAGATAGATACAGAGAGACATTAGGTGATTGGTAGACGTGATAAATAGGTAGAAACAAATAAAGATGATAGGTAGGTAGGTAGACAGACAGATAAAGAAAGAAATACATATTGATAGAAACAAACAGATAGGTAGATATGATAAACAGATGAACAGAAAGAAACAGATATAGATAATAGATAAAATCAGAAAACAAGCTAAAGAAGCCACTGAGAAAAAAATGAATCAAAATCATATAACATGAGGGCATGTGACAGGGGGTAGGGGAGGCTTGGGGAAAGTCAATGGGGGGGAAAGGAGATATATGTGCTACTATATGTAATACTTTAAACAATAAAAAAATAAAATTTAAAAAAAAGTAAAAAAAAATCATATAACAAAGCATGATATACATAGAACAGAACATTGTAAGGCTTTTGGTTTCTTTTTATTTAATACTTCTCTAAGAGCTACAACTATGGGACGTTTTAGTGTTAAGACTCATTTTATGCAAGTAGATATCAGGAGGTAGCCACAATCTATACAATGCACACTTCACTTTGGAGATAGTGTGAAGTTGTACAAGCGCTCTAGGAAAACAACAGCCTCCAAAAACAGTTTGTTTCAGAAACATACTGTCATCCTGAACTGAGCATAAAATGATAAACTATAACCCGGCCTGGGGACTCAATGGTCTAACATAGCATCGGACCCAGCAGTTGTACATGGCAGCAACACCTGTCTATTCTGGAATTAAATTATGAGTCCCCTTTAGAGAGCATTTTCTGGGAAGACTTTGTGTTATAGAGGTTAAAAGGCCAGTTGTTTTGGCCTAATCTTTCTTCTGCCTCATTTCAACATTATCAGTAATCTAGTTAAGGAAAGAGGAAAACTGTATCATGAGACCAACCATAGCCCAATAAGCTAGAAAGAAAAATTATTGGCCTAAAGAATGAATTAATGAACAATAAATTTATCAACTGCAAATTTCTATAAACTGTAATCAAATCACAAAAGCTTTTAAGGGTCCTGGTAAACGGGAAGAAGGGCAATTGTGAAAAAGAGTTTAGCCTTCAGTACACAGGTGATAGATTATTCCATTCCCCGAACTTCCCTCTAGTCATTTTTAAACACTTCTTTAAAGAAACTTATATTTTGAAGTCATGAAAGCAAAATTTAAGTAAATGTCCAAACTTATTGACCATAAAATATTCAAGAAAATGTATCACATTTCCAATGTTTCACCAATGTCCCCAATGGGTATTTTTATTAGTGGATTCCATTTTAAATGCTAACCAAAAAAAAAAAAAAGAATTTCATATAATTCACTGATTAAGACAAATCAGGAGGTCAGAGAAAAAGAAAAAAAACCCTCCCATCCCTTTAGAGATGTGCTTCTTCACCGTCAAGCACAGAAGCAAAGTAGGGCCACCTCCGATGAAGGAGTATGCCCGTCTGGACCTCAGCAGTGTGTGACTGTCTGTCTTGGTTGGAAAAAATGAATTTGGAACAAGGGAATTGTTTTTCTGAGTATTAAGTAAATGAAAAAGGAATAGAAACAGACACTGGATTTCTGACATCTTCTCACCCACCATCTGGCCAAGGTATATGTTCTCATCTTAACCCACTCTATCCATCTATCAAAACTGCCACTAACTCTAAGGCAGGGTTTCTCTGCCTCAGCAATACCAACATCTGGGGCTGGATAATTCTTTGTTGCAGGGGCTGTCCTGCGCATCGTCGGTTGTTTAACACCATCTCTGGCCTCTGGCCAATAGATACTAGTGATACCCCTACCTTCCCCACCCTTGTTGTGACCATCAAAAAGGTCTCCAGACATTGCCAAATGTCCCCTGGGAAACAAAACTGCCTCCAGTTCAAAACCACTGCCATAAAGCATCCAGACTCATTAAAAAAAAATACCCCATATAATTGTTCAGTTTCTCACAATCCGCAAGGCTGTACTCTGAACCCCAGACAGCCAACGCAGATATAAGCCATGAGCACAAGATGGATGGGGTGGGAGAGACAGGTCAGGGCATATCCCGCATTATTAGTGGGAAAACAACTACATGCCATGTCTGATCAATGATGAGCTAATGGCACCACCCCTGAGTCTGACAAACATCATAAAAGAACAAAAGGACACACCACTGACTTGCTCCCTATCCTAGCCATCAAAGGAATAGCTAAATCTCAAACTTACATCTATTAATCTCAGGCTTCTGATGATCATTACAAGGGAGAAGGTTTTCCAAACAGAACTTTTCCACAGGAACCAGGCCATTTTCACTCTTTACAATTCAATTTATCGATTTAAAAACCAGACCCACAGCACACAAGCTTGGGCCCTTCTTGAGCTGGGACCATGAGGCCGGGCATATCCTCCCAGACTCTTCCATTACTACTTGATTTAAAGGCAGCACATTTTAACTGGAAATGATTTGTGACAGCTCATAAACAGTTCTGAATACAAACCATTGTCAAAGGAGGTATTAACAAATTTGCACTTCTCAAGTTCCCACACAAGCAATTTTCTCATCATTCTGACAAGAGAAATGTTTAAAGAAAATGCAACAAACAGTTCTGAGATCTATAGGCAATGTTTTCCAAATAAGTGCACCAACGTACATCAAACAGCTATTTCATTTCGGCAGAATGAATTTCCTTTCACCCCAGCAGGTGCATCCGCAACACTGGGTGCCCAGACACCTGGGCTCTCCCCCTCCATTCACTCAGCCCCGCTTTCGACCCTCTCCTTAGAAAAGAGAAGGCTCTCTATTGCATGCCCAAATACACGCCAGCTTACCAGGGGTCTCATTTTCAAAGGGCTCTCTAAGAAAGCATCTGAGAGGTGCCAGACGGCTGGAGATGCTGTTGGCAGTGATCTGTAACTTGACCCTGTTCACAGTAGCTCCAAAGCCTGCTGCAGTTCATTGGATTTAAACACAGTGCCCATCGGATTTAAACTGACCCTGAAGCAAGGCTTTAGAAACACGTAAAACTGTCCTCACTCGGTATTTCTCAAACTATAAGGTGCCCAGATCCCCTGGGGACCTTGGTAAAGGCAGGTTCTGATTTGTGGGTGGGGGTGAGGCTCAGAGTCTGCATTTCTAACCAGCATCACAAGAGGGTAACTCAGATAGCAGAACCGGGAAAGGGACCCAAATTTAAAAGAGAAGCCATTTCTACTCTCAACATAGAGACACCCACCTCAAACACAGGAGAATGTGTTTAGAGGGAAGAGATTTAGATTTCCCCCCCCCCACCAAACTTCCCACCTCCACATTCAGGGAAGTTCATGGATCTGAGTCCTGTCAACATATATAATCACTGTTCTAATTGCAATATAGTAATAGAGCACTAAAACCTTGTTTGTGTGTACACAGCACCCTTTCCCCTGAAGAATCAAAGACATTAAACTGAACCTTTCTTGCAAAGAAGCTCCGTTTGATTTCTGGTCAACAGTTAACACTCAAAATGCCCTAAGTAAGTGGTAAGCTGTTTTCAAAAAGGTTAGAAAGCACAAAGGTTAGGCAGAAACAAGATGACAATAAAGGGCAGTAATAAAAGTTGGCCAAAATACTACTACTGATAATAATAACAGTAAATTGTCTCCTCACAATAAAAAACGATGAGGAAAACTGCGCCTTCCCTCATCTTCCCTATCCCAACAACTCCAGCTGCTCAGGCAGAAACCCCGATGCACCCTTGTTTTTCTCAGCCCTCAGCAACGCCTCGGAGCTCCACCTTCCGGGTCCTGATTCATTCTCTGCACCTGGACCATCCTGGCCTGAGAACATCATCTCTCGGGACTCGATACCGCAATAGCCTCCTCTCCCTTCACCTCCCTTTACCACAGCCATGAAACCTAAGCCAAGACACTGCTCTGCTCCCAGCCCGGACTGCCCCCTTTCACCTGAAGGTTTCTGCACTTACACACAGAATCCCGTTTTTCTTAGCAGTGGGCCTTTTTCAATGAAAATAATTGGGTTTTTGTTCCTTTAAATGTTTCCTATTTTATGTGCTTGTTACCTGTGGTCATTTTTGTTGGGTGAGGCTCACTCTAGCTCAGCCTAGGACCACATCTAGTTCTGGCACAGCCACACTGGATATATCGGTGACAGCAAATACTTCAGCTGCAGTTTCGGGCCCAGCTATGGCCCAGGTTAGCGGAGCAGCCCCACAGCAGCCCTTGCCCTGCCTGTGCCCGGCCTCCCGCGTCTGTGTGGTCAAATGGAAACAGAGCCTGTCATCCCACCGCTTCAAACACTCCGATGGCTTCCGGAAGCCTCCGAGATCCCACACCATCTCCAAAGAGAAGCCCTAACCAGCCTGTGGGAGGCCTGCTGCCCCCCACTCCCTCCCCGGCTGTCCCCCTGCCTGCACTGTGAGAACCTGCCCCCAGCCCGCTCTCCCTGCACACCTGCCAGGGGAGCAGGAGCCTCTCTCCCACGTGTGCTTGCCTTGGGGCCTCCCCCAAGGGGCCAGTCCCCATGTACTCACAGGGCTGCCTGACCACTGTGTTCTCCCCCCTTTGCGGCCAGCTCCTGAGCTGGTGAGTGAGCAGGTAAGGGGGTCATCGGAAACTCACCGTCTCACGGGCAGCGGCACCAGAGGGTAAAGGGGCAAGTACAGCCCGGTGCCCGATCAAGAGCCCTTGTGTGCATTTCTACAAAAAGGTAATAAAAATATGATTGATTCTGATTGTGAGGCCTTTAAGAGAATAGCAAAAGACTATTCTGAATTCCAGGTTTCTCTGTTTTCACTGACTGCATTCCTTCTTTTCTTCTGTCTCTGTCCTCTCCCTTTTTTGTTTGTTGTTTGTTTGTTTTCTGCAGAATTTACAAGATGATAGGCCCCATACCTCCCATTACAAATCAATCCTCAATAACACCACGTGTCCTAATCAGTCCCAAGAGGACCCTTGCCTGCTCCTATGAAATCAGTCATAAGAAAGACTTATTAACCATCCTAATGCTGGTTTACCCTACAGAATTAGAAATTCCTCGGGGCAGAGCAGGGGAGAAGAAAAAGAGGATTTTTAAAATATTACTCTTCCTCGATTCTATTACATCTCTATAAAGAAATGGAGTCAAGGACACATTCAGTAAACAGTCTAAGCATGATCATGATAAAAATGGCAGAAGCGGAAGATGGTGGCATAGGTAAACACCTGTACTCACCACCTCCCACAACCACATCAAAATTACAACTAAAATACAGAACAACCATCATCCAGAACCGCTGGAAAGCTGGCTGAATGGAAGTCCTACAAATAGGGAAGTAAAAAAGAAGCACACTGAGACTGGTAGGGGGTGTGGAGGCACTGAACGGGCTGGGCCGGCACCCACGTGGGCCGCTCTTTTAATCAGGAGGGTGATCATCTCTGCGGAGGCCGCCTGGAGGAGCAAGGGGTCCCAGCCCCACACCAGTCCCTCAGCCCAGGGTCCCAGAACTGGGAAGAGAAGTCCCTGTAACTACGAGCTGTAAAAACCAGTGCGGATTGGGGCTCAGTGACACAGAGGCTGCTGGAGACCCAGCTGTTCCTCTTAAAAGGCTGGCACCACGAACTGAACTTACAAGATCCCGCTTCTTCTGAGCTCCAGCACCAGGGCGAGGCTCTGGGGGACACAGACACATACGGAGAGGAACTGGATTGTCTGACATCTGGAGAACAGCTTTCTCCCAGACGGAGGTGCTCACAGGGAGCATTGTTCCTATGCTGGGACCTCCGTGGTCTGTCGCAGGACTTACTGGCAGCCATTTCTGTTTGCTCTGCCCTGGTGATTCCCTAAGACCCCGCCTCATCCAATTTAAAACCCCACCCAAGCTGCATGTAGTGGCTTTTGCATATGATTGGCCTGACCTTGCTCAGATTAAAATCTCTCAAACAAGCTGCAGCTGGGTCAGGGAGCCCCAAACCTATCAATAAAAAGCCCAAGACCAGCACCAGCACCAGCCTGCCTTGCTTCATAACTGGGGCTCATCTGGGCACTTCCAAACCCAATAAAGAGGAGGAATCCCCAGATATCTCTGTAGCTCCTGCTGGGTGGCCCCAGGCAGTGGCTGACTTTGCGCCTCCCTGGAGACCCAAGAGCCAGTGTACCCAGTGGTCAGTGTCAGCCCATACTAGATTACAACTCTACATATCCATAAGCAACACACTCAAGGGGCAGACTCAGTGAGCACCAAAGCCCCACTGAAGCAAGTCCTGCTCCAGAGGGGTGTCTCCTGCACAGCAGCTCTCCCACTGTAGTCACAGCTGGTCCTCACAGCCAATTGGCCTGGAGGTCAATTCCTCCCAGTGACACCAACAGCAATCAAGCCTCAGCAGTCTGGACTCGTCATGCAGAGCCCAGTCTGGCCAGAGAGCACTCGGACATGGGAGCAGGGGCAGGAGAGGTGGGGTGTCAGGAGTGAGCAGGCCTGGACCCTGGGCCCTCTGGCTGCCCCGGGTGCCACATTAGCATGCGTTTGTCTCATGCCATCTATTCCCTGAGGCCTCATGGTGTGGGCAGTGGTTTGGAAAATGCCAAGACACAAAATAAACAGAAGAAAAGACTAACAAGACTGTATAGATACTACAGGGTGGGCAAAAGTAGGTTTACAATTGTGAGCACATGAAACAGAGTTTATTCTTGTATTATTACCTATTAATTATTGTATGATTTTTCCATATGAACAACTGTGAACCTACTTTTGCCCAACCCTGTATACTAGGAACAAGGATTGCGTCTCTGCAGAGGAACCAGATTCCAATACCCTTGGAAGCCGGCACAGGAGGCTGTTTTTAAACATTTCACATAAGCTTACATGTAAGATCAGCCAGTGGCATCTTAGTTTTTCACACCAGCTCCTCCGCATTTTTCAATGGTCTTCCCACATTATATATAATTCAGATATTTGCCACACACATCGCAGTCATCTCTGAGATTCCACCCTGTTAAGTGTGGAATGATTGGTTCATATGAGGACATCATGTGACACCACAGAGCTACAAATGCCACATTTTTATGTGATAGGTACACTAAAAAATGCAGCAATGTGTACCCGTAATTAATTCCTACTTCTTAAGAAGACTAAGTACAGAGGTCAAACCTTGTCGCCCACATCTACGGCAGTTCCGGTGCCGAACACTGCTCTGGGGACCCACCACGTTCCAGCGGAATGACTATAGTGCCAACCTTGTCATCGGTCTTGGGTTTCTATTTGTAATTGTAATAATATTAGCAATGACTACTGGAAGTATATCATGTGTGTATCCAAGTCAACCTGAGGCCAGTCACCTGGGTAGAAATAGGACCTGGGCCTCCCCCTGGGTCCCTAGCACCTGGCAGAGTGTGCACAGAAAATAACTGTTGAAGGAATGAATGTGTATTTGCCTTTGAGCTTCAGCAATGATGTCAATTTTTCATTAAAAAACGTCATTTACAGCAAGGAGAGCTATTCCAATATGAGGAGACATTTCAACACATACTGTTTCTCACAGGAAGGCCCAGGTCCCCTTCAAACAACCACATTTCTATGGAACCACAAACAAAACATTCTTTTCAATTTGCCTCATTTAGTCACCAGGGTTGAGTTTTCATATAAGCCACTAATTTGTTTTGAAGATGAGTAAGAAAGGCATCTCAGCCTTCTCCAATAGCGGGCCCACAAGGTCAGGAATTCCTCATTTGGGGTTAAACAATTGTTCTTCAAGACACCATCTCCTTAGAATGTAAATAATGCCAAGGGGTCAACAGTGAAAATACTAATAGCTATTAACACCTTAGTATGATGTAGCTTAGCAGTTAAACTCATAAACCTATTTATTAGTAGCTTGGTGGTTCATTCATTCATTCAACACACTATTAGCAGACAATGCTGAACTTGAGTAATAACTATGAGGGGCACCAGCCAATGCACTCCACATGCGCTGACCCCTGAGGGAAATGCTACCGCTCAGTTTGTGGTAATGGGGACTGCTTCCGTGCTCCCCGCTGGGGGTTGAGGGAGAGAGAGGAGAGAGGAGAGAGAGAAAGAGAACATTTTTTAAGGATAGAAAAAGCTACAAGAAAGACAACTCTGCAGGAGAAAGTACATTTGGAGCAAGGGGTAATTCTTCAACCCTTTGTCATCCGCGGGTGACCGAAGGATCCTGAGCACCTAGGGAAGATGGAATATGAAAATAAGGCAGTTGTTCTCCTGTGAGACTCTGCACTTTCGTCTGGCTCTTGCCATCACATATTTTCAAGAAAAGTGCAATTATGTGGAGTTGGAGAGGTGTTTCTGAACTGCCAGGTCACACCGAATAATAAACATAACTAGAAGTGAGGAAGAAAGCCTCTGGAGTGAGTGTGTGTGCCAAAGAAGTCCTATTGCGTACCCCTTGTGTCTGGAGCATTTTTCTTAGAAACTGTGGTGGCAGAAAGCAGGGAAAAGATAAAATCCAATTCTGATTTAAAGGTGCTTTTATTAGCAACTCCAGAGCATTAGGAAGGGACCACGTGATGATGCACAGCAAACATGCAACCAGTTACAGCCTCAGCAGGCCTCTTATACACACGTGTGAAGGGTACTGCTGAGGCTCATGATCACTCGTTTAAGGCCAGTTTATTCAATGGGAAGTGACAATTGTTGGGGTAAGATTAGCCATGTTGATCACCACTGAGAGCTTGTTTGGAGGTTCTAGCAGGGGAGCGCAGCTACTAGTATACCCTTGACGGAAGACCAGTCTCTCCTCTGGGGGGAAGGTCATCCTCTCCTACGGAGTGTGGGGGACCAGTGAGGGAGGAGGGGGCCACCTGCCTAGCCAGCCAGATCAGCCGACTGAGCCCTGGCAATCAATGGGGTGACAGATGTTGCAGCGAGACCACCCTGACATCCCATGTTGATCACCATTGAGGATGGGATTCACTATACTTAGATTTTGAAATTTTACCATAAAAGGAGGTTAAATATAAAATTGTTTAAAGAATAAAAAAGGCCTATGGCTAAATACAACGTGGCATATTGGGTTTGACCTGGGAATAGAAAAAAAGGACATTAGTAGAAAAACTGGTGAAATCCAAATCAAGTCTGTGGCTTTAGTTAGTTTTTGATAGGTGATCAAATTACCACAATGTTAATGTGATAAGTGTGTTGTGGTTGAGTAAGATGCCAATACAGGCACACCTAGGAGATAACCAGGTTCAGTTCCAGACCACCGCAATAAAGTGAGTGCTGCAATAAAGTAAGTCCTAATCTTTTTACCAGTGGAGGGCCTTGCCCTTTAATTTGTGAAAACCCAACATCTGTGAAGCGCAATAAAGCAAAGCGCAATAAGACGAGGTATGCCTATGTGAGGGGAAGTTAGATGAAGGGCTCGTGGGAACTCTCTACACTATCTCTGTAATTCTTCTATAAATCTACAATTATTTCAAAATAAATAAAGGAAACTTGTTTTAGAAAGCAATAACTTAGTGACAGAAAGGGGAGGGATATAGATTTGTAAATCCTGCAGCCTGAAAACATAACCCATAATACCTGCTACCTCCTGGCTTCTAAAAAGCTAGCCAGGTTAGAATCTAAACAATCCCACCCACAATTGCTTCAAAAAAAACCACACACCTATGAATGAATTTAACAAAGGATGTAAAAAACCTATACTCGGAAAATTATAAGACATTGAAGAAGACACAAATAAATGGAAGCATACACCATGTTCATGGATAAGAAGAATTGACATCATTAAAATGTCCATACTACCCAAGGAAATCTACAGATTCAATGTAATTCCTACCAAGATACCAACAGCGTATTTCATAGAACTAGAGTAAATATTACAAAAGTTTAGATGTAACCACAAAAGACCCCCGAATAGCAACAGCAATCTTGAGAAAGAAGAACAAAGTTGGAGAAATCAAGCTGCCTGGTATCAAATTACACTACAAGACCATAGTAAATCAAAATAGCATGGTACAGGCATAAAAAACAGACATATAGATCAATGGAACAGAACAGAGAGCCCAGAAATAAAGCCACGCCTTCACAGGCAATTAATATTTAACAAAGAAGGCAAAAATATACAATGGGGTAAAGACAGTCCATTCAATAAATGGTGTTGGGAAAATTGGACAAATACGTGCAAAAAAATGAAACTAGACCACCTTCTTACACCACACATAAGAATAAACTCAAAATGGATTAAAGTCTTGAATGTTAGGCTCGAAACCATAGAAATCTTGGAAGAAAACATAGGTAATAAAATCTCGGACATTTCTCATAGCAGTATTTTTTCTGATATATGTCCTCAGGCAAGGACATAAAACAAAAAATTAACAAACGGGACTGTGCATTAAACTGAAAAGTTTTTGCACAGCAAAGTAAACCACCAACAAAATGGATAATCCACTGAATGGGAGAACATATTCACTAACGAAACATCTGATAAGGGGTTAATATCCAAAATTTATGAAGAACTTATAAAACTCAACACCAAAAAAACAAACAATCTAATTTAAAAATGGGCAAAGGACCTGAATAGACACTTCTCCAAAGAGGACATACAGATGGCCAATAGACATATGGAAAGATCTTCAATGTCACTAATCATCAGAGAAATGCAAATGAAAACCAGAATGAGATATCACCCCACACATGTCAAAATGGCTATTATTAATAAATCAACAAACAACAAGTGTTGGGGAGGGTGTGGAAAAAAGGAAACCCTGGTGACTGCTGGTGGGAATGCAGACTGGTGCAAGCACTATGGAAAACAGTATGAAGTTACCTCCAAAAATTAAAGATGGAACTGCCTTATGACCCAGAGATTCCACTTCTGGGACTTTATCCGAAGAAACCCGAAACACTGATTTGAAAGAATATATGCATGTTCATTGCAGCATTATTTACAATGGCAAAGATTTGGAAACAACCCAAGTGTCCATCAGTAGATGAGTAAATAAAAAAGCTGTGGTACATTTACACGCTGGAATACTACTTGGCCATAAAAAAAGAGAAGGAAATCTTATCCTAAGATTATGCTAAATGAAATTTATGCT
This sequence comes from Cnephaeus nilssonii, assembly GCF_951640355.1. NCBI lineage: Eukaryota > Metazoa > Chordata > Mammalia > Chiroptera > Vespertilionidae > Cnephaeus > Cnephaeus nilssonii. The sequence goes on along the minus strand of NC_137082.1, from coordinate 64,098,312 downwards.
AAATGAAATGAGCCAGTCAAAGAAAGCTAAGTACCATATGATTTCAGTCATATGTGGAATCTAATGAACAAAATGAACTAACAAGCAAAATAGAGACAGACTCATAGATAAAGAGAGTTGGCTGACAGCTGTTGGGGGCGGGAGGAGGCTGAGTGGGTAGTAGAGGGATTGAGCAAAAAAAGAGAGATAACAGTGTGTGACTGCAGGGGGCGTAAGATGTGGAGGAGGGTATAAGGTGAATAAATGGTGATGGACGGAGACTTGACTTGGGGTGGTAAACACACAGTACAGTGTACGGATGATGTGTCATAGAATTGTGCGCCTGAAACCTATATAATTTTGTTAACCAGTGTCACCCCAATAAATTAAACTGAATTATGACAGGCAAAAAAAAAAAAAAAAAAACTATCAGTGAGAATGGATGTGTTTCTAATTACATTTAGAAGCCTTGAGTTTACCCCAGGTCTGCTTTTGCCCTTAAACTGCCATCATTGTATCTATCTATGTGCAATGAACATGTACATATTTGCTGTTAGGAAAAAAAATTTAAGTGATTATAGATAAAAAGGCATCACAGACTTTCCGGAACAAAACTAACTTAGTTTTGAAAATCTCGAGTCATTGATCACTTGTGATCTGCAAGACTGGTTATTCCATGCAAATGTTCTCATTTCTAAGCGTGACTAAGAGAACGGCAGGAATGCAGACCACCAGTTCCTCCAAATAAACTGGCTAAATGTTGCAATAGGAGAAGACAGTCTCTGACACAGCTCATTCCACAGTTCATCTCTGGAGGCCAATTTTCCAAGACACTGACAGAACGGGGAATTCTATCACTGTGGATCACGTTTCTTTACAGAATCCTGCCCACTCCAATACCTACTCCAGCCAATAGGCAGCGGGCCAGTCCCCCAGTAATGGCTGTGGCATCTGCGTTTTATATTATGCAGGGGCCAACTAAAGGGAAACAATTGCACACAACCTCAGTGTGTGAATACCCATAAATAATAAATTGCTCTCCCTCTCCTCATCACCAGGGAAGCTCTTTACAGAAACCTGACCAAAGATTTCTGTCCGTGATTTGAACAAGGCATGGGGGAACTCCACACATGTCCCAAACTCAGAGCAGCAGAAACACACCCACTGCACATCGCCAGGTGCCAGGCAGCTGAGGTCCTCAAGGCTGAGACCTTTGAGCACAGTCTGACCTCACTATGGGCAAAACAGGTGGAGCTTGAGGGCAGTAACAGCCACAGACCACCTGGACCTCTGCAGGCTGCCAGCACAGCATCCTATGACATTAGCTCTTTAGTGAATGCTTTATGATGATTTTAGACAATATGGGTTATATGAATTTATCATTGTTCATGCACTTTAATTAGCCTCTAAAAATACAAGAACCCAACCTTCATGCCAATCTTTGTTCACACATTGAATCCATTTTTAACAATGCATTTTTAATTTGCTCTTGAGCATCTACTTCTACATCTGTCAGTGCCTGCCTTGTAATTCCAGGCAAAGGCCCACTCTGTAGAAAAGAGTAATTGACAACAGTGTTCTGCGCCCTGAGCCCCACTACAGGCTGGACATAAGCTCAGCACTCTGCACACCCTGTCCCGTGGTCCTCCCACCAGGCCGGAGAGGAAGAGAGGTAAGGAACAGGCCCACACTCACACCTGAGCAGAACTGTAAGGGCCTTTGCTCACTCACCCCCAACAGAAGGCCAGGAGCTGCCATCTGTACGTGATCTGGGAAACTCTGCTTCTCTTCGCCCCTCCTGCAGCAGGATCCACCATCCTGTCTGCTCTCATCCTGTTTAGAGAAACTTTGGTGTCCACATTCCTTAGGAATGTGTGGGCTGTAGCAAGCCGGAGAGCCAGGGTCCAAGATGTGAGCTAACTCCTTCCTGCCCTGTGACTCGGGCACGTCACTCAATCTCTCCGAGTCTTAGTTTCCACATTTGGAAAGAGAAGATGACAATAATCTCTGTATAGAAAGCATTTGGCAAATCTTACATGAATATTAATTGGAGGAGGAGTATTTTCTGCTGGAATAAACTCAGCAAGAACTTCAGGCAGCCCTCAACACTGGCTTCACTTAAAGCCAATGTATGAATAGAAAATTCCCCTCACTCGCCTGTCTCATCTCGAATCTGCCCCATTACCCCTGGAATTTATTTAATAAGGACTCACTGACGGTGAGGCCGGGTGGTAGTAAGCATGCTTTCATGGCTTGGGGCACAGCATAATCAGCCATTCCTAGGGTTCAGGACTAGCTGGCTGACACACATGGTGGTACTCTTCCAAGTCCAGGGACATGTGATCCCAAAAAGTCAGAGTCACTCCTGCATACATGATTCAAGCATACCATTTGCCCTCAAAGTCGTTTCTCGACATTTTCACCTTATGGCACTCACTCAGGCACAGCTCTGCTTACAGGAAACCATCGCCTCCACCAAATGTCCAGGGAACGGAGACAGGTGACCGCACTCTCCAAGACTCACGCGTGTGTAAGAAGTAATGCCACCAAAAGTGATAAGGTTCACAGGTCAGTTAATTCATGTGTTTTCGTTCGTTTCTTCCAAAGTGCCTAACACCATGGTCGGCAAACTGCGGCTGGCGAGCCAAATGCGGCTCTTTGGCCCCTTGAGTGTGGCTCTTCCACAAAATACCACGGCCTGGGCGAGTCTATTTTGAAGAAGTGGCGTTAGAAGAAGTTTACGTTTAAAAAATTTGGCTCTCAAAAGAAATTTCAATCGTTGTACTGTTGATATTTGGCTGTGTTGACTAATGAGTTTGCCGACCACTGGTCTAACGAAACTGCTAATGAGGCATATGATACATACTTTCTAGATATTTATTAACTTTAAAATGAGTGCTCCCACATGTCAATGAAGACAGAAAATCCCAACCATAGGGTCAATTGATAAGCTGTGATAGAAATTCCAACTTCACACAGGAACATGAAAACATAAGACTTGCTGTGTGTGTGTACTGATATGCATGTGTGTATCTGAATGGGTATATGAGTGTGTGTGTGTGTGTGTGTGTGTGTGTGTGTGTGTGTGTGTGTGTGTACACGCGCGCGCATGCGTGTGCGCAAGGTAGGAAGAGAGACCTAAATTTTTTTAATTGATTTTTAGAGAGAGAGAGGAAGGGAGAGGAGGAGAGAGAGAGAGCAAAACATTGATCAGCTGCCTCCTGCACAACCCCACCAAGGATCCAGCCCATAACCCAGGCATGTGCCCTGACCAGAAATCGAACCAGAAACCTTTCAACATAGAACAACACCCAACCAACTGAGCCACACCAGCCAGGGCATGGGAGACCTAGGCTTCTGATGTCAACACTTGCAGGTGTAAAGTAAGTAACTGTATTAACCACAATACATTTCATATGGATCAATAAATATTTTTTAAAGATTTCAAAGGCTAATTAGGAATTATAATAACAAAAAAGAGGCATAGGTAGGTAATATAGGAAATCGGGGGCCTTTACCCTACCATTAATATAATTTGTACTTGGCAATTAAATTTAATAAGTGACAGCTAGATAGGTGGGTGGAGTTGTGTGGGGTAGATGAATGGATGGGTGGGTAAGTGGGTTGGCGGATGGATGGATGGATGGATGCTGATGTAAAATTTCAAGTGCTGTCTCCATATTGTCTCATTTTCCCTCCTCACAGTTTGAGAGATGTTATGACCACTGTAAAGAAGTTAGCAAATGCCCAAGGTTAAGAGCCAGAGTGGCAGAGGCTAGGGCAGTGATGGGCAACCTTTTGAGCTTGGTGTGTCAAACTTCGCCAAAAAACTGAGCATAACTCGGGTAGTGTGTCACTTTGAGGAAAAAACATTATTTCGCAAATGTTTCATCCTCAGGAGCAGCAAATGTTTCATCCTCGGCATGTGGCCGCCTCAGCGGCCGCGTGTCATCAGAAATGGCTACGCGTGTCATAGGTTCGCCACCACTGGGCTAGGGACAGCTCCAGTGGGGGCCCCCCACACACCACGCGGACCCGTGGAAAGGTGGCCGTACCCCTTTAGAAAGTTGAGTTGTAAAGTGCTCTCAAAGAAAACATGGTCTGGTTGGGAAATTAAGATCAGCTGGGGTCAGACACAAAGACTCTAAGTGCTTCCAGCACAAAAGCCGGCTCAGAGACACTCACAGAGGGATGCAGACAGGAGGGCTGCGGGAACAAAGGCACACAGACGCGGGGCGCACACCAGGAGAGCTAACTAAGCCTCCCAGACAAGCAGATGAGATGCTCCCGGCAAAATGGAGAGAAGGCAAAGGAGCTGCCAGCACTGCTGCTCCCGATAAATAGATGACTAACGGATGACAGCGATAATTTGGAGCTAACGGGGGCTCTAATTGTTTAACAACTGAAATTAAGTTGGGACAAGTGAGGTCAGAGCTGAGAGGAAGGCCAAGCAAAACTGTTAGGTGAGATTAAAATAAACTACTTGAAAATTACTTTTATGAGAGTCAATAAAACAGCACACCTTTTGCATTTAGTTCTTACTTCTTTTTCTAAATACTATGTAAACTACCAAGTATTCAATGATTATCACATTTTAAGAAGTAAAACATTATCAATCTCTGTATTGCTCTTCTGAAAAATCCATTTCTTAATGAAAATAATTAGCAAGTGCTTGAAGGTAGTTTCGCTATATCTGAATGAAGTCCGCACAGCTCTTGCCTGCCCTTCCATAATTAGATGTCGCTAATCACTCAAACACAGCTCCAGGCCTGAACCAAAACACTAGAAGAAACTAAATGACCTCCTAAAACCTTAACCACTTAACTGTGAAAGAAATGTAAACTGGTATTGGGGTGACTTGAAATGTACTTCTATTGGGAAAACGTGAAATACTAAAATTCTAAACAAAACTGTTTCAATGGACTTTCCTGGACACTTGTAAATAAAGGATCCTAGTAAGTCAATGTCTGAAATACTGGGGTTAAAGCTATGTTCAAATTCATATTCCGTTTCCTAAAAACCCTCAATCTCTTATTATTTTTTAACATGATATGTATTTTGTAGCTGTCTTTAAATCACTTCTGAAAGGAAGCTGGGCATGCATAAAGAAATAAATAGTATGCAGCTGGTACATGAGGAATGCGTCCGAGATCTCCTATGGGATATAGTCTCTGGTAGAGAAACTGGTCTGAGCTACTCTTCAACATGATGAAACTAAAGCCTGGGGCCTGAGCCCTGTTCCCCCAGCAGAAGGTGACAGGCAGCAGGAGCCACAGCATACATCATAACAAGGTCCTCCTGTCTCCTGCAAACGGCAGAAGGTGCCAGTGAAAGTTGTCCACTACTCCCGAAACTCAACCTACTCTGACCTCTGCGGCGCAGGAGCGTCTCTACGACCTCAACCCTGCAACATTTATCTTTAATTACAGTAAAATACAAAGCTATGCCAGGCAACAGAGTAGCTGTGTTTAGAACCTCACCCTCCAGCAAGAGTGGCTTTGATGTAGGATAACCTTAATAATGTCCCAGGAAACCAGCATCCAGAAGGCCCCGTCAGGAGGTGAACAGGGGCGGTGGAGAGGGGCAGCACTCTGCTATTGAAGAAGTAGCACTTTGCAGCACCACTCCAGGGGGAACACCAGCATTTGGAGGGCCACCCCTGCATCGTCCAATCTGTCAGTCAGGGTACGAAGCTATGAGGCTGGCTTGCCATCGAGGCCCACAAATAGCAGCCCTTGGGCAGGAAGGCCTCCGGGGGTGAATTCACGACTGTTTCCTCTGCTCCTAACGTGTATCCCTCAGACACACCACGCTGAAGCTGATTTAACCAAGATTATGTCTGTCTCCGGGAGAGACCTCTGCCACGTCTCAGTTCACGGAGCATTAACGCTTTTGCAGAGTGAGGATGAATGTTAGGCTTGCTGCAGAGCCTCTGTGAGGTTGCCCCTGAAGAATATTCTGGCTGAACTTGTGCATACACAGACAATGATAGGAAATCACACAGGAAGCACTTGGGCCAGTGTGGAACTTCACACTGGGTCCTCATAAACTAGCACGGTGCCACCTGAGGTGCCCAATAGGACACAAATACAGAAGTGGGCGACTAAGTCTGCCAAAGCAGGGCCAATCAGTTCTTTAGGGGAAAAGCATGAGACTAGACCATAAACCGCCATTATCCCCAATGCCACTGTGTCTCATCTAGCCATTCTCCCCACAGTCACAGAAACCCTATGTGTACCAGTCCCTATGTGGAGTACTTGGAATATAAAAGTACACAATACACACCTCGATGGCTGAGCGTTCATGGTCTGTGGGGAAGGCAGGTGTGACATGCACACACAATGCATGCAAACACAAGTGTAAGCACACACATACAAACTATAATCAAACTCGGAGAAAGCACTGGGGAGAGAAGGGGAATCTGCCAACCTAGGGTGCTGACAAGTCCTTGGAGAGCCTCATGGGAAGCGGGAAGGTGAAGTAGCACCTCCCAATCCAAGAGCCCAGAGGAAGGCCAAGAATGTAGGGAGCACAAGCCTGGAGGATATAGGCATGTTGTGGGGTGAGGGGTGAGGAGGGGGTGGAAGGGAGCTGAGCCTACAGCTCATAGCACTTGCAGGACCAGGAGCTGAGCTCTCAGCAGCTGGACCACATGAGGCGGGGACATCCCAGCTGCTCTGCTTGTAAATGAACCTGAGACTCTTCCCAAAGCCCCGGACCATGTGTGTGACCCATCTCCATCACTGAAATGGGTCTGGGTTGGGTCTCTTAAAACACTACCTATTTAACTATTGAGCAATGAGTTTCTATGTGCAAGGCTGTCTGAAAATAGCAAGGCCAAAGAAATATTGACATGTTTATGAACTCCCTTCGTTGGCCAAACAGGAGCAGCCCCCAACACTCGCCTGGGGAGGGACTGCAGCGCCACCCTCTGCAAACATACACAGTGCAGCCCCCGAGCCCGTCACAGCCAGCCCTGGGAGGGTCAGCTACAGCCAGAGCCTTTGCTGGTGGCGAAGCTGGTGCAGCCCACGCTGGTGCAGCCGCAGGCGGGGCACACCAGCCAGCCATGCGGGCTTGTCTCCTCACAGGGCCACCAAGGAGAGTGAGGCGCCCACATCTTGTCCCCGCTCCACACTGCTCCAGTCCGGGACTGAATGGGTAAAGAATGCAGTATGAAAAGCGAGCACAGCCTTTCTGAGACTATTTAAAGTCCCTCGGCGGATGGCTGGCCGAAAACCTCTTTGGATAACTACTACTTTCATTTGCTCTAAGACCGTACAATCATTAATACCTGTAATTCATCCTGACTAATAAAAATTCGTACTAGTTAATTCACAAGCTAATTAGAATTTAAAAGGGCGCTATTGCCATTCAGGCCAGCTCATTTAGGAGCTATTGAAATCCTTACACAAGAGGTAGGTGAAAAGAGAGAACTGAGTCTGTTTAAACTTCTAAGTGGTCCCTTCAATACCCTTTGTCCCCTCCGATCCTGTAGCTCAGTAGGCTAATCTCATTGGATTAGCTGCATTAACATTTCCAGCATCCTCTCCTCTCCCACTAGGCCCCCCACCAGCAAGCTGGGACCCAGGACACAAATGTTCTGTCCAACCCTCAGCTACGAGCAGCGATCTTTATGCTCACGCTCCGTACAGAAACTGCCACATGAGCTCTGCTGGGGCGGGAGTGGGGGCCCGTGGGTCGTGGGCAAGACGCACCCACAGCGGCCTTTGCTGAGCAGTCTGACAGCCACTGGCTCCAAACACAGGAGCAGTTACCAACCTGTAGCACCTGCTGTGTGCTGGCACCACCCCAGGCCCCATCTCATTTAGTTTCTCCAGGACACGTTGGTGCCCATTTCAGCAGAGATTGGAACCCAGGTGAGTGGACTGTCTACTGGAACATCTCTCGCGCTCAGCCTCTTCTCTTAACTAACCAGCAACTCTCCACATGCCCAGGGCAGTCAAGCAACTGAAGGATGGGATCCTGAGTTGCTCTGGGGACAATGCTTCCTGGGGACAGAGCTAGGAACAAGCATCCATATTTCTTGAATATCTTCCAACTGCTTTTTCCATTAAGCAGAAGCACCTTAATTCCACTTGGCCCTGAGGCTGAGAGTGAAAGTATCACCTCTGTCACCACGGCAAACCAGCTGGCATGCCAGCCGGTCATTGTCCAGGAGCCCATCCATCACAGTAGCCTTCCTTTGTGCCAGGCATTTAAACAAGAAACTATAGGTGCTAACAGGCCATCCCCAGATATGCTATCACAGAGCCAGGGAAAGTAGGCAGGATACCCAGTGACCAGGGGTCAGGACACGGGGGCAATGCACCTTACTAGAAAGCAGACACCGCCCTAACCGGTTTGGCTCAGTAGATAGAGTGTTGGCCTGCGGACTGAAGGGTCCCAGGTTCGATTCTGGTCAAGGGCATGTACCTTGGTTGCGGGCACATCCCCAGTGGGGCGTGTGCAGGAGGCAGCTGATCGATGTTTCTCTCTCATCGATGTTTCTAACTCTCTATCCCTTTCCCTTCCTCTCTGTAAAAAAATCAATAAAATATATGAAAAAAAGAAAAGAAAGAAAGCAGATACCTGCACCATCTTATCTGACAGCCACAATAACCCTATGAGGCGGCAAATGCTGCCACCTCCATTTCCCAGATGAGGGAACCGGAACTCAGACTGGCCTAAAACCACACCCCCAAAATGAGAGCAAGAGCAGCACCAACATGGGGGTCCCCCTGGGACATAGTCGAAGGCCCCCACCAGGGTTCTGAGAATGCCACCCAATTCCAACCAGCTGGCTGCCTGGCATCCCCAAGCCAGGCTCTGCACCACTACGTTAGCCCTGCAAGTCCTCCAATGATGACCAAAGACCCAAACAAAGGGAAAGCCTACTGCTTTTCACACTGAAACTGAACTTCATTTGCATGTATTATGTCTCCACCATGACCCCAGCACAGAATGTTATAACCTTACTCTAACTGAGATGGGACCATATTGGCTCTAAGCACGTGCATGAAGGGAAGACCATGCATTCGAGGGGCAAAGCAAAGGGAAATGAAAACAGTGCCTCCGAAAGAGATGTCAGCACTTCTGCAAAAGAAAATCAACTCCAACTGTGATGAGCCCTGTTCAGGAAACACCTCCACCCCACCAGCGAAGACAGAAACCCTCCTGACAGTAGGTAACGCACCAAGTCCCACAGGTGAGGACAGGCACAGAGCCGTCAGAGGCTGCAGAATGCAGCCCAGAATTGTGTTCCTGCTAGTAGATCAAAGCTAAATGGTGATTTGAGGGGGGAAGATGGAATCGAGATCGTATGGGTAATTGTTTCCACATCTAATGAGAAACTCTGCTGTGTATGACTGCCCAGCTCTGCTCAGGGAGCATGTGGTGCCAGATGGAACCACGCTCTGTAGAGAGTAAACCTTAGCATCCCCATAGCAACTCCATCGCGCTTCCAAAATGCTTAAAAAGACACACATCAAATTGTTTTCCACCATTTTTCAGAAAGTGACTTTTTTTTCCACACCTTAAGGAAATCAAAAACTGGGAGTGTCCTTAGTATAAAAATGATCATTGTAGGAAATATGGAAAAGATAGGATTTTGTTTACATCACTCATAGTGCTACCCTGGAGACATCTATTTTTGTTGTTGTTTGTTTGTTTTTATTCATCTTCACCAGAGGATATTTTTTCCATTGATTTTTAGAGAGAGTGGAAGGGAGGGAATGGGAGAAGGGAGAGACAGAGAGAGAGAAACATGGATGTGAGAGAGCTACATCGATTCGTTGCCTCCCACACAAGCCCCCAACGGGGCAGGGGATCACACCTGCAACCCCTTGACCAGGAATCAAACCCTCAACCCTCAGGGAAAACTTTCTAACCACCGACCAACACCAGCCAGGACTGGAAAACATCTATTTCTAATGGCCTGGTACAATTCCTCCGGTCTGTTTTCTGGGTGACGGGGTGTGCGCCGGTATCAGTCAAACCAGAGATTCCTAAGAATTGGACCTTAGCCCTCACCAGCCAACCTGGGGTGGACATGTACCATCACTGGTCAGGGCAGGACTGCAGGTGTGGCCTCTGGATGGGAGGCTGAAGGAAAACCTGCAGCCCTAGCCAGTTTGGCTCAGTGGAGAGGGTGTCAGCCTGAGGACTGAAGGGTCCCGGGTTCAATTCTGGTCAAGGGCACATGCCGGGGTTGCAGGATCCATCCCCAGTGGGAGGCATGCAGGAGGCAGCCAATCAATGATTCTCTCTCATCATTGTTTCTCTCTCTCTCTCTCTCTCTCCCCCTCGCGCTTCCTCTCTGAAATCAATAAAAATATATTTAAAAAATAAAGAAAAACCTGCAGAGGGAAGGCCTTGACCCATTCAAGGCTGTTGACCTTCTCATCTGCAGGCAAGGCTGTCACACGTAGGCTGAAAGTGAACTGCTGTCTTGCTCGCCACTACTTGGAATCTGTCTTATTCAGGGTTTTCTCCCCTGTCCCGTTGGTTACTAATCTTTGTGGGTTTTAAATCCAAGACAACAAAATGAAAGTCAGGAAGACATATCTAATACCAGAATAAAAGCACAGTCAGATATCTAGAAGATGAGTCAAACTTCCAGGGAACTGTCAAACTGTCTTCTGTGAAGAAATGAGGGGAAAGATTCATAGACCATAATTTTCTCTACTTTGAACTTTTCCTGATCCCAAAAAGAGAAGAAAACAGCTTAGGGGGAACCAAGATTATAACAGAGAAACCTTAACTAAACAGAAAACATCTACCTCTAATGATCTCAATAAAATCAACAAATCTGATGGCCTTTTACAGTTTGATAAATTTGTTTGAAACATATAAAAAAAAATCTAATTCATCCAAGATTTATTTAGCCAGCAAGTTGAATTTGCGAGGGGGGGAGGGGAGGTGGAATGCAAGAGTTGGTCCAGAAAACAATTGCTTTTCTCTTGACTCCTAGGAGGTAGTTTACTCGGGGGGCGGGGGGGCGGAGAATAAATAAAATGTTAAGGTAAGTGAGTAGAAAAACCTAAGACCACGAAGGAGGGGGGGGGGCAGGGGCTGGCAGGGATGGCGATGGCATTGATGTCACTGAGATGTGCCTGCCTTCTCATTCCTTTCACTTCTGGGGCTGCACCTGAGCCTGGCCAGGGGGATGCTCTATGCACACTAAGGTCTGAACTGGCCAGAGGTGACTAAGCTGAGACGCCCAGCACCCACACCTGCCCCACCCAGGCTTTGAGAGGGAGAAGGGAGCAAGATGGCTCACCCTGGGCCTGGAGCCTCGAGCCCTGCACATGCCACACTGCCCACCATCCTCCGCAGGCTGTGCCCAGTGCTGCCTGCCTCCTGTCACGGGGCTGTGGTCCCTGGGCTACACGCCTGCCTCCTGCACTTACTTTCCAGTGGGACAGGTAACGACCCGCACTTGTGGAACAGCCAGAGGAAACCGGGACAGGGTCCGGGCAGGGCCCATGGTCAGGGATGGCCTCCCTGGGAGAGACTCCTGACCAAGGCCTGAATGAAGGGAGGGGACAGACAGGTGGGGCTACCCGGCCCCTCTGCAACCACTGGAATGGCTGGGCTGAGACCACACTAGGAGGCAGGAGGAGAGCAGCCAGGCGGGAAACTCCAGCATGAGCCGGGAGCAGGGACACACTGAGCTGCTAGCGGCAGTGCTATGACAAGTGACCAGATACGGGGCAGACTTTGAAGACAGAACAAACAGGATTTGTGGCTGGCCTGAGTCAAGGAGACCTCCAAAATGTGTGGCCTGCATCACTGGGCAAACGGGCATGCAGTTACTGAGATGGGACAGTGCGGTGGAGGTGTGGAGGAACCAAGGGGGACGTGGGGGACGTGGGGGGGTCAGGAGATGCCCACTAGCCAGTTAGATATGAGTTTGGAGTTCCGAGTTCAGAGGCAACATCCTCTATGTAAATATATAACCAAATCCAATACATGCAACAGAATTCTGCCTCTAAGCTCTCCGGATGCGGGTAGAAGGTTCCTGGTTCCCCGACAGAGCCCTACTGAAGGGCGACTCTGAGGCGGGCCATCCCTCCTCCGCAGCTGTCCTCGGCAGGCCACCGGTGAGGTAGGGAGGCCAAGTACCCAAACACGGCTTGCCTAGAGAAAGTTGTCAATAAAACCGCAGCAGAAACGACGGCAAACGGAGTATTTCACATACGGGGAGCTCAGCCAGCTCTCAGAAGCAGCCGTCAGACTCTTTGCTGGGCTCTGCTCGCCGTTGCCCTCTCTCAACCCTAAGAACAAGCCAGAAGGGGCCGCTGACATCTTGCCATCTCCTCTCCGCGGTGAACAAGCCAAGGGAGCTAAGAGATCACAGCGCCCTGTTCTCCAACAGCAGAGGGTGTGTTCGAATTGGTGCAGAGACAGCTCCCGTCGAACCGAGGGAGGAGTGCGTCTCATCAGCACTGTCCCTCAGGGCAGTGCCTTCCTCAGAGGTGGGGCCACCGAGTGGAAGCGCGCCTCCAAATCACTGCTGCCACTGCCTATTTGGCCCATTGGTCACAGAACCCATGGCCCCAGGAGATCAGAAAGCACTTCATTTGCCACCTAAACTACTGAACGAGACCTAAGCCCTGGTTAGTGGTGTCCAAACCAGGGAACGCCAGCAGGCTCCTGGCCTCTGTCTCCATCATTAACGCGGATGCAGAGGCCGGTTTCCCGTCCCTGGGGTAGGGCACAGAGTTCTGAATGGCAGGAACTATATGCATCACTTAGACAAAGTGAAATAAGCAGCCCCCTCCTCACCCTTAAGCCTCTCCCTCTCACCCCTATTCTGAACACGTGTTCCCATGGCCCCCATGGTTCCCCCAATTTTTTATATCATATACTCCTGTGAGCAAAAGTGTGAGCACATACACATAGGTCACGTATATAGGGCGTTCCAAAAAAAATGTATACACACTTGGAATGATTATAAAGTCAGTGTTTATTAACATACAGTTCGTTTTCAAATTTTAAAAGAAACTACAGAAATGAATAATTTTTTTGTCAATGCCTGTTTTCAACCCAATAACCATTCTGGTCCAGGCACTGCTGATAACAAGAAGCAATGAAATCGCAAATATCAAGAATAATTCTGTTTGGTATTTGTGCGCCCTCAATTCGTCAACTGTTGCCAGCTTTGTACTATAAACTTTATATTTTATGTATCCCCATAAAAAAGTCTAGTGGATAAATTTTCTTTGTTCAAAGTTTAGTCTAGTTAAACCCATATTCAAATCAGTTAAACCTGAAAAGGAGTAAAAATTAAGTGAGTTGTCAGCTGTTAAAGTGTGTATACATTTTTTTGGGGGGGGACCCCAAAAAATGTATACACACTTTGAATAATTATAAAGGCAATATTTGTACTTCAACTGCCTTTTCACACTTCCAGTAGCATTTTAGGATGAATTTACTTTGTTCAAAACTTACTCTGGCAGAAAAGAAAGAAACATCAATTGAGCTATCAGCTGTTAAAAGTGTATATACATGTTTTGGAACACCATGTATTTATTTATAAATTACACACATGTATTACAGTCATCGTGCATTATACATATTATACATAGAAATTAAAAGCTCTAGAATTTGTCTTCTAGACCCCAGTGCACACAGCTCTCTGGAAGTCACAATGGAGAACACCCTCTCCCTGCTTGTCCACCTGGCAAAACTCTTTCTTTCACCAAGTCTCAGCCCAAAGCCAGTCTGTCCGTGAAGTCTCCCCTGATTGACCCGAGTAGACAGGGAAGTCCTCCTCGCTCCCCAGCCCTTATACCTCCCCAGGGAGGCCATCACCCGTGCAGCAGCTGGGTGGGACAGAGGCAGTGCCTGGCCATCCGTGCTGTTAAGAATGTGGAGCAGAGGGAAAGGGAAGGGAGGGAAGGAGTGAGGCCACCAGAGCTCCCCGCCCCTTAGGCCCAGCGGCCTCACTCTCCATGTACAAAGCCTTTCCTCATAGCATAAATGGTGATTCCCAATCTTAACCAGAGACTTATCAACTTCCCACTCTTATTTTCTGGCTGCTTCCTGCACACGTAATCTATCTTCTCCTTGGGTCTCCAAGTCCCCAGAGGGCAGGAGCTGTGTGTCCACCCCACCAGGCTGGCCGGGCACTTCACAAATACTTATTTGACTTTATAATGGCCGCCATTTAATGAGCATTTGCTATGATAGTTCACTGGACCGCTCCCAGCTGGTGAGCATATACATTATCTTAGTTAATCCTCTTCAAAACCTAACAGGTGGGCAAATAGTTGTTTTAGAGAAGGGCAAACTGACCTTCCAGAGTCAAACAGCCTTCCAGGGACATGGCAGGACAAGAACCCAGAAGACACAATTAGACGAAAAAAGAAAAGCCCTCATGGCAAAACCTTCCTCAAAACCAGGAGACAGGACACCTGCTCAGATCCTTCCACACACACTGTGGACAGCAAGTTGTGCAGGCAGCTGCCTCCCAGGCCTGCCGCTCTCTGCCTCCCAGGCCTGCCGCTCTCTCGGTGGGTCCAGTGGCACAGCCTGCTCCATGGCAGAGGCCAGAAAGGGAGACATTGCTGAGGCATGCCTGAGTTTTAAATTCCAATATGTGAAACAGGTTATCACAGTGAAAGAGGAAGGATTCATACTACAAAGTAAAGCACTAAAGTTCCGTTAAATAACTAATGCTCCCACTCCATTTTAATTTTTTTTAATATTTTTAATTGATTTTTCAGAGAGAGAGAAGGGAGAAGGGAACAGAGAGAGAGAAACATACATCAATTAGCTGCCTCCTGCACGCCCCCCACCGGGGATCAAGCCAACCACCCAGGTATGTGCCCCCAACAGGAATTAAACCAGCAACCCTTCTGTGCATGCGATGAAACCCAACCAACTGAGCTACACTGGCCAGGGTACTCTTGCTCCATTTACTGTCCAACTTTATCAGAAAACAAGTATCATGATTTCTCTGGTCTAAATTTACTACATAAATTATGTACCTGTAACTCTATGTGTACAATAATTATCTATTATTTTTACATCACTCTTCAGATGAAAAAAAATTTTAATCCCAGGACCTCTAGTTTAGAAGTAAAAGATTTTAAATCTCATATTTAAACACCAATAGGATGAAAACTGCATTCTGTAAGGATGTAATATTTATATTAACAGCCAAAGTAGCAGAGAAACAAATGTTCAATAGAGCCATTCAACTGTAAACATTACCTCCACCCTGGAAATCATGCACTCATTATGTCCAAAAAGGCCCTCTGTCCCTATTAGAAAAGCATTCTGGCATTTGATCATTCTGCTGAAGGCACAAGCCAAATCCAGCAAGGTCAAATTCAACATAAGTCTGTCAGTCCTGCACACATCAGCCAACAGCAAACAGGGGAAAAGGACACACGCTGTATTTTTCAATCACCCCAAGTGCACTGAGCAAGTGTTCCAGAAACCTATCCCATAACATCGTTAGCATGTAACTCCCCTGGGAACCTCCTACCCACCCCAGCAAGGGACCCTGCACACGCTGCTCCCCTGAAGACCACGTCCACCCCTTGCTGGTCAGACCACCTGCATGGCCACCAGCTGGCCCTCCCACCGTTGAACCTCTGCACACTCCATCTTCTAGTCCTTGGCACTGTTGGCACCGCCAACCACAAATAAGATAGGTTTGCACCTGGGAATGCAGAGTGTGGTACATTGTATGGCCAGGAGGGGAGAGATGTGGGCCAAGCCCAACTGCTCAAGCGGACTCCCCACCACCTGTGCCTGGAGTGCAGGGACTCGCCTGAGCACAGAGGATAGAACCGTGCCCACCAGGGCCCCAGAGACCCTGCACACTGCTCACCGGGCCATGCCACAGACGGTGCACACCTGCTGAACAAATGGATGCGTGTAGATGCATGTGGATAGAACAAGCTAATTGGGACTAGCCCCCAAAATGGGGGTGTTACATCTTGCTCCCTCCAACCAGCATTGTAAGTGAACACCCCTCCAACCAGTCCCAACCTTTCAACTGAAAAGGCTGCCTTTGAAAAACACAAAACTGACTTACCTTTAGATAATGGCAACCAACTGAAGTGATTTTTCCTTTCTCTTAAGCTTCAGAAGCAACCAGCTTAGGAGGCCAGACACTGTCAATAGCTGCATGTGACCCTAAAAGGGCTCAGGCCTTGGCCAGAAGAAGAAAACTCTGCCACATTTGTAGAGGGAAGGAGTGAAGAGCAGGCAGCAGAGGGCACCAGCATTAAGTGTTGAGCATCAACAACCATCAAGTGAAACAGTAGGGGGATGAATTTTATGTCGCCATCCTTGGGTACAGGACTAGGGAAAAGTTTAATCTCAAAAAGCAGACATTTAAAATGGAGAGAGGTGACTGAACAAGATGTCACACAGCATTTTAAGCAGCTGGATGCTGAATCCACTCCCTCTCCTGGCCCTCATCCCTCTATTGTGAGTCCAAGATACCCCTATGAGGAAGGGTTAGGATAATGGGAAAAGACCAGGTGCAGTCCTTGGCCTTAAAATCCTGTACTTTTATTTAAAAATATATCATTAGACTGTTTCATGTCCTTAATTTACCTGAGTAGAATTTAATTTAAATTTAAAATAGCATAAAGGCCTATCCCTCCTGATGAGATCATCTACTATAACATCATTGTGTTTGCCCATAACAAAACTCTCGCAAACAGCAAAACTGTTCACCTATGACCAGGGTGACATAAACCCAGATTTTTTCATCAAAAAAACTGGGAAGGAAAATTTAAACATCATACCATTTTACTACCAGATTTGCAAAGGTTTTTTCATAATAATATTCAGCACTGCCAAGGGTGCAGCCACCCTCATATCTATAGTGTAAAGTGTGCTATCCTTTCTGAAAAGCAACCTGGTAATACTTTGGGAGGAACCTCTCAAAGTTCTTAGACCCACCAACTTCCCTCTTAGGGATCTATTCAAAGGATGTCATCAAAACGTTCAATGTAGCCCTGGCTGGTGTGGCTGTGTTGGTTGGAGCATTATCCTGCATACCAAAAAGTTGCATGTTCAATTCCCAGTCAGGGCACATGCTAGGTTGCGCATTCCACCCCCAGTTGGGGCACACACAGAAGGCAACCAATCCATGTTCTCTCACATGGATGTTTCTCTCTCTCTCTCTCTCTCTCTCTCTCTCTCTCTCTCTCTCTCTTTTCCCACTTCCCCCTCTCTCTCTAAAATCAATAAGCATATCCTCTTGTGAGGATTTTTTTTTTTTAGTTCAATGTAGTGTTATTTATAATAGAGAAAACTGGTAACAGCTTCAATGTCCCAAAGCAGGTTTTTTTAAATAACAATATAACTATAGAGTAAGATATATTGGAGAATACTTAAATTACATGAAAAAATGTTTATGATGAAATGCTGTTTTTAAAAGGTATGTAACTTCTTTACATGACTTTATAATTAACCAATAAATACACCTGGAAGAATCTACTAAACTGTTAACAGAGGTCATCTCTAAATGTAGTGAACCATAATTTTGGTCATTTTTATTTTCTTTTTTGTTTTATATTTTCCTGATTATCTTCAATAAGTATATAATCGGGGGGGGGGGGGGAAGGATTTCAGAGACAGGACCGGTGACGCTGGGTTCAGCCAGGCCTGAAAGACTCCATGGAAGAGTCAGGTTTGGATAAAGAGGGCAGAGCACTGGACCAGCAGCATGCCCTGGGCCCCCGCATCTGTCCCTGACTGGCTGTACTCACACCTGCTCCACAGGAGGCATGGGAGTGGCTTCACCCTGGTGCTGAGGACTAAGATACATCAAAATGTGGATGTTCAGGGCTGTGCAGATTGGAGGACAGAGCACAGATCAGAACAGGAACCTCCAGCGGCCTGCCTGACCTCAACGGCAAAGAGAACACTTGTCCAACCCCATCCCAGGGGGCTGTAAGGGCCAAATGTGATAAAGGATCAGAAATCCTCACAATGTGTGGGCACAGGAATAGATATTTACATGAAGGGCATTACCATCCCAGCCACCTGGCGGAGCTCAGAGTCTACGATAGGTTCCATCCCTGTTCCAGCCCTACAGCCTGGGGAAGTTTTTGCAAAGCACTGAAATGCTGTCCTGCCAGACCCCCAAAAAGCCGCATCTCCTGGGAACTCACTTTAGGTTCTGTAATCTCAAACACTTAGGTTTGTCCAAGATGGACAATATTTCACAAGAGGTGAAATGTGTACAATAACTGTTTAATATTTTTATATTACTCATCAGATGTTATGTGTGGTTAATTAATGGCCCCCATGGAGCAAAACAGAGAATCTTAAAGACTATTATTTTTCTTTTTTCTCCCCCACATGTGAGGAGCAAAGGGAAACAAAAATGTTCCAAGTACTGGAACAAGCTGGATCCTTCTGAGTGAATGGGCAACTGCGGAGGGCCTCATCCAGTCCACCCTCACCCCCAGCCCCACAGGCCTCAGTTCACCAACCAGAAAACAGGTCCTGAGGCTCTGACACCCACAGAAGACTAACTGAAGTAGTTTGCAAGAAACTCTGCAGAATACCACCGTGGTCCAAGGAACTGGAGGCCGATGTGGCCAGACAAAGCCACCAACGGCTCAATTACCAAAACTGAGGTTCTTGCCAGAGGCAAAATAGGCGCAGAGAGCAAAAGTTAGAAATAAGAATGGGGAAGGGGAGTAAGGGGAGTATAAGCCAGAGCCACAGTCAAGGCGGCAAGAAGGAAGGAGCTTGTTGGCTGGGTAGAGTCACCGGAACTGTGTGGGGACAAGGAGAGACATGGCACTGTCCACCTCCACCCAGCGGGTAAGGGGTCCCTGAGGAAGACCCGGACCCCAGGGAGACACTGCGTGGGCTGCATCAGACTCCACCCTTTCTGTGCAAGAGCTGTGACTCTGGGCAAATTCAGGGCTTCCAGTGGCCCTCCAGCAAACGGGGGATGGAAGCAGTACCGAAGTCACAGGCTGCTGCGAGGATTAAATCAGTTAACATGCGTGCAGCCCTAAGAACAGTCTGGCACACAGTTAGTGATATGCCAGTGTTTGGAATCACTGCTCGTATTCTCTGACCCAGTGCCCTGGTGGAAGAAGCGGGGGTTGGGGGGAGGGCCGGGGGAGGGGCGTCAGGGGTCCAGGAGCCCCTTCTGAAAACAGCCTGGATTCAAGCTCTGGGCTCTCCGCTCTTGCCTTCCAGAAGCAGTGAGATTTTATTATGAAAATTCCCTCCCCAACTCTTGAGGGCCAATGAAAATCCCTGGCCGTACCTCCGCCAGTGGCCAGGGGCCCAGCCCATCTCCGGAGGATGGTGGCCCCGCAAAGGACCCAACAAGGCACAGCAGGAAGCCTGCCATGCTGCAAACCCCGGAAGCCAGGAGTCCGCCCACTTACACAGGAGGCCTTGGCCGCACCTCACCGGGAAGGACGGCTGGCCGGGGGTGGGTGAATGGGATGGAGCCTTTTTGCAAACTGGACAGAACAATCGTACTTTGAAAAGACATTCTAGATCCACTTGGGGATCATGTGGAGGAGGGCACACAGATGTTGCTCACACCCACCCAATTCCTGCTCTTAACGTCACTCGAGCAGTCCAGGTCCTGCATCCAGTCTGCAGGGAGAAGAGCAAGTCATTTGGCAGGGGCCCAATTTAGGAGGTGGCTTTGTAATATGAGCAGTGTGTCCACTAACAACTAGAGCAAGACCATTAAGTTCATTACACCTGTCACTCTGCCAGCTGACTATCCAAATTGCCAGAGATGAAAGTACATTATGCCCAGGAGTGCCACCCAGCCCCCGCCCAGGGCAGCACCACACTTATCTCAGACAATTTGTTCTCAATGTCTGCACCTGCAGAAAGAACGCAACTGTAAACAGCTTGAAACTTGGCCCTGAGAAACCACAGGGCCAGAGCAGGGCCATCTGAGAGCAAAGTTTAGTTTCTTGGAGCAGGTCCCTGAGAGGAAGACCGGGTGCCCTGTGCCCTGAAGAGGAGGAAGAAGGTAGGGGAGAGGGGCAGCATAAGGGGGCAAAGCCACCAGCCAAACTAAGGACACAGAGCTGCTACGTGGATTCTGCTGCCCTGAAGCATTGCCAAAAATAGAGCGAGACACACCCTTTTCACTTCCGAACCGAGTCACAGAATTGTAAGCAGGAGGCAGAGGCCTTCCCCGCAGCTGCACAGCCAGCAGGCTCCCCGGGTGCGCACTGCCCGGGCCGCCACCGGCTGCAGAGTGCGTTTGCAGTGCAAGCGTGTTGCAGACAGCGGTAATTTATTTATCCCTGTCATGTAACATTAGCAATCTGTCTGGAGCTTGGCAAGCAGCAACTTGCACTGTCATATAAACTGTCTGACAAAGTTAAAGTTTCATAAATGCTTCTCTTTTCCAGCACACAATAAAACATCATTTTTAAAAAGTTATCTCCTTTTCTGTTCCTTTTCTTTCTTCCCCTTCCAAAAAGGAAAAAAAAAAAAAAAAAAGGAAGGAAAAGAAAGAAAAACAACAACAAAAGAACCCATGCAAACAGAAAGGATCCCTCAGCAGGATTCTTAACCTTAAAAGTCTCAACATTTTTCCAATGCCGAGTAAATGAGTAAATAAATGGATGGGGAGAGGGGTGTGGTGGGGGTCAGTCATTGGGGGGGGAGCATACAGAACAAAATCTGCAAAACAAAAGTACAGTCATTAAAAATTAATAAAGGGTGTGGACATGAGCTCCCACCCCCGTCTGCTCATGGGGATTTGAGCCAGACATTCTGCATCCTCATTAAGTGGTGTCTGGCAGGCTGCCGGAGTTTTAGTGGGTTCTGGGAATGCCAATATATTAACCAGAGGACTTTTTGCATACCCTTTAGAGTTTTTATTCTAGAAAAGTCAACCATTTGGCACTGTGTAGCCTTATTTTTGTCCGGGAAAGCTCTCAGCTGCCAATCAAGGGAGAAATTATAGCTATGTTCTTCGTAATTTCCAAGACCTATCTGGAAAACAAGCTTGGTGGAAAGAAAAGTCCTCACAAAAACAGCTGAAAAGGCCAAAGTACCATTTTTAGTGGGAATTCAAAGAAAAGCCATCCATACTTAAATCACATGGATAGGAGACAACACAGATATTATTTTCAAGTCCTCCTATAATAGAGGAAAAGGCAATATTCATTGGAACTATAAATCCAATTAATAGTATAGGTGCTTAGGTGCTTAACAATGAAGCAAGTAATGCCAGACAAAAAAAAAAAAAAAAAAACTCCCTAAAAAATGGCAGGTCTTGTGGCCTAAATTTTCAAATAGTAGGCAGAAGCTTTACATTCCTATTTTAAAACTTAAGATTCACCTTCCATGAACACCCATAATATAGGTCAAGGTGTAATTGTAGACTAACAAATCCCATGTAGGCAGAAAGTCACTTTGACATCACATAATAATGGCTTCCGGGCGAGTTTTCTGAGACCTAAAAAAAGGAAGGAAGGAATGGAAGGCAGAAGGGAGGAGGAGGACGAAGGGAGGAAAGAGCAATTTGGGACTACTTGGCTATTTTGCTACTGTTCACATATAATAGCCATGTGCCTATATAAAGTGTGTTAAGCATTTCTAAAAATTTTCCAGGTTAACATGGAATAATCTTTTATAGCTATCGCTCCTTGAGTTTTCTCTATTAACTCTCACCCAAAAGGATGGACACATCAGAGAGACTCCCTCAGCCGAGATTCAGAAGAAAGATGAGAACATGATGAGGGCTACCAGAAAGATCTAACCGGTCACAGTCACAAGTGTCCCTGCCCTGAGTCCTCCAAGCGCTTGGGTTTTACATGGTGACACAGAGCAACTACCTCTGTCACCACAGGGTGACTAAACGCTGGGCAGTGCCAAGGGAACCCAGACAGAGCTTAGTGGTCTCTCCTTGACAGCAGGCCAGAAACTACCTTCAGAGAGCCAAAGTCACTCTCACCTCCATATTCCCCTGTCCCGCTGGGAAGTGCCCCTCCAGAGGCCCAGATAAAACACTGCATCCATGAACTGTAAGGCGGCTCTGCAGAGCTGCTAAGTCAACCAAGACCACAGCACAGTCCCAAACTGTAAACACCTCTACAGATGGGCCCTTACTCTCAGTGTGCCAGGCAACTAAACTATTCTTAGGACACCGTCAGCAGTTGGGGGAAAATAAATATTTGTCTACGTATGTATATACTCGGAGGTGGGGGGGGTGGAGTGTGAAGGTGGACTTTGAATCCAACAAATTGGCACAAAATCCCCAAATAAGCAGCTGGCACTGGCTGGGTTCCTCTGCAGGATGGTGGTCATGCAAACCAAGGTCCTAGAAGGATTCAGGAGACAGCCCCCAAAGCCTCCTGGGAATGGTCCTCCTCATCATAAACACAAACCTACACAAGCTAGAACCATGGCCAATGAGGGCAAATTCTTCCAAGGGCAACAGCAGAATGTTAGGAAAGTAGAGGGATATTTTAAATCAAGAGAGGAATGCGGCTGCAACTCCATTACAACAAATAATTTCTTACTAGCATTTACAGATTGGCACCTAATTCCTAACAGTGTGTTCAAATGTCAACAGTAACAGGAAGATCTCAAAAGAATTAAGCTTCCAAAGATCATGAAGAATTTCTCCCACTTTTAAAAAAGTGCTGCTTTGCATTCGAGGGTTGATAGGAAACCAAATATCATAATCCATAAATGTGCATGGGTAATATTCTGATCTACTCATTTGTCTATGTAATGACTCAAATTTGACATTATGATCCTTTACTAACCATCAAGAATGTGTTCCGAGAGAATTCTGCAGAATATAAAGGCAGATGTACTGATGACAGTAAACTCAATACAAATAGCAGAAAAGACTAAATACGCATATGCAAAATGCAAAACATGGCTTGTGCCGTGACAGCTTCTCCTTGCAGACTCTACAGAATCTTTCCTGTAATTCAATCCTCAGTCCTGAAGCTCCAGAGGAAATACAAATGGGAGAATACCTTCCTTGGCTAGCCAGACAAGAGGAAAGGGCCATTTTTTAAGAGACGTTTCCCAGCCGTAGTCCTGAGGGAAGGCACCAACCTCCATGCCAGCCACAGTACCCACGTATTTTTAAGAGCCAAAGCTGTTCACCAACTCTACCACCTCCACTGCAAGAAACTCATTAACCGTAGCTCTCTGAATCAACACTCTGTTCAACTTACCTCACCTCGCATCCCACAATGCCCAGCACACAGTAGGTCATCAATCAATATCACAATCACATTTAACATTTAGAAAGGAGCACTGAACTGTCAGTGAAGGGGTCCAGGGACAAGAAGTTGCCAAAAATATGAGAGAAGGAGAAGGGAATAGATGAGACACAAAGGAAGGGGAAAAAAAGCAAATCAAACTTATCCAATTCTAGCTAATTAAAAGGCTGAAAAAAAGGAAGCTGGTTTATGTGGCCGTTGCCACTCAGCAATCATTCCTACGCCTGGGTAGGAGGAGCGAGGGAGCCCTACTTGCTACTAGTAAAAGGAGTTTCTTGCAGTCTAGACAGGCAGCGCGGTGCCCTGCCAGCAAACCCAGGAAACCGGCGCTGACCCATGCGCCTTCTCCAGGTGCCACCCACCCACAACGCGCCCGTGTCGTCCTCCAGAAAATCTCTGCCACATTGGGAAGCCTCCTCCTTCTCCAATTTAAAAAAAAAAAGTTTAAAAACAAGCAAATGTCCTCTCTGCCACCATAGCGAATTAACCCGAATCGAGCCAGCCCACGGTCTTCCAGCAGCGTACTTACAGGGCGCGCCCCCAACCCCACCCTGGGCGGCCCCCTGGACGGGGGTCCCGGGGAGCCTCCTCACCGCTGTGCAGGCTGACCCCACAACAAAGGCCAGTGCCGGGCCTGGGCTGGGTGCTCGTCGCTTCCTGTTCATTCCACCGTGAGGGTCAGAGAGAAATTCAACACACGCCCGCCGGCTTCCTCCGGAGCCCGGAGACCAGACCTAAGTGTAACAGCAGCCGCCGAGACAATCGACTTCCCGGCCAATGCCGGGAGCTCCGGGCGGCCCCGCGACCGACGTCAACGCGCGCGGGGGGACCCGGGCCGGCGCCGGGAGAGGCAGGTCCTAGGGTCGGCCGGGCGTGGGGCGCAGGATGCCGGGTGCCGGGGCGTGAGGCTGCGGGGCGCCGGGCTGCAGGTCGAAGGGTCCGTAGTCACGCCGGCTCCCGCCTCCCTTTCTTTCCGCAAACTCCCCTGCAAGGTCCTGCACCACCTCCCCGCTTCCCCCTGACCTCCAGTCCCCCGACCGGCAGGCCCCGGGGAGCCAAGACCTCAGTTCGAGCGGCCACCCTCCCGCTCACGCCGGCCTCCCGGCTGGGCAGAATCAAGTCCCGCAACCGCAGGACGAGCCGCGCCGGGGAGCCGGGAATCAGAACACGGGGTGGGGGTCGGCAGTGTACCTTCAGCAAAGCACCCCCGGCCCCCAACCACCCCCGGACGAGCGCCCCGGGGTGGCCTCCGTGCCCACCGGAGACACTGCCGCACAGACTTCGGGCGCCCGTGTCCCGGGCACTCGCCGGGGTGGGGAGGGTGCCCAGGGCTGGGCCGTTCCCTCGGCCCCCGCCGACGGCGCAGGCTCGCGGACGTCCCGTTCCCGGAGCGTCCTGTCCCCGGATCCCCACCACCCTGCGCACCCCCGCACCCCCACATCGCGGTCCGCAGCGCAGCGCTGAACTTGAGCCAGACACCACGGTCACAGCAGCCACCTAGGGTCCGCACTCACCTGCGGCCGCCCCTCCGGAGCGGAGGCTGGGACCGCCCGCAGTGCGGCTCGTGGGGCCGCCGGGCCCTGCCGGCCGCGGGGGAGGGGCGCGGGGTGCGGAGCCGCCGCGGCGGGGGGCGCGGCGCGCTGGGTCCTTTTAAGAGCCGGGGACCTCACACCCCGGCCTCCCTCGCGCTCCCCGCCCCCCTTTCACTTTCCCGGGGACTCGCAGTCTGTCTGGCGGCGGTGGCGACGGCGGCGGCGGCGGCGGCTCCTCCCCGGCTCGCAGGGGATCCCCGGCCGGCCGGCCGCGGTGTCGCTCGGGGCAGGCAGGGCCAGTCGCACTCGCCGGCTAGTCCCCGGCCCGGCCCGCAGCCTCCGGGCTGGGGGTGCAGTGCGGCGGCCGCCGAGGGAGGTGTCCCGCCTCCCCTCGCAGGAGGGGGCCGTCTCCCGCCTCCCGCCGCCCTCCGCCGCCGCCGTCTGTCTCCTGCCGTAACTGTGCTCGCGGAGGCTGTGTCTGTCTCCAACTCCCCGTCTCTCCTCCCTCCCCATCCCCCTCCGCGGCGGGGGCCCGGCGTGCGGCCAGGCCGCCGGGGGGCCGCCGTGCTGGCAGGTGGGGCCGACCTGGACCCCGCGCGCACAGGCCGCACCGACCTCTGCAGGCTGTGGGCACGGATCTGGGAGCGGGCGGGCGCCAAGGCCGCGGGACCCCGGGGCTCCGCGGGGCGACTGGCGGCGCACGCGGCAGCGGGCTCGGGCCTCGCGGGGCGCGCGCCCACCGCCGGCCAGACGGGGAACTCCAAGTGCCCGGAGATGGCAGGCTGTGGGGCCCGGAGGAGCCGGCTCGCCGGTGCGGGCTGGAGACTGTCTCCAGAGGGCAGGCCTGCATGGCCAGTGCGCACAGTTAACCTCCCGGACTGCGGACTGCGGACTGCTCGCTCGGCAGCGCGCCTGCAGACGCCAGCCCCGAGGCACACAGTAGGGCTGCAGGCCACTTAGAGTGGGGCGGGTGGATCACCCGTGAGCCAGCCCCGCGGGACTCCTCCTGACCTCACATAATGACCCCTTTAGGATCCCCTCCCTTTATAAGGGAAATGACTCCCAACTAAAAGTTCAGTTGGATTCTTCCCACTATGACTCTTTCTTCTTGAAGGACCTACATCTCTCCTGTGAAGGCTGTTTAGGACTGAAACTCTGCTTGGGTGCAGGCAACATGCATTTGTGTCCTCCAGAAGTACTAGCACGGACATCAGCCAACCTAACGCTGGCGTCAGTCAGCCTAACAACAATGTGTCATAGGGGTTTGGTTACTGCCATAGCATATGGGCATTTTAACCCAATTTTATTACATTCACCAAAATTAGACAATGGCTCTCTGCCAAAATATCTTACCTAGGGGTTTCAGGCAGGGTCTAGCAGAGGTGAAACTAATAAAGAGATAACAATTTTCAACCTGTGCCCCCCAAAAGTCGACTAGTTTATACTTCCAAAGTATCAGAAAAAAATCTTTTGACATCTGTGAGTAATTTGCAAGTAACTTTTTAGTTGGTGAAATATGGGTTTAATTCAACTTCCTTTAAAGAGCGCTCAGCTCTTCTCAAAAAAAAAAAAGCGCTCAGCTCTTCTCAACTCTCAGTAATTGTACTGTAGAATGTGGTCAATGCTCATATGCAATGTAATATAACTACCACTCATTGAATGAGCCAAGCCCTGTACCAAGTATCCAGATTGTTTTATTCAATCCTCACAATAACTGTGGCAGCTATAAGCTTCCCATTTTACAGATGAGAAAGTTGAGACGATGAAACATTTCGAAACTGTTCCCAGATCACAGAGAGATGGGTGTCAAGTTCCTAACTGGCTGCATATAAAGATGTCATACTGCCATCTACCTACAGCTTTGACATCCAGTTCAGTCCCACTCAGCCCAGCAAAAATTTACAGCATCTGCTCTCTGCCAGACACTGCCAGCACAGTGGAAAATGCCCATGTCCTAGGCCAGTGGTCGGCAAACTCATTAGTCAACAGAGCCAAATATCAAAAGTACAACGATTGAAATTTCTTTTGAGAGCCAATTTTTTTAAACTTAAACTTCTTCTAACGCCACTTCTTCAAAATAGACAGACTCGCCCAGGCCGTGGTATTTTGTGGAAGAGCCACACTCAAGGGGCCAAAGAGCCGCATGTGGCTCACAAGCCGCAGTTTGCCGACCAGGGTCCTAGGCTAATTGAGGAGCATTTAGACTAATGGAATCTGATACTAGGCAAACTTTTTTAAATGAGCAGTGAGTTGATAACTGCTTAACACAGGTGATCTGAATCTGAGAAACATGCACTTAGTTTACATTTAATGTACACGGATACATGCCACACTAATAGGAGCTCACAATGCTGTGGGATTGGAGACACTGCGTTCTTGCCCTCTTGGGGTCAAAAGAGAAATGGCTTTTCTGTTCTAAATCAGAAAGTGCCCAGGGACAGTGAAGAATAAATTATTTTTTCCTAAAAATCACAAAACAGTTTGTTCTTCTATTTCATGTATAATTTCCTTGTGTGTAATTTAACCCTTTTAAATTGAAAGCTGAATTTTAAAATATTAACCTCCATTTTACCATTTATGATCAATCTTAATTAATCTTGCATTTCCTTTTCTTGTTGTCTTCCCTAATTTATAACTAGAAACTGCACATCTCTATTTCTATTTCTAGAAAATAGCTATGGGAAAAACCTCTCCCTGCGTTTTCCACTCTGTCCTCCCTGTATTTGTTTTCCATTTCAGCTGTTGCCTCCCATACCCCTCCAAACTTTCTCTCTCTCTCTCTCTCTCTCTCTCTCTCTCTCTCTCTCTCTCTCTCTCTCTTTCCTTATAGCAATGGGAGAGTTGGAGGCACTCAGTTATATGTTTGCTCTCTGTAAATTCAACATGATTATATGTCAGCTTTTACCCTCATCATCAGTAATCTATTGCATTCACTCTAAGGGCCTGGACTGAAGTCCAGACAAGCAGGACTTTGTTTTGCTCAGAACAGAGGACAATGTGTATCCCCAGCACAGAACTGGGCCTGACACTCACTAAGGACTCAAGAGATATTTGAGGGATTAATGGAGTCTAATATTGGGAGAGACAAGTAAAAAATATCACTAAGTTGGGTGGAAATCAACGGAAATTGGTTTCAAGGAGTAGGGCATGAGAAAAATTCTTTCTCAGTATGAATCCATAGCAGTTTACTTAGTGTGATTATATCCTGACCATACTTAGTTCATAGAAGAAGGTCAATCATCTAAAGGGACAAAAATAGAAAGGGAAAATATGAGCAAATGTTGGGGGGGGGGGGGGGAGAGGCCTCAATGACCACAGATGAGTGTACAATAGAGAATATAATTCTGTTATTTGGATCTCATGCATAATATTTAGATGAAACCTAAGCTATCCAAAATGATCCTTCCTACTCTTTGCACCTTTTAATTTAAATAAGAAATGGAGAGGAGGAAATGAGCAAGAGAAGCTCACATGGAGTGGTTCTGCTGGGGAGGCGAGAGCCTCAGTGTGGATGAACACAGAGGACCAGAATCTATGGATTGGCTCAGCTCCAGGAGAGAAGAACTCTCCCACATGGCTTGAAGATGCCATGGGCACGTTTCATCACCATACTCTGCACCCTCAGACTGCCTCAGTGTTCAGTCTGCAAACTGGAGATAACTCCTGCATCACAGAATCTGTTGTGAGGTTGGCCATGTCCCCATATAACCTTCTTGGGGATCCACAAATCACCCTCCTCCTCCTCCTATGGATTTAGGTTTAAAATCACAAGAAACAGAAAGGAAAATGTTTTCATCAGGCAACTTCTGCTTTCAGCCTTGTTGCAATCCTCTCCTTGGACAAAACAAAACAAAAACCCACAGTATCTGCTTTCTCCTTGTAGGAAAAAATGCAGCAAGAAATAATGCAAATGATTACTTCAAAGAGTACCAGTCCAGACACATTTATGTATTGTATCGATTCCATACATTGTATTTATACAAAAATGATGGAACAATTCCTGAGCAATGACACATTATTTTCAAGTCATTTACAAACATTATAATAGCATCTCCACGGTCTTTAAGGCCACAGCAGTTCTATCTCTCTCTTCGTGCCATGCTCCCGCTCGGCTGCCTCAATTGGGTCTGATTCTCAATTGGGGCCTCTCCAGAAGGCAGCCATGGCCCCCAGTTGCTGTAGCCTCTGACTGGGCCAACCACGTGTTCACCCAAGATCCAGTCACTGAAGCAGGAAGTCCTGCTTAGTCCTGTGCCCACCCTCGTGTAATGGGCTGCCCAGAGGAAAGAGTGTTTCCATACCACATGAAAGCAGAGGAACACTAGTTAGGCAAGAACAGTAAATGCTCCCTCCAGTTGTGTCAGCCACTTCATCTTGGCCACCTCATGTGCCCATCCTGGGTATGGAATCAACACCAAGCCCAGTACGTGCAATAGCAGCCCTCTCAACATAGATGACACTGCATGTTGCTTTGTCACCTCTGTAGTTTCACTTACCATCATGGTTTAAACATTTTTCAAGTCATCAAGAATTCTTTATGACATATTTTAAAACACTGGATTCTATTTCAGGAATGTACCATCATTTGTTTAAATGTTTCACTACTTGTTAGATATCATGCTATTTCCTTTTGTGTGTGTGTGTGTGTGTGTGTGTATGTCTACAAGTAATATACACCAATATGAACATTTATTACATCTTTTCCAGAATTTCTGCTTATTACTTTAGAAGAGATTCCTAAAAGTTGAATAAATGTGTCAAAGAATATTTCATAGTTCTTGAACATATTACCAAATTGTTTTCCAGAAAGATTATACCAATCTACATTCTTGTGGAGATAGTGATAAGTGGTAACTTAAACCTGAAAACAAAACCACAACATATAAGGTCGTAGCTAGCTCAGAGACTGAACCTCTCAGTACATTATATGCCTGCAAATATAGGATAGACATTTCCAGATTTAAATTCAGAGACTATGAGCAAGGAATTCTTATACCAAACTACCCAGGGTGAAATGGTGTAGTCGGCAAAGTTTGCATTGGCCATCCTGCCATCTCAATCCAGCTTACTCTTCCTACATGCCTCACCCATTTTCCCCATCCTTTCCCTTTTCAGAAAAAGTGCTAATCAGATTATCCTCACTAAATGGCTTTAACATTTAATGCAAGGAGGTTAATTAACAGAAAACAAAGTTAAATAAATTAACCCCTCATTCTGACCTTTCAGTCATCAGTAAGCTGACAGACAAACCTCCTCATGGTCCTGTAATCATACAGCGTGAGCAGCTACCATTCCAAATATGTCCTATAACTAGTCTTAGTCCTGTAAATATTCAAGGACTGAGTAAATTATAGGACCGTTTGATAGCTCAATGACCAAGAGTGTATCATAACTACTGGACTGATGAATACCGGACTGAAAATTTAAAACATTGTTTGGAATTAGCATCACTATGTTAGTTTACCTGCACTAACAAAAGTGTCTTCCTTCTATCGATGTCATTATTCCCTTTCCCTCTCTTATAAATATCTCTTGCCTTTGTCTCCTAATCGGAATACTATTTGGGTTTCTGCCTGAATCAGTGCTTCCCAAGCAGCTATTCTTTTTTTGTTTTTTATATCTCAAATAAATACTTATTGCCTCTCATTGGCTTTTTATTTTCAGCCTCCAACAATTCTTTTTTCTCCCCCAATTTACTTTAGGGGTGTGGGGGAATAGTGAGAGAGAGAGAGAGGGGCATCCATCTGCTGTTCCACTCATTCATGCATTCACTGGTTAACTCTTTGTATGTGCCCTGACTAGGGATCAAACCCATAAACTTGGCATATGGGGAGGAAGCTCTAACAACTGGGCTACCCAGTCAGGGCCTCCCCACAATTCTTGAGCAAGCTAAACTTGCTCCTACTCTGCACCCTGCATCTGCTGTTCCCATCTCGTGTTCTAAAGCTCAGCTGGCTGACTCCTTACCTGTCCCAGTTCCCTGCCTGGATGTTACCTTGGTCTCTCTGCCAACTGAGATCAAACAGGATCCCACACAGTACTGTCCTCCACCACCCCTCTTCTGTTTTATTTTTCACACAGCACCATCACCACCTGATACAGAAGCATGTGTTTGCGGTCAGTCTCTGCCCTCTACAAATGGCTTAGGAACCTTACACTGTCCACGCACAGAGGGTGGCACAGTAACACTGTGGAGGGAAGGGCTGAGAGAACCCCATAAGAAGGATGGCACCAGGGGCCAGGGGCCAGACCATGGAGATGTGGCTAAGAGAGTGGAGGAGAAGAGGAGCAAGGAGGAATATCTGAGATCTACCAAGGCAAAAAGGCCCACACACTGAGGAGATGGGCTGCCGGGGCATCGGGTGCCTTCTAGGTCTCTGCCTTGCACAGCCAGGTAGAAGATGGTACCATTTCATCCAGAGTCGCCAGGGGAGAACCAGGATGCAGGGGAAGGCCAGGAGTTGGGCACTGTATGGGACGTACAAGCTATATGGATGCCAGAAGATGAACTTTCCATGGTCACTTCAGAACCCAGGGCCGTGAGAACCCCGTGGAGCAGAGCAGCCACACAGGAGTGATGCCCAGGACCTTGGCTGGCAGCCTCCCTGCCCCGTGTCAAGCGGCAGCTGGCAGCAAGTGGTGGAGAGCAC
This sequence comes from Cnephaeus nilssonii, assembly GCF_951640355.1. Classification (NCBI taxonomy): domain Eukaryota; kingdom Metazoa; phylum Chordata; class Mammalia; order Chiroptera; family Vespertilionidae; genus Cnephaeus; species Cnephaeus nilssonii. Next base: position 64,066,923 of record NC_137082.1, on the reverse strand, counting down.
TAACCTCAGGTACCCCTCACACTCGGTGAGCATCTGACCTGCAGGCTGCTGAGCTCAGAGTGAAAGGAGGGGACTCCAAGAGGCTGATGCTGATGTCCCCGCTGGCAACTGGTTGGCCAAATGACACAACTGTGCCCTTTAATAAAGAAAGCTTTTCTTTCTTAAAATCTGGGGGCAGGGGTTTTCTGAGAGAAACCAGTCAAAACATTTTCTGTCCACTGCAACTTAATGGCATGGGCAGCATGCCGGTATTTGGAAAGCGATCTAAAAGTAAGGAGGACAGGTTCCTCAGATGTCAGAACAGACTAATGGAGGCATTGCCATCTGTCTGCCCAGGAATTCTAGGAGCTTCTAAAAAACTCAGCGCAGTGGATATCCCCTCACACAGTCCTGAGGATTTGTTACTCTAGATGTGGAACCAGATTAAAAATAAAAGGCAAGCACCCTGGCTAATTTGGCTCAGTGGTTAAAGCGTCAGCCCGCAAACTGAAGGGTTAGATTCTGGTCAAGGACACTCATTTCAGTTGCTGATTCAATTCCCTGACCTTGTTGGGGTGTGAGAGGGAGACAACCAATCAATGTGTCTCTTTCATGTCAATAGTTCGTTCTCTCTCTCTCTCTCCTCTCTCTCTCTCTCTCTCTCTCTCTCTCTCTTTTTCTCTTTCTCTCTCCACACACACACCTCTAACTCTCTCTCCCCCTCACACCTCCCTTCCACTCTAAAAATCAATGGAAAAAATATCCTCACCCCTCCTCACTCTTTGGGTGAAGATTTAAAAAAATTAAATTAAATTAGAGGAAAGCATTGTCTCACTAAACAGGCTTAGGAGAGAGGTAAAGGGCCAGAGTAGACATTAAATACAGAAGGAATCAAGGTATGGGTGTCAGATCAACCCCACCCCAGTGAGGCCAAGGATTCTGTAATTAGAGACTTGCCTATAGAATAAAATAACTGAGAGGCCTCCTCAGTTAGGAGGGTAGAGAAAGAGAGAAGCAGAAAAAAGCTTTACATTTTCAGAGATTTAATTCTTCCCATAGACCACAAAAGAGAAACCAATTGTACAGGAAAATTTCATTTTAATGACCACTCTGGTTGAATATTATCACTGTTGACCATGAGTAATTCTGTTTTCGTATGTGTCAGTTAAACCCTCTGCTTTCATAGACAAGAGAACCTTCTGCCAATGAGCTGTGACTTGACGCTGTATAGTCTGTGTTAATGTATTGTAATTAATTGAGCTTTAAAACTTGACTTTGAGGGTCTCAAGGTTTTGGAAATGGCTTGAAAAAGGCACCTTCTAAGAAGGTGATTGGAAGATGCTTAATTGACACAAAGCTCCTCTAAATTTGTTTTGGAGGAGGCAATTTTAAAAAACATCTGTGTGTTTTCAAGGATTAAATTTAAAGCTATGCTAGCATCAGAACAAAATTAATAATGGTTTAAAGTTGGAGTTGAATGGAAAACATCAGTATGGACTCACGTACTTTACAGGGATTCCAATTCTGTCACTAATAGGAACATTGGGTAGTTCCCTGGTTCCCGTAATACCCACCTACAGTTTGTACTTATAGAGAATCCCAAGCCTAGATCTCAGTCTCTGTTATTCTTCCCCACAAATAGGAGTCAGAAATTCTTGGAGCCCAGCCCGTGTGGCTCAATGGTTGAGTGTCGACCTATGAACCAGGAGGTCACGGTTTGATTCCCGGTCAGGGCACTTGCCCAGGTTGCGGCTCGATCTCCAGTGTAGGGCATGCAGGAAGCAGCCTATCAATGAGTCTCTTTCCTTATTAATGTTTCTATCTCTCTCTCCCTCTCCCTTCCTCTCATAAAAGAAAAAGAAAAGAAAGAAATTAGGAAGTCATTGAGTTCATTTTCTCTTACCAATGTTTCTAGCTCTCTATCCCTCCCTTCCTCTCTCTGTAAAAAAATCAATAAAAACGTTTATTTTTTTAAAGCTGTGGTACATTCACCCAGTGGAATCACTTACATATGAAATCTAATGAACAAAGTAAACTGATGAACAAAATAGAAACAGAGCCATGGATACGTGGAGCAGACTGACAGCTTTCAGAGGGAAGTGGAATTGGGATGCTGGATGAAAGAAGGTGAAGTGATTAAGTGGGGGAAAAAAACATATCTATATTTCACATAGACACAGACAACAGTGTGGTGATAACCAGAGGGAAAGGGTTGGGGGAGGGAGAGGTGGGCAAAGGGGGTATAAATAGAGATGGAAAGAGACTTTGCTTGGGGTGATGGGAGCATGATGCAGTGTGCAGATGGTGTTTTGTTGAGTTATACACTTGAAACCTGTACGGCTTTGTGAATCAATGTCACCCCAATAAAATCAATTTTTTAAAAAGAATATATACTGATGACCAATGAGCACGTGAAAAGATGTTCAATGTCACTAATCCTTCGGGAAATGCAAATCAAACCACAATGAGATAGCACCTCACACCCATTAGGATAGCTGCTATTTTAAAAATGAAAAATTAGTGTTTGGGAAGATGTGGAGAAATTAGAACCCTTGTGCTATGTTGGTTGAGATGTAAAATGGTGCAGCTGCTGTGAAAAACAGTAAGGCAGTTCCTCAAAAAATTAAACATAAAATTATCATACGACCTAGAAATTCCACTTCTGAGTATATACACACACAAAATCAAAAGCAGTGTCTCAAAGATATATAGGGTGTCCCAAAAAATGTATACACACTTTAATAGCTGATAATTCTCTTAATATTCACTCCTTTTCAGGTTTAACTGATTTGAATAATGGGTGAAGCCAGACTAGGCTTCGAACAAAGAAAATTTATCCTCAAAGGCCACTAGACTTTTATGGGGATACATAAAGAGAAAGTTTACGGTACAAAACTGGCAACGGTCGATGAACTGAGGGTGCACAAATACCAAACAAAATGATTCGTGATGTTTGTGATTCCGTTGCTTCGTGTTATCAGCAGTGCCTAGACTAGAACGGTCACCAGTTTGAAATCAGTCATTGACAAAAAAATTATTCATTTCTGTAGATTCTTTTAAATTTTGAAAATGAACTATATGTTAAAACACTGACTGTATATACTCAAAGTATGTATACGTTTTTTTGGGGGATGCCTGTATTTGTGCACCCATGTTCATAGCAGCATTATTTACAATAGCCAAAATGTGGAAGCCACCAAGTGCCCATCACTGAATAAATGGGGATAAACAAGATGTGGCATATACACACAATGAAATGCTATTCAGTCTTCAAAAGGAAATTCTGACAGATGCTACAACATGGATGGACCTTTAAGACATTATGCTTGCCGAAACCGGTTTGGCTCAGTGGATAGAGCGTCGGTCTGCGGACTGAAGGGTCCCAGGTTCGATTCCGGTCAAGGGCATGTACATGTACATTGGTTGCGGGCACATCCCCGGTGGGGGGTGTGCAGGAGGCAGCTGGTCGATGTTTCTCTCTCATCGATGTTTCTGGCTCTCTATCCCTCTTCCTTCCTCTCTGTAAAAAATCAATAAAATATATTAAATAAAAAAAAAAAGACATTATGCTACCTGAAGTAAGTCATCCCAAAAGGTGCTACCCTGTGTGATCCCACTTATGTGAGAGACCTAGAGGAGCCAAATTCAGAAACAGAAGGAAAATGGTGGGTGCAGTGGCTGGGGTCTGGGAACGAGGAGTTAGTGTTTAATGGGTACAGAGTTTGAGTCTTTCAAGATGGAAAGAGTTCTGGGGATAGATGGCAGTGATGGTTGTACAATAATGTGAATGTACTTAATGCCACAGAAGCCTACACTTAAAAATAATTAAGAAGTAAATTTTATGTGTAATTTATCATAATTAAAATTTTTTAATGTAAGAAAAAAACGCACAAAAAATAAAAGGCATTCATATTAATACTAAAAAACGAAAACAAAAAAAAAAGCCCTAGTTGGTTTGGCTCAGTGGATAGAGCATCAGCCTGTAGACCAAAGGGTCCCGGGTTTGATTCCAGTCAAGGGCACGTACCTCCATTGCAGGCTCCTCCCTGGCCAGGCCCTGGTCAGGGCACATGCAGGAGGCAACCAATCGATGTGTTTCTCTCACATCAATGTTTCTCTCTGTCTTTCCCCCTCTCTTCCACTCTCTCTAAAAATCAGTGGAAAAATGTCCTCAGGTGAGGATTAAAAAAGAAAGAAAGAAAGAAAGAAAGAAAGAAAGAAAGAAAGAAAGAAAGAAAGAAAGAAAGAAAGAAAGAAAAGAAAAGAAAAGAAAAGGTAACAGCACCCCTATCCAACCCCTGAAGAGAGAATTTAACTTCAAACGTCAACTAGAGAAGGAGGATCTGGCAAGAAGACAGAGGAATGGGCAGGGAGGTAAGTAGAAAACTTGGACAGTGCTGTGCCCCACGGACCAAATGAAGAGACATCAGGGAAAGCGTGCAATTCTCTATATGTCAGCATATCTTTCTCCTTTTTTCTCTTTTTAAAAATACCTATGTATTTCCTCCTGTATCCTTCTCTGTCAATTTCCTTCTTTCTCTCCTCATTTTTGTTTCCATTATGAATTCCTTCTCATGATGTCTTTTTCCTTTAACCATAGAAAGGAACTGAATATATTATTTTACTTATTTTAAGTATTTATGTTCATTTTATTGATTATAACAATTAATAGATGCTTTTATCTTTAACACTAAATAAACATGGAAACATACAACCAAATAAGTGTAGTATTAGCTGTTGGTTGATTTTTTTTTATGTTAATAAGTGGCTTGCAGTTAGTGAAAAAAAGATTTACCACCTTACCTGAGGAATGGAGCCATTGTTCAACAAAGAAACCACACTCATTTCTTTAGGATGCTTCTTTTTTAAAATTCACTTAAAATATTTCAGATACACACACACAAAAAAAAAACAGAGAATGATTAATAAACACTTATACATACTAGCATGTTGCCATGTTAGTTTCAGAAATTTTTATTGAGAAATCCTATCTAAGAGTAATATGCAAATTGACCATCACTCCAACACACAAGATGGCTGCCCCCATGTGAACACAAGATGGCCACCACTAGATGGCCTACAGGGGAGGGCAGTTGTGGGTGATCAGGCCAGCAGGGGAGGGCAGTTAGCGGTGACCGGGCCAGTAGAGGAGGGCAGTTGGGGGCAATCAGGCCTGCAGAGGAGGACAGTTGGGGGGGACCAGGCCTGCAGGAGAAGGCAGTTGGGGGGAACCAGGCCAGCAGGGGAGGGCAGTTGGGGGGGACCAGGCCTGCAGGGGAGAGCAGTTAGGGGTGACCAGGCCTGCAGGGGAAGGCAGTTGTGGGCAACCAGGCCAGCAGGGGAGGGCAGTTAGGGGCGACCAGGCTGGCAAGGGAGGGCAGTTAAGGGTTACCGGGCCATCAAGGGAGGGCAGTTGAGGGCAACCAGGCTAGCAGGGGAGGGCAGTTAGGGGTGACCAGGCTGGCAGGCAGAAGCAGTTAGGGGCAATGAGGCAGGCAGGCTGCAAGCGATTGGGAGCCAGCAGTCCTGGATTGTGAGAGGGATGTCCGACATCCCTCAAGAGGTCCCAGATTGGAGAGGGTGCAGGCTGGGCTAAGACACACACACACACACACACACACACACACACACACCTGTACAAATTTCGTGCACCGGGCCTCTAGTTAAATGTTATAACCCTCCTTTGAACTTCTCTTATTCTATTCCCTCTCCCCCATCCTAAAGATAACTCCTACCCTGAAAGTAATTGTCAATAGCTATGAGGAACCTGAAATTTTACCCCATCTGTAAGCTAATAAATTAGCCTGTTACTGTTTCTTAGGAGAAGATAGGATACTCCAGGAACAGAAACAATGAACAAATTATTTTTCATAGCAATAGCAGTATCAGCATACTTGCACCAATATTCTGAAAGCGAAGAGGGCCAGGTGACACTTGCATGCACAGTGGGTTGCATCACAGGAAAGGAGCCCTGGGTTTAGGAACTTGAATCTTTATACTGTGAATAAGCGTGACTGGCTTTGCCCCCAGAAGGAGACACTATCTCTGTCTATACAAACATCCTTCTAAAGATAGTTCAGAACAGAAGGCAGTCAATGACTCATTTGCAAGACCTGGTGACATATAAAAGAGCAATGGAGAACTGTTTCACAACAGGAGTACGTTCCTTTCTACCCATGATTTTATACTTATGCTGCGTAAGTATACTCCTGAAACAAGAATATTCTTCTTGGTGTGTTTCTAAGCTTTATATTAATGCCATGATAGTGTACATGTGACATTTTTCACTCGTTACATTATCAAAATGTATTCAAGTTGGCACGTGTAGTTTAAGTTCATTTATTTTTATTTTAAGTAGTAATAGTATTTTACTATGTGAACATATGCCAAGATATTTATCCATTCTCATGACATTTAAGAGTTTCCATGTTTTTGTCACTCTCGCTGCATTACTGCAGTAAACATCCTTGTACATATTTCTTTGAACACAGGTATAAGAATTTTTCTCAGTGTCTATATAAGGATGACATTGCTGGATTTTAGGTTCAATTCTAATTTTCGGTTGCTTCTTTTCTAAGGAGAATCTTGATAGAATTAAAATATCAGCGGCCATTTGTGTGCAGCCTTCCGCGCCTACCTACCGCCAACCCCATCTCTGTTTGTGTAATCTTCCATCACGCCTCCTGCCGGAGCTCTTCCCCTCAGACTCCATTCAACAATTGAAATGTTTTAAGTGAAAAGTGCTTTTTTTAAAATAATAAACATCCTAAAGAAATGAGTGGGGTTTCTTTGTTGAACAATGGCTCCATTCCTCAGGTAAGGTAGGAGAAAGAGAAACAGGTAACGAAGGTGAGGCCAATTAGATGCTCTCAGCTTGAGTGAGTGGCTTAAGAATAGTGGAAACACTGGAAGTCAACTTCATCACAAAATGGGTGCCAGCCAGGCGAGGGTCGCAGTGTGCCTGCAGCTGTGGCCCCCTGTGCCAGGCCTCCAGCGCGCGCTCAGTGCCCTGTCTGTGTTCTAGGCCGGGTTCTTGTTCAGCCATTGAGAACACGTGCTAATAAATTTACTTCATGCCTGGGAGAGCTACAGTCAAATCCTGTCACTGGCAAATAAGAAATCTGGTTGATAGATTGTGGGGGAAAGCAGAAGGTAGGAAGAAAAGAGAAAGAGGGAGGAATGAGAATAAAGAAAGGGAAGGAAAGAAAGAGAATAACCACAATCTACACTTTTGCTTTTTTATTCAGAGAGCAAACTTTGCTAAGTAAGCAGTAAAAGTGTCTCTTCAGCAGTATTAGCAAGGCTTTGCTGGCAAAGTTTTAAAACATGTAAAAGGATAATAAAAACAAAGCAATTACAATGTACTGCCTCCTGAAATAATAGGCAATATAGCTTATTTTGCAAAAAGAAGATTGTTGCCTCTGGTTATGGCTGGTTTTTTTCCCAAACAAATATCAATACTATATTACTTTTTACATAAAACGTAACTCTTTTTCCTTTGTCTCCTATTGTAAATTGCTTATTTGACTCTACTAGTGAGCGGAGATAGATCTTTAACCAAAAAAAAAAAAAACAAAAAAAAAAACCATAAAAAGTCAAGTGCGTTAATATGTTATATAAAAAGAAATAAATTTATGTAAGCAAATAGCAGAATCAGGGTTCTTTACAATATAGAACCTAAAATTATTGTGCGCTGTGCTTTTTAAAAATATTTTAATTTTATTGATTATTTTTTTAAAGAGAAAGAGTAAGGAAGAGAGAGATATGCAACATCAATCGTGCTGCCTCCTGCACGCCCCCTGCTAGGGATTGAGCCCTCAACCCTGGCATGTGTCCTGACCAGGAATCAAACTAGCAACCTTTGGGTGCAGGGGACGACTCCCAACCAACTGAGCCACGCTGCCCAGGGCAATGCTGTGCTCATTGATTGCTGCAAACAGACTACCCTAAAGCTTAGTGGTGTGAGCTAACGGCTTTATTTTTGCACATTTGTGTCTGTCAGAAATTTGGGGAAGACTTGGCTAGGCAGTTGGTCTCTGACCTGCCATGGGGTCAGCCAAGGTGACTGGGGGTAGGCCCAGTTCCAAGATAGTTTCTCGGCTCACCTGTTGGCCTCCCGGGCCCCTGGGCCTCTTTTCCCACGTGGTGTCTTATCCTCCAGGGCTTCTCAGAGCAAGGTGCCTCCGGGAGGAAGGAATCTGGCTGGCATCACTTCTGCCCTGTTCTGTGGTCGGCGCAGTCACAGAGCCAGCCCAGTCACCGCGGGGGCGGAGTGAGGAGATTCCCCGCTTGATGCAGGAGTGGAAGTTCACATCTCAAAAGAGTGTGGGAGCCTGGCCGGTGTGGCTCAGTGGTTGGGCGTTGACTACATGTTAGGACGAAAAGTTAAGTCTTAACAAATTCAAGAAGATTGAAATCATATCAAGCATTTTCTCAGATCATGAAACTAGAAATCAACTGTAATTTAAAAAAATATATTCAAACACATGGAGGCTAAATAGTGTGTAATTAAACAATGAATGGGTTACCAATGAGATCAAGAAAGAAATATGGAAAAAAAAAAAAAACAACAACAACAACAAAAAGAAATAAAGACAGTTCCCTTGGTGGTCTGGGATCTGTCTCTTGCTTCAACAGTGTCTGGAGGGAACAGACCCAGGGACGCCCCTTCTTCCCGCCTCCGGCCTCTCTCCTGAGCTCATCCAGTTGCCACCTTCAGAGCCACCTCCGGGACCAGCCAACACACCATTGTCTTTCTGCCTTAACTCCCTATTGCTGAACCACCGTGAGCTCCCGAATTCGTCAGCATTACTCCACCGAGTGGAGGCTGCGGTCACTGCCTGGCCTGCCTGCATCTGCGGCCGCCTGACCTCCTAGTGCCTCTCTCTGGCTTCTCTCCCGAGGGCGGGGACCACTTCTCCCGAAGGTCCCGGGAAGAAGTGAGAGGGCGCTGAGCGGCTCTTCAAGCTGCAAAACCAGCGCAGCAGCTGCATTCTCTTCCAGGACGTGCTGAAGCCTCCCCAAGGTGAGTGGGCAAAACTCAGGACCATGGCAGCTGTCTGGCCTTGGACAGGAACCTGAACCAGGCCCTTTGGAGCTGCAGGCCCTGGGTTCCCCTCGAGCAGCCCCTCATCCTGTGGCTCCTGCAGAACCACTTCCGGGGTGAGGAGGTGAAACTCATCAAGAAGATGGGTGACACCTGACTCACCTCCGCAGGCTGCCGGCCCCAGGCTGGGCTGGGTGAGTATCTCATGGAAAGGCTCACCCTCAAGCATGGCCAGGAGCCTTTGAAGCCCAGAGGCCTTGAGAGGCCCCTCTGCATCCCCTGTGTCTGGCTTTTACCTGAGCCTCTCCCCAAAACTACTAGCCATTCTTTTAACCACCCTGAGGCCCTCTCCCATGCATTGGACCAAATGAAACAATAAAGCTTTTTGCAGGGAAAAAAACTACCTGGAAACAAATGAAAATAAACACAAAACCCCTCAATCTACAGGGCACAATAAAAGCAGTCCTAATAGGGAATTTCTAACATTACAGGCCTACCTGAAGAAGCAAGAAAAATCGCAAATAAACAGTCTAGCCCTACACCCTAAAGAACTAGAAAACGAACAAGAACAAAAGCTTAGAGTTAGTAGAAGGAAGGAAATAATAAAGATCAGAGCGGGAATAAGTGGCATAGAGACTAAAACAAATACAAAGGATCAATGGAGGACATCTGTAACAGTGTCAACAATTTTTTTAAAAATCACTGACGAAAATCAAAGACAAAAAAAAATTTAATTTAAAAAATCAATTTAATTAAAAATTTAATTAAAAAGGAAATAAAACCAAACCAACAATGCTCACTGACTGTAGGTAGGAAGTCCAGCAGGGAATGTCTTGTTCTGTGCTCAGGTCCTCAGGAGGCTGAGATTGCCCTTTCAAACTCACTCACTCGGTAGCATTTAGTTCATGGCCGGCTGTCCGCAGAGAGTCCCTGTCACCTCCCAGAGACTCTCCGATTCTTGCCAGGTCATACCATAACTGTTTGCTTCTTCTAGGCCAACAGGAACACATCCCTCTGACTTCTTTCTCTGCAACTCGCTAGAGAAAACTTGGCTTTTAAAGGGCTAATTGGTTAGATCGCTTTCGCCATCGAACAAAACAATCACAGGAGTGACATCTGATTATATTCACAGGGCCACCCCCACTCAAGAGATCTTACAGGGTGTGTACAAAAAAGGGTGGCAACCTGGGGACCACCTTAGGATCCAGCCTGCCACCTCCCCTTTTTTTGATAAAAGGTAGCATGTAATTTACACACGTTCAGAACTTGCTCTCCCTACCTAACAATATTTTCTACAAGGCATCCCAATTTCCTCATCCCATTTGTTGTTAGTTCACTTCTACTTAATTTTCTTTTAAAATTTCACATAAAGTAAAATTCACGCTTTTTGGTGTATAGTTCTATGAGCTTAAACAAATGCATGCTGTCATGTGACCACCACAAAGGCAAGACACAAAACAGTTCCTTCGTCCCCCAAGCTCCGCCCATGCTGCCCTCCCTTCACCTGTAGCTCCTGGAAACCACTGATCTGTTTCCTGTTCCAAGAATTTTGCCAATTCCAAAATGTCTTATCAATGGAATCATATAAAAGGTAGCTTTTGAATCTGGCTTTTTTTTTTTTTTTTTTTCACTTAGCAAACTGCATTTTAACATTTTTCATGTTATTACACACTAGAGGCCCGGTGCATGGATTCATGCACCAGTGGGGTCCCTTCAGCCTGGCCTGCGCCCTCTCCCAATCCAGGACCCCTCAGGGGATGTCGGACTGCCACAGGCCTATGGGGATCGGGCCAAAACCAGCAGTCCAACATCCCCCAAGGGATGTAGTAGTGTGTGAAGCAGCAGGCAGCCAGGGAGGAGCCCAAGCCCAGGCTGGGCCACGGCACTGCTCCCACTCATCCCTGCCCCCCTGCGCCTGCTGCTGCCGCCGCTCAGTAAGCTCACTGAACAGCACTCCCACTGTGGGAGTGCGCTGACCACCAGGGGGCAGCTCCTTCATTGAGCACCTGCCCCCCTGGTGGTCAGTGCGCGTCATAGCAACCGGTCGACTGGTCATTTGGTCGTTCAGTCATTCGGTGGCTTAGGCTTTTATATAGATACCTGTTCATTTTTATTGTTGAGTATATTCCACCCCAAGTGTTTATCTATTCACCAGCTGAAAGATATTTGGGTTAGTTCCAGTTGGGGGCTATTATTAACACTGCTATAAACATTCATGTAAGGTTTTTGCAGAAACATACATGTTCATTTCTCTTGGGTAAATACTTGGGAGTGGGACTGCTGGTCATACGGTCATATGGTAGGTACATGTATAATTTTATAAGAAACCACCAAGCTGTCTCCAAAATGACCACCAAGTTTCATTTCCTCCAGCAATGAGTGAGTTTGCTTTTCACACTTTCATCAACACTTGATATTGTTAGCTTGTTCTTTTTCTTTTTTCAGCCATTCTGAAAGATGGGTAGTGGCATCTCATTGTGGCTTTGCATTTCTCTAATTACTAATAATGTGGAGCATCTTTTGCTGTGTTTACCTCTTTGTCTCTCCTTTAATGAAATGTCTATTTATATCTTTTGCCCATTTAAAATGTTTTCTTGTGAGTTTTTAGAATCCTGTATATATGATGAATACAAGTCCTTTGTCATTATATGTGATATCAAATACTTTCTCCCAGTGTCCGGCTTGTTGTTGGTTTTGTTTTGTTTTGTTTTTTTCAATTTCTTAATAATGTCTTGTATAATAGGAGTTTTAAATTTGATGGAGTCGTATTTACCAACTTTTTAATGTTTTTTATGTTGTATCTAAGAACTCTGATTATCCGCCGAAACCGGTTTGGCTCAGTGGATAGAGCGTTGGCCTGCAGACTGAGGGTTCCCAGGTTCGATTCCGGTCAAGGGCATGTACCTTGGTTGCGGGCACATCCCCAGTGGGGGGTGTGCAGGAGGCAGCTGATAGATGTTTCTCTCTCATCGATGTTTCTAAGTCTCTATCCCTCTCCCTTCCTCTCTGTAAAAATCAATAATATATATATATATAATTTTTTTTTTTAAAGAACTCTGACTATCCCAAGGTCCCAAAGATATCTTTCTATTCAGGCAGAATGCAGCCTCCCGAGAAGAGTGGACAGTGTGGAGAGGGCGGGGGCGGGACTGACACAAAGCAAGGCACATCAGCAGCTCCTCCCAGGTGCACCTGCAGCCAGCGCACAGCAGGGCCTAGAAGCGGTCACAGGCCAGGGATGTCCTGTGATGCCGTAGGCAGACCGGTGAGAGGCTCCTGTGGGGGGAGTGCTGGGCTCAGGGTCCCTCTAGGCATTTTCTATCGCTGTGAGTGGATGCAGGCTGGGCTGCTTGTGCTCAGAAGAGGCCTGTCGGTGAGAAAAGCCGCCCCTCCTCTTGGATCGCTCCTGGAAGGCTCAAATGGGACCCCTGCCGCGGCTCCTCTGGAGCCCTGTGGGAGCATGAACGCCTGCAGAGCCCCCGCCTGCTGGAAGCGTGCTCACAGGACCTCACGAGTCTGTGTGTGATTCTGAAGCTCGTGTGGGTCTGGTCACCAGCAACTTTAGAGATGCCAACTCTAAAATTTAAAAAAAACACACAAGAAGGACTGATAAAGATTGCAATGAAAATGGGAGACGGGATTTGCCAGCCTTCAATGTGTCCAAACGTTCGAGTCAGGGTGTTCTGAAAAACCAGGAAAGCGCTTCCCTGCTTTCGGCGTGGCTGTTTTGTGGTCAGGTTTTCTTTTAGGGAAGGAAGAAATCTGTGTCAGGATGCCTCTACCTGGCCTATGAATCCCATGGCCGGGGGAGGCCGCCCTCACTCCAGTCCCTTCCACCACGAACTCTGAGGCGCTGAGACCCTGCCCTTGTTGAGACAGTCCTTTTGCCCATCACAATACAAAAGCCTTGTCTAAAGGAGGTGCTACTGGGAAAGAGCTTTTTTTTTTTTTTTTTTTTTTATAGCAAAGGTGGAGATTTATTGAAGAATAAGTACAGACTCCCACGTGGGGAGAGGGAAAGAGTCCCCCTGAGTTCCTTTTCCCTACGGCTTATAAAGGCTGCAGATCCTTGTGCCTTGATATCCCCTCTGGTTGGTCACTATTCCCCTAGACTGGTTACTATAGTAACTCCTAGGCTCAAGGGTTGGACCTCACATGGGACATGTGAGGTTCGCTCCCACCTCCTTCCTCATTGTTTTCCTATTCCCTTTGGGCTTTCTTCTTCTTCTTCTGGATGAAGGGCTTCTTTCTCTTTATTCTGTGGATATAGACCTTTTGCTGTTCCCAGCTCTCTCATTCTAGGGAAATGCACCTGTTGCAGCTTTGCAGCTTCCCTATTCTATAGAAATATACCTTCTGCGGCTCTGCAGCCCCGTGCTTCCTCCATGGTGGGGAAGAGCTTTTATAGTGCCAAGTTTTGGCACTTTCCTGTGGCCAATTTTACACCAGAAAAGAGGTTCATTGTTTTTTTCCTCCCAGGTGCTGACTGCAGACTTTGTGTTCTTCATCTTTTCCCTCTTCCTCCCACGTGCTTGGGTTTCCTTTGTGGTCAAAGTGGAGACCAGCAGTGAAGCGATGCACCCCAAGCTGCCGGCCGGCCTCCTCCCGCAGGGGCTGGGGTCCCGGCGCGGCCTCGCAGCGGCTCAGGTGCTCCCCTCCACTCTCCAGGCTGTGTGGCCTGTTTGTTCAGACATGGACTGGATTTAAACTTTCCACAATTGCAAATGTAAATGGTTTCACTGTAAATGGTTATCTTGTGTTCACAACACAAACTCAGCATTTGAATATTTATTGTGAGCGCATAGCATTTGTCAAAGAACATAGATCTCTTACTGCAATTATCTTGTTCCAGCTTTAAAATATTAGCTGTCACTTCTTTCATTGCTCTTGTGAGAAAGGAAAGTCTCTCTTTATTTAAACTCTCTTTTCCCTTGAACACAATTGCCACCTCATGCATGGCTCTTTGTGGCCACCTAATCTTGCCAATTATGCCGGTGACACTGCCACAAAACAACATGACTGACATACCTGACAGCTCTGGCTGGTGACAGAATGGCCACAAAGGGACAGCCCTTTGTGGGATGAGTCCCACACCACTAGCCTCTGAGGAACGCAGAGCAGGGGAGAGGGGGGAGGGGGAGGGGGAGGGGGAAAGGGGAAGGGAGGGCGCCAGGCACTGCAACCCCTTCCCAGCCAGAGGGGGTCCCTTGCTTTCAACTTGATAGCCTGATGGCCCTGAAGAACAAGCGCCCCTGGACACACACCTACCTAATCCACCCACTGTTGCCTCAGTACAACACTTCTGCACTCGGGTTGCATTTGTCACTGACACAGTGAAGCAGGACGGGCTGGGAGTCGGCTTCCTGGGCCTGGGCCTAATCTGCTTTCCACAGGCCCATTCTGTGTCCTAGCCCTGCCAGCTGGGCGCCAACACACATTGCTGCAACCAAGCGCCCAGGCACACCTTGTTAAGGAACCCCATGTGTAGGGTGCCAGTGTGACTAACTCCCTGTGCAGGGACCCCCATGTGCAAGGTTCCAGTGTGACTAACCCCAGGTGCAGGAACCCCATGTGCAGGGACCCCATGTGCAGGAACTACGTGTGCAAGGTCCCTGTGTGTAGGGTTCCCGTGTTGGAAGGAAGCAGATACACTGAACCGTACTTGTGCTGAGCCCCACAAAGAGCCCCAGTGCTCTCAGTCCATCCCCAGCTCCATCCCCGGCGTAGTAACTGACCGTGGTATTAGCCACTTAGGAGGCTTAGCTTGTATCTGGTGCTTTGGGTTAGTTATATTCTCTGACTTTCGGTCTTTTCCCCCCATTATTTCAGACTACAGAAATTATACATGTTATTATTGTAAAAGTATCCACCTTCCCATAATGCAACCTGGTTATCAACCTGGAGCATTCTCTCCAAATGCTCTTCTCTGCACATTGGCAATCGCCCAGCACTATTGGTAGTAGTGGGTCTTACAGAAAAGGACGGCACGACACATACTGTTTCACTTTCTCTCATCTCTATCTTGGCCATTTCTGCATGACTGTTGGTTTTAACAACTGCTCTTTAAACCGTTTTAGAGGTAGCTCATGTTTAAACTCCAGGAAAACAGTCCAGAACCCCCAAAATCAGAGCCCCTCACTGACCAGCGGTGACAATGCAGTCACTCCTCTGGGGGATCTATCCATCAACCTCAGCACCCAGAAAACAGCAGCTTTACTCATACCCAAAGATTTAAATAGCAAGAAACATGCGAACCTCTCAGTGCCCTTAAGATTGGCATTAACAGCCCTAGCTGGTTTGGCTCAGTGGATAGAGCGTCGGCCTCCAGACTGAAGGTCCTAGGTTCAATTCCGGGTCAGGGCACATGCAGGGTTGCCGGCTCGATCTCCAGTGCGGGGTGTGCAGGAGGCAGCCAATCAATGATTCTCTCTCATCATTGATATTTCTCTCTCTTCCTTTCCCTTCCTCTCTGCTATCAATAAAAAATATATATTTTTTTAAAAGATTGATATAAACATAAGCGAAAGGAGAAAACCAAACTTGTAATGCAACCATCACCAAAGGCATGCTTGCAATTTCACGTCCCAAAGACAGGGCAGGTCCAGGCGAGCAGCCCTGCGGTTGAGTGTGACTGGGAAATCCTTCCAGATCTCTCAAACGCTCTAGAGTTTTCTCTCACCAAAGGCACCCCACTCCCAACGCCTCCGTTTCCTCCCTGTGAACACCAAGTTACCACACAGCCACAAGCAAAGCCGGCGTGGAGCATCAAGCCGCTTGGTTACGTCTGCTGTCCGAGAGCCTACACGCCTGGCCCCGGCCAAAGAAACCCCAGCCTCTGCAGTTCAGCAGAGACACCTGTGAGAACAGAGATCTTGAAAAGAGTTTCTTCAGAAACAAACACTGATCTAGATTTTACCGGGAGATGTCATTTCAAAAGCCTTCTGGCGAGCATTCCATGCCTTTCCCTCTCCCCTCTTCTTCCCCCACAGGCGTGCATCTCCTAAACTCGAAGGGACCCCAAGAGATTGCAACCAGGGGAGCAATGGGCAGTGACACTTGTCTCAGGCTAACCCCCTGAACCTGTCTCCAAGCCCGCCATGGCTCATTTCTTTCCTATAACATGTCTAAGAGCCAAAGCAACTCCACTAGTCTTCCTCCTGTGGCTTTGTCTATCCTGCCCCCAGCTTTAATAAATGTGCTCAAAATAAAAATAACTGAAATTGTTTTTCCATATTTTCTTCTGGAACTTCATATAGTTCCATTTTAACATGATTTATCAAGAAGACCTTTTGGGATAACCCATCTTTCTCCCACTGATACCCAGATGTACCAGATACTAACTTTCTGTGTGTATTTGAATGTTGTTGCTGGAGTCCATTCGGTTTCACCGATCTCTCCCACATTGGTCTCACCCAGGCTATTTTAATTCCTGCTGTTAGGATTTTAAATGACCAATGAATCACACTGCCAGCTTCTTACCACAAGTTTCCATTGACAGATGAAGAGTGAAATATGAGCTTCCTTGTTGCTATGTTGCTTCCTAACACTTTCTCTCCAGAGTTACACAGGCAGACCAGGCCCCCTGTAGCCCACTGACCTCAGGCAGAGGGAGGAGTGGGAGTCCTAAGGACTGATCACTTGGAGAGAGAAAGCCCAGAACTATTCCTCCCTGGGAGGTGAGGGCGGAGGTGAGTCTCCCCCACCTCTCGCATGTCAGGAGACCAACACCCGAAGCCTCATCGCTGACCCCTGGAGGACCAGCCTCCAGCGTCACTCCTTCCTCCAGCCTTGCCTCGGGTGTTCGCATATGGCATTGTTCCATAGCAACTTTAGAATCCCTTTTTCCACTTAACAAACACCTTGTAGGTTTTATTATTGGAAAGGCATTAAATACAGAGATCAGTCTAGGGAGAAATGACAGATGTAGTTATTGGATCTTTTCCTTCAAAAGTAGGTTCTACTATAATGCAAAGTACGTATTCCTAACAAGCCTCCCATTCACACACTGAAATTAGGCTAATGGGAAAAGCAGCATTAGGGCCAACTACTTAAAATCTAGACAACTTTTTAACTAAAGCAGTAATAATCATTGTTACACCAATCCTCATAAAACTCCAGCACAGTTAAAGGGATGAATAAAAATGAGATCGATGGGGGTCTCTGAGCTTGAGGCAAGAGCAAAGGAAGGGCAGGTGGAGAGCCAGCGGCAGACTCAACTCAAAACGCAGTAACGGAATAAACAGGTCTCCAAAGAAGACACACAGATGGCCAGTAGACACAGGAAAATGTCAGTAATCATCAGAGAAATGAAAAAAACACAATGAATATCACCTCAAACCTGTCAGAATGGCTACTTGTCAATAAGTCCACAAACAAGTGCCGATGAGGATGCAGAGAAAAGGGAACCCTTGTGCACTGTTAGTAGGAATGCAGAGTGGTGCAGCCAATGTGGAAAGCAGTAGAGAGTTACCACACAAAATTAAAAATAGAACTACCTTGGGACCCAGCAATCCCACTTTTGGAAATTTATCTGAAGAAACCCAAAACACTAATTCAAAAATATATATGCACCCCTATGTTCATTGCAGCGTCATTTACAACAGCCAAGATGTGAAGCAACCCAAGTGCCCATCAGTCGATGAGTGGGTAGAAAAGCTGTGGCACATTTACACAATGGAATAGTACTTGGCTGTAAAAAAGAGGAAATCTCACCCTTTGAGACAGCATGGAAGGACCTGGAGAGCATTATGCTAAGTGAAATAAGCCAGTCAGAGAGAGACAAGTACCATGTGATTTCACTCATATGTGGAATCTAATGAACAAAATGTACTAACAGCAAAATGGAGGCAGACTCACAGACAGAGAGCAGGCTGACAGCTGTTGAGGGGGTGGAGGCATTGAGCAAAAAAGAAAAAAAAAAGAAGAAGAAACTCATGGACAGGGACAATAGTGTGGTGATTGCCATAGGAGGAGGTGGAGGAGGGTATAGAAGGGATAAATGGTGATGGATGGAGACTGACTTGGGGTGGTGAACACACAATACAGTGTACAGATGTGCTGTAGAATTGTGCACCTGAAACCTGTGTAATTTTGTTAATCAGTGTCATCCCAATAAATTCAATAAACAGGGAGAAAACCACAGTGGTGCAAGGGACCATGATGGTGGGCTTTCACTGTGTCTGGAATTCCCAGTGAGAGGGGCTGGGAGCCACCAGCATGGGGGCGCAAAGTATTAGTTCTCGGGGGAAACGCTATCTGAGCCAAGCATCTCTGGGTTACCGGTCACACATGGTCTGACTCATGTTACAGAAACACGCTTCGTGGGGAAGCAGGCGCAAGTCATTCCTCCTACTCGTCTCCTCCTGTCCCACAGTATAACTTTAAAGTTTCCTTCATATGCATGTCACACATTTCTTTATGCATTTATTCCTAGGTGTTTTCTTTTTTTCTTCCATTATATTTTCTGACTGCCCATTGCTATTTTCTTATATAGAAAGGCTACTCACATTACCGATTTCTCTTATCTGCACCCACGCAATCAAGTGGTCCTCCGGGGACTTCACCACGTGACAGACACGGTATGAACAGTCGTGGCCTACTCCTGACTGCAGCACTTCTCCACGTGCACGATTTGCTTTTGGCCTGTGCTATAAATAAATTATTATTATGTTAAACAAGGGTCCATCCATTTCTATGTTATTGTATTATCCATATGCTCTTGATATTTCCATTGAACTATTAAGACAGAAACCTCGTTGCTGCTGCATCCATTCATTCAAAACGTATGAAAATCTGCCAGAGCCATGTGTACTCTGTGCACTGAGGCTTCGGAGGTGAGCCAGGAGCCCTGGGCCTGCCCTCATGGCACTTCTGGCTGAATGTGTGGAACTCAACACACGGCACTCAACAGAAAATTGTTCAACACAGTTACCCATCTTCCCCGAGGACCTGGAAGGCAGGTGGGAATGAAAAGTCCTCCTCTGGGGAATGTGCTCCCCTGAAAGGGGAGGTGTTAGCACCATTCCCAGGGGGTGGGCATGCCTGTGAAAGAGCAAGTGAGGGGAAACCAGGCTGGAGAGAAGGAGGGATCAGAAACAAGTTACTCAAGTCGAGGGGATCCCACACGAAACCATGAATACTAAGAGGTGGGACCACTGTGGGCCATCTTAAAAGCTGCCTGTCACAGCCACCACGTTCCTTACTCTAATAATCCTGACATACAACACAACTACTTTTACGTCACAGCCCTGATTACCTGCTCATTCTCTTATCCCAAGGTCAAATAGAAAGTGGTATAAAAACAAGTGAAGCAACCACCCTCTCTTTAAAATAAATTTACTATTTGAACTGTTTATTTCCACTACTTTAACTTGTCCTTGACCTGCTAACAATGACAGAGGAAGTAGTGCTCTCAAACAATGTCCAAAAATGTGATCGTGAAGGATTGGGGGATTTAAGAGGTCTGGGGCAGGAAGTCCACATTAATGAGACAGTGATACTACACAGGGGAACTGGCAGGAAGCCAGCCAGTGGTTGTGGGACTTCAGAGTGGCATTTTGAAATTCAATAATAGCTGACCAGCTATCTAAAGTTTGAAAAATAAAACTTTTTGGATCCCAAATGAGTCTGCTGCTAGAATTTGGGCATCCACAATATGAAACCTGTAGATCTTAACCAGGTTGGGTATCCAGACTGTGTCGTGGACAAGAATGTATCTTTAGACTGACACATTAGTTTTCACCAAATGGACATTTATTTTTTAAATCTCATCTAGGAAGATACAGGGAAAATAGTTTTTCACTTCAGAACAGTTTGCATGAAACCTTTATAAAATACCACAACCTGTCATGTTAAATATAAAAATTTAGAAACTATTGAATTAAAAAGGGAGGAAAGCCATTTTAAAAACAGTAGAACTCTAGCTGGTTTGGCTCAGTGAATAGAGCACCAGCCTGCAAACTGAAGGGTCCCAGGTTTGATTCCGGTCAAGGTCACATGCCGGGTTTCAGGCTTGAACCCCAGTAGGGGGCATGCAGGAGGGGCAGTGATCAATGATTCTCATCACTGAAGTTTCTCTCTCCCCCTCTCCCTTCCTCTCTGAAATCAATAAATATTTTAAAAAATTAAAAACAGCAGTAATAACAAGTTTATATTTGTGAGAAACAGACCAATTTAATTCTCCCCAGAGGTGTGTGTGCCATAAAGTATATGTATTGTATACATATAAAATCATCCCCACCTCAGAGTTTAATTGAAGACACAAAACAGATGCCCTTCTATCCAGTCTCATTTCTGGGCTAATTAAATCAGTGATGATGCACATTAATCATCACCGAGTTCTACAGAACTTTAGGCCTTGCCTGGTTGAGTGTGTTACCGAATGTGTTAACCCAAGCAGGACATGCTAATTTGCTATCGCAGGGTTGCTTTACAACCAGAGAGAATAAAACTTTTAAGAGCAGACATATATCAGTTATATTTTCTCTAATTATTAGCTTCAATAACAGTTTCTATTATCTGCAGCGGGGCACCAAAGTCAGAAAAACCAAGGTTAGGATCCGAGTTTGCACATCTACACCAGGCATTCCCAGGACAGCCTCTCCTGATGCTCAGCCCCACCCATGACCATCAACCCCCCATCGGTCCCCAGGGGCCCTCCTGGATACCTGCAGGCTGCAGCCACAGGGAGGCCTCCCCACCAAAAAGGAGTCCATATCTGTAAAGCTGTTGGGAATAGAGGGTGACAGTGTATGTAGAGCATTGAGGACATTACTTATTATATAGGAAGCACTCAATAAACATTTGTTATGAGGGTAAAAGACACAAAACCTAGGGTTTTAGCTGAATAATTAGATGGATAGGGTGACATCTACTGAGGTAAGGAAAGTTAGAGAACATGTTTGAGGCAGCAAGGGAACCCAAAGTTTGAGATGCCTATTCGATAACCAAGTGGAAATGTCCACAGCTGGAAACAGATGCGAAGGAAGAGAAAGCGGCTTCTAGATGAGAAGCTAATGAAAGGAAAGCTTATTCTGTAACCTGCCTATGAGATGCTCTTACACATTAGATTGCAGCCCATGGTCTAGTTGCGTTAGTAGTGATGACCGATTGTAATGAACCTTTGGTTCACATCCAACTACTCTTAACACTGAGCATCATGTCTCCGAACCAGGAAGGCATAGAAAGAAATGCATATCCATAAAAGTACATGATCTATGAAAGGAGTCACATTTCAAGTGTCTTTGATTGTTTAACCCTTCTTTTTTACGACCTGAATATCACCTAAAAGGCAAAATGATGGTTACGTAGAAATGGAAACATTACATTTTTATTTTTTAAATATTTTTATTGATTTCAGAGAATAAGGGAGAGGGAGAGATAGAAACATCAATGATGAGAATCATTAATCAGCTGCCTCCTGCATGCCCCCCACTGGGGATCCCCACAACCTGGGTATGTGCCCAGACCAGGAATTGAACTGTGACCTCCTGGTTTATAGGTTGATGCTCAACCACTGAACCACGCCAGCTAGGCAAAACATTACATTTTTTAAAAGCAATGCCACAGTTTTAAAATTTTTGAGGGTGACTTATCAAATAAATGCACATTCAAACATGAAGGGATCTCACAATTGATGTACAACACCTAGAATTGGAGGACAGTATCAGTGAAACCAGTAAGTAACTTGTGAAAATTGTTTTCACAATTTGTTTCTAAGCAAGAGAAAAACTGAAAAGAAGGAATTTGTTTTGCTATCTCAGGCTCACAACCATTGGTTCTAAACTGCTGCTGGGTTCAGTTCATCGAGGCAGCTTTTCACCCATTCTGTGCTCTTGCGGCCCCATCAATGACATCCCACTGTGATCACCCCACCCACCCCACAAATGCTCACCAGCTGGGATTCTGTGGCTCCAAAGGGGAGGCTGTTCGCTGAGGCTCAGAAACCTTTATCAGGAGACTTACTGGTAATGGTTGAGAAGCAATTAAGAAGCATGTTCCTCCCGGGTGAGGAGACCAGGTAACCACGTCACCTTCTCTGCCTCACTCCTTGCCGCAGCTCACGCTGTCACATCGGAAGCGTTTTTCCGCCCACTCAGTGTCTCACTGCCCTGATCTCATGGTGGGTGTCTGCAGAGGGTCCTGCTCCCCGGTTCGGGGGCACTTGTCCTGTCTGGCTTTACTTACAATAAACGCTATCTTAAAATACACCAGCCTCTCCAATGTATCTGCATAAAATATGAAGACTTTATCCACTGGAGGAAAACAATTTCATTAAAGGTAAGCTTCCCTCTTTACTCTACAAAATTAGCTAAGGGGCAGGAGGAAGAGAGAATGAATTTGTTAGGGGAAAGGAAACTATGCAATGGAAGAGAAAAATCAGAGAACTAACCTAGGAGCTTGGAAGTAATTAGAATAAAGCGATATTCTGATTTCTGTATGACATCATATAAAAAAAGACAAGTTCAGTGAAAATTAACTTTATTTCTAGATATAGCACATTAAAATATATACCATCTTTATTCAGAATATCATAATCAATTCAAAAATAGAATTCTCTTCTCCCGTCAAAAATTAACTACAATACTGTAGGCTAGATACATGATATTTTAGTCAGGTCTTCAGTATTAGCTTCTCAAAACAACAAAAATCTACTATTTATACATAAAATATTTTTATACATCGAATTTATCATACAAAATATATACAAAAGCATAATTGTAGTGTAGAAAAATGAAGTTACCAAAATATAACTTAGTCCATTTACTTTACACAAAATGTATTCTAGTTAATTTTTTCAAGAGCTTCACCAATTAGTCGAATAGCTACACTCTTGCCTTCATCGGTTTGAACAACAAGCAAAGCTTCAAATGTGCCCACGGCCTTTGGTTTGAACTGCACGGGCATGTTGATGTAATGCTGGGCTCTGCAAAGAGAAAGGAAAATGTCAGCAGCTGATGCTGCGGCAACAAACAAATCACCTGCATAATGCCTGGCAGAGAACTAGTCCAGTTACATTCAACCTAAATTTATTTCTCATTTCTTTGATGTTATTATTTAATACAAAACTGGCACAAAGAGAGAAATCTAAAATCTGATTCAAAAAGTACTGCATATGTATTCCTGCCTAACCAATAAAAATAGGAAAGAGGAAATCAGAGTTCTGACCATTGGGTATGGAGCTCCCTATTCCATCTGCAAAAGCAGGTGCCTGTCTACCTAAGAAAGGATGAGAACACCCTACAAGCTACAGTGTACTCATTTAAATAGATCACAGAGTTAGTGCTTTACACACAAGTCTGTGGGGTTTTTTTAAAGAAGTATTTTTATTGATTTCATAGAGGAAGGGAGAGGAAGAGAAAGATAGAAACATCACTAATGAGAATCATTGTTCGGCTGCCTCCTGCATGCCCCCTACTGGGGATTGAGCCTGCAACACGGGCATGTACCCTTGACTGGAATCAAACCTGGGACCCTTCAGTCTGCAGGCCGCCATTCTATCCGCTGAGCCAAACCGGCTAGGGCCACAAGTTTATCTTATTCTTATCAAATTTATACTGATCTGCTGCTATGAGAGTTGATGCTGGAATTTGTAACATTCCATATTTATCCTAAGTTCTATAATGACAGTTAATATGGATGAAAACTTTCTGGAAACTCATCGTGTTCAGAATAATAAATAGCTGTCACTAATAAAGTATAAAAGTACCTTATTTATCTTCAAAGCATAAACATTTAGAAATATTTTAAAGTAATATGTTCAAAGAGTACATGTTCAAAGCAAACAAAATGTAAGTTATGATACTATTTTAAATGCTATTGTATGTAAATTGCTCCAATTTTACTGAAATTAAAAATACTTTCCCATGTTTCTAAGTTCTTTTAGATGCTATTAACATGACTATGCAGCTAGGGCTGCACAGAAAAGCCGTGTTCTAATGTATGACAGCTTAAATTTTTCTAGCACTGGAATGGTAAGTCAAGTGCAACCCCTTTGCAGCTCCTAGCTCTATGTGTAAGCTCCGAGTACAGCACCGCTGTCTCAGGGACTCAGTCAAAAAGGTCCCAGAACATTTGCTGAGTGGTTCGAGTTCTCTTAGAACACAACGTGTTTTTTAAATAGTCTCCTAATGTAAAATGAAATACCTTACAATAATTAAGTGGCTTAATTAAAGATGAAGATAAAATTACTCTTCAGTACTAAGTCCAACAGAACTTAAATAACAGGGACAAACAAGTTTGAGATTTCAATTTAATGTACATCATGTAGAAAACATTAGCAACGACAATTAGGAAATGAGGCCCTGATTTAAGAATAATATAGGGTATTTGAAGAATGACAACTGAAAAATACCATAATGAAAGTTTTCCCAATTAATCTGGAATACTAATTTTTGTCCAAATTAGTGAAAATTTAAATTGCTGATTCTCAGCATAGTAAAAATAATATTTGAAGCAGGAATCATTCTAAAGTTACTCACAAGATAATTAAGGTTGTATGTATGTATGTGGCTGGCACAACACTGGGTAACAGGAATCATATGTAAAGTCCAAAAGACAAGGTGAAGTCTGGGTGGCCACACTGTGAAGCACACAGGAGTCAGCCATGACGTGCTTTCCCTGCAGCTCATCCCCTTTCTTACTTAAGATCCATGTGTTAACTGCTCGCTGGTGCTGGGGATGAAGATGAGGGGCTGCCAGAGAGGGCGGCCTCACAAGTCCTCGTTCCCAAGAGAAATCCTGATGTCCTGACAACCAAGTCCTGCACTGGGATAAGAACACTTTGATTTATGATAAACTCACCTCAAAGAATATTTTGAATGCTTGACGTAGAAAGGCTCTCTGGGACTTAAAAACTTCAGCTGCAATTTAATATAAAACACTTTTATAAAGTTATGCAAGTTAGATATTTGAACATACATTTACATTTACAAATTTAAGTATAGCCACAAAATTAGGTAAGACAATAAATGCTCATAAAAACACATAAATGGGCCCTGACTGGTTTGGCTCAGTGGATAGAGCGTCGGCCTGCGGACTCAAGGGTCCCAGGTTCGATTCCGGTCAAGGGCATGTACCTTGGTTGTGGGCACATCCCCAGTAGGGGGTGTGCAGGAGGCAACTGGTCGATGTTTCTCTCTCATCGATGTTTCTAACTCTCTATTCCTCTCCCTTCCTCTCTGTAAAAAATCAATAAAATATATATATATATTTTTAAAAAGGATGAAAGCAAGTGCTAAATTTTTTATTTTCAGATGAAGGGTCATGAACTTTCTATGAGTTTCTTTACAAATATGGTATTAAGGCATTTAAAAAAATAACTCATTATTACAACTTAGCTATAATCTAAAATATAAGCTTCTAATTATCAAGAAAATGTTTATCAAATAATTGGATAATTTCTTTTTCTAAAACCCACAATAGTATTTCCAACTTACCGCGTGTGTAATAAAAGAATTATTTCGCAAGTTGACTTTTAAAGTCCTTGATTCCCCAACTTTGGTTGGTAGAAACTGATACACATCTTCTGGGGCATAAACTCCACGGCAGGTCAAGTCAAGGTGTCTGCTTCAGAAACAGGTTTAAAATGAAGTTATTTAAACAATTTAGATATATTAAATTGTGGAGTAGTACTTTGTGTTTTCTCCTACAACTCACTTAAAAAAGGAGTTTTGTAATGGCCATCTAACTAAGGTGTGTAAAGATAAAATGCTGACACGGCACTCTTACAGAGCTGCTGGGATTAGCTGCTATACAACACAGGAGGGCAGCACCATCTCTAACCCTCTTTCTCACTAAGTCTTGCTCTCCACTTAGCTCAAACCCAGCTTACAAAGGTGGCCCTAGTCTATTTCGCTGACTTCTCCCAGTGTAGTCCACTGATAATCTTCATTTTTACAAGAACACAGACTACTCCAAGAGTATGATACAAGCTCTGGCCTCTCGGCAACACTTGATGGTAGTGACTTCCTCCTGCCTTGGCTTCCAGATTCCACGCTGCTGACTTTCATTTCTCTGGCCCCTCGTCAGTCTGTGCAAGCTCATCTCTACTGCCTCACCTCTAATGCCACTGTCCCACAAGGCTTGGCCATGAACATCCCGATCTGCTCACATGGACTCTTGCTAGGCAATCACATCTCAGGCGATTCAGTGACCTCACAGCTATGTGACTCCCAGATTTGGTTCTCAGCTCAGATGGAATCTCTGGGCAGCATATCCAATCACCTCACAATTATCTTCTTACTAGAGGCCCAGTGCACAAATTCATGGGGGGAGGGGCCACGGGCGGTTGGCCAGCCGGCCCCGCCCCCCGGTCAAAAACTCCCAGTCGAGGGGACAATTTGCATCCTATTTTATTATATAGGATGGCTCCATAAATACAGAGTAAACTTGTGCCCTTTCTCCTCAAATCTGATCCTCCAGATATTTTCTGCTAGGGGAACAGTATCTGGGAGCTGACCTTGACTCCCCTTTTTCTCACGCCTTTGTCTAATCCATCACTGAGTCCTTCAAGTTTCCTTCCTATATACCTAAAAAGTGTCTATATCTCATCATTTTCCTTGACACTATCTGAGCCCTGGACTGTATAAGAATACCCTCTGACTTGTTTCACTGCTTATATTCTTTCCTCCTTCAAATCAGTACATACTATACAGCCAAAAGGATTTTTCTTTAAGTACTTGAATCTCATCATGTCATTCAATGGTTTGTAGCAGCATTCCAGATAAACACCTGACACATGAGGCCGTGTGTGGTCTGCATGCGCTCTGCCCACCTCCCTCTGGACCTCAGCTTATAGCGCACCCCCTCCTCTGTG
Source organism: Cnephaeus nilssonii (assembly GCF_951640355.1). Taxonomy (NCBI): domain Eukaryota; kingdom Metazoa; phylum Chordata; class Mammalia; order Chiroptera; family Vespertilionidae; genus Cnephaeus; species Cnephaeus nilssonii. The sequence continues at coordinate 64,040,083 of NC_137082.1, read as the reverse complement.
CTCTAGGCCTGCGGGCTGCTTTTAGTCCCTCAAGGGCCAACAATCCCCGCCACCCTGGTCGTTTACACAGTCCTCTTCACCTAGGACATTTCCATTTATTCTCATCGTAAAAGTCCCATTTTAGGGAGGTTCTTCTCAGATATATATCCCCGTGTTTCCCATTTATTTCCTTCCAGTCCTTTCCACAGGTTGTAATCAAGCCTGTTAAGTGTGATTATTTGTGATGTGGCTCCTCCTCCAGAAGGTGAAGTCTGTGGAGGCAAGAGCTAGGGCAGTTTTGCTCACTGTCTTATCTCTACCACCCAGAATGCAGTGAGCACCCAGTCAATAAGCATGAGATGAGCGAATGAGTAAATAGCACAGAGATTGTGATAAGAACACATTCTTTAAAGGATTCTAATTTCTTACAAATTGCATTACTTACTCCTACTAGAAATAAACAACCACATTTATAGTAAATTTAGCAGGTATTTATCACATTCTTACAAGCATCTTCCTGCAGAACTAACTTAGACCGAAATATCAGTTAGGGATTATTGGAAACATTTTCATTAGGTAAAAGACTTAAATATTATCATTCAAGTTGTGTAAGCTGCTGGTATACAATATACATCATTAAAAGTTTTTAAGAATCTACTTCCATAGATTTTTAAAAATCTTTTCTGGAATGTAAAATGGTACAACCACTTTACGAAAACTATTTGGCAGTTTATTTTAATGTTAAATACATGTTTATCATATGACCCAGCAATTCTATTCTTAGATACTTTTATCTCCACCAAAATGAAAAAAATATGTCCACAAAATACACACACAATGATGTTCACAGCACCTTCATTCATAATGGCTCTAAATTATAAGCCACCCAAATGTCAGCAGGAAAATGAATAAATAATGAAATGTTCATACAATGGAATACTAAACAAATGGACCAAACTACAGATATACACAACAACACGGACGAATCCCCCAAAAATGTATGTTAAGTGAAAGAAGCCAGATAAAGAGTGCATATGTATATGAAATTCAACCAACTAACCTATGGCAATAGATTAGAACAGGACAAACCTTGGGGTGAGGGTGGAGGTTAACTGCAAAGGGACACAAAAGAACTTTCCACTGAACAAAAAAATAGTCTCTATTGCAATTGGAGTGGTAGTAACACATGTAAACTCATAGGTAAAGTCACTGAGCATTTTACTGAAAGTAATTGTACCTCTATAGAGTACCGGGAACATTTGTAAGAATGACAAAACAACATACCCAGGTATGGGAGCAGGAGCTTCTGACACAGCTTGTCTTCGGGGCTTAACTAAATTATCTATTTTAATAAGAGTATTTGTAGAAACACATGAATTTTCAGGCTCATTTTCTGCTTTGACACTCTGTATAAAAATAAAGCATAGGGTGTGGGAGAAGAAGTAATAGTCTAGGAAAATATAAGGACATTTACGTTTTTTAATTCTACTATTTCTTTCACCATTTTTTAAAATGAGACTTAAGATTTTTTAAGTACCTAAATCACAAACCCTATACTTTACTTCCCACTGCTCAGATTCTTACACACACACACACACACACACACACACACACACACACACAAACACACGATCTTATCTAATCAAATTAGAGATTTCATAAAGTCAAATCCAGACTTCAAACATGCCAATCAATAAAGATAAATGAAAAAATTAAGATAAAGCTATACAGCAGAATTAATGAAATTAGAGTAATACCAGGAAAATATTCTGCATTTTCAGGCCAGTTTTTCCTGTCAGTTTCACTTATACTTTCAGTATACACACACAATAAATTAATTAAATTTAGTGTAATACTCACTTGTCCAGAAAGTTGAAATCTCAAGGTATGTTTCATGTGAGGCTCTGTAAGGGGGTGACATTCAACATCCCAAAACTGGGCATAATCCCCTTTATCTCTGGGCAAAAATGTAACAGAGACCTACAAAACAATACACCCAGGAGAGAAGTTTAGACACTGAACCTTACACACATGTAGTTAGATTACCAACTCAAAGTATTGGCATGAAAAATTAAAGGGAAAAAAACTTGCATTGGCTAGTTTTTCCCCTAATTAAAAAAGAATTTGAACAATTCTGCTTTTAGTAGGCTTGTTACTGTACCAGATCCAAAATACATTATTCTTTAAGGCTTTATGTACATACTAGTGGCCTGGTGCACAAAATTCGTGCACATTAAAAGGAAATTAATTAGAGGAAATATTTTAATATTGCTATTTGCCCTTTCTCTATAATAGAAGTGTCAGAGATGAAAGAAAATTAGTAAAATGTATATGACAATCCTCCTCCTGTCAGAGTCTGGGGCATTCCACGGGAACCAGAGTCAAGTTCCCGCCCACCCATGCACACCTCAAAATCACGCGAGACCCAGACCCGGCCAGCCCCACCCCCATTGGGCGAGATTCAGACCTGGCCAGCCCCACTCCTATCAAGCCCCACCGGGCAGGGGGCGCAGCCTCAGGTCCCCTAGCCTGGTGCCGGGCAAGGGGCGCAGCCTCAGGTACCCCGGCCCAGTCCCGGGTGGGGGGCGCAGCCTCAGATCCCCGTCAAGCTCCACCAGGTGGGGGGCACAGCCTCACGTCCCCCATCAAGCCCTGCTGGGTGGGGAGTGCATCCTTAGGTTCCTCCAGTGCACGCTGGGCGGGGGGCACAGCCGCAGGTCCCCTGGCCTGGAGCCGGGGCAGGGGACTTGCCTTGAGGTCCCCCATCAAGCCCTGCCGGGGCGGGGGATGCGGCCTGAGGTCCCCTGTCAAGCCCTGCCAGGTGGGGGGGCAGCCTCAGGTTCCCCGCTCGGTGCTGGGAGGATGGTGCAGCCTCAGGGCCCCCGTCAAGCCCCACTAGGCAGAGGGCACGGACTGAAGTCCCCTGCCCCAGCCTAGCACCATGCAGCCTCAGGTCCCTGCTGATTGCTCGCTAAGGCTCATTATGGGAATTCGGCCTCCACTGTGGGTGCAGCCATCTTGTATTACGGAAACCCCGCCTCTGCTGTGGGCGCTGCCATCTTTGTGATGGCATTGACAGTCAATTTGCATATTCCTTCTTTATTAGATGGGATAAGGTTTTCTTTACTTTGTATGTGATCAATAAATACCTTTTAAAGAGAAAAAATTCTAGAGACGTACATCTAAATGAGGAAGGTCCAACTCCAGACACACAACTGTGTTCCACTGCAATGCTGATGAACCGTCTGCTGGCCTAGTAGTAAAGGACTAAGCCCAGCACACAGTCACTAACTGGAGAGGAATGAAAGGACCCAGAAAATGCAAAGGAAAGGTAGGTGCATAACAGGAGGTAGAAAAGACAAGCACCACTATGCTACATGTTAGCAGCTTTTCTTATGACTAACTTCTGAACATCGGTCAGACCATTTACACTGACCATACAACTCAAAGTTAGAGATATGAACTGTATGCATACAATTTGTAAAAAGCTCAATAACGAGAAAGTTGTAATGTTTAAAAATGGTGTTTTATAAAGTTTACCAGCATTGCCGAAACCGGTTTGGCTCAGTGGATAGAGTGTCGGCCTGTGGACTGAGGGGTCCCAGGTTCGATTCCGGTCAAGGGCATGTACCTTGGTTGCGGGCACATCCCCAGTGGGGGGTGTGCAGGAGGCAGCTGATCAATGTTTCTAACTCTCTATCCCTCTCCCTTCCTCTCTGTAAAAAATCAATAAAATATATTTTTTAAAAAAAAAGTTTACCAGCATTAACAAGGAACTTTATCAAAGATTTCAGTGTGAAAAATACTGACTACTAGTCAGGGTGACAATGAATCAGTATTTGAGTCTGAACTTAACATTAAAACACTTACGTGACCTAATTTCTGTCACTATAGAACATAAGAGACAATGCAGCCAGCAAGCCTGAGAGCATGGAAGCAAAGACAGAATACTGATCGAAATGAGATCAAGATTAGTGAGTTATACTGTTAAAGATGCTTTGGGCCCTGGCTGTTTGGCTCAGTGGATAGAGCGTTGGCCTGCGGACTCAAGGGTTCCAGGTTCGATTCCGGTCAAGGACATGTACCTTGGTTGTGGGCACATACCCAGTAGGGAGTGAGCAGGAGGCAGCTGATCAATGTTTCTAACTCTCTATCCCTCTCCCTTCCTCTCTGTAAAAAAATCAATAAAAATATTTAAAAAAAAAAAAAGATGCTTTGGACATTTAGAAGATTAAGAAAGAAAACAACCATGTCCTAAATGATGAAAATATACAAATTATCAGGAACTACTGGGGGGCAATACCATGTATTAGACAAATACCACTTACACCTCCTTCCAACCCCAAAAAATAAAGAAAGAAAACCTAATATTATTGCATGTCACACAGTGGGAACATAATGGGCACTTTAACATTCATTAGCTCATTTAATCCCACAACAAATTCTGATGTAAAAATTATTGTGTACATCTTTTAAGAATTAGGTTGTAACTAATTTTTCCCTCTTCTGGAACTCTATTATATACTGTACATCAATAATTGAGCTATTTGGTAATGCTTCCATAAATGGTCCCAGAATGATGTGCCTTGTTCCCATGGCCCCATCTTAAATTAAGAAATCAGACCTAAAATTCATTACAAATGTGATCTGACAAGATGATACATGTTGCTCTGGGCCAGGATATACAGTATGAACACAACAAAAATTATGGAGGTTACATTTCTATATTAAGTACTGTGTGAAGAATTCCTGGGAGATAATCTAATCCTGTACGCTCATTTTTCATTTTTTAGTTTTACTGAGATATAAATCCACATACCATACAATTCACCCATTTCTACAGGTTTTTAGTATACTAGTATCTCCAGAACTGTTTAACCATCACCACAAAGCTATTGCTTAGATTAGCGCTACTTGAAATAAGTTCTAAGTACCAGCAGCCTGCAGCCACATGAAGTGCTTATATCAGACTGTGAATCAATCACACGACTAAGCATGGTATTTTGTTTTGCTGTTAGAGAGCAAGACTTTCTGCTGCAGGAAGCAATCCACTGACTTGTGTGAGCCTCTTCTCCTGTGGCAGCCTGGCTGGGAGCAGCACTGGTCTAGGGGAGGCAAACGGCTCTGGTGGAAACAAAGGAGACACTCCTGGCCAACAACACGAGCTGGCGTAAAACAACGTCAAGACTCACCTTTTGGGTGCCGTGGCTTTCCATTATTCCCGAAATAGGAGAACATCTGAATGCTGCATAAGTAGCTCTAAAAACATCTCCACTTTCATCGACTGCCTACAAAGTAATCATTTAAACAATCAAATGAAAAAAGGTAAAAAAGGCCGCGGTGTTCTAAACAACACACATGACAACACTCAGTTCCAGCGCTGCCCACTGGCAGAGATCACTTGCAGGATACAGTAGGCTAACACTCAGTGGCAAAGAGCATTCAATTCTGCCTCCTGCACCAGCTCCCACTGGTGGCAAACACACAATGGTATGCAGAACCTGGGAGAGAGAAATGTGCGTGCACGTGCACACACACAATGTTCCACTCTATAACAAATGTTTTGTATTTTTCAAAATAAACTTATTTCAGATAAAAATCAGGGCTGTAGGAGATAGCATTAAATGGGGCAAGTACATTTTTCACATACATTCTCTAATTTGACTCTCAAAACCACCTCGCGAAAAAGACAGGGGCAGGTATTAGCCCAACCTCTAGAGAAAATCAAGTAAATGAATTAGGAACAGAAAGCCAATAATTGCAACCTATATTCATAATTCAACTTTTAAAACACCCTACCTAAAGTTTAAACAGTAAAACAAGTATAACAGCAGCAATGATTACTGACCTTGACATAAGGTGGAGCTAAAGATGACAGATACCACTTTACTTCTGTGTTACCATGATTCTGAAGTTCCAGATAATTTTCTAAAAGGAGCACATGTACAACAACTCAATCTCTTGGAGAGGTAAGTAAATAAGCAGATTACTGTGATAATTACTATGATTTCCTCATCATAGAGAAAAAAACATAATCATTAGATTCCTAGAGAAGCCCTACAGGAACTACAGTATTGTCTAACAAAATCACGTTTGACAGTATCTTAACTAGGATTTAATCAAAGTGCAATGACAAGCTACTGAAAGGCTTAATTTTAAGCAAGGGAGCAATAAGGTGACTTCCATGATTAAGAAATGACTCCTGCAGTGGAGGAGAGACGGCAAGGGGTCAGAGTGAAAGAAGGAGCCCTGGGAAGCTGTCACTGCAGCATGCGGTTGAGAGACGATGCATGAGTAACTTCCTCAGACTTGAACTGCAGCAATGAGAGGAAAAGCAGTGAGCAGATACGGGATTTATTTTGAAGACAGACTGTAAGGGACTAGCTCATGGATTGGATAGGAGGGAGGTAAGAAAAAGGTAGCAACTTCCACCCGGCCAGCATGGCTCAGTGATTAAGTGTCTACCTATGAATCAGGAGGTCAGGGTTCAATTCCCAGTCAGGGCACATGCCCAGGTTGCAGGTTCAATTCTCAGTGTGGGGCACGCAGGAGGCAGCCGATCAATGATTCTCTCTCATCATTGATATTTCTATCCCTCTCCCTCTCCCTTTCTCCCTGAAATCAATAAAAACATATTTAAAAACAAAAGAGAAGAAAAGAAAGCAACTTCCAGGAATCTGGCTCAGCAAAATGAGCAGACAGTGGTGCCACTTACTGAGAGACAAGGGTGAGGCTGAAGCAGAAGCAGGTTTCATGGGTGGAACAGGAGCTGTTTTTGTGCGAGGCCCACATGCAGAAGCTGAGCAGGTGCCTGGTGTGTACATCTGGGGCACAGGGAGAGCAGAGAAGAAAGGGGGCACAGGCAGGTCCAGGAAGAGTTATCAGCAGTGGAACCTGAGAAAGTGTGTGCGAGGCAGGGACAAACCCAAAGAGCTTCCAAGGAGGAAGTATTCCAAGGAGGAAAGAGAGGTTGACAGTATTGAGAGGTCAAATGAACAAAGTCACATGGCAGAGACCCTGGATTTGACCTGGAGAGGAGTGTGTTCAGGACACAGTGGTAGTGCAGCTAAGCCACCTGAGGCAGTGAAGGCAGGAACATAATCACTCCTCTAGGAAAGGGTGCTGAGGAAGCAGGCAGCTGCGGCCAGACTGCAGAGGGCACTTCTGAAACAGGTGAAAGTAGAGCGCACTGGGTGCTAATGGCAACGGATCAGCAACGTGGGGAAAACTGATGACACAGGAGAGAAAGAGCTGGAGGAATTCCCCGAGGAGGCGAGAATAGATGGACCCAGATTCCAAACAAAAGGGTTCATCCGTGATGGAAACAGAAGCCTTTCACTGATCTGTGAGGCAAAGTCAAGAGCCAGAAAGAGTGAGAGCAGGAACAGGGGAGGATAGCTGGAGCAGGAGCTTTAAGAAAGGAGCTGTTGCCCGGCGGTGTGGCTCAGTGGTTAAGTGTCAACCTATGAACCAGGAGGTCAGGGTTCAATTCCCAGTGGGGCGCATTCCTGGGTTGCAGGCTTGATCCCCACTGTGGGACATGCGAGAGGCAGCCGATCAATGATTCTCTCATCATTGATGTTTCTGTCTTCTCTCTCTCTCTCCCTTCATCTCTGAAATCAATAAAAATATATTTTTTATAAAGGAGCTGTTAAATACTGTTAGAGATGGTGACGGACACATACTAAGGAGGGCTGGGAAAGAGCCTAGTGTTGTTGATCTGAGAGTTGAGCTCATGAATCAGTCAGCATGTTGTTTTCTCCAGCAATGTTCTGCTGCTAAGGTATGAACATGGAGTAGGTAAACTACTGGTTTTAACATGGGTTAGGATTTTGCCAGATAGGAATGTAGAGGGAGAGGGGCATAAGGAAGTTAAGAATGTGAAGCAGTAATTACAATGATAGACCCCAGAATTCAAGGAGGGTTATCAGAGAAGCGGGATGTGAGTAGGGTGATGGAGAGTGGAAAGGAAGTAGGATCAGTAGCCGGGAGGTCTGAATGAGGTCAAATAACGGCTGTAATTTCTGGAGTAAGTAATCTGGAAAGACAGGAGGGTGATGTTCAGGAAGTGACAGGCTTGAAACGGAGAGAGAAAATATGACATAACTATTGGTGATGACAAAATCTAAGAGGGGACTGAAAGTAGGAAACTGAGCTTAAGTGGAAGACAAAATCAATGAAAGAGACCAGGAGCTAGAGGGACAAGTGACAGATGGTCCCAAATTCTTTCTAATAGGTCCCACGTATAATCCTAGTCCTTTAGACTGAAGAGAGAGAGAGAGAGAGAGAGAGAGAGAGAGAGAGAGAGAGAGAGAGAGAGAGAGAGGCACAGACACACACACACTGACTCTCAAAGTGACATCAGTAAGTGACAGAGCAAGGCTCTACCCACTTTCCTCTCTTCTTCAGCTAACTTATTTGCAATTCTAGTAAAAAATCTAGTGAGAGTTGGGAAAGGATGGTTCTGACCATATAAAATCAAATAAAAGTCAGCATGTAGTTTCCTCCAGCAATGTAAGACTCCTGGAATACACAGATTTATCAAATGCCTTATAGTTACGATTTTTTTAAAAGTATATTTTATTGATTTTTTTACAGAGAGGAAGGGAGAGGGAGAGAAACATCGATCAGCTGCCTCCTGCACACCCCCCTACTGGAGATGTGCCCACAACCAAGGTACATGCCCTTGACCGGAATCGAACCTGGGACCCTTGAGTCCGCAGGCCGACGCCCTATCCACTGAGTCAAACCGGTTAGGGCTTATAGTTATGATTTTTAAGCTCCCCCAAGTCCATCTCATCATTGAAATGATTGCCAATAACTACCTTATTTTGTCCTGAAGGGGGTAAAATTTTATACCTATCACTAACATATGGTTAACTAAGAGTATTCCACGCACTCAGTATGTCAGTAGACTTTTGAATTAAATATTCTTGTGATACGATACCTGAAGTTTCACCAGGTTCTGTTGTAGGAAAAATAACAGTCTTATTTCTTATCTCAACTTTTGTGGAAGGTGGTTTTGTCATTGGTTTTACAAGATGTCTAGTTAAAGGCTCAGTAACTGGAAAAGGGATTCCCAATGGGTTGGAGGCCAAACGAGTGAGAAGGTCTGCTTGAGTCAAGTCTTCTCGAATTTGAACTTTCACAATTTTCTGAAATGAGCCAAATAAAGGGATAAGACACAAATGTAGCTGCAACTTTTAAAGAAACAACTCTTATTTTTAAGTCATGGTAGAGAAAAGTAGTGCCACACGAAATGATGAATTTATAAATTAAAATTTATTCAGATCAAAATAAATCTTTGGCTTTATCCCCTGTCCCAAAACTCCTTGTTTTTTCAAAGCAAATTTTATAAATTAATAATGGCTTCTAGGCCCCACTCTCCACTCCTGCCCCCACCCAGGAAAATCATTCAGATCACTAATGGAAACCTCTGCACCAAACGCTCTATTTGAATTAATCTAGTTGGGCTGAAAGAGCAGACCCCTACATTTGACTTCTGAAATGTAAGTGCTAATAAGAATTACAACACTTAAGATACAACACAAGTTAAGAGAAATGTTGCTCAAAAAAAAACTTTAACAAGTACCTTCTGCCCATTGTCACAGTGAATATAGATCAAACCACTCCATGGGAACATTGACTGTTTTGTGGATGAGGAGGAATTAGGACTCACAAGAATCTGTAGCTTACTCCTAAAGAAAAGAATGTAGTAATGAAAACCAAGAATAGCCATACTTTAATAGCAAGAACAAGAGTTATAAATACTATCCTATCAATAACCAACTATTTCCTTATTGCTCAGAAAGAGCAGATAACAGAGGTGAGCTCCCATACACATCTGATTTCGCATCAACTCCAACTCTGTGACTAACAAAAAGTTAAGTAGCATGAAACCCTGAACCTAAGGGCAAACTCCCATGAGAATAGACCATACCGTAGAAATACCATTTAAAAAGCAACTCAAAATTAAAGTATCTAGAGCAGTGGTTCTCAACCTTCCTAATGCCGTGACCCTTTAATACAGTTCCTCATGTTGTGGTGACCCCCAACCATAAAAATATTTTCGTTGCTACTTCATAACTAATTTTGCTACTGTTAATGAATTGTAATGTAAATATCTGTGTTTTCCGATGGTCTTAGGCTCTACAGCAGCGGTTCTCAACCTGGTTGAGACCATCGGAAAACACAGATATTTACATTACGATTCATTAACAGTAGCAAAATTAATTATGAAGTAGCAACGAAAATAATTTTATGGTTGGGGGTCAATACAACATGAGGAACTGTATTAAAGGGTCGTGGCATTAAAAAGGTTGAGAACCACTGATCTAGAAAAAAGAACATATCTAGAGCAAAAAATCAAAACTACAAAGCTCTGAGCCACTTAAGAATAAAGAATGATACTGTCACAGTACAAAGGAAATGTAATGTAGGTGGGGAGAAAACTGGAAGGGAGAAGACAAAAAAGGAATGAAAACAGATTGTTTCTCTCCTTCCCACCCCCCGCCCCCCATTACTAAAATTTTCTGTGTTCACTGTTCTCTTCAAGAGCTATGGGATGTCAAACAACAAATATGGACAATATAGCCAGACTTGTGACTTAAAAAAAAATCCCCAGTTATAAAAGCTATTTTGGTACAGGTCAAAAATGGCAGAGGAAGATTATTTCCACTGCTAATAGCTAAACACATGGGACAATGGAAAAAGTTGTTTGTGAACAACCTGTCCTCATTTCTCTAAATTTTCAACCATTAATTAGTAAATGTTTAGTTGACTGCTTTGGTCCTAGGAATGTTTCTCTGGAGTGTCCCTAACCATACCTCACCTCAGGTCTTAGTCAAGTAAGTACATACTCCATCATTTTGCAAAGTGCATAAACTTCATGTTGTTGTTCTGCAAAGTTGCTATTGCTAAATATGAAGCAACTATCAGATGTGAAGGTTCTGTGCTGACCCACACATAGTCTCTAAAAAGCTACGGAATAGGCTTTACCTTCTCTTATCAATAATTAAGCTGCAAATAGAGGGTAGCTGCTTATCAACATTAGGCCCTCAAAGACTTCCTTCTATCTCAGAATAGTCTTTGCAGAAAATGGCAAGGTAAGTTTGTGGGTCAGACATACTAAGTCAGAAAAAGCTTTGTCTATAAAATGCCCTTTAGACAAAACCAGCAGAATAAGTGAGTGAAATCCAAGGTAATGAAAGGCAGAACATCTGGGCTTTTGAGACCATCACCCCTTGTCATAGCCCCAACTGTATCCCTTGCTTTGTAATTCTGTAGCCAGAGTAATATGCCAGAAAACATTCTCATGTCTTCCCTCCGGAACTCTTTCCCACCTCTCACGTCTTTCTTGACCTTTAGGCTGTATACCATGTTTGGCTACAGGCATGGTCTTTATTGCACTAAGTAGCATGAGTCTTGAACTCATGGTAAGTCCCACAGAACCACACATGGCACACTGTACAGAGTCAGCACATGGCAAAATTCTAATAAACTGAAACAGCATATTATTTGATCCTTAAAAGATTACCACGCCAGCATCTGAATAACACACCCGGAGAAAAGAGACAGCATACTTACTCTGGCTCAATAAATCCATGTTGTGGTGTGACCGTAAGGCAATGTGCCGGCCAGTATAGTTCAAATTTCAGTAACCTAACAGAATTATTTAAAATTTGGAAACGTCCAGTTTTTGCCAGGTCACCTATTATATCAGATAAATAAATGTTACTTTCATTTAGCATTAGTGAATAAGACCCAGTTAATAACAGTAAGAATAAATCCTAAATAAGTACACTAGTAAACCAGCTTATTGTGCTTTCTCAATTGCCCAGTTACAGGAATTTCAAATTCCTGGTAAAGCAAGGCCATCCATCTGTTTACTCTTGGAAACAACAAAGATACTGAACAAAGCTCAAATACTGAACAAAGGGAGAGAAAAAAGGAAATCTGGAAATTGTTATTACCACCTGGTCTTATCTTGGGCACATATATAGGTACCAGATTTATTCCTACTCTGAACCAACTACGTCAATGTTAAGGCTAAAAGAGGCCAAATGCCAAATGATTTCCTTGGGGCAGATGAGGTGGTGGAAGGAAGGGACCATGGATCCTACGTGGCTCTGCCGTACAGGGAACTGAGTGCTTGGACTGAGGGCCATGGCCTTTGTCAGGATGATGCTGTGGTCAAGTCTGAGCTGGGTCTCTAGTGGGTGAGAGAAGGACCTATGAAAGCCGGTGGCTGCATGTGCACAAAGTCCACATATATATCCTAGATGAGCCTAGGGTACCATGTAGTACAGCAGGGTTTCAGAGGGCATTCCCGTCATGTTGTCGCTGACATACTCACACGTAGAAGGGGCTACCAAAATCAAGTGTTCAGGGTGGACAGTCCACATTTCTTCAGAGGATGATTTATCTTGAGGTGGGTGAACAACTTGTGAAAGTGGAGAACTTTGAGGACCTTTAACTGGTAAAACATCCAAAGAAACATTGCCACCGTGTTTCCCAAGACTGTCACTACAGAAAAAAGGAAATAAAAATCGAAAGTGATAAAAAGCCAGATCGTGTCACGTTTTTATATTAATTCTGCATTTCAAAACATTTAGATAAAACTGAAAGTGCATTACATACTGTGTATTTTTCAGTGAATTCGAATCCTTCATATTGTGTATTCTTAAAGTAATGTATAAAAAATACAGAATAGGTCAAATATTATTATACTAATTTTTACTAAGAATACTCAATGATTTAATTTCTTTCCTGCTTTGACTTCTGCATGCCATCTAAGGTCTCTTACAAGGATTTACTAGAAAATGAACCAATATTAAGAATTTAAAAAAAAAAAAACACAATGAAACTCTTAATGTATCTATAACTGTTTTCATGATGCTAACACCAAACACTTTAAAATAAGAAAGTCCTTTGGGGAAAAATACCACAGTAAAAAATGCTAATAAAATTTAACGAGTTTTAAATTAAGTGTTGAAGCAGTGTTTTCAAATAAGCCTTAGATTACAAAAAAAAGTAGTTCAGAATAAATTTTGTAATCACAAAAACACATGGCTTAATTGAAGTTCAACTGTGCAGAATCCAAATTCTCCTACTCTACAGTGGGACGTCTTTAAGTCAACACTCAGCACAGAGAAATCCGCTTTACCTTTGCCCATTGCCCTCTCACCCCCGCCTTTTCAAAGCAGGCCTCTACTGCCCCAGGGAAATAATGGAGGCACCTGCCAATGTCAGGAATAATTTTAAGAAATAAAAACATTTATTCTTGGCTTTTTAGCTTCCTAAGAACCAGTACCTCATAATAAGTGATTTTCAAGATAATTTTTCATATATGTAACTATCTTTAATTCGTTCTTTGACTCAATATCTTAGAAGAAAATTAACATTGTAAGTATAGGGGAAAGCAAGCAAACTGGCTGAACTAGAGGCATTGGGTAATTAAGGTGAGTGCGTGTGTCAGCAGTGAACTTAGTGGCGCTGGGACTTGCAGGGAACTCTCAGGCTAAGTGAGTTGGCAACACTGAGCCCAGGGAGACAGCCCATGTGATGAGAAGATTGGTTAAAAACAGAAGGATTGAGTAAAATGTAAATATATTGAGGCTAGTAGGGCCAGGATTCTTAGTGTTGGGAGAAAAAAATATACAATTAGAGAAAGGAAAAAAGAAATGCATTGTATTTTGTTAGATTAGAATTGGAGGTATCAGTATATACTCATAGTTTTAACTTATTAACAGACATGGATACATCTGGATTTATATATAAATGCTTTTGTCTTCTAGCTCTGTCTACTGAGGAGGCCTAGAAGCAGTGACATCTGAAAAGCAATAGCACACCAACTACCCATATCCTGGTTTCAATTCCATTCTCTACTAAAAGGAACCAAGAATTCTAAGAGAAGTCCCAGCTATTCTAGGGCTTGGACAGAGGAAGTATAAGATGAGCCTAGAATATCCTGTTGTGCCACCGAATAAGGAAGTGCTCAAAGAATGCTGTGGGCACATCAAAAGATCAAGAAGCCAAATTAAGAGACCAAATAATGACAGTAAAGGATTAATACTGAACCCATGAGTCGTCCTAATATAAGTGAAAAGTACATAAAAGAGGGAAAAAATAAATCTCTTCCTCATAGTGGAAAAACAACTAATAAATGTAGGAAAATGAAATAAGGAAATCACTATTTGGTAAATAAGATAATAATATGTGATTCAGGTAACAATCATCAGTAGGTGCTAAAAGTTTGATGAGGAACTAAGATAATTCATCATCTCCAGGTATTTCCCTACAAGATATTAACTACCTTTACAGTGGAGAAACCCGGCAGACACCATTTTAAATAAATGATAAAAATATTTCTAGTACTGGAACAAATCAGCACTGTTTTACCACTCAAGAGAGGATGCACTGTGAAAACAAACAGTATCATTTCTGTGGTGTTCGAAAACTGAAAATTGAGGAATATTTTACAAAATAACTGGCCTGTACTCAACAAAATCATCAAGATTGCTGGTAAGAAAAGGGTTAGTTAGCAGCTGGCCTGCAAATATTTTCTCCTTTTTACGATGGAATGCCCAAGAAAAAAAGAAAAATGTCTTGAAATCCCCTAGATGTCATCTTGCTAATGACATCTGCTAGCAAACACATTAATGTCCTTACCTACAGAATGTTTAACAGTATATTCCTAGTCTGTCTAGAATTGTTTATGGTAAAAAAAAAACCAATACCCTGAAACTTATGAATTTATACAGCATAGCTGTTAGCAAAAATATCACGTTATAATTATTTAAATATCAGAGGCCTGGTGCACGACATTCATGCACTTGGGAAGGGGTGTCACTCAGCCCAGCCTGCGCCCTCTCGCAGTCCGGGACCCCCCGAAGGGATGTCCGCCTACCGGCTTAGGCCTGCTCACTGGAACGGGCCTAAGCTGGCAAGCGGATATCCCTTAGTGCTGCCATGGAGGCAGGAGAGGCTCCCACTACCACCGCTGCGCTCACCAGCAGTGAGCCCTGTGGGAGCGCACTGACCACCAGTGGGCAGCTCCTGCATTGAGTGTCTGCCCCCTGTGGTCAGTGCGCATCATAGCGACCAGTCGTTCCACCATTTGGTCGATTTGCATATTGGCCTTTATTATATAGGATTATTATATAGGATAGCAAGCTTTCATGATTGAGATGGCTCCATCTTCTGTGTTAGTGATGTATCACATGCACAACTTGCATTAAGTTTGAGCCAGAATGGAGAATTAATGTTGCAAAAAAGACCTAGGAGGCAAGATTTGCAATCCGGATTCCTTCACGTTTCTCCTAAAATTATTAGTAAAGCTTAATTCTGGCTAATATCTTTGATTTTGTGGATCTGATTCGATAATCCAACCTTCTGTGTTATCTCAGTCATGGAAGATAAGGAAAGAAGAACTGTTCTATATTAAAAGAGATTAGAGATAGGCTAACTAAATGCAAAATGTGACCTTAAATTCTGAACTAAAGAGGAAGGGGAAAGGAAAAGTTTCTTGTTTATTTGCTTGATTTAACTATACATGACATTACTGGGGAACTGGGGAAATTTGAATGGAATCTGTGGACTAGATGGTAGTCCTGATGCTTTCAATGCTACTGTCCTAATTTTGATGGGTTTACCATGGCTATGTAAGAAAGTGGTTGTGTTTTTAAGAAACTTAGGGGGGGGAAAAAAAAAAGAAACTTAAGGCTACTTGGTCATCATTCCTGCAACTTACCCTTAAATGGTTCAGAAAAAAGTTACGTATACATAAAGAACAATAAAGTAAATGTGTTAAATATTAACAACTGGGGAATCTCAGCAAAGGTAATATATGGGAATTCCCTGAAAGATTTTTTAACTTTTCCATGAATTTGAAATTATTCAACTGAAACAAAAACAAAAAAAACAAAGATGAAATAAACATTTGAGATAAATAAATTAATAAATAAAGTACAGGGAAAAGACCAGCTATACTATGATTCAAGTAATCTTGAAGTCTGTTGAGACAGATGTTTTGTTTGTCTTACCTTTTAAATTCTAAGTTAGCTTTGGAAGAAGACTGAAGAAATTCTCTGCTAAAAATGGAATCTCTGAATTCCCCAATCACTGAAAGCACAATTTTACGCATGTTTCCATAAAAGAGTTGAACATCATTAGGCCGCTGGGGAAGATCATACACTGAAATAGAAATAATGTTTGAAATGTATGAATCCACATAACCACACTACAAATACCAGATAAATTTATATATATATATATTTACTAGCCACAAAATATTACTCCGTTAGGTTGGGAGTAGGTGACAATTTGATTTTTAATACTACTGATGAGCATGAAATTATAGGCAGCTCAGCATCAATGATTAGCAGCACAGGCTCTGGCCTTAGATTTGAACTATAGCCTTGCCAATCGTTAGCTCTGTAACCTTTGGCAACTTAACCTCTCTAAGACTAAGCTTTAGTCTCCTCATGTACAATATGGGATAACAAACTGCCTCAGAGATTGTTGTGACCATTAAAATAAGAATTTTAAAAGATATATGTGGCCTAAACATTTATATAAAGCTAACTGTGGACCAGACACTGTTCTATTCCTTTTCTGTATATTAACCTACTTGGTTTTCACAACTTTTTGAGAAAGGCATTATCTCCACATCAAAGATGAGGAGGAATCTGAAGCACAAGGAGGTTAAGAGTGCACAATTTATAAGTGGCAGTCTTGCAAATATTTAACTTAAATCTAGAAACCAGGCAATATTAATATCATTAAATATTGTAGATTAATAAAATGGTGCTGGAGTTGAATATCTCTAGACTAGACCAACTGAATTTATACAGACAAGAAATTTTATAGAACATGTTTATAATCTACATATAAATTAAATTTTAAGAATTATATTTTTAAATGGAAATTTTAAAAGAACATAGTAAGTGTAAACTGAAATTTATAGTAACCAATATATCTGACTATAAAAGTTCAAGTCAACTGTAAAAATGTCACTAATTACACATTTTACAAAAATGTGATTATAAATATTTGTAATAATATGCTCAAACAAATATTACTCAAAATAATCATGTACAAAGTTCAACTATAGCACTCTCATAGGTGATCTACTATGCTAACACAAAACAAAGTGGGATTGTTTCCTCTCTTCATCTTGATGATAAATATACCATCTCAAGAAATCCAGTATTCTTTGAGGTAGAATCTGGCATTTCAAAGACCCCCTAAGTCCCAACTCAACCCCATCTTAGATGGGTGATCTTGCATGTTACTTATCTCTTGGTTACTGTCTTAATATTACACATTTGTTGGATTTTTGTAAATGAGGTTCCCTCTTGTGGTTCTTCAAGGTTCCTCAAGAGTCACCTCACTCTACATGGGGTACCCCTTCCTATGTGCTCTCCCAGATTCCTAAACACAGCTCTATCATAGCACTTTTGACACTGCACCTTAATCATCTGTCTTCCCTCGAGCCTGTAAGCCCATAAAGGCCAAGCATTGCATCTTTTACCTCTATAGACTGGCACCCTGTACTCTCAAATACATGTCCATTCAATCAAAGAAATAAATGTTGCTGAATCATGAAACTTTGCCAAGCTCTGATTCACTTAAGACTACCTACTTTCAGGCTTCACTGTTGTTGCAATAAATGTTTCTGTTCCAATTATACAGCACAGTTCAGTTTAACTCTCTTACTGGGATCTTTCTTAGGAGGAAGAAATAAGGAAGGTGAAGCTTAGGGGAGCGAAGTGTCAGAGATGGGTCTTGAATTGAGTTTTAACTCCAAATCCAAGGTTCTTTCTATATTCTGCCCCCTTAACACACTATTGACAAGGTCCACTTCAAATCTTTTCATTATTTCTAACCCCCACTTCTAGCTTTCCTATGAATAGATGTTCTAGACTCCTAATTACTGAAAAGATTACAGACTACTGTACATCACCTCTACACAAGCATAAGTATCCTTTTCCTTTATCATTTCATATTTCAGGAGCAATATATAGTTCATCATTTCAAAAACAAAAATGGGGAGGGAGGAGGATACTACTAACTGAAATTCTACCACCAGAACATAACCACTGTTAATATTTTGGTGTGTATAGTCCTGCAATTTTACCTACATAGCTATATATATACACTAAATTATTTTTATGCCAAAATGAGATCTTATTATGCAAACTTTAAAAATAAATTTTCTCAATAAGAGCTTTCCATGTCATTAATACAGAATCACATCACTGTTTTAATAGCTTCAAAATATTATATTGCATAATTAAACAATCCACTACTCTTGGGCATCTAAGTTATTTCTAACTTCTTGCTTTATAACAATATTGAAAATCTGTACATTTTTACACAACTTGTATATATGAATACATATCTTTTGTATCAGTAATAAACACCATTAAATCCTTCAAGTGTTTATATCAAACAGATCTAAACATCTAAGTTACAGTCACTTCACCACTTATTTTGGATGCTGCCATGACCACATTATCCAAAACTGTACAGTAGGCACAAAAGCACAGAAATCTGAAAATGAGCCTAAGTTTGTAATCATTAAATCTTAAATAGTAATTAATTTGAGTTTAATAATAACCACTTTCCTCCTCCTGCTTCAAAGTCTACCCACAGAATAGGTGCAATAATACATTAATGACATCTAATACATACAGTACATGGATGAGATGTTAGATATTATTATTAGTCTCATTTTACAGAGAACACTGAATCTCAGTGATGTAATATGTCCAAGTAATATAGAAGAACTGTGGCTCAACCTAACACCATAATCATACTAATACTCTTCCTCCTTATTACATCAATGGATCTAGATAATACTACAAATAACACAAAAGATTTAAGACGTTGGAATTCTTACCTTCAGTTACTAGTAGCTCATCTTGAAATGTTTCAGCAAAATCAATGCTCTGAAGCACACTATGCTCTGGAAGTATCTGTTCTAGAATCCCTGGTTTATGCAGCAGAGCTCTGGCAGGAGAGATTTTTATTCAAAAGTGGTTTTACATATGAAGTGACCTTATTTTATCAGTGTGTTTGGCAAATCCAACTAACTGCATGATACATTAGTACACAGACCGCATGTCTTAAATCCTAATGAGTAACTTTAAAAAGAAAATCTGTTTTTGAAGTTCTCTTAAAAAGTTATAGTAGTACAACCATGAGTTTCCGTTAAATATTAACATCAGAACTAGAACTCCCTAACATAGAAGTACAAAGAAGCATAAGATTATTTTCAGGTCTTACATTTTCATTATTTGTGATGACTTGGTGACAGAAATTTGTCTCATGAAAAAAAAAGAAGAAAAAAAAGAATATGCCAAGAAATGACACAAGTAAGACATTTAAATTAGCATGTAACTATGTTTTCCTGGCCTCTTCTAGAGAATCTTTAATGTGTGAGAACTGAAATGTGAATTTCTCTGTAATACCCAGATGTTCACAAACAAATCTCATTATTCTAAATCTGTGGTAAATTGGAGTTCTAAAACAATACCTTAAAAAAATAAAATAAAACAATACCTTGACTTCTATATTCCAGTGGAAAGGAAAACAAAGCTGGGAATCTAATTTCTCCAAATGTCAGTTTCTATCTCTAAAATACTTAATTGAAAAACACCAGGTTCAAAGCTGAGTTCTTCAAATTGGGTCTAATATCATGTAACAACTTATCACTATGCTCTCTCTTTTTAAACATTCCAATAATCTTTAAAAGATTAAAAATAAATAAAAATTTTCTCAATTATGCCCCAGAATAAAACACAGTCCAGAACACAAGAGTTGGAAGAAGAAAAGACAGTATATATACATATACCCCTTCCCTACTGGGTGTTAATAATTTCCTACTAACAGATGAAACATGAATTTCACACTTTTTTAACATATAGTCTTCTTGCCTAGGAAACAAAATTTTATAAGAACTCTGAATTTAGCATACAAGAATGTTACCTATCTTAAATCATACCTAAACTTAAGTACCTAAATTCGACATTTCAGCATATGTAAACTATATGTACATTAGATGTACCAAATTTTCTAGAAGTACATACTTTAAGTAGTTAGCCATGTTAAACATCACACACATTTCTAAAATTCCTTTCAAATAATTCACAACGTTGTCAGAAATATTCCAAATAAGTCAGATGTATTTAAACAATATTGCGAATACATATGAGTTTCCCACAGGCACTTCTTCTTATCAGCTACACAAATTTTACCAAGTGAAACATGTTCTATAAATTCCAAAACCCAAACCATTATTTAAGTTCTCACTATTTCTACTCAATAATCCCCATTACCATCTAAGATAAGTAACCTACCTTCGATACTGCTGTCGTGAAATTTCATCTCCACCAAAGAAGAATATAGTTGACAATTCTGTTGTGGTTTTGTAATTGCTATCTCTCTCTGATGGATGATATATTATAGTAACATCCTAATGCCAAGAAAAAAAATTAAACTGAATATTAAATATTTTAATAAGTTATTTCATTCTTAATAAACTCTCATATGAGCCTAATAGTCAATACAGACATGAATGTATATGTACATTTCCAAGAAGATAAGTACAGTAAACACTCGATTCTGCAAACCTCAACTTCACATACTTCAGATTTAACAGACAAAATTTCCAGTCCGTATGTCTGTCATATGTGAAACTTAACACCCTGTTAATTTGAGAAAGCTTTTAACCAAGATTTGCTTGTAATTAACAGGTTATTTTTTGTTATTAATTTAGTTATTTTTAACAAATAGGCCATATGTTGGAAAAAATACTAATTTCGCCAATATAACTAAATATTACATATCTACAATTATAGTCTACATATTTAAATCTAAGAGTCACCGCTCGTAAACAATGTTTGAATGATTAGCATGTGATCACACCACAAGGCGAGGTAATTGGTTCTGTTGTCAGCGGTATGATTTTCTACAGCAATTTTAACCCAGGTTTGACAAGCCACGCCCCAGGCATGTGCATTTGTTTACTTGCAGTGACTGGTGAATGCACACATTTACTAGATCTATTCAGTATAAATTTAAAATTACAGTATGTATTACATATAGAAAACTTTTCTGTGAAATTAAACTTTTCATACATACTTAATTTTAATTACACAAAGTGTCTACGTAAGTAAAAGCAGGTACACTATTTTTAACATATGCATTCAGAAAACCTACTTTATTATATAGTGGACTTTTGGCTTTAACAGACACCCCCTTGCCCAAATTAGTCTATTATATTGAGGTTTTACTGTACTTCATTCATATATATATATATATATATATATATATATATATATATATATGCACACACACACACACATTTCAATTTTTCTTAGTTTTTAGCCATAAAACACACAATTATTAATTTAACCTAAAAGTGAGTTTATATTTTTAGTGCAAGACTTACTTGTTGTGTTTTTTCCTTAAGAACAAATTTATCTGGGAAAATCTTTAATACTTTAGGATCCAGGAAAACTTTCTTCTGAGAATCCTTAAAACCTATAGCTTTTACAAAAGCTGCCCGAGAGCCAGTGTTACGAATAGAAAAAACAATTCTCCTTTCTTTGCCAGGTATTAAGTCATTCACTGTTACCATGTAACTGTCAGATAATTTTTTAACGTCTTCCAAAATAAGATTACTTGTTCCTCCATATCCAGACAAAGGTATCTGTAAGTGCAAAAAAATAGTTATACATGTATATATATATGTGTGTGTATGTGTGTGTGTGTTTGTGTATTCAAAATTATTTTTATGTAAGCATAAAGCAGAAGATTAAATTATGATCAGAGAAGAAAATACATATACTAGAATTACAATTACAATTATTATTCTTTGCATACTTTGGCTAGTAGTTGTCCCACTTTCAGTCCAGCATTATATTAAAGACTCTATCTTAAGAGAAAAACATATCACAGTGCTACAAAATTATTTTCCTTTTAGTATTCTAAAAATAATTATTTAATTGTTATAAAAGCCAAACTTAGATAATAAATAAAAAGGTTAACATAGTATAGATATGCTTACTTAGAAGTGTTTAGAGTGAAACATATTGATGTTTGTAATTTACTTTGAAATGCATTTAAAAATTAGATGAGTTTATGGATGTTTAAATAAAAGAAATATAGCAAAACATTAATTACAGCATCTAAGTGGTAAGGTATGTGGGTCTACTGTATAATTCTTTTAACATTCCAGTATTCTGAATTTTTTTTAATATATTTGTATTGATTTTTTACAGAGAGGAAGGGAGAGGGAAAGAGAGTTAGAAACATCGATGAGAGAGAAACATTGATCAGCTGCCTCCTGCACATCCCCTACCAAGGATGTGCCCGCAACCAAGGTACATGCCCTTGACCAGAGTCGAACCTAGGACCCTTCAGTCCGCAGGCCGACGCTCTATCCACTGAGCCAAACCGGTTAGGGCATGAATTTTTGAAATGAAATGTTTTTTGAGGAAGCCCATTAGTTTTAAAACACTCAATGTAAGCATTCTTCCTGTATTTTCAAAGCCTAAAGAATTACAAATAACTACGGAGTAAAAGGTTAAGAAGAATCTTACCCAATAATAGACAAACATGTAAACTGACCGTACCGCCTCTACGCCCACAGCCAATCAGAGTGAGCATGCAAATTAGAAGGCCAAAGATGGCGGCCGCCCAGCTGCTCCAGGCTCAGAGTGGCCAGGCGGGGCAGGATGCCTGCTATGAGAGGGAGGGCGGAGGGCAAAGGGATCTACAGGAGCGGAGTGCCTCTGCGAAGACAAGACTGCAGATTCTGAGTCTGCAGCAAAGATGGCAGACTCTGGCTGGAGTCTGCAGCGAAGCAGCGAAGACGAAGATGGCAGACTCCAGCCTGAGTCTGCAGCAAAGACAAAGAAGGCAGACTCTGGCAGGAGAGAAGGCCTGGGTCCCGAGTGCCAGAGGAAAACCGGTGCTGGAAGCCAAGGGAAGGAAGGCCTATTGCACGAATCTCTTCGTGCAACGGGCCTCTAGTGATTAAATAAAATGAAATCTAACTAATACTAATAAATCCAAAGATTCAACAGGAAAAACTACTATTGCTCTAGAGCAGGGTTTCTAACCTCAGCACTGCGGACATTTTGATTTGGATCATTTATTATGGTGAGGGCCGTCTTGTGCATTATAGGATGTTCAGCTGCATCCCTAGCCTCTACCCACCAGATGCCAGAAGCACCCCTTCCCATCCAAGTTATGACAACCAAAAATATCTCCAGAAATTGCCAAATGTCCCCTGGAGGGTAAAATGGCCTCTGGTTGAGCTTTGCTGCTCTATGGCACTAGAAAATGGAAAGCTAGTATGAACACCTAGAGCCTGTCCAACAGATAAACATGTGCTCTCAAGTCAGGTAGCCTAAATGTGAATGTGTCCTGGACCACATAATGGTGGGTAAGATGCACAGGACGGCATCTCTAGGCCTGTTTCCATATGGGTAGGATGGAAATAGTGGTATGATCTCAGACAGTATTTTTGAAGTAAAATGTGGTAATCTGTATAATGATCAAGAGTAGTGCCTGACATATACTCAGACTAAAACCAACACATTTTTATTGTAGTCCCATCATGCTGTATACAAAGCATATATAATTCCATTTGTTACTCAGAACAAAACCAGGAAGTTGGGGTGACAATTAATTGCATTTCGGATAAGGGAATGAAGCATGTCCAAGTACAATGACTGCTTCAGGGTGAGTGTGAAGCACAGAAGCAGGAGTGTTCCTTATTCTTTCATCCCTGGAGTTAAGTGTTCTTCCATCACTGTATCGGGCTACTTATCTCCACAAAGATACATCAAAGTTAAGGGTCTAAGTCTTCTTGTGAGACAAGAGCCATATTCTGTGCATTCAGGTCTCATTCAGCCCAACTCTGAGAGAAGACAGATGGCATCTACCTCTGCTAGGACTCCCACTAGGATCCTAGTTTGTCTTAAGAGGACACCAACCTGAACTTCTGTTTGATTGGCTGTCAAATAAAATGGTTCTGCCCTAAAGCACCAGAAATTCCTGCTTAGGAATAACCTCAAAATCTTGGCTAGTAGACCTGAAACTAATTAAAATATATTCAGGATAGTCTAAAAGATACACTGACTGGGCTCACGTGTAAATAGGTTAGTTTTAAAAATGATCATTTACATCTTTTTTTTTTTTACTAATAAATCTTTATTGTTCAGATTATTACAGTTGTTCCTTTTTCCCCCCCATAGCTCCCCTCCACCAGGTTCCCACCCCACTCTCTGCCCTTACCCTCCCCCCCGCCACTGTCCTCATCCATAGGTGTACGATTTTTGTCCAGTTTCTTCCCACATCCCCCACACCCTTCCCCAAAGAATTGTCAGTCCACTCCCTTTCTATGCCCCTGATCTTATTATATTCACCAGTTTATTCTGTTCATCAGACTTTTTATTCACTTGATTTCTAGATTCACTTGTTGATAGATATGTATTTGTCACTTTGTTGTTCATAGTTTTTATCTTTACCTTTTTCTTCTTCTTCCTCTTCTTAAAGAATACCCTCCAGAATTTCATATAGTACTGGTTTGGCGGTGATGAATTCCTTTAGCTTTTTCTTATCTGTGAAGCTCTTTATCTGACCTTCAATTCTAAATGATAGCTTTGCTGGGTAGAGTAATCTTGGTTGTAGGTTTTTGCTATTCATCACTTTGAATATTTCTTGCCACTCCCTTCTGTCCTGCATAGTTTCTGTTGAGAAATCAGCTGACAGTCGTATGGGTGCTCCCTTATAGGTAACTAACTGTTTTTCTCTTGCTGCTTTTAATATTCTCTTTGTCTTTTGCCCTTGGCATTTTAATTATGATGTGTCTTGGTGTGGTCCTCTTTGGATTCCTTTTGTTTGGGGTTCTCTGCGCTTCCTGGATTTGTAAATCTATTTCTT
Source organism: Cnephaeus nilssonii (assembly GCF_951640355.1). Taxonomy (NCBI): domain Eukaryota; kingdom Metazoa; phylum Chordata; class Mammalia; order Chiroptera; family Vespertilionidae; genus Cnephaeus; species Cnephaeus nilssonii. The sequence continues at coordinate 64,015,144 of NC_137082.1, read as the reverse complement.
TCACCAGGTGGGGTAAGTTTTCAGTCATTATTTCTTCAAATAGGTTTTCAATATCTTGCTCTCTCTCTTCTTCTGGCACCCCCATAATTTGGATGTTGGTACGCTTGAAGTTGTCCCGGAGGCTCCTTACACTATCTTCATATTTTTGGATTATTTTTTCTTTTTGCTTTTCCGGTTGGGTGTTTTTTGCTTCTTTGTATTTCAAATCGTTGACTCGATTCTTGGGATCCTCTAGTCTCCTGTTGGATCTCTGTATATTTTTTATTTCAGTCAGTGTATGCTTAATTTCTAGTTGGTCCTTTTTCATATCCTCGAGGGTCTCACTAAATTTATCAGCAGTTTCTAGAAGATTCTTGAGTAACCTTATAACCGTGGTTTTGAACTCTATATCCAGTAGTTTGCTTTCATCCATTTCTTTCATTTGTGACCTGTTTCTTTGTTTCCGCCTTTTGGCTGCTTCCCTGTGTTGATAGCATGGCTTTGTGTGCTAGGTGTCCTATAGGGCCCAGTGGCTTAGCCTCCCTAATTACCTGAGGTGGACACTCTTGGTGCACCCCTTTGTGGGCTGTGTGCACAGTCTTGTTGTAGTTAAGCCTTGATTGTTGTTGGTATCACTGGGAGGAATTGACCTCCAGGCCAATTGGCTGTGAGGATCAGTTGTGTCTATGATGGGAGAACTTCTGTGCTGGAGACACCCTTATGGGGCAAGACTTGCTTCAGTGGGGCTTTGGCGCTCACTGAGTCTGCCCCCTGAGTGTGTCTCTTATTGATCTAAAGAGTTGTAGTCTGGATGGTCTCTCTCTGACCACTGGGTACACTGGCTCTTGGATCTCCAAGGAGAGAGGCCACCCAGCAGGAACTACAGAGAGATCTGCATATACCTTCTCTTTGTTTGGGGTTTGGAGGTGCCCAGATGAGGCCCAGCTGTGAAGCAATGCAAGCTGCTGTCGAGCCTTGGGTCTTCTTTTGGAGGCTCTGTGGCTCTTCGACCCAGCTGCAGTAAGTTAGGTTTCAGATTGCAAAGGGCCAGGCCATTCATATGCAAAAGCTTCTGCGCACAGCTTGGGTGGGGTTGTAAATTGGGAGGGGCGGGGTCTCAGGGAAAAAACAGGGTGGAGCCAACAGCAATGGCTGACCATCAGCCCTGCCTGGAAGAGATCTTGTGTCTCTGTGTTCCACGGCACCGTGCAGGAACAATGAACACTGCAAGCACCTCTGAGAGAAAGCGGCTCTCAAGTTCCGCCCGATGCCAGACAGTCCAGTTTCTCCCCGTTTGAGTCTGGGTCCCCAGAATCTCGCCCGGAATTGGAGTTCAGAACAGTCGGGAGCTTGTATCTCCCTCCTGATTGAAAAAGACAACAGCGTACTCAGTTGGCAGCCCTTTCTGCGCACGTGCCTCTGTACTCTAAACTTCACTTCTGCACATCCGCACCTGCTCTGAGTCTCAGTGTGCTTTTCTCTTTTCTTCTAGTTGTATAATTTCCACTCAGCCAGCCTTCCCGTGATACCCATTTTGTCTTTTAGTTGTAGTTTTGAAGTGGTTGTGCGAGGCAGCAAGTTCAGGTGTTTACCTATGCCGCCATCTTGGTTTCTCTCGATCATTTACATCTTTAAACAATTTTGCCCACCATAGCTCACAAGGCCAAGTGAAGAGCTCTGGAGAGAACATGTCAAGCTCCAGCATCAAATAAAGCTAGATAAGTCATAAATACCTTTTTTTTTTAACTTAAAAAAACACACACAATCTTTTAGGTATTATTCTTGCAATTTATCACATTCCCTCTTTGACGCCAGGAAATGAACCAAAATTTTAGCCCTAGCCCCGCTGGCCAAACAACTGTGCAGTGTTAAGGTGTGCACTTTAGTGAAGCTTGAAATTATTTTCATTTCCTCAATGATTTATCACTTTTATCTCTTAGTGCTTTCAATGTACCTAAAGAAATTACTTGAAATCCTTTTTAAAAATTACAATGGGCCGAAACCGGTTTGGCTCAGTGGATAGAGCGTCAGCCTGCGGACTGAAGGGTCCCGGGTTCGATTCCGGTCAAGGGCATGTACCTTGGTTGCGGGCACATCCCCAGTGGGGGATGTGCAGGAGGCAGCTGATCGATGTTTCTCTCTCATCGATGTTTCTAACTATCTCTCTCCCTTCTTCTCTGTAAAAAATCAATAAAATATATTTTAAAAAAAAATTACAATGGGAGGAAATAAAATATAGAAACTCCTGTCTTTGTATTCCTAGTATCTGAAACAGAATCTAGCAAATGGAGTCAATAGGTAATTTTAATTGAATGAGTAAAATTTACTTGGGAATGAAACAGGAATTTTTGGGGGTGAAAAAGACAGGTTTTAGGAAATTTTAGAAATTTTGGAAATTAAGGGGACCATGAAGGAAGCACAGGGGTATAGAGCAGCAGAAGGTATATTTCCATAGAACAGGGAAGCTGAAAATCTGCAACAGGTACATTTCCATAGAATGAGGGAGTTGGGAGCAGCAAAAGGTCTGTATTTACAAAATAAAGAGAAGGAAAAGAAGAAAGCCATCCAAAGGGAATAGGAAAACAATAAGAAAGGAGAGGGGGAGAACTTCACATATGAGGTTCAACCTTTGAGCCTAGGAGTTACTATAGTAACCAGTCTAGGGGAATAGTGACCAATCAGAGGGCATATCAAGGCACCTGGATCTGCAGCCTTTATAAGCCATAGAGAAAAGGAACTCAGTGGGACCCTTTCCCTCTCCCCACGTGGGAGTCAGTACTTCTTCAATAAATCTCCACCTTTGCTATACTACCCTCTCTGTCCATGGATTCATTCTTTGACTCCAATGGACAAAGAATCCGGGTTCCAGTCCAAAACTTCCGTTTCAGGAAGACAGTATCAAACAGTTTGATTTCCAAAATGAGTAAAATTTCCAAAAAAAATGTGTCCTGAAAAGTCAGGTATAGCTCAAAATTCTCAAACTGAAATTAAACTCCTAAGCATTAGAAGAGATTATTACTTTTGTTACCTGACAATTCTAAAAATACATAATTACTCCCTAATTTGTAAATCTAGACAATCATAATATTTTGATTTGTAAAAAAATCAGAATGTTTAATTTACTAATATTAAATCAATAGTTATAACATGTTATAAATTCCACAGGAGGGAAAAAAGCAATAAAAATGATCTTACCGTGAACTTAGTACCTGGCTGTGATCGAATTCCCAGTTGTTTAATTTCTAGTTTAGCCAACATACAAGATAATCGAGTAGGTGCAAACAACACAAAGATGGTAATGTCTTCTTTTGGACGAATTTTGATCTCACAGTTACTAGTTAATCGCTCTTCGGAACCAAAAGTGTGCTGAAGCTACAATTTAAAAATAACCACTGCATAAAGCAAAGCAGTAGCACAAATAAAACATACCACTGACACCCACTCTTCAGACTACACAAGATAGTCTGCATAGCTAAGTGTTCTGGATCAGTCAGAACATAGAACAGAACCAAGCACTCTACACACCTGAAAGCAGTCCTGGTCTTGTCCTCTAATTAGCAGTCGCAAGTGTTGGGTTGTGGACGTAGAATTATTTCTTAAAGCTAGTTTCTGAAGCCTAAAAACAATTACACATTTTAAATGTGGTTTTCCTCCATGGATATTGCTACAATTATAAAAAACAAAGCCAAAACCAATGTTTAGAGATGACTGATTGCACATGCCATTTTAGCAGCCTGGAATTCTCTCTCCAGTCCTAGAACTCTACATTTCTGAAAACTTAACACAGAAGACTTACCTTATCAGAAAAGCTTTCTGGTTTAATCTCTTTCCCACTAGAGCTCCTTAGCTGCCCTTATTATTTGTACTATATGTATAGGTATTATCTGTCTTATAATACATTAATAAATGAATATCCAGATTAACAAATTCATTAAGTCAATAAATACCATGTTTGGTTCAAATACCTCACTTTCAAGTAAACAAGGAGTCCCTGGCCAACTGCCCAAGTTTTTCACTCTAAGAGGCTCATTTGCACAAAAGTATTTTAAACAGTACACTGAATTAACCTTACTTTTAAAAAGTTACAATGCAAGTAGAATGGACATATGACTGGCTGATATAAGAAAATCCTTCAATCTTTGAAAGTACATGAATCCTCTTGTCGCTAGAGAATAAATACATGAGTAAACCTCTATTTTTCTCAAATTTTAAAGATTGGCAGTTAAATTATTTAAACCGTGATCTATGCCTTGTCCACTTTGTGTTCAAAGGGAAGGCGGCTGAGCTTTATCTCAGAATAAAATCTAAGACCTTTGACTATCAGCACACCCGAGAAAAGCCTTCCACACGTACATTGACTGGGAAAGACTTACCTGGGGGGAAAAAAATCATTTAAAAAGTTTTAATTTGATTTACTTTTTTTGTTTAAAGAAATGTTATCATTTTCAAGTTGCAGAGCTATTAAGGGGGAGGGCTAATTTTTAAAAGGAGCTGTACAAAATCAAAGGGTTAACACCTTTATTATATAAAGATTGCACACAAATAAGAAAAAATAATACTAAAATCCTAACCAACAAATAGCTAAAGTATGTAAACAGACTTATGCGAAACTAGAATGAGGGAATAAAATATGGAAAACTATAGAACTTTAGAAATCTAAAAATATCAAGTTGGAATGAAATATCAAGTTGGACCACTTTACCCACAGAAAATATAATTTTAATTTATTAATTATCATTCCTATTTGCAACTGAGGCAAAAACCTATTAACTCAATGAGAGTATTACCCCCCAAATTATATATTAATTTTTCTCCATTCTTGGATAAAGAGCTCACTTCAAATCTCCCTTTTCCAACAAGCACATTCTTCTGCAAGGCAGGGCAAAGAGTGGGCAAGTATCTCATAGGAAGAGCACCCAGTAGGGCAGCAGCATCTCTCATCCATTGTTGAAGTCCTCTCTTAGTAACTATTGAGACACAGCCTCTGTCTGCCTCCTAGAACACTTCTTGGTGGAAAAGAAAATAAGATTATTTCCTAAGCAGAACTCTGCTGCAACATTTACAGAGGAGTAGCAGGAGCTATCTGTGATGGGAAAAATTATTGTTCTTTGCAGGACACCAAGACGGGGGCTGAGGAGAAATAAAGAAATGCAAATCTATAATTTAGCTAGGTGCTGCACTAAATACATCCATTTAATGCTTTAGAATTGTTACTTTCACAAAAACCCACTTTTATCCATCCATGTGGTGTATCATCAACCAAGGTAGAGTTATTCTCACAGGATTGGTAAGCTCCTCTAGGCTGAGTTAAGACCCTAACCAACTCCTGTAAATTGGGGATACAATAGGCTTTTTGGGTTAGCTCCTTGCACTGGCATGTGACTTACTCAGACATGTTAGATTAGAAGAACTCTGTGCATCTCCATGAGGAAATGAAGTCAAGTAACGGACAGCCGGAAGGCCCTTCACATAGGAAAAGGCCGAGGAAAAATGCTGCTGACAGTCCAAACGCACATCAAAACAGCACCTGTTTTCAACTTAACTCATGTAATTTCTGATTTTAAAAAGTTTAGCACATGTTAATTTTTTTTTAGCTGAGGAGGTGAGTTTTCAGGATGGTATGGCATCTGAGAAGCAGCTGGATTTTAAGAACAGTCATCTCTACCACATTAATCATTTATTACAAATTATATCACAAAGTAGAAAACTCTGTCAGAAACACAAGGATGATGATGATTCTTAATGACTTTCTTCTGCCTTTGACTTAATGGACAAAAGCAGTTGTAAGATAAGCTGTGATTGCTAGGGCAGACTGAAGCTAATTTTCCTCTTCTTTTTAACTTGGACATTAATGGCTGAGTTGAACAGCTTCATTATTTTGGCCACCTTGCACAGCACAGACTTAAAGGCCTCAATCAACTATTTGTACAAGTACTGGAGCAACCGAAAATTAATGTTTTGAGAAAAATTTTGGCATTTAAACACTGTTCAGGTTCAACTGTACAGAATAGGAAAAACCTTCTCTATAGGCACATGTCCTGTTCAGTCCTTCCTTTCAACATCAATGTCAATCCTGATTCCCTCTTAACTGGCTTCAAAAAACATATGGCACATATAACCAACAACACAGGAACTACTGAAGAGGGCATAGTGCCTCATACCCACTGTCATTCAGGATTTTCAAGTCTATAGCTGAGAGGAACCTTTACCGAGAGCTGCTTAAAGAACATGCAGTCTACACATTCTTTCAGGTGCCTAAGGGGTTTCTAAATCAAACCACCACATGCTCAGCACTCGGAGAATGCCTTCACGTGGGGGTTCAGGTGTGGCACGTCTAGTCACAGGGGGAGCATCCTGATGGAATATTCACTGTGAAATTGTTTTTCCTTGAGATTCACTCTATTATACAACTTTCTCTTTAAAAGGACCTGTGGAAGAAACATCTCTCTAAAGTCTATAGCAGGAATGGCTATACTCTCTCACATAGTAACTGCTTTGTTCTTAACCTCTGAATACTGTGACTTGTGTCAGAAACAAGCCCAAGACTCACATTAAGGCAAGTGAACAAGGTCTCCCATCGAGACCTCAAGGGCCACCTTTATGATGACTGCCTCAATTTCCCACAGAAGTAATTTCTCACTTAACTGTTTTTATGTTACTGTGTCCTTTGGAAAACTGCTTTTGGAACAAAACACGTACAGAGGACCACATGAGTGAGTAATCAGAGGTATGAACTCTATAAAGTAAGGAGGTGCAGCCCAGCTGGCGTGGCTCAGTGGTTGAGCATGGACCTATGAACCAGGAAGTCACAGTTTGATTTTTGGTCAGGGCACATGCCCGGGTTGTAGGCTCATCCCCAGTGTGAGGCATGCAGGAGGCAGCCAATCAATGATTCTCTCTCATCACTGATGTTTCTATCTCTCCCTCTCCCTTCCTCTCTGAAATCAATAAAAATATATTTAAAGTAAGGAAGTTCAATCAGATCCTTTTTGCACTGACAAAACTATAATTTTAAAGAAGTAATTTGTTCAAACCTGTAGTAGATTCAGCCAGAACTTTATCTCTCAGGTATCATAGAAATGCATAGGTAAAACAATTAGGATAAACACAAAAGTGTAAAATTACGAAAGAGTAAACATTTAGGTTTAATAATTACGTAGGTTGTTAATTAGAAATTTTTACTGATATGAGGTTGGTAAAAAAATTTAACTATGTTGCTAAGCTTAAGAAGGGAAATATTACTATACATACTACATGTTATATGCCCATTAATTTTATTACTCAGTTATCCATAATGTATAATCAAAATAAATATAAAAATAAAATTAGAGATATAATTCACATTAACATATAAGAGAATATATCTATTCTATTAGAGACCCCTTATACCCTTCATGCTACAGTACAAAGTATTCACCATCTAGTTTGTAAATTCCTTAAACAGAATGTCTTCCTACCTTTTCATAGTGCTTTCCAGAGAAGGAACAAAGATACTCTTAATTGCCTAAATTTGGAAATCAGCAAGGAATTCGCCAAAAAGCATAAGAAAATTGAAACCTATGTTTTTAGATTGCATTTAAAAACAGGTGAAAATTTAAATTAAAAATTTTGAATTCATGATAGGAAGATTAAGGATTATAAGACAGCTTTATTCAATTCTAAAAATATTAACATGGTCATAACTAACACAGCGGAGAATCACGTTGAGAGATAACAGCAAGATCTCAGCAGAGGCTGCTATGTGCATACTTACTGTGTTCTGCCCAGAGGGACACCTCCCCAAGCCAAAAACTGCTTGTTGGATAAAATGGACGGAATGTCTGAGCAGCCAGATCCAGGTGCTAGAGGTTTATTTTCTGAGGAAACCACTTCACCTTTTAACACTACTTCATACTGAGGTCCAAAAGGCTGCACAAATATTTTCAAGATCCTGACAAAGAAAACCAACTAAGTTGAATATCCAGAATTCTTTTGGCAGCTATTTCCTACATGTTTCCTTTGTCCATGAGACTGAGCTGGGTACAATGCCCTTCCCACCATTAGAGCTTATTTTACAGAGGAGACTACAGGTAAGGACAGAGACTGTCACATGCCATCTACGAGGTGGTCATGAGGCTAACTAAATAGAAACACTACTACATACTATTTATGAGGACTTTTGAAAGAGTTGAGGAAGCTTCCAAGATGAAAGAGTTAACCCAGTGAAGTTGGGGGCAAGTGCTTCAGGCCACAGTAGCAGACTGAGCCCTCTAAGGCTTCTGGAACCCAGGCAGGAGGTAGGTCATGTGTCTCAGGACACCGTGGTAAGTACTGCACTAGGTTTATCAAGCAAGTTCAAATACTAAAAACAATGGTGTTATCACCATTGTACGTGATATTCACCCATTTATGCCTTGGGTGCCAAAAAGTCACAGTCACTGAGAAGGGGTGAAGAAAAGTATTTTAAACTAACAACAGACAAGGTCAACCAATTCTTTCCTTTGAGAAAGAAAAAAAAGTTAATGAGAAACATCAAGACTAAAATTCTATTATTTACTTTTGTCAAAATATACTTGGAAATAGGACTTTTAGATTTCTAGTCAATAGACTTAAAAGGAGGGTTTTTTTTAGTAAACAAAAGAAGAAACTCTAAGGTTAAATGAAAGACGTAAAAGAGAGCTATTATCTGATAGGTGAGGTAAAACGTGTATTCTATCATTCAGGCTGTGGACTGCAGCATATCTAAGTAAGTAGGAACTTGAGAAGTGAGTAAAACTTTTCATTATAAACAATTGTGTATTACCTTTCCTCAGTGGTTTGGGGATCCTTTGGAGTAAATGAAACAATAACTTCGTGTTCTTCTCCAGGTTTAAGGAATAGAGTCTCTGGAACCACTGAAAAGTGACTTCCTTGATCTGGTATCTAAATATTTATATAATTATAACTAAATGCTGATTTATACAAATATGGCTTTTACTCAGTTTGTCTTATGTGTCTTTCTCATTTACTATGACAGGTTATTTCTCCCTTCCTCCTTATCCATCACTGTCCCACCTTGTCTTATTATCTTGGAAAGGATATTTCCTTCTCCTTCATCTCCCATAGCAAACTTTATCTTCCACCCTTATCCTTAATTCCTGGTCACTAAAACCCTCCCCTCTTACTCAACCACATGATTCAGAAATAATTTCTGTGAATGTAGATCACTCTTCTCCAATTCTATCTAGCCAAAGGAGAACACACATTTTTCAGGAACTAATCAAAAACTTGGTTCCTATATATGAAACGTTATATAAGTTCCTCATCATCTACTTTATACTAGTGTAACACCCAGCATTTAAAGCATTTGCAGACTCTTCCATTTGAGCCCACAGCACTCTGACAAGGGAGGTAGCTCAATACCTTCAGTCTCACAGTCTGAGGAAATACTATGTCATAGAACTGATACAAATTCTTACCTTGATATCTAAGTAAACGTCAATATTCCCAGCATTTTTCAAAGGTAAGTGCTGTTTTGTTGAGGAAGCTACACTGGCAAACAAATGCATAGTCTAGAGGATGGGGTAAAACAGGCATTTTAAAAAACTGTCACAATTACAATTAAACCAACCTGAACATAAAATAATGGCAGAGTTTTGAGTACCTGTAAGTCTTTTGGGGCGTGTATCCTAGCAATTCCTGTTCTGGCTCGAAGACCAATGCTTTTAATGACTGGTGTAGGGTTTGGGCTATCAACTTCTACATCAACTCTTGCCAAAAATTCTTCTGCTGAGTCCAGAATCTCTATAAAAGTTCATTCTTTTAGTTCAGTCACCAGAGTTATTTAATTCTCAATGCCATGAGTGGTCAAACATTATGCCCTCAGGGGTCACAAGAAATCTTAACCAAGATACTTTTTTTAAATAACAAAGAGAAATAAAAATAAGTGGGGGAGAGGAAGGAGAAAAGGGAAAACATCCAATTGGTAGATGCGATCAAATCAATTAGCAGAAAGATCCCAAAAAGTTTTCAGTGATACTTGCTTGAGTTAACCACAATTACAAGGATTTGACCCCAAAGTGCATGATCTCTGCCCCATTTTTAAAACAACATAAAATTATTTGACAAATTACTCAAAGTATTCATATTTACTGACAAAGGAAATAAGTCTCAACTTTTTAAGTTATTCAGGTACGGAGTAAAACAATTCTGACAGAATGTAAACATGATACCTGAAGAAGTGATGTGTTTCTTTGGACTATGGAAAAGAACCCAAATTACAAAAAATTCAGGGTCCTGTAAAATAAAATTAAAAAATTAAAATGAATACTGGCATTAAGATTAAAATCTTAATGAAAGAAAAGCAGTTTGGAAACTTATCTTCCCTTTTAATTCTAAAGCACCTAGCTTACCTGTCCATCGTAACTGGCTGGCATCATGTGATTGATCACAGAAGGAGCTGCCAGCTGAGCAATCACATCAGCATAAGGAGCAGCTCTCACAGAAGCATGGACAGGTTCCTTGGAAAATGTGAAGCAACGCCAGGCTATGGCATTCTGTGCAGAAGTAGAAGAATCATTTTCAATAAAGGCAGAGCTGGTAAAACGTTAAACTTGTTGAAAGAATCCTTAACAAAAAAAATTTACTTTCGGGGGCAGAGGTGGGCTATAAGGGGTCACTGGGAGAAAAAAAGGGGACATTTGTAATACTTTCAACAATAAAGATTTTCAAAAATTTACTTTCATAAAAGAAAAATTAACAAAGAATAATATTAGCAGTGTCTAGAATTCAAAATCAATGTGCTCTGTAAACCGGCTTCTTACTGTACGTTAGTACTTACAGCATTAATAATAAGTCTGATTGGCACGATGGCATGTGTCTTGTTTATCAGTTTTAATGGGAGAGCTTTCCAGCCACCATAAGTCAAGTCACCAAAGTCAAGAACATCTTTCTTTTCTGTTTCTACCTAATTAAGAAAAAAAGGGACTAATTTATAAAAAGCATTGTATTAATAAATTATCACAACATATGTTCATATCACTGCCCTTTCAGCCACAAGAGTCAGCATTAAAGGTAAACTTACCTAAGTTTCCCCAGGCTATTTTACCATTGCTATTTCTAAAAAAATTAAATTCTTTTTGTTAAATTCTTTTTGTTAGTCTATTACTCAAATATTGTACAGAACAAAGCAATATTACTTTGAAAAGTCTTAGATCTTAAGAGAATCTAACACAAGAATAAACTCAAAATGGATAAAAGACTTAAATGTAAGCTATGAAACCAGAAAAATCCTAGAAGAAAACATAGGCAGTAAAGTCTCAGATATTTCTGGTAGCAATATTTTTGCTGATATATCTCCTAGAGCAAGGAAAACAAAGAAAAAATAAAGAAACTACATCAAACTAAAAAGCTTCTGCATCAACAAAATGAAAAGGGAACCCACTGAATGAGAGAACATATTTGCCAATGATATCCTATCTAATAATAGACAAATATGCAAATTGACCATACCTCCGACACGCCCACAAGCCACGCCCATAAGCCACGCCCACCATCCAATCAGAGCGAGCATGCAAATTAACCCAAACCAAGATGGCTACAGCCACAGAGAGCAAGGTTTCCTAGGTAACAGAGGAAGCCAAGCTTCCTGCCTGCCCTTGCCAGGCCTAAGCCTCCACTCGAGCTACAAAGTTTCAATTATAGAAGGTAAACAAATTCAAACAAATGGCAGCAGAATGGAGCTTGAGAGAGCAGGCCAGGGTTGCCGCCGGCAACAGGGGAAGCAAAGCTTTCCACACACCCTGGCCGGGCCCACCCGCTTAAGGCAACAAAGTTTCAATTATAACCCCAACACAAATGGCTGCGGGCCTCGGAGGGAGCCCCAGGCTTGGCTCTGCTCCAGGCTACAAAGTTTCAATTGTAGAAGGAAAATAAATTCCAGATACCAGGGCCTCCGCTTGGGTTGCCAGGGGGCGTGGCCGGCCTGCAAACCACCAAAGGCCCCTTGCTCAGGCCGCCCCATGCCCCAAGGGAACCCCACCCTGATCCGGGACACCCTTCAGGGCAAACCAGCTGGCCCCCACCCCTGTACCAGGCCTCTATCCTATCTAATAAAAGAGTAATATACAGATTGATCATCACTGCAACACACAATATAGCTGCCCCCATGTGGTCAAAGATCCTGCCCCCATGTGGACACAAGATGGCCACCACAAGATGGCCAGCAGGAGAGGGCAGTTGGGAGGCACCCTGCCTGCAAGGGAGGGCAGTTGAGAGGGACCAAGCCTGCAAGGGAGGGCAGTTGGAGGTGATCAACCCTGCAGGAGAGGGCAGTTAGGGGTGACCGGGCCAGCAGAGGAGGGAAGTTGGGAGCAAACAGGCTGGCAGCAGAGTGGTTAGGGGGTGATCAGGCTGGCAGGCAGAAGCGGTTAGGGGCAATCAGGAAGGCAGGCAGGCAAGCAGTTGGGAGCCAGCAGTCCTGGATTGTGAGAGGGATGTCCGACTGCCCGTTTAGGCCCGATCCCGGTGGGACATCCCTCAAGGGGTCCCATATTGGAGAGGGTACAGGCTGGGCTGAGGGACAACCCCCCTCCGTGCACGAATTTCGTGCACCAGGCCTCTAGTACCTGATAAGGGGTTAATTTCCAAAATATATACAGAACTTACACAACTCAATACCAGGAAGACAAACAACCCAATTAAAAAATGGGTAAACATGAATAGATACTTTTACAGAGGACATATAGATGGCCAATAAACACATGATAAACTGCTCAACATCACTAATCATCAGAGAGATGCAAATTAAAGCCATATTACCTAAACCATTAATTCGAAAGAATATATCTACCCCTATGTTCACTGCAGCATTATTTACAATAGCCAAGAACTGGAAATAGCCAAGTGCCCATCAGTAGATGAGTGGATAAAAAAGCTATGGTACTTTTACACAGTGGAATACTACTTGGCCAGAAAAAGAAAGAAAATCTGACCTTTTGTGACAGCATGAATGGACCTGGAGATTATTATGCTACTTGAAATAACCCAGTCAGAGAAAGACAAATACTATATGATCTCATTTATATGTGGGATATAATTAATAAAATAAACTGACAAACAAAATAGAAACAGAGGAATGGAACATACTGATAGTTATCAGATGGGAGGGAGTTTGGGGGGACCGGATGAAAAAAGATGAAGGGATTAAGAGGGGGGAAAAAGAAAAATATATATATAACTAAAAGATACAGAAAACAGTGTGGTGATAGCCAGAGGGAAAGGGAGTGGAAGTAGCTAGAGGTGGGCAAAGGGGGCGAAAATGGGGACAGAAAGAGACTATGCTTGGGGAGAAGGGTGCACGAGCAGTGTACAAATGATGTTTTGTTGAGTTGTACACTTGGAGCCCGTACCCCAATAAATTCAATTTTAAAAAAAGCACCAGTGGAGCCTGGCCCGGAGTGGCTCACAGGTTGAGTGTCGGCCTATGAACCAGGAGGTCATGGTTCGATTCCCGTTCAGCGCACATACACGGGTTGCAGGCTCAATCCCCAATGTGCAGGAGGCAGCTGATCAAGGATTCTCTCTCCCTCTCCCTTCCTCTCTGAAATCAATAAAAACAAACAAAACACCAATGGTATTCTAACATGCAGCCAAAGTTGAGTGCCACTGTCCTAAAGAGGAATATAATACAGTAACTGACCCACTGTCCCAACTAGGCTAGACCTTATTTCTTTCACTTCTAGAAAACAGAGGACTACAGAAGAGAAATTTCTTCAGCTAGCAAATAATCTTCAGGTAAAGAAAAGAAAGAATAATATGAACATAGCACTTAAGTGATTATCAAATTACAAAATGAATATAAGGTTTGAAAATAAGGTTTAATGCTACATTTTGCTTTATAAACATCTGAGCAAATATATCCATGTTTCTACAAAACAACAGAAATAATTTTAAATTTTGGAATAAGAAGATATTAAGAACTAATGTTTAGCTGAAGTTAACTTTGTGGCACATTTACTCACAAATTCATTTTTTCCCTAAATATTACTTTTAAGGTTATATGGTCTTCATTAAAAGATCCGCTTACAAACAGTTACCTCGATCACAGGGGTCTCGGCAACAGCGGTGAGAATGACTCTGCTGGCCAAGGCTTCTGCTTGGACTACCGTCTCAGCATCTGCTGTAAACGGCCAAGAAGCAACACTGAAAATACATCTGAAAATCCCAGGATCGATTGGTATGAAAAGTACTTTTATCTCTTCTGTGGCATGAGGTCTTATGATGACTTTATTCTTGAAAACTAAACAAGGATATGCTAAAAGATCCACCTTAAAAAAAAAAAAAAGAGGCACATGGTTTATTAAAAAATGGCTTCACAATGAAAATCAAGAAGTAGAATCAGTTAGTTTAAAATCCTATTCCCCAGTCACTTGAACTACCAAACCTAGACATTCAATACCTCTTCAAAACTACCAAGTCTTATAACTGATTATCTGTAGAGTACAATTAGTCAAACTCATGAAGCTTTATGAAGACAGGTTGAATTCATGGCCCATAGTCTATTTTAAAGCAAACACAGTTTTTGATACCCACACTTTCCTTGAAAAGGAAACTGAAAATTGCAGCACTTAATAGCCCTGTACATGGCCCCAGGACCTAGTTTCTGGTACAATGCAGGATGGTTAGACTGATCTCTAATACTCCTTGTCACACCTGCAAGTTTATGATTGTAATTCACTCCAAACCCTCCCTTCTCACTCACTGTAAATGGGATCATCTTTTCTATCTCCACTCACAGAGACAACACTGCTTCCTGAGAAGGCCTTCAATCTCACCACCTTTTATCCTCAACCCTTTCCTTCAACTATCTGCTTTCCCTCTAACCTCAGGATATGAAAGCAGAGGGTATAAGCTAGGAAAATAGGAGAGTAGGGTAGAGACCATCTTATTTTACCAGAAAAAGGCCATTACCAGGATGTAACAGGGGAGAGTACACCACCAATGCTGGTCTGCAAGTAGCAGTTGCAAAATCAGGGTATTTTAGAACAGGAGCTGCTGTCCATATTTCCCACCCTCCCTACTCACTGATATTCAATCATAAAGGAAGACATAGATTCTAGAACTGTAACAGCTGTTATTGATCATGTGAGATCCTCACTATAAAAGATCATGTAAAAATATAAAAAATTAGTCAAAAAGACTACTAAAGGTGTGGCCCCTAAAGAGTAACTTGTTTGTTTTTTTGATAAATGACAGTAACTTATATTCAATCACATTTAACAAAACTAGAAACGCAAGACTTTCAGTGGTTTAAATAATAGTACTAAAAGGACATATACATGATTTCATAAATAAATAAATAACAATGAAATATAATGATTAATTAATAAATAATAATAACTGGCAGAAAATGAGAAACATATTCAGATTTCACTTCTTACACCAGAAGTATTACAACAAAAGAGGGACCAAGAAAGATACCATTCCAATGATTTTGTGCAAGGTATAAGAGGAGGGACATACTCCCAGTATAAAAGGACATATTAGACAAAAAAGAAATCCAGCATTAATCATAATGCAATTGTTAAGTCAAAAGAAAAAGTTAATGAAAACTTACCTTTTCACCATTAACACTAACACTGAGAACTCCTATGCTGACCTGCAGCCAGCGGGTGGTTGGATTAAGTACACTAAGGTGGGTTTGTGAAGCAATACCAACACAGCAAGCATGAGGAAACTTCACTTCCTCAGGTACTCTTACATTCCCTGGGTAAAAATAAAGCATAGTCAAAAATGCAAGTTATAGTGAATACCTGATTAAATGCACAGCTAGTTAAATGGAAATTTTATAGAAGGCTATTTGTTTACCCAGAGCTATGGTATAAAGTGCTCCAGGTCTTCAGGCTCCTTGATATTCTTTCTCTAAACCTCAGAATAGGTTGGCCAACAATTATTTTCTGCTGAATCCAGCCAAGGAATAAGAACAATTAAAACTGATCAAGCTCACAATTTAAAGCTAATCAACTCTCAGATGTTACTACCTATTATAATCTCTTCCTTTTTTCTCCCACAAATATAAGCCACTGCCTAACCTAATAAGAAATGATAGAGGTTCTAACTTGGATGTTTAATACAACCAGTCTTTTCACCATCCTTATGCAGTTACGCTGAAATTTCCTTGAAGACAGCACTCCAGTGGTTGTGTGTACTGGGTCAGAAAAAGCACAGCACCCACCTCTGCTTAGCAGAGTGACCATCAACAAGAGAATCAGGGGCAGTTCAGCTATTACAGACAGAAGTGGGAGGGTGCCCTCTCTCACTACCACAACAGTAACCCTCCAAGACTTAAAAGCTGGAAGGAGACTCACTCCTTCAGGGAGGTGACTCTAAACTGGACATTTCCTAGTTGAAAGACTAACAGAACACAAGTGCAGAACACAACAGACAGGAAGACAAAGGTATTGGGAGTTTCATCTACATAAGTTTTCATATTTTTCTAAGGTCACTTCAAGGACCCTTGCCTAGAAATATGTAGTCTGTATTCCAAATTCAGGACAAAGGAAAAAACTTATGAGAAACTCAGGCCCATCATTATCTCCTTGAAACAAAACTAGTTTTTATGGTGTCATTTGAGAAAACTCAATTTTAAGTAATAGCAAGCAACAGGCAATAACAGCAAAAGCATCTTACCAAATCCTGACATCATTCCTGAATCCCATGGTTCAATTCCATAATTTGCACCAACAGACTGCACAGGAAAAGATTTTGCTGTAGTTAGAAGATTCTGATGTGTGGTATTAGAATATGGGTTACAAAGGGAAGAAGTACCCATCAATCCAGAGCTGATATTTTGTCCTAGACAGATGTCCACAGCCACAGAGTTCTGAACATGCTCGCCTGTGACAGCAGGGTAAGAACAGCTTCCTGAAAACCCAGAGATGGTGGTGCTGCCCGTATAGCACGGGGCCAAAGCCACATTTCCAGCTGCAGGTAGTGTTCCCAAATACTGCTGGGCAAAGGGAGCTGTGGCTAAAGAATGTCGAGTCAACAGTGCAGGAACTGAGGTGGGAATGTTCTGCATGTCGAAAGCAGAGCCATAAATCACAGAGCTGGGAAGTGAGGCACACTGGCTTCCAGAGGCCATCTGATGAGGAACCTGGCCACTCAATGCACTGTTGGTAGTTGACATATCTTCTGAAGTTACTCTCTCACTTTCGTTCACAGACGCCTGGAGTGTCCCAGGGAGGCGTGGCATTGCTGACACAATCAGGTGCCTGGGACCTGACTTGCTCAGATGAGCCAGGCTGATCTGGTCCAATTCGCTGGAGTTTGTAGTCAAACCGGTGGCAGTGGTTTCCGATAGATCTTCACTTTTGGAGGAAAGATCTTTACTAAATCTAAAGTTAGGTTTTATATCTTCAGGTTTGCTACTCAGAGAAGTAGTTTCAGTCATTTTTTCTGTATCTGATTTTCTCTGGATAATATGTGATAATGTTTCTTTTCCTCTACCTTGAAATGAATCTTTTTCTCTCAAATTTTCCACAGTCTGTTCCTCTGGTGGAATTGGACTGGCTCGAATAATTGTGGTGCTCAACTCACTGGTGATATCACTCTGAGTGACAAAAAATTGTTAGAAATAATCCATAGATTATTACAAATTCAAATAACATAATAAAGAGACCTAAATAATGTTAACTCTGAAAAAAAAGTTAGCTTACACACAAAAAAATGTAGTTTTGCAGCTATGAAATGCAAGATTAAGTTTAAAAATTTTTTGCATTATTTTATAGAAATAATTATGAGGAGATTAAAGAAGAGGTATACACCAATTCTATTTCTGAAAAAATTTACATAAAGGACAAGAGACAACTAATTTTATAAAATTTAAGGAATATTTTCCTTCTAAACTATACAATAAAAATCTAAGTAAATTAGTTAACAAAGGAATGGGGCAGGGAGGGCAGTGAGCAAGCTTTCAAATGACATCAACATGAAGTTAAGAATCAACACAAAGCCAGTTCAAAGGCTCTCTCTCCCACTCACATTATTTGTCTACTAGAGGCCCAGAGCACGAAATTCATGTATGGGTAGGGTCCCTAGGCCTGGCCTGTGATCAGGATTTATCTTCCCTGGCTGCCGACAGCTTTAGAAATAAAGACACTGATAAACAAATTATTTGCCAGTCATCCATCCATCCGTCCATCACTTCATCAATCAATAAATAAAAATAACAAGAGCCTGTATGTATTCAGTGGTACGTTCTTGCTGCCAAGCCCTGTCCTCACATCACTGTCCCTCCTTACAGATGAAGAAACAGCTTGGGGAGATTGTATCCATCTGAAAGTAGCAGAGAAGCCATCTGACTGTATAATTCAGCTCTTAACCACTATGCTAAGAACATAGAGACCCAACATCTAAAAGCATCATCTACAAGACAACTTTCATGAACAACATAAACTGATGAACAAAAATAGATCCAGAGACATAGAAGCATCGAACAGACCATCAAACCTCAGAGGAAAGGTAGGGGTGGGGGTAAGAGATCAACCAAAGGACTTGTATGCATGCATATAAGCATAACCAATGGACAAAGACAGTAGGGGGGTAAGGGCATGTGCTGGGGGTGGGAGCGGCCGGGGAGAGGTCAATGGAGGGAAAAGGAGACTCATGTAATACTTTAAACAATAAAGAATTTAAATGTTAAAAATAATAAATAAAATTTTTTTTAAAGACAGCTTTCAGTGAAATGGTCTTTATCTTGCCCCTCTCAATGACTCCTCCACACTGCTACTGCAATGAGCTTTAAAAACATCAACACAGGTCATGTCAGTGTTCTGCTTAAGAACCTTCAAACCCACAAATTTTACATCTAAGATGCTTCTTGGTTTGGCCTCTCCTCTTTGCCCCAAGTACATGATTCACTAGAGCCATTCCAAACTTCTTGAAGTCCCTCAAATGCAGTCTGTATTTACAATTCCATGTCTTCCCCCATTTGTTTGTCTGCTTCTTCCCTGCCTAAGTCCAAGTAGTCCTGAAAAAGATGGCTTCAATACTAGTACATTATTATCCCTCCTATCAACACCCTAGTCATATTTTTTGTTATCTCCTTCTGAATACCCAGAGAATAGGTCCAGCACAGTGCATTTCACTACAGAGTGTGTCTTGCATATATGTGTCTTCCACCAGACTGAGAGTGTTTAAGGGCAGATACTAAAATATTTTTAACTCTAGTGCCCACCCAACATGAGAAATGGTTTGATTCTCCTTTCTTTCTCCCTTCCCTCTTTCTCCCTCCCTCCCTTGTACCCCTGTCAACCCCTATTTTAAAGATAAAAATGGCAACAGAAAGTATACAGGCAGGAACTTCAGTCTGAACCCTACATCAGTAACACTTTAGAGCCAGAAGTCTTACTAAAGAAATAATAAAAGTGCTGCCCACCTTGCAGTACTCAAGGCCATGATCTGAGGCCATGGTGGGACAGGTGCTCTCTTGTTCAGACACATAAGTGAGCCTACTCACACTAGCCTCTGGACACATCAACTGAGACGACTCACTCTCACAGGGGGGCTTCTGATGATGAGCTGCTGAGCCAAATGATTCTGAAGCACGCCTGAAAGAGAAAACCCCTCGTGACTGGAATTGTCCATTCTCTTATTTAACATTATCTATACTAGCAAAAGCCAATCCTGTTTTGCCTACAATCTTACTAATCTTCAGCCTCTGCAATATACAGGGGTGAGTTTACAGTTGTGAGTACACAAAAGTTTATTCTTATATTATGGGTTAATGACTGCATTTATTTATTTTATTATAGCTGTAAATCTAATTTTGTCTATGAATATACATATATTTGGTAAAGCAATAAATTTACACTGTCAAAAATTATATATACATACATACATATATCTATAGATTAGAATGTTGATTTACACCTTTTCAAAAATTAAACTTTAGAAAGTTCTTATAACTTGGTTAAATTAGTTTACGCCTACCCTGATAAACTTATCCTAAAATCTGTGAAGGAAGTTTATTATTCTAACTCTTGAAAAAGTATTTACCCATCTTACTAGTGTTAAAAATACAAATCCTATACAATAAACCCTAATATGCAAATCGACCAAACAGCGGAATAACTAGCAGAACGACCGGTCACTATGACACACACTGACCACCAGGGGGCAGACGCTCAACCAGAAGCCAGGCTCACAGCTGGCGAGTGTAGCAGTGGTGGTGGGAACCTCTCCGATGCAGGTGGGCAGTAAGGAGCAAGGGGTCCGGGACTGCGAGAGCCCCAAACTGTGAGAGGGCGCAGGCCAGGCTGAGGGCTTACTCCTAACCTGGTAATTTCATTCCTAGATATCTATCCTAAGGAAATCAGTGAAAACACAGAAAAAATTTTATGAGCAAATTTGTTCATCTCAATATCACTAAAATGGCAGAAATAATGTAGTGAGTATCCACCAGGAGCATGTAAACCATGAGAGATTCATTATACAATCTGTAACATTACTAATTTTCTTTTAAATACAGGGAATTATTGTAAGTGGAAAGAACAAGAATACAGCAATTTGCACAAAAAAATGGCTTGAATGAAATTGACAAAATATTTACAATGGTTACCTTTGAGCAATGAATCTATAATTAATTTTCTCTTATATACTTTTTTCTTATATTGAGCATGTATTTTTATTATTTAAAAAAAAAGGTAAGCACCTACCCTGATAAACTTGTTCCAGAAGCTTCACTAGGAGAAGAATGACTCAGGGGAGTGGTGGAAGGTCTGAAGCTATCCTGATCATCTTCTGAACTATGTCCACCATGCTCAGGAGAAGAATTTTTCAAATCTATCAGAAAGGTATAGTTTCTCATGAGAACAGGAAAAAAACCTACTCTGTATAATTTTGTGAAATGTGATCAACTACTCTGATACTTACCAACATTTTTAGATGAGATTAAGAAATGTTTTCCAAAAGTCACGTGCTTTTCACTGCTACTTGTTTCACTAACATACTCATTTTGCCTCTGATTTTCTCTATTAGTTTGCATTTCTTCACGCTCTTCTGACAGCCAAAAGGGGCTCTTTACTAATGAATAGCTATTAGATGTTGGGATGGATATTGAGGTAGCTTTTTCACTATTACCAGTATCTGGTAATTTGTCGTCAATGGAATACGTCTTCACCTCAACTATTGCACTCTCACTCTCTCTTATATTTGTAATAACTGAATTTGAAGAGTCTGTTGTTCTAAATGATTCCTGGTTTTCACTCTCTCTGCTTTCACCATAGTAAACAGCTGGTGTATTTTCTTCTGATTCCCTTACACTTACACTAGTAGCATCTAAGTCCACTGTATGGGTGTCTTGTGTAGTGCGTTCTTTTGGCAAAGATAAATCCCAAATGTCAGACACGCTAGTTCTTGAAAAGTTTCCCAGTCCACCTTCGCATCTACTAACTTCCGTTTTTCTAAGGTATTTCTCCATATCAAATGCACTGGTTCCATTACTTTGTTCTAAATCATTAGATATGAAATGAGACACAATGGAAACGTCCTGTTGTTCACCATCTTCCTGAAAAGTCTTCTTTCTGGTTTTATTTGAAAGTGCCTTGATCATGGCAGCAAGTTGGGAAGGATCAGTACTCACTGATGCATCTGCAATAGCTGAAGCAATGGTGCTTATCCTAAGTACAGAATCATCACCATCAGGTAGGTCGCCTTTACATCTTCGGGGTTTGCTATTTATGAAGAAAGTGTCCTAGAAATGAGAAAATTTACACCAGATAAATTTACCTCAGTCCATAAACAGGTACATATTAATCTTTATTTATAAACTAAAGGCCTGGTGCATGAATTCATGCACAGATGGGGTCCCTCGGCCTGGCCAGTGATCGGGGCCGATCAGGGCTATCCCGCCCAGTCCTGATCAGGGCTGATGGGGCCAGCCAGCTGGGCGGAGGGACCATGGGAGGTTGGCCGGGCCACTGGAGGTTGGCTGTGGGAGTGCACTGACTACCAGGGGGCAGTTCCTGCATTGAGCGTCTTCCCCCTGGTGGCCAGTGCATGTCATAGCGAGCGGTTGACCAGTCATAACAGTTACTTAGGCTTTTCTATATAGAGATGCTAGACAAGATTTAACAGCAGCAATAACTTAAGGGTATAGCAGTGAAATATCCTGAAAAAATAAGACAGCTGCTATCAACTTCAATTGTTGAATACTGAATTACTTATGTAATCAGATTATCAATTGATTAAAAAAAATCTTCAGGAGTAAAAGATGCTAAAACGGAATCAGAAAAATAATTTAAAACCAAAAAATTAAGAAAATAAGATTGAGAAGCCATTGTTACTGCCAAGTATAGATCCTGGTAATTTCATTCAATTGTTAGAACTATTTACAAGCGATACAGAGAAAGACAAGTACCATGTGATTTCACTCATATGTGAATCTAATAAACAAAATGAACTAA
This sequence comes from Cnephaeus nilssonii, assembly GCF_951640355.1. Lineage (NCBI taxonomy): Eukaryota > Metazoa > Chordata > Mammalia > Chiroptera > Vespertilionidae > Cnephaeus > Cnephaeus nilssonii. The sequence goes on along the minus strand of NC_137082.1, from coordinate 63,992,741 downwards.
CAAGCAAAACAAAGACAGACTCTAGATAGAGAATAGGCTGACATCTGGGGGTGGAGGGCTAGATGGAAGGCTAGAGAAATAGAGCAACAAAGAAAGTAAGAGAAAGAACTCATGGATATGGACAACAATGTGGTGATTGCAAGCAGGGCAGGAGGTGGAAGGTATAGGGGGGATAAATGGTGATGGACAGAGATTGACTTGGGGTGGTGAACCCACAATACAGTGTATAAATGATGTGTCAAATTGTGCACCTGAAACCTGTATAATTTTGTTAACCAATGTCACCCCAATAAATTCAATTTTTTATAAAAGGATTTATAGGCAAGACATAAATAGGAATCATGGATAAAAAACTAAAATGGAACCAATAAATAGAAACAAACACATTCAATATTCAAAAATGCAAGTTAAGAACTGTCTCCAGCCCTAACCGGTTTGGCTCAGTGGATAGAGTGTCGGCCTTCGGACTGAAGGGTCCCAGGTTCGATTCCGGTCAAGGGCATGTACCTTGGTTGTGGGCACATCCCCAGTGGGAGGTGTGCAGGAGGCAGCTGATCGATGTTTCTCTCTCATCGATGTTTCTAACTCTCTATCCGTCTCCCTTCCTCCCTGTAAAAATCAATAAAATATATTTAAAAAAAAAAAAAACTTGTCTCCAGTAATAACAAACTAAGTAGTACAAAACAATTCTTGCTGAGAGCAATTAGAACTGGAGAGCATATTCAAAGACTTCCCTTAAATGGCATTGGAAAGCTTTAAAAAAATTTAAAAAATTAAAAACTATGAGGCCAAAATTCAAAAGGAAGAATCCCAAAAAGGTGAGTCCATTAATGGAGATGCCTTCCCTAGGGAATCTGCTGTTTCAAGAGGCAGCTGATTAAATTTCAAGAAGCAGACAAGCAAAGCTGTTCTTACGGGGGTAAGAGTATAAAACCGCAAGTTCAGTATTTGCCTATTATGGCAGGCAATGACCCTGATAAACATCATACTTTAGGGAGAGACCACAAAGGACTACACCCTAGGAGTTAAGGAAAACCAAAATTAGACTGGCCCTCCTACAGACTGAGGCTCAGTTCTAATGACCTCAATCTCAGAAACCAAATTAAAGTAATCTGAGATTGCTAGAGTTCTTTGCTCCCTTTCGGAAGCAAACATAAATCCTGTCTGGAAGATATAATCCCCCATGACCTCCAATTATTTCAACAACTTTTCCTGTAAAAGTCCACCACTCAATCAATGACACATGAAGTTTCAAGATAATGTGGCCCAAGTACAAGAGAAACAGACCTGTGGGGGATCCAGAAACTGGTCATCAAAATGGAAAACACATCTGAATCTAAAATCTAAAACATAAAATCTAACATAAACTCTAAAACATAATTAAGGAAGTAAAAGACAACACTGAGACGCTAGCAGAGGGCTAGGAATTATAAAGAAATAACTAAATGTAAATTTTATAACTGAGAAATACAGTAACAAATTAAGAACCCAATCGATCGACAAAACCTAATTGGACACAACTGGAAAAAAAAGAGACTTGGAAGAGAATTCTGAAGAAAATATCCAGAATGAACTGTGAAAGAGAAAGTTAATGGAAACTACAAAAAAGAACAGAAAGATGGTAAAAAAAAAAAAAAAAGGTATACTCTGTAAAAGTCCAACAAAGTTGTAACTGAACTCTCTAAATGGGATAAAAGTTCTATTTTAAGAGATATTGGCAGAGAATTTTCTACAACTTGTGAAAGTCAACAAACAAGAATTAAGAAGGCCAAGTTTTATATCCATGAGAAAATGTAACCTTCACAATGAGATTCTGAAGGAGGAGCTGTTTCTGTATCTATTTTCCAAAGGAGGCCTCACAAGGTTAACTAACTTGCTCCAAGTGCCTCATTAAGGAAGTGAGCAAAGCAGCATTTAAACGGAGGCAGCCTGGCCACAAAGCCCTCACTCTTTAGGGTAATGGTAAACTGTGTAACTATATAATGTTGGGACTTTTAAGAAAGGCCTTGTCTTCTTTGTACTTGATGCCATAAAGCAGTGAGTGCCTCTGTAACTTATACAAATCCTAATTCAAAGTTTGACCTTTCCTAACAGGTCAGCTAATAAAGCCCCTAACTTACAAGGTTGTAAGTAAATGTCTGCAGTAAGGCATAAAAAAAATAATAAATTGTCTTTTTTTTCAATTACAAAAAAAAAAAAAAAAAAGAATTAAGAAGGCCTATGAACCCTGAGCAGGATAAAACAAAAGATACCTAAGCACATCATAGTAAAACAGACAAAAAACAAAGAAAAAAAATTTAAAGCAGTCAGAGATAAGATACATTACCTTTAGAGAGGTTAACAATAATAATGAAAGTAAACATTTAAAATGAAAAGATGTAAAATAATGTATTCAAATTGCTAAAAGTTGTTCTATGCCCTGGCCGGATGACTTGGTTGGAATTCTGTCCCTAACACCAAAAGGCTGTGGGTTCAATTACCAGTCAGAGCATATACCTAAGTTGCAGGTTTGATCCCAATCGGAGCGTTCGAAAGGCAACCAACTGATGTTTCTCTCCCTCTCCCTCTCTCCCTCCTTTCCTCTCCCTCTCTCTCTCTCTCCCCTACCCTGCTCTCTATCCTATATAATAAAAGCTTAATATGCTAAGTGTCTGACCATTCGTTCAACCATTCGACCAGTCGCTATGACGTGCACTGACCAACAGGGGGCAGACACTCCGAATGGTAGGTTAGCTTGCTGCTGAGGTCCGGCTGATTGGGACTGGGCGAGAAGGGCTGGACACGCCTAAGACTCTCGAGGTGTCATGTTTCAGAAATATGACCATGGTGGTTTGCTTGGTTTGTTTCTTCTTTCCATCACAGGTCTGCTTTTAAGCAGATAATGCACTATAAGCATTCCTCTCTATTAATGAAAACCTTTCGGTGTTGGGGGTCCATGTTTTCAAACTTTATAAGGAGCTTACTGAAGTCTGCGAAAGCTTCTATTAAACACTTCACTGTGAATTTTCTTAAGGTTTTTTCTTTTTCTTCTCCTGCAGTTTCCTTTTCTCTTGCCTCTTCCTCAGCTATACATTCCTGTTCCAGTTCCAACAACTCATTAGTCAATTCCTCAGGAACCAACTCTAGGAGCTCCTCCATGTCATCCTCATCCACACCCATGTTGAAGTTGTTTGTCATCTCAACCACAGACTCATTGGTTTTTGCAACCTCCTCAGCCTTGAGAAAATTCTTTGAAGTCATGGATGAACTTCTTGTCTTTTTCCAAATGCCATTCATACACTCCTTGGTGACATCACACCAAGCCCAAGCAAGGTCTTGATGTTCTAATACTTCCATAATTGCATCATATCTTCCCAGGGTTTTCCTCAGTTACAGCAAGAACCTCAGCAAAGGTCCTCCTCCAGCAGTAGAACTTAAAAGCTGCTCTAACTCCTTGGTCCATTGGTTGGATCAAAGAGGTAGTGTTTGGACAGAGAAACACCACTTTGATTTTGGGATGAAGAACACCAATAAAAGGTTGTCTGAGCGGATTATCCACAATAAGCAAAATCTTGAAAAGTATGTTATTCTCCAAACTGTACTTCTCCATTTCACTGGTATCACAATTCAGGAGGGCATCTTGGAAAAGGAGCTGGGTCATCCGTGACTTCTTACTGCTCCTGTAATCCAGGGTGTGCTTACTGATATACTCGAAGGCTCTGGGGTTCTCACTGTGCCAGATTACAAAGGGCTTCAATTTGTAGCCAGCAACACTGACCCAAAGCAAGACTGTTATCCTGTCCTTATAAGCCCTAAAACCTGACACTGACTTGGTCTCTTTATGGATCAAAGTGCTTTCAGGCATCTGCTTTCAGATTAGGAAGGTTTCATTCATACTGAATATTTGCTCTGGCAAGTAATTTTCCTCCACAATCTGCTTACCTAGGGTTTCCAAAAATTCTTCAGCTGCCTTCTCACCAGCACTCACAGACTCACCACTCACTTTCAGATTATGAAATAAACATGTTTCTTGAATAGTTAAATGACCCAGAGCTAGCTGTAAATTCAACAATATAGTTCAGTCCAACCTTGTCTTTCACCATTGCAAACAAACCTTTTGCTCTGGCCATGGTGCTGAAAGGGATATGCTTCTAAGTCTGGTCTTCAATCTCGGTAATTTAATATTCAAAAACCAATTAATGTAATTCACACATTACCATGGGAGAAAGCGCATAATCCTCCTTGATACAAAAAAAGCATTTGACAAGATTCAATCTCCTTACAAGTTAAAAACAAAACTAGCGCCCTGGCTGGGTAGCTCAGGTGGTTAGAGCATCATCCCAATACACCAAGATTGCAGGTTCGATCCCCAGTCAGGGCACATACAAGAAAATCAATAAATGCATAAATAAGTGGAATAACAAATAGATGTTTATCTCTATTCTCTAAAATCAATCAGTAAATTGTTTTTCAAATCGTGGTTAAAAAATGTAAAAGACACATAACACTGAATTTTTTTAAAAAGGCAACCATGTTATACTCAATATTTTTCACATCTGACCTTATTTTTTTAAATGTTTTTATTGATTTTTAGAGAGAGAGAGAGAGAGAGAGAGAGAGAGAGAGAGAGAGAAACCTCGATCAGCTGCCTCTTGTACACACCCTGACTGGGGACTGAACCTGCAACCTGGGCATGTGCCCTGATCTGGAATGGAACCAGCGACCCTCCAGGGCATGGGAGGACGTTCAACCAACTGAGCTACATGGACCAGGGCCACATGTGACCTTAACTTGATCTTAGACAAGAACTGACATGGTTTTAGCTTTCCTTCATGAAATGCTTATGATACCTCTGTTTTGCCTTTATTGGCAGTTAATGTCACATCGTTTTCATCCACTTGTGAAACACTGTCCAGTTCTTCCGCCTGAAGTGTAACTGATCCTTCACTTAGTTGTGCATTGGAGTGTTCATTTAAATCTCCTGTAGGAAATATACAATATTCAACTTACATCTATACACTATCTCACAGAAACAATCTGTAGGATAAGGATCACTAACATAATTGCCAAGGAAAAATCCTTTTACCCAAATATCAGTCAATCTCACAAAAACTGAATAAAGGTATAGTCACTAAGACAAAGGCCATACCATTGTTAATTTAGCTAAATTCTGCAAACAAAATTGTGATTTTAATTTCTCCTCTCATAAGTTCATTTAACATTTTTCAGCTTTAAACATTTCACAAATGCACAAGTTGAATTAAAAAATAATTACTTCTTTACAATAGTAGAAACTCAGCCAAAACCGGTTTGGCTCAGTGGATAGAGCATCGGCCTGTGGACTGAAAGGTCCCAGGTTCGATTCTCGTTAAGGGCATGTACCTTGGTTGCGGGCACATCCCCAGTAGGGGGTGTGCAGGAGGCAGCTGATCGATGTTTCTCTCTCATTGATGTTTCTAACTCTCTATCCCTCTCCCTTCCTCTCTGTAAAAAAAATCAATAAAATATATTAAAAAAAAAAAAAAAAAGAGCCGAAACCGGTTTGGCTCAGTGGATAGAGTGTCGGCCTGCGGACTCAAGGGTCCCAGGTTTGATTCCGGTCGGGGGCATGTACCTTGGTTGCGGGCACATCCCCAGTGGGGGGTGAGCAGGAGGCAGCTGATCGATGTTTCTAACTCTCTATCCCTCTCTCTTCCTCTCTGTAAAAAATCAATAAAATATATTTAAAAAAAAAAAAAACTCAACTAATTATATATGTATAGCCTCTTTATTCCAACTCCCCTTATTGGAAAACAGGCTAAGGACTGGGGCATATCTTGTACAATTGTATATGACATGTAGCAGCAGGCATTATACTAGCAAAAAACAGCTGTTTGCTCATTGGATGTTAACCAAAAATGTTTGATTTTAAATATTTATCATAGATATACATACTATCACAGTCTCAATCTCAAAATACCTCTTTAATTAAAAGTCTACCTAAATAGTAAATATAACAGTTATAATTCATTAACTCAGTTGTCTAATAGGACAAAGTAATCTAAACCATTTGAACAAATTATATTTAATTTACTTTGACTTTTACAAAAGTATTTAGATGGATTTTGGATGACTTGTTTCCAATTTAGATTTAAAAGGCAATGTGGAACTATATAAGAATCAAATGAGTAACTAATACTGAAAAAATTGTGATTCATATATTTTCACTCATTAAGAACATAATCACACAACCACTTAATTTACAGGTTAAAAAAGAATTACTAAAAATTCTTTCATTTAATCTATTACCTGAAAATGAATCATGGTTAAGATGAGCCATTTCTTTGTCCAAATCACTTTGTGATAAATCAGATTTTCTTATTAAAGCAACAGGTTCTCTCTCTTCTGGTGATCTAATAAAATAACCAAATGATGGCTACAAAATAAACATGTGGATTATTTCCTTCATTTTCAACTGCTTTGAGAAATTCTATACTATTTTATCTTAATATTGGTAACCTAGCTAAATGATTTCAACAAATATTTTTTTCTTTCTGTTTAAACTTAAATGACTAGAGATGAACTTTAAAAGTCCACATAGAACCTTTTATTTCCAGCTATCTTTAATCATCAGAACTAATATGGTCAAGTAACTTACCCTCACTAAGAAATCCAAGTTAAAATAACCCAGAAATGACACTTTGTTTGTTCCTTTAGTAATTATTATTGAATATCTACTGTGTGTCAGACACTGTTAATAAACATCAGTGAGAAAAAAAATAAGAATTCCTGCTTTCCTGGAACTTACAGTATATAATTTTATACAATAAATACAAAAATCTTTATGAAGAGATTTCTTCCTACTGAGTTGGATGAAAGGTTCAGAAAAGTTTATTATTTATTATATTCAAGGAGCTTGCTAAAAGGCAAGAAAATCATACTTTTCTTTTCTCACAGAACTTTCACATGATAGACCTAAAATGTGAATTCATTAAATGCACTCAATTTTTAGTTGATCTTCACTTGGAAATTTCTTCCCTTGACCCAGCACCTTGCATGCAAGTAACATTTCACAATTAATACCAAAATATAAATTCCAAATGATAGATCCATTTTCCATGATCCAGTGCTTTAAAATTCATCTGTTTATAAGGAATTCAATTACTCTTTAACTTCACTCATAATGTAAAAGATTCCAATTGATCCTGGCAGAAAAACTCTGCCTCACTTAAGTATTCATTCTCATTTTTTAATTCACTGCAGACAGGATCCACAGTTCAGTTTTAAATGTAAGTTCTGTAAATCAACTGTGAGATCTAACACCATAGCTATTATTTTAAATTATACTCTTAGTGAAATCCAGTTTTAATAAACACTCTGCCCGCCCTGGCCAGTGTGGCTCAGTTGGCTGGAACATTGACCCCATACACCCAAAGGTCGCAGGTTCGATTCCCAGTCAGGACACATACGGAAGGCAACCTATCAATGTCTATCTCTCTCTCCCCCTCTCTCTAAAATCAACTAAAAAATATATCCTCAGGTGAGGATGAAAAATAAATTTAAAAAATAAACACTGGCCCTGACCGGTTTGGCTCAGTGGATAGAGCGTCGGCTTGCGGACTCAAGGGTCCCAGGTTCGATTCCGGTCAGGGGCATATACCTTGGTTGCAGGCACATCCCCAGTAAGGGGTCCATGCAGGAGGCAGTTGATTGATGTTTCTCTCTCATCGATGTTTCTAACTCTCTCTCCCTCTCCCTTCCTCTCTGTGAAAAATCAATAAAATATATTAAAAAAATAAACACTGTCCAATAATGCCAACTCCCTGTATGAAATTTATCAACAAGCCCTATGACTCTATCTCTGAAAGAAATCTTGAGTCCCTAAATTTTTCTGTTTCTGTAATATCATTCTAGCACTCGGCCTTCATCAAATCTCTTCCTATGTACCTTTCTGCCTGTTTCTACTCTTCCTCTGCAGTTGACTGACTCTTCCACCCAGGCTCCTGACACATTTGGTGGCATACTGTCACACTTAGAGATGGGCCCAGGCACCACAACAAAGTTGCTCCCTGCCTCCAAGAATTTCTTTCCAGTTAATTTGAGATGAGTCCAAATCCTGCAAGGACCCTTCATAATCTGGCCTTGTCTTCTTCTACCATTTAACCTATCATACTCTCCCACTCCACAGTTCAGTTTCAAATTTAAGTTCTGTAAATTCACATTAGCTCCATTTGTCGGCTCCCTGTTCCTCCAATATGCCACTCCACCTCCTATAAATCATATAAATGTTCATATAAATCAGGGGAACATCTTGCCCAAGGGTCGTATAAGGCCTGCAAAATCATTTAGTTTGGCCCTGCCAAGGGATTAGGAGTTAATTAAATGTTTGACCAAATATTAACAGGCTAATTTTTTTAAAAAAATGTATTTTATTGATTTCAGAGAAGGAAGAGGGAGAGAGAGATAGAAACATCAACGATGAGAGGCTGCCTCCTGCACATACCCTACTGGGAATTGAGCCCACAACCTGGGTATGTGCCTTTGACTGGAATCGAACCTGGGACCCTTCAGTCTGCAGGCCAACACTCTATCCACTGCGCCAAACCGGCTAGGCTAGCAGACTAATTTTTAAGTTGGTAATTTTGTAGGGCCTGCGAATGATGTTGTAAAGTATCCAAATGGCCCTTGGCAGAAAAAAAGGTTCCATAGCCCTGATACAAATAGTCTCCATTTACTGAGAAGAACCTCCCTCCAGATCTTTTGATGACTGCCTCCTCCTCTCTCGTCATTTAGGTCCCAGATGTCACCCTGACTACCACAGCTAAAGCATGACCTTATCCTTACTCATTCTTCACAGGCCCTTTCATTATTGTTTGCATTTTTAAGTTTTTACATCTTATTAAACTGAAACACTCCTATATTTCAAAATATGTTTTTAGACAACAGGTTAAAAAAATGAATCTTTAAATTCTTTCCACCATTGATATTACTGCATGTTAGGTTTGGTGCTAAATACTTTACATGACATTTAATTCTTACAAAACCCTGTAAGGTGGCATTCCATTTTAGAAATTGGAAAATTAAGGCATAGAGGAGTTAAATTGTTCCATAGAACTAGTTAAAAGGCAGAGCTAGGACTGGGTCAAGGTCTGACCAACTAATAAATCCAAGCTTTTATCCACTATTTTAACATGTTCCTATTCTGTCTCTGCTTTAAAGATGCTACAATGCTCTAGGTATACCATCATAACATTCAAAATATAACAGCTGGTCAATTTAACCAGTTCCAGCACATATCATACTTACTCTTTTCACACTATAACCACCACCAAGGCAACCAAGAGCTTCAGATCTTTGAGCAAAGAACTCTCCCAAAGATAGACGTAAATAACTGGCATCGTCTTTGTTCAAATCTGATGTGCTAAGTGATTTCTTCAACAAATTGTAATTAATTGAAGTTCCCCACGACGTATCCCCTAGTGCAACTGAAGTATTCTGGGCATCTATATTTTCTTCCTAGGAAGAAAGTTATTATTTCACTTTATTTCCCCAGCAAGCCTTCTTTCTGTTTTTCTCATATTAAAAAAAAAAAGTTAAGAAAATTTAAATTTTTAAAAAATGTGGACAAATTCAAGCTTAAGCAGCTAATACAGGTAATGAAGTCCAGAAGAAGAGAACTTCATATTACACACTTTGAGTTATAATATACAATGTTTTGATATGTTGCTTAATCAAACACCGACTTTCATTAATATAAATCTTTAGAAAGGAGCATATTTTCAATAAAAACAAAAAATTAAAAACTGGAAATATCTTTGAAGACTATTAAGTTGATTTTAAACAAATTAAATATTATTTCAGTATGCCAGTTATTTTTTCAATCAGTAATTTTGAGTGTGAAGAAAAAAGCAGAAATTGTCTAAATATAAGGAAAGCAAGATAAAATTCTATACTAACCATATATCTATTCAGATGGAAATAAAAATTTTGCTACATTTAAATTAATACAGGAAAAATTTTAAACTTCGGTTAATGTCAATAAAATACAAACCTGCATAAATTGGTGCTCTTTATTAAATTCTTCTTCATCTTGTGCAATCAATTCCAATGCCTCAGCTTAAAAAATAGGTACATAATATTATATTAATGCCAATTAGATACTAGCATATAAATAAAACTTAACTAGTTAGGAAAATGAAATACTAAAGAAATAAAAAATTTTAAAGGTATGTGAAAGCTTCTCTCACACAATTGATGCAGCTGCATTAAGTACATAGTCTATGGTTGTCAAACTTTTGGTAATAGATACCCTACTCTGATTGATTTCATCAGTTACTAATGTGTCCTAACTCACTAAAGGGGGCTTTACAATCTAAGATTTTCGTTTTTAAAAGACTCTTTAATTTTAGCTTTAAAGATCTGGTACACCTGTGTTAAGGTACACACCCATGAACACCCTTGGTATTTCATCTGGAACTAATGGACTGACAAGCCATTCTGAAGGCTCATCATGAAGATGTCTGCTGGGTTTCCCAACCACCTATTTTGCTCATAACTGTCCCAGTTTTAGACAGCAAAAATTCTATATCCCAGCAAATCCCACAGCCTGGGCAAACAATAACAAGAGGTCCCGCGGTGTCTGTCCTCAAAGTTCCTATGAGCACCTCGTTTCACTTAGGGTAATGAATGGGTCTGAACCAACCTCTAAGCCAAGGCCACAAACTAAAACGCCTCAGAAGCTAGGAGTGAATGAGCAAAGAGGGCCAGGTGTAACACAATAGGGAATGGTGGGAAAGTGGCAAACTAGAAAGCCACTAGTTTAATGCTCCTCTCAAGACAGTAGAATTAAAAAGAATTTTAAACATATTGGCTAAATCAGAAAAGGCTACAGGCTAAACTCTAGGCTGCCTGTCTGTTGCTTACCCTGGGCCTTTGCCTGGTGTTTCAAAATAGTAGCAGAAAGGGGAAGAGTCAATAGCAACCCAGAAGGGACTTGGGGCTCCCACAAGAGAGATATCTCCCACTCCCACAGATCCATCAAGGGCTAATCCAATCCAAATTGCCCTTTTGAAAATCCTCACAGTCCCACATTAACATCTTGAGACAACATGAGAATAGATACAAGAGAATATTTCCAGTTAGGAAAAGTAGAGCACCAAAAATAGATCAAGATTCTTACTTATTAAAATAGTGCTGATTCCTTACCTTTCTTTCATATAAGCACATTCTAACCTAGAGGTATAAATTAGCATCAATGGAACCATGAAGCTCCTAAAATCTTATGCTAAATCTTCCACATAAAAATTTTCTATGAAGATTCTCTGTGGGGTACCGTAAGTTAAAAAACCACTGCCAGGCTCTAGCCGGTTTCGTTCAGTGGATCAAGTGTTGGTCTGCAGACTAAAGGGTCCAGGGTTTGATTCCAGTCAAGGGCACATGACCAGTTGCGGGCTCGGTCCCCAATAGGGAACATGCAGGAGGCAGCTGATCAATGATTCTCTCTCATCATTGATGTTTCTATCTCTCTCTCCTACCTTCCTCTCTGAAATCAATAAAAAATATTTTTTTAAATTAGTACATTAATTTATGTAAATACACACATAAAAGGATCAGCATATAGTAAGTGCTCAATAAAACATGGCTTTAGCCGAAACCGGTTTGGCTCAGTGGATAGAGCGTCGGCCTGCAGACTCAAGGGTCCCAGGTTCGATTCCAGTCAAGGGCATGTACCTTGGTCGCGGGCACATCCCCAGTATGGGGTGTGCAAGAGGCAGCTGATCAATGTTTCTAACTCTCTATCCCTCTCTCTTCCTCTCTGTAAAAAATCAATAAAATATATTTAAAAAAATAAAATAAAATAAAAAATAAAACATGGCTTTAAAAAAAACACTGCCCTGCCCAGCAGGTGTGGCTCAATGGTTGAGCTTCAACCTATGAACCAGGATGTCATGGTTCGATTTCTTGTCAGGGTGCATGCCCAGGTTTTGGCTCAATCCCCAGTGAGGTTGTGCAAGAGGCAGCCAATCAATGATTCTCTCTCATCATTGATGTTTCTATCTTTCCCTTTCTCTCTGAAATCAATAATCTGGCCACACAGTGTATATCCTATATAATAAAAGGCTAATATGCAAATTGTCCCCTCGACCAGGAGTTCGACCAGCAGGCAGGCCAGCCAACTGCCCATGTCCCCACCCCCTGGCCAGTCTGGCCGGACCCACCCATGCAGGAATTCATGCACCGGACCTCTAAAAAAAAATACACACACACACACACACACACACACACACTGAGTGGCCAGATTATTATGCGTTCAGAGATCATAATAATCTGGCCACTCAGTGTATTTTATTTTATTTTTTTTTTTTAAATATATTTTATTGATTTTTTGCAGAGAGGAAGGGAGAGGGATAGAAAGCTAGAAACATCGATGAGAGAGAAACATCGACCAGCTGCCTCCTGCACACCCCCCACTGGGGATGTGCCTGCAACCAAGGTACATGCCCTTGACCGGAATCGAACCTGGGACCCCTCAGTCCGCAGGCCGACGCTCTACCCACCGAGCCAAACCGGTTTTGGCGACTCACTCAGTGTATTTTAAATGATACCATTTTAAAAATTGAAATAAAAACCACCACTGCCCTAAAATGAGAAAGTATCAACCAACTAAATCTAACATCCAACAGAAGGGAAGGAAGAAATCAGCCCATAAGAAGGTAACTCAGAAACCTATACAGTCTTATTAACTAATGTCACCCCAATAAATTTATTTTAAAAATAAAACTTAATAAAACTCAGAAAACCTAGCTCATTTTGAATAAATATCACATTTTTAAAACAGTAAGTATACAGCTCCAATTGCTATTTGTTATATTCCTAAGCATTTTTTTCTCTGAACGTTGAGATTCTTCAGTTAAAAATCTATAGTAATGTTCATCAGAAATTAGTCACAGCCCTGACTGGTTTGGCTCAGTGGATAGAGCGTTGGCCTGCAGACTGAAGGGTCCCGGGTTCGATTCTGGTCAAGGGCATGTACCCTGGTTGCGGGCACATATCCAGTGGGAGGTGTGCAGGAGGCAGCTGATCGATGTTTCTCTCTCATCTATGTTTCTGACTCTCTATCCCTCTCCCTTCCTCTCTGTAAAAAATTAATAAAATATATTTTTAAAAAATTAGTCACAAATTATGAGAAAGCAGACCTTCCTTTTTTGAGTCTGTGCCCAATTGTTTGTCATATCAAAAACAAGAGTCCTTTCAAATGTCACCTGAATGTTCTAGTTGTTAAATTTGAAGCAGGCCTTTGTCCCACTCCCCCATCCCCTGCCTAGGGTTTAAATCCAAGGCCATAAATAAAAGTAATGTACATAGTACCTCAGATATATGGAACTAATGAAGAGGACAGAAATGGGGAAGAGTAGTAGTATCTCAAGTAAATTTTCTGAAAAAGTTTATTAAATAGGTCAACTTTTCATTTAAAATGATTTTGATATTATAAAAATTATGCTCTTGGTCCATTCTTCCTCTGCTGGATATCTCTTACATTTTCAAATTCCCTTTCCCTATTCCTATTAAAACGCTCCCATTTTAACCATATGCTCCACTGGCCCTGGTTTCCTTTAATACAGTTCATTCTTTCTTTTCTTCAAATATAGTATTTTTCCATATTCATTTTCTCCATTTCCTCACCACCCATGTTAGTCATCCCACAAGCAAGGTTTCCTTAAATTCCTCCATTATCTGTTAATTTTTTCCTTTAATAGTAACACGTTCACATAGTTCAAAATTCAAGAAGTATACACTGAGTGGCCAGATTATTATGATCTCTGAACGCATAATAATCTGGCCACTCTGTGTGTGTGTGTGTGTGTGTGTGTGTGTGTGTATATGAGGCCCAGTGCATAAATTCGTGCATGGGTGGGGTCCGGCCAGCCTGGCCAGGGGGAGGGGACATGGGTGGTTGGCCGGCCTGCCTGCTGGTCGAACTCCTGGTCGAGGGGACAATTTGCATATTAGCCTTTTATTATATAGGATATACACTGAGTGGCCAGATTATTATGCATTCAGAGATCATAATAATCTGGCCACGCAGTGTATGCATGCATACTATGCTGTAATAAAGACTTTTAAAAAGTTAACCCAAATAAATAAATAAATAAATAAATAGCCCTAGCTGGTTTGGCTCAGTGGATAGAGCGTCAGCCTGCAGACTGAGGGGTCCCGGGTTCATTTCCGGTCAAGGGCACATCTGGGTTGCGGGCTTGATCCCCATTGGGGGAGGCACAGGAGGCAGCCAATCAATGATTCTCTCTCATCATTGATGTTTCTATCTCTCTTACCCTCTCCCTTCCTCTCTGAAATCAATAAAGATATTTAAAAAATAAATAAAAAGTTAACCAGAAGATGTAAAAGAGAATAAATAGAAAAACGTCTCCACCACATCCCTGACCCCATTTACCACACCTCCAGAAGCAACCAGTGTGTAAAGTACCCCTGAAACCCCTCGCTATTTGAATTTTGAGTTTAAGTAGCTAGAGATTCCTACAATCCATTTCTTTTTTTTAATCTCTCCATTATATGCATTTACAAATATATGTGTGTCCTCCCCTCTTCCACCTTTTTTACACAAATGCTAGAATATTTTACATGGCTTTTTATGTTTGGGATTTTAAACAATTTATTTTGGTGATCATTCCATATCAGGACCTAACAAACTCCTTTACCTTTTTTATAGCCACAGAGAATTTCCTTGCATGGATGTACCTTATTTAATCAGTCCCCTTTTTTGTACATCCATGTTGCTTCCAAATTTTTGTTATTATAAACAATGTGCAAGTAATAACATTGCACATACATTACATACCATTCATGCAAGTGTATCTAATTAACAATAAGTTCCCAGGAGAACTGCCTGGTTAAAGAATATATGGCTTTGCAATTTTGTTAGATGCTCCAATATTGCCGTATCTAGAGGCTGTTTAATGACCACTTTTATTTCCTTTTCTATAAATTCTGTGTTTACATCCCTTGCCTAATTCTATACTAAGTAGTTGGGTTTTTTATTATTGTTTATTAAAACTATTAACATTTTAGGAAAATGGGCCCTTAATCTATAATATGAATTAAATTTTTTTTCTCAGTTTGATGACTAATTTTTTAAAACTTTTTCATAAAAGCGTAACATACCTATGAAAAGTATATGTAAGTGTACAACTCAATGAATTTCCACAATCTGAACATGCATGTAGCCATATCAACACCCCAGATCAAGAAACAAAACACTGACAACACCCAAAAGGCCCCTTGAGCGTCCTTCCTGTCACTACACTCCTGTCGCAGGGTAACCACTAACCTTTCTTCTGACTTCACAGAGCAGGATATGTTTGAACTGTGTACAAATAGAATTAGAGTATGTATTTTTAGTCAGCCTTATTTTATTCACCATATTTGTGAACTTTATCCACATTGCTTCAAGTGGCTACACATCATTCGTTCCCATTGCTACACAGCATTCCAATATATGAATAAACACAATCCATCCCATTGTTAATGGGAATTTTGGAGTTTCTAGTGTAGAGCTAATACATACAGTGCTGCTATAAACATTTTGGCATATGTATTTGGTAAATTATATACACTCCATATACTGGGTATATAGTGGATCATAAAGTGTGAATTTCATAAAATGCATCTTTATCAGATATTGCCAAATAACTTTTCAAAATGGTTGTATAGATTTGCATTTCCCACCAGCAACACCTAAGAATTCCATTACCATTGACTTAAGTGACAAAGTCAATATCCACTATCCAGTGTGTCTTTTCTAAATCAAGATATCATTGAGCAAGGTCTAACAGTAAATTAACGTCCAATTTCCGACTCATGTTTCCAACTACCAAATATTCCCAGCTCAAACCACAATCATCCAAAATTCTACAATTTATTCTGATTTTCCCTATCTCAGTTAAGGGCATTTTCCCCAGAAAAAGATCACAAACCCCAATCCTTTCTTGACTCTCTACTAGCCACTGGAACCCAGTCACAAAACCCCAACCATTGTATCTCCATGTCTTCATTAGCTACTTTCCTTTCATTCTCACAGTGACACCTGTGTTTCTATATCCTAAAGAATCTCCCATTCCCCCTTCCCATTTCTTGCCATAAATGCTCATACTTTCTCACCTCATTCTTTCTATGAGTTTTCCATCCATTTGGAATTTTCATGCCCCCAAATACTCACATGTTGAAACTCTATCTCGAAAGCCTTCTGCTACCCACTCAAGCAAAAGTTATTTCTCCTAAAACTCCAAAGCATTTGTTCTGTGTTTCTCTATGATTGCTATATGTTGTTTTGTATTTTTATTTTATCCCTTTTAGCTGATGGGCGGTTTCTTAAGGGCTAAAAAAAATGCCTTATGTCTGTACTTCCACATCATCAGATGTTTAAGAGTTCAGTACAAGAAGCAGTTAGAAAAACTTTTCTCTGGCACCTTCTGAGCTTATTAAAAATAAGACTGGGCTTGACAGACCACTGCATGGTTTTCTCATCCCCAATTTAGAGGTGTTCAGGGACCGGAGCCTCAGGAGCATAGCAACATCTCACAGACTAAGACAAAATGCCATGCATTCTGCAGACCTACTCCAGTTTTCCTTTCACTGTCAGAGATTCTGCTAATCAACAAACCTGATTTATGTTCCTAATATGTTCATCCTTTGAGATTTTACTTACCTTCTTCATCACTTTTCTTCCATCATTTCTACCACACTGCTTAGCTATTACTACAAAATGGATTGACTTTTGTAACTGCTCATTTATCAGTATAGTTCTTTTGTTCAAGACAGACTTTAAAAAGAAAGTAAAGCCTCCTAATTTTGCAATACTGTAAAGGTTCTAAATTGAAGTAAGAGACTGCTGGTCTAATTCACTGTCTTTAAGAAAAAGGCTCAGCTCACTCTGAAATGATTAGCACTCTTTCAAGCCTTTGTTCCAGTAATAACAAGTGAAGAGCTAAGTACTGTATATTCCAAAAAGGATCTGATGTGACCAACCATCAGAAACAATAAAAATGGTACAATACTGTGGTTAGCAATATCCACTTACAACCAGTTCTGAATTCTTCATTCATTTCATCCGTTGGAGGCATATTTAAATCTTGTTCTTCATTAAAAGATGTATAATATGCAAGGTCAGTGACCCATCTACCTTCTTCATTTTGATAAACCACGTTCTGTGGTAGATCAGCTTCTAAAAAATAAAATTCCAAAAATATCCAATGATACATAAAACAAATAAAATTATATAATATTCTTAAATAATATTATTTAGTTGCCTTTATCTTAGTTATCAACAGTCCTAAAATTTGCCCAAAACTAGTTAGAAAAAGGAAAATTCATTTCCCCCACAGAGAAGTATCTCTCTGATAAGCCAGACTTAATTACAGTAAAAGCATCTAATGGAGAATTGGGGGAAAAGGAAAAAAAGACTTAGGAAGGTATACTTTTCCCAGATCTGTGAATAAAGATACCATTTTTTGTTATTTATTTACTTATAGTGAAAATTTTTTATATTTAGAATTAGCTAGCTGGACTCACTTTATTTTTATATATTTATTTAAAGAAAAGACATTTCATTTTTAATCATTCAAAAAAAAAGAGTTCTAGACAATGTCAAACTCCACATACAATACAGCTATAATTACACATTAAATATAACTATCTACACATATACAAAAATATAAAGTTCTATTTAATACAATAAAACCCTTTATAGAAACCATATTAAAATTAAGCAGAACTTCTCAACTTATATGTGAGGTGTAAATCCTTTCTACAGGTTCCTTTAAAGGTTTTAGAGCAAAATGCAAAACCTAAAAACAATGTCCTCTGGTCAATTCCCAAATTAACGCTACTTAAACAAAAATTGATAGTCAGTTACATATTCCTTTAATATTGTTCAGACATCTCTAAAATCTCCCACTTTTTAAAAGTATGAAAATAGAACTCAAAATATCCCACAATATAGTACTAAACATATAGAGTATTTAGGAAAGATGTTATTGTCAAATGACACAATATTGTTTTATTTCTTAAATACGTTTTTAAATAAGAATGAGGGTTTTGTTTTGTTTTTTTCCCTAAAAGACCAAGATTATCATCTACATTAAGATACATTTGGTAAGATTTCAGAGTGGAAAATAACCTCATCAATATTTTATCACAAAAGTAACTCTGGTAACAATTTATAAAAGGAGCCAATACTCTTGAGATATACCCAGGATTAAATCTCATCATGCTAGAAAGAAGCTGTCGGCCATACTCTGTGGCTTCACTAGCAAGAAACAAGTCCTGGTTCTCCAGAATCTCTGCTCCAGAGAGCTTTCAGTCACTATGCACATCCATTTCATCAATGAGATGAAGAGTTTCTTCCTGGCCAATGCCCTGATTATTGGGTACTATCCAAGTTAACAGATCTTGAGGATCAAGCCTGCTATTAGTATCTTTGTCATAATCATTTAGGAATCTACTAGTATCTTTCTCAACAGGATCCACTCTCCATCTTCATTTACTGAATCCTGCCTATAGTCACCAAAAAATTCTTCCAGCCCTGACAGGGTACCTCATTTGGTTAGAGTGTTATCCAGATATGCCAAGGTTGCAGGTTTGATATTGATCAGAGTACATACAAAAATCAATCAATGAATGCATAAATAAGTGGAACAAACCCATGTTTCTCTCTCTCTCTGCCCCCGCCTCTAAAATCAATTAAATTTTTAAAAATTCTTCCAAACTAACAAATCCATCACCATTTTTGTCATGTTCTTCTAAAGCCTCTTGAATGACAAATTCCATCAGATAATCAACTTCTCCAGGATGCTCAAAAGCAATAAATTCTTCAAGATTCAAACCATCCTGGTTAGCTTTTTCTAATCCCTTCTTGTCCTTTAAATGAAGCTGCCTAAAAGACTCCTCTTCTGCAACAGCCAGAGCTGTGCTCTCATCAAAGTCAATCACACAATCATACATCTGAATGTTGCACTCATCCCGACACACTGCCATCACTGTTTTTATCATTTGTCAACAAACTATCGTTTCTCTTCTTGCACAGCATAATGTTTAAAAGGCAACTGAATCCATGAACTGAGTTCACTTTTGGTGAGAAAACCATCTGAGTCCAAGTCAATTTTATGATTGACTTCAGTCTTTCGTGTTGCCCTTCCAGGATGAGTTGTCAACTTTTTCCTGGCTGCCCAGCAGTGCCTCGGTTATAGTCCCTGCATGGCCCTAGAATGCAGTAGCCCCAGGCTTCAGGCCCAGTCACACTGTGCTAGTGGCCATGGGCACAGGGCAGAGGAGTGGGGAGGAGAGCAGCGCTGATTGGCATGTGGTATGGCCTAGGTGGGAGAACACAGCGCTTAACTGCTCCTCAAGTCCCAAACTCACAGCTGGACACAGCTTAGATTACCCCAATTTTCTTGGCAACATCCATAGTAGGAAGCCAGTCGAACATGTATATGCCATCTCTCCATCAGGCCTGATCAGGGTGTTGACTGTGGCTACTTCAATGTAACAAAACTTCTTCACAGCATGTTTATCTGGTGCTTGTTGGACCTGACATCCAAAATGAACACGAGAGTATTGTTGTTTTCTATCTTCATCATGGCTGACTTGGTAGTCAGGGGAACTTGATGATGGCACAGTGGTCAGGGGAACTTGATGATGGCACAGTGGTCAAGCTTGTTTCTCCTGGGGGGACTCTTCCGGGTATATTTGGGTTGCCACACCAGCCGGGCAGGATCTCCATTTTTTTGTGTGGCTGTGGATGCCTTTCAGCACTGCTTTCTTTGCCTCTAAGGCCTTAACACACTATCCTTCTTCACTTTGAGGCACCATCTTCATTTTAAAGATAGCATTTTTAAAATTCATAATACATAAATATCTTAGTATGAAAGATTAGGCAAGTTCCACTTAGAAATACATTCTATTCAAAATGTACACACAATATTTTATATATTCTTTATTAAAAAAAAAAAAAGTCCACTTACGGTCTTTCTTCTTTTCAATGGACTCGTAACATTCACATGCTCGTCTTTCGCTAGTTAGTGACTGGAGAATATCAGAATTAATACTTTTGTTATTAATGGACTTCAAAGATGCTATGTTCATATTTTTTTGAATGGATACTTTAGGAATCTCAGTGTCTGAATCTGAGGCCAATTGCTTATTTTGATGAGGAGACCCTGCCTCCAGTTTTAGAGGATTTATCAGGTCAAAATCACCTCTATTGACATTTGTATCATGAAAATAAACAGGGTTAAATTTTGCATTAGCAGTCCTGATAGTCTTCACCAGAACTTTTTCTCTTGTGCTTTCCTTTAAAAAGCAATAAAAGAGCAAGAGTAAGTTTTGTTTTTCCTAACTCATTCCAAAATTTTATGGGCAAAAATTATGTAGTTGACATAAATGTTTATTATATAAGAGAACAGACTATACAGTATTCACTATATTCTTCTAGATTTTGTAAGACCCAATGTTAAGCAATTGACAAAAACCTAAATTCATAATGTGGTCATCCCAAACACACAACAACAGATTCAGGTACCAAAAGTAGGTCCAATATATTCATTACATTTACAGAATGTTAGAAATGTCAATTTAACTTTTATCATTACCACTAAAAGTTTCTATAGGATGGTAAGCCCATTAGTGTGACCAGCCTCATAAAAATAATATGAATAACAGACCTTGGAAAACACAGATATTAATATGTTTTAATAGAAGTAAAACAGCAAATACTACCAATGTTCCTGAGAGTCTAATGACAATTGCATCAGACACAGCAAATTAAGTCAGTGCTTCAAAGCCAAGCTCTCCAACAAACTTTCCCAAATGGCACTTCTTTTTCTTTCCTAGAATAACAACTGCTGAAAAGGGGCTCAAGTGCCTACAGTACTCTTCTTAGAAATTCAGCTATGAATAAAGTGCCAATAAAGCCTATAACAGCAGTATTTTCTGTTATAAGATATACTAGAAGCCCGGTGCACGAAATTCATGCACGGCAGGGGGTTGTCCCTCAGCCCAGCCTGTACCCTCTCCAATCTGGGACTGCTGGAGGGATGTCCGACTGCCCGTTTAGGCCCGATCCCACCAGGGATCTAATCCACCAGGATCGGGCCTAAACGGGCAGTCGGACATCCCTCTCACAATCCAGGACTGCTGGCTCCCAACTGCTTGCCTGCCTGCCTTCCTGATTGCCCCTAACCGCTTCTGCCTGCCAGCCTGATCACCCCCTAACCACTCTGCTGCCAGCCTGGTTGATGCTTAACTGCTCCTCTGCCAGCCTGCTTGCCCCCAACTTCCCTCCTCTGCCAGCCTGGTCACTCCTAACTGCCCTCTCCTGCAGGGTTGATCACCTCCAACTGCTCT
Organism: Cnephaeus nilssonii; assembly: GCF_951640355.1. Taxonomy (NCBI): domain Eukaryota; kingdom Metazoa; phylum Chordata; class Mammalia; order Chiroptera; family Vespertilionidae; genus Cnephaeus; species Cnephaeus nilssonii. The sequence continues at coordinate 63,971,366 of NC_137082.1, read as the reverse complement.
CCATTGCAAGCCTGGTCCCTCTCAACTGCCCTCCCTTGCAGGCCTGGTCCCTCTCAATTGCCCTCCCTTGCAGGCCGGGTGCCTCCCAACTGCCCTCTCCTGCTGGCCATCTTGTGGTGGCCATCTTGTGTCCACATGGGGGCAGCTATATTGTGTGTTGCAGTGATGATCAATCTGTATATTACTCTTTTATGAGATAGGATAGAGGCCTGGTGCACAGGTGGGGGCCAGCTGGTTTGCCCTGAAGGGGGTCACAGATAAGGGTGGGGGTTCCCTTGGGGTGTGGGGCGGCCTGAGCGAGGGGCCTGTGGTGGTTTGCAGGCCGGCCACGCCCCCTGGCAACCCAAGGGGAGGCCCTGGTATCTGGAATTTATTTTCCTTCTACAATTGAAACTTTGTAGCCTGGGGCGGCAGCCATTTCTGTGACAGTTAATTCACCTTCTACAATTGAAACTTTGTAGCCTTAAGCGGGTGAGCCCAGCCAGGGTGTGCGGAAAGCTTTGCCTCCCCTGTTGCCACCGGCAACCGTGGCCTGCTCTCTCAAGCTCCATTCTGCCGCCATTTGTTTGAATTTGTTTACCTTCTATAATTGAAACTTTGTAGCTTGAGTGGAGGCTTAGGCCTACAACAGGCTATGGAAAGCTTGGCTTCCTCTGTTACCTGGGAAACCTTTCTCTCTGTGGCTATAGCCATCTTGGATTGGGGTTAATTTGCATACTCGCCCTGATTGGCTGGTGGGCGTGGCTTGGCTGTGGGCATGGCTTTATGTAGCGGAGTGGTGGTTAATTTGCATATTACCATTTTATTAGAGAGGGTGACAAAAACAGCCTCCGGGGCAAAGTTTTTAAAGTTAAAATACTAAAAAGAAATAGTTCTATTTAACAGAAAAGATGCTGACTTTGAAAGAAAGTCATAGGTTCACCGTTTATTAATTGGTTGGTTTTCTAACACTGTCATTAAAAAAATAGCCGAAACCGGTTTGGCTCAGTGGATAGAGCGTCGGCCTGCGGACTCAAAGGTCCCAGGTTCGATTTCAGTCAAGGGCATGTACCTTGGTTGCGGGCACATCTCCAGTAGGGGTTGGGCAAGAGGCAGCTGATCGATGTTCCTCTATCATCAATGTTTCTAACTCTCTATCCCTCTCTCTTCCTCTCTGTAAAAGATCAATAAAATATAAAAAAATAAAATAAATAAATAAATAAACTTACATCTCTACCCTATATCAAAATAAAAGTAGTAGGAGAAAATGCAGATGGATAACGTATTCTTCAGTAAATAACATCTTCTAAGTGTCAACACTCTCATGGATTAAATTGTGTCTCCCAAAAAAGATATCCCTGAGTCTAACCACAAGGAACCTATAAATTGTGATGTTATTTGGAAACAGGATCTTTGCAGATTTAATTAAGTTAATTTCTTGAGATGAGGTCATTCTGGATTTAGGAATAGCCTTAAACCCAATGAGCAGTGTACAGTTAACCCTTGAACAATACAAGTTGGAACTTACAGGTTTACTTATATATGGTGTTTTTCAATAAATATATAGTTGGCCCTTCATATCCCTGGGTTTCATTCACATCCCTGGATTCAACCAACTACAGATTGAAAACAGTATTTTTGATCTCCAGGTGGGAACCGTGGATGCAAAGGGCCGACTGTATGAATTGTGAGGTGTCATTTTATATAAGGGACTTGAGCACCTGTGGATTTTGGTACCCAGGCAGGTCTGGAACCAATTGCCTGCAGATAGCAAAGGATATTTTAGGTGAGTCAAAAGTCATACATGGGTTCTTGACTGCGTGTGGGGTAGGAGAGGGTTTGACACCCCACCTCCACTTTGTTCAAGGGTCAACTATACTTATAAGAGAAAGGAGAGGAAAACTTCAGAGAGACAAAGAGCGACAGAGGAAAAAGCCATGTGAAGATGAAAGTAGACATTGGATTAATTCTGCCACAGCTAAGGAACACCAGGTCAACACCTTGGATTCAGAATTGTTGCCTCTAAAACTGTGAAAAGGAAAATTTTTGTTGTTTTAAGCTAGCAAAAATTTTGATGATTTGTACCAGCAGCCCCAGAAAACTAATACAAACACTAAAACCTAAAATGCATAAGGATCATCAAAGGCAAGACCACAGGAAGACACAGGAAGAAGACAGCCACCTAAAAGTAAGAAAAGTGTAAGGAGAAACCAATCCTTTCGAAACCTTGATCTTGGACTTCTCCAGAACCATAATAAAAGTAAATTTCTGTTGTTTGAGCCAAATAAATGAATAAAATGCATAAGGATCAAAATATCTCCTTAATATAGAAAGTTTACAAAAACAAGTTAAAATATGGCTTCAAAAAGACAAAGACAAATAGAAAAAAAGACAAAGGAGGCAAATGCCACTTAAAACTAGATAACTGTGTCTTGCCATCATGGCTCAGTGGTTGAGCATCGACCTAAGAACCTGGAGGACACGGTTCGATTCCTGGTCAGGGCACATGCCTGGATTGTGAGCTTGATCCCCAGTGTGGGGTATGCAAGAGGCAGCCAATCAATGATTCTCTCTCATTATTGGTGTTTCTCCCTCTAACCTTCCTCTCTGAAATCAATAAAAATATATTTTAAAACTAGATAACTATTTTTCATATATAACATTAGCACAGATTAAAAAGAACCAGAATGTGGGGAACTAACTCTCTCCTCAATAAACTGACTTAAAACAATCTTGAATATAGAATGTAGTCAAAGTGATTACAGCCCACCCTCCCCCGAAATCACTGTGCTCTAATGAAATGCGCTTGAACCCTTTATGTGCTTAGTTGAGGAGCCAATTGAGTGAAGCTACCACCTATGGGATGACTCAACACCTCCAAGACAGAACACCACCCAGGTAGAATGATAGGGTACCGTTATGGGGCTTCGGATAGCTACTCACTCTCCCCAAACCCAAGGAGCCATTGGTGGGAAAACTGGTGCTCCACCATTTGTGGATGACTGCTTCTGGGATGGAGTTTTCTCTCTTGCTGTGATCTTTTAAAAGTCAGCCCAAGACACAGGGTTTGTTGAAAAAATAAATAACAAAAAAAGAGGAATGCAGTTTCTCTGACAGTTTTGAAGCTTAAACACAAAATAGGTCTTTGTTTACACTTTGAAAGTTTAACTCTCAAAAATACTTAAGAATTAGGAAATGTGCCCTGGCTGGTTTGGCTCAGTGGATAGAGCGTCGGCCTGCGGACTGAAGGGTCCCAGGTTCGATTCCGGTCAAGGGCACGTGCCCGGGTTGCGAGCTCGATCCCTGGTGGGGAGCGTGCCGGAGGCAGCCATTGATGTTTCTCTCATCATCAATATTTCTCTCTCTCCCTTCTTCTCTGAAATAAATTTTAAAATATATATATATATATTAAAAAGAAAAAGAATTAGGAAATGTAAGAAAGAAAAAAATAAAAACAATCCACACATTTCTTAGGAGATGGGGTTTCAAGGGGAGGTAATGATAGTACAGTTGACACTTAGGATGTTAGGGACACTTACCCTCATGTAGTCGAAAATCCCCATGTAACTACCGACTCCCCCAAAACTTAACTACAGTCTTTTAATATCCACAGGTGACTGGATCTAGGTTCCAAGACCCCTGTGGATTCCTAAATCCATGGATGCTGAAGTCCCTTATATAAAATGGCATACAACAATGCATACATTCAGCTCTCTTCAGAAACTCCACATTGTATCACAACAATTATTCAATAAGTGTGAGTTTTCCAAGAAAAAAAAAAAGCACTCTAGAGAAAGGGAAGTATGTCCTCCAAAAAATGGAAAAATAGCATCCTTCATAGACTATAACCAATGATATTAACATTTGCCATTATCGCATGTACCATATGATTTCACTTACATATGGAATCTAAACAACAAAATAAATGAACAAACAAAACAGAAACAGACTCACAGATACAGAGAACATTTTGACAAGTTGCCAGAGTGGAGGAGGGCTGGGGGGCTGGGTAAAAAAGGTAAGGGATTAAGGAACATAAATTTGTAGTTACAAAACAGTCACAGGGATGTAAAGTATAGCGTAGGGGCCGGCTGGCGTGGCTCAGTGGTTGAGCGTCGACCTATGAACCAGAAGGTCATGGTTTGATTTCTGGTCCGGGAACATGCTAGGGTTGCGGGCTCGATCCCTAGTGTGGGGCATGCAGGAGGCAGCCAATCAATGATTCTCTCATCGTTGTCTCTCCCTACCTTTCTGAAATCAATAAAAATATATTTAAATAAATAAATAATAAAGTATAGCACAGGGAATATAGCTAATAATATTGTAATAAGTATATGTGGTGCCAGATGGGTACTAGATTTACAGGGGTGATCACTCATAAGTTATATAAATGTGTAAGCAATGGGTTGTACACCTGAAACTAATATAATATTGTACATCAACCATAATTGAAAAATAAAAATTATTTTAAAATAAATTACTAAAAATGTTATCATAAAAGACTTTGTTTTCATAGAACATTTAAAGAAAATGCAAATAAACTTACTCTGTCACGATGTAGAACAATACCCTTTGAACTTTCTGCCCCTTCTTTCTCTTTTTCAATTCTCAAAGTATTAGAGGAAAATGGTAACACATCATCTACACGCCTTCTACTATTTCCATTATCTACAGAATTACCTAAAATATAAGAAAAATAATGAAGCAATGTCAAAGTTTTAGTAATCTAATGTAATAACTGTTTTTGCTGTTCAAATTATTTTATGTAAACCTAATACTAAGCTTTCCTATAACAAATATAGCCATTTTCATGAGAGAGAAAATAACCAACAGTATGAGGCAACAGTAAGAGTGTGCCAAACTGCTACCAGACAGAGAATTCATTTCTAATTCTCAAGCATCTGAATAGAGCACAATCATTTGTAATCTACACCCTACAGTATCCCCAGTAATACCAGTGTGATCCCTCTTGGGAGCATGCCCACGCTGTTCCCTTTCTCTTCTCTCCAGCCGTGTTATCTATGCCTTACTGTCTCCTAAGCTCCAGGAGCTCCTCTCCTGCCTCTATCAACTGTTTCCTGAGCCTACGCAGCCCAGCTGGCTCACTTCTACTACCTCTGTAACTTTCTAAATAAACTTCCTCTTTTAATTTTTTTTTTTTAAAGGCTCTTTTGAAAAGTTTCAGACTTTCAATATTTGGGGGGATACAAGGGTTAATACATATTAAATCATACCAAAGAAATGAGATTTTTTTTGCAAAAATTCAAAGTCAAACAGAATTTAAAAACGAAGGAATCATATCAATACTTACTGGTCCCAGGGAGACAAACATGACCTTGTTCAGACTCTCTGTGGGTTGTTTCAGAATTTCCTGAAGAGTGTGAGCCATGGGAAATCAGAGAGCTGTTATTTTCTGACTGAAATTTATAGTTTAAACTACCGTTTCCATTTGCCTGTTGAAAGAGTATCTTAGCTTTATGAATTTTTAAAATTAAAAACAAACATTTTGAGGGATATATGAATTTTTAAAATTAAAAACAAACATTTTGAGGGATAAAATATGGGGAACAGACAATGTCTTCTTCATAGAAGGATGCCAAGGTAGTTGTAAAATGTAAAAATTGTTTCTGAGAGGCCTCAGCAATGATACTAAATCCAGTTCATAAAAGGCTGTTCAGGAATCAGAATGTTCACATGACCTTGAGGTATCATCCCAGAGGACTTACTGATAACAAATGGGTAGGAGCTATCTGGCAGACACATTAACCTAGATAATCAGACACAGCATCACTAATGGGACAAACAGATTTATATGTCCCCTGAGTAATGCATAAAGATGTACACATCACCCACATTTAAACTTAATCTGTTCATGAGAAAAATGTTTAACATAATCAGAAGGGGGAAAATTCGGTCATTTTACAAAACAAGTCTAAATTTTACAAAATAGTTTATTGACATAAAAGAACTACTCCAGAATGAAAAAATAGAGAGAAATGACAACCAAAATGTAAGTGTAATCCTTGATTAAATCTGGATAAAAAATAATAAAAATAAAGGATATTTTGGAGACAACTAGGTAAATCTGAGTATGGACTGTACATTAAATTATTATGTTGGATAACTTAGATAACAGATTTGAAATTATGGAGATAAATGCTGAAGTATTAGGGTGAAATGTCATAATATCTGCAACTTACTTTCAAATGATTCAGAAATAACGTGTTTATGGAGGAACAAAGAAAATGCAAAGATGGCAAGATATTAACAATTGGTTAATATGGGTGTGGGGTATATACAAGTTGACTGTACTGTACTATTTCTTTAATTTTGTGTAATGGAAAGAGGAAGCAGGAAAGGTGTTTCTCATCAGTTTATACTGAGGAAAAATAGAGTTCCAAGAAAACCAAAAGCTCAAGTTTTATGTTAGTATCCAATGAGACCAGTAATAATTTTCTAATGTTGAATTCCTAAAAAACATAATTGGAACATACCAGACTGAGATCACCTATAGGTAACCTAAAATCTTTTTCTGGAAGTTCCTGTCCTTCTAGGTCTTCATATATCATTCCTGGAATTGCCAGTTGCTCAAAATAAGCCTCCAAATGATCATCATAAAATTCTTCATCATCAATATCATCATCTATTAGTAAATGGAGGAAAAATAGAATAGGCTTTAAAGCAGTGAATGAACTACAATTCAACCAAAAAGGTTGATAAGTCATATAAATCAATGATGATTTTAATATTTGACATGGAAAAACTTATCATTTCTGTCTATAAATTATTATGAGGATTCCAATATAACTGAATATTAACTTTCTTTGATAGGATAGCACAGAAATAAATCCTGGCATAAACCATATGTTAGGGCATAATAAATGTGGCATTAAAGATCAGTTGGAAAAGGGGCAAATAATTCAGAAAATGGAGTGGCAAAAGAGTAACTATCAAAAAAAAAAAAAAGGATGGATAAGCCCATCAGAAAAGTAAAAATAAATTCTAGATGAATAATAATTAAGTATGAAAGCTCAAACAATATCTGATCTTGAGAAAGAAGGAGTTAAGGAAAAATAAGGTAACAAAATTGAACCCTAATAGGCATGATTCAAAATATTCAACCTCTACCAAAACCAGAAAGTTGCAAATAAACAAATAAAAGGACACTGGGGCAGTGTTTTTGTCTGTTTGTCTTTGCAGTGGTTTGTTTTTTTTTTGTTGTTGTTGTTTTTTAAATATATTTTATTGATTTTTTACAGAGAGGAAGGGAGACGGAGAGAGTTAGAAACATCGATGAGAGAGAAACATCGATCAGCTGCCTCCTGCACACCCCCTACTGGGGATGCGCCTGCAACCAAGGTACATGCCCTTGACCGGACCCTTCAGTCCGCAGGCTGATGCTCTATCCACTGAGCCAAACCAGTTAGGGCTGCAGTGGTTTTTTAATGTTTCAATAACCAGCCCAGCAGGGGCAAGAATGGTACTGTAAGTTATCACTGCCTTTTCAAGAGGATAATTTTGCAATCAAGAGCCTTAAAAGTACTCATAACCTTTGACTTAGTTATTCTACCTCTAAGAATCTAGCATACTCAAAGAAAGTTCTATATAAATTCAGGTCAACAATTCTTTATCCATAATTCCACCATCCAAAAATATTTAAAAACTTTAGCGGCAAAACTTGTCCTGAATTTAGTTTCTACTTATCCCACTCAGCCCATCAGCCTGGCCTTCAAAGCCATGAATACCATATTTTCCGGTGTATAAGACGACTTTTTAACCCAGGAAAATCTTCTATACGCCCAGTCGTTTTATACGCTGGTAATTTGATCCCTGCCTCCTTTTCTGGATTACTCTCCAATTCAGATTCCTACAAGTGCTGTAAATATGCCACACAAAACTACTGGCTATTCCCCAAACATTGGCTATATCCCCCACCACCACCACCACCATCACAGGGCCTTTTGCTAAAGTTATTCCCACTTTCTGAAATGTACTTCTCTTCCCATGACTTCATTAAGGCCTATCACAGGCCTTTGCAAGAAGGAAGTAAAATTGTGTCCTTTAAGTAAAGCTTCACAGATAGCTTCTTCAATCAGAATTAATTTGTCACCCTCCCATGATTACTACATAATTTGTACTGAGGTACACATAATACACATAATACAGTTGGATGTTTAGCTATGCATCTCTTCTCTTATTTGGCAGGTCTTTCAGAAAGCAGAGGCTAAATATAAATATTTCATGGTTCCCCCAATTTCTTAACATACTGCTTTATACTGAAGTGAAACCTAGAGTTACTACTTTGTACACTTATGATACTAAACTCAGGGATAAGCACAATCATATCAGGACTGATACATAGAAATGCTTCAGAAGTCCATCATTTAACAGAAGAAGCCATTTGAGTGCTGGAAGATAGGAAGAAAGGAGAAAGCAAAGAAACAAAAATCTGGCATAGGAACGCCTGCAACCAAGAGGCAGAAAGACACAGAATGGCAACGTAAGAGCTAGGAAAACACAAATTACATTACGGTACCAGAAGAGTCATCCAAGCTTGTCAGTGACATAAGTTTTTCATTTTCTATTAAACTAGTATGGCTTAAGTCATTGTTTGAATTCTTGTCTTCAAAATGTTTTCCACCATCAGGAACAACAATCTATAAGAAATAAAATGCATGTAAGAGAAGCACACTCACAGCTTTGAAGACCATAGTACGAGGCTGCAAAAAGGATCACCAATGTGCTCAGTATTTATAATTCACAATTTAGGCAATGAAGGCCTAGTTGTTTAATATGTATAATAACTTTCTTCCTACCTTGATGCCACCTCCCTTCCCCTGACCCATCCAATAAGACATCCTTAAAATTTAATATTTCAAAATGTGTACATGCTTGGAAGACCTAGAAATATAGTTGGTATACTAATATACAATTGAATTTGAGCAAAAGAGGATTGTGATAGAAAGTGAAAATAATAGCAAAGTGGCTCAGCAACCTACAATGGAACGATCGATTTCTCTGCTCCTCAACCCAGGAACCATGTAACCCTAAGGACACTAAGGCCCAGAATAAAATATAACGTTTCCTTCTAAGTGTTGAATTTATTTCATAATCATATTATATATCATATTATATATTAAGAATTAGCTTGCAAAATGCACAATTTTTAAAGATTAAACGCATGGGCTCTCAATGCAACTGCACACTTGCAGAGGGCAGCACAGCATTATGCTCATAAAGATCTAAGGCACCAAGGACTACTGTTGTGGAATATAAGTTCTGTGTGTTGAAATTTTTTATAATAAAAATTAGGGAAAAACCTGTATGAGAAAGAACAATATGTAAAACACCTCTGTCTTTTTGGTCATGGATGCTATTGAGAACTCAATCCATTCTGCCATATGTGGTGTCTTACATAAGGGCCATCTGAACTAGAGAGACCCTGGAAAACTTCCTTATTTTGCTAAGGTGGTGTAGTTCTTAGTTTAGATGATGAGATCTATCAAGACATATTTCTTTCACTGCCCTGGATACCAGGACAGTCAAAGCCAAAACAAAAGTCAAATACAGTAGTAGCTCCCTCTGGTCCAGGTTTTTAAATATACTTATTTTCCTCCTGCTCTCACTTTTTCATTTTCTTTTTATTAAATATCTCATGTTTCATACTTGTTTTCCTGCTTTCAAGTTTTATGGTCCCCCTCTTATCATCAATGATACCTAATGTTTTTAGGAAATTCTTCAACCATCCTAAGAAAATAAATTACATATTGAAGGGAAAAAGTATGTTCTCTCTTCTCAGAAAGCATTGTTTCTAAATGCCCAAAGAAATCTGCTTTCTGATTCAATTTCAATTTGACCACACCTGAACTTCCTATAAAAAGCCACCTCTCACACTTTGAAGCTATCAGTGGTTACATACAGGAAGTAGGCTTATGGAGCAGGACTCAACAAATACTTTCTGTAAAGGGCCAGATAGTAAATATTTCAGGTTTTGCTAGCACAGTCTTTTCACAACTTCTCAACTCAGCTGTTGTAGCCATAAACAATACAGAAACAAATGAGCATGGCTGAGTTCCAATAGAACTTTACACAAACAGGCAGCAGATTGGATTTGGACAATGAGTTACAGTTTGCCAACCCCTGGCAGAGGGAAATTACTCTTACTTTTTTTTTTAATTCTTTATTGTTTAAAGTATTATATATAGTACTACATGTCTCCTTTTTCCCCCACTGACCTCTCCCAATTACTCACTTTAAGCCCTTTTGTAATCATTTTATAAAAACTATCTTAAAAATTCCTATGAAAGTAAAACAAAAATTGCATCTCCTTTTTATAAGTTTTAAAAGTACTTAGTTTACGTTTTATAAACAAGTCTCATAAACATGAGACTATAGGCTTAAAATCCAAGCTCACTCTTTATGTTGAACATAAACTGCTTATCTGCTCAACACCCCTTCCTTTGAGGAGCCCACATCTTTTTACTTCATATGGTCCTGGTATGGTTGTCAGTCACAATCTTCTATCTGTGTATGTACGATGCACACGTACACACATACACAAACACACTGACGTGAACATAAGGTTCACCTCATAAATCAGACTGTTTTATCTCAACCCACCCCTTGGCCCATCAGTCTACACAGGGGAAGATATATGACCCAAGTGAGCTCATTAGAATAGTCCCCTACTTTTTAAATTTACCCCACAGGAAGATCATGCTCTTCTTTTTTATCACAAATGTTAAGAGTATAGGCCTGAGTCAACTACACATGAAAATAGCTTCCCTCTCATTTAACAAGTTATTGAGTATGTGTGAACTATGTGCCAGGCACACAGGATACACTAAACAAAACAAAGAGAAACCCTTACCCTGAAGGAGCCAACATTCTTGAGGGAACCAGCACAGAATGAAGTAGAGCAGAAGGACAGCCAGTCCATAGGACACAAGGAGCCCAGGGATACACAGCCCCGAGTCTAGCACTACTTCAACTTCCCAGTTACTTAAAGCAGTACCTTGGAATTTTGCTATTTACAAGTAGAAGACTTCTATTATTAGTATTACTTAGCACTTACATATGTGAAATAGGAACTTGCACTCTCCTAATAACTCCAGATATTAAAAGCAAACATAAAAAAGATTACCTTGTTCTCATTATTCATCCACGATCGTAAACAAAATTCAATAGGTGCGTCTATTTAAGAAAACAAAAACAAAAACTGAGAGACCAAGTTATTTTATCAACCAAATATCCAATAATATTTAAAGATAGCAAATTAATCAACTGAACACTTTTTCCTTCAAGTAGAACACAGCACTTTTTTTTTTTTAAATCCTCACTCAAGGATATTTTTGCCATTTATTTTTCAGACAGAATGGAAGGGAGGGGAGGAGGGAAAGAGAGAGAAAGGAGAGAGAGAGAGAGATATCTATGTGAGAGAGACGCATCGATCGGTTGCCCATGACCAGAATCGAACCTGGGATCCTTCATTCAGTCTGAAGGCCGACGCTCCATCCACTGAGCCATACCTCAATTTTTAGTCTTTATTTCTTTGGGAAAAAAATGTAGAGTACTTAAAAGCAATCTGACAGCAGAAACCTGTAAATTTATTTATTTATTTATTTTACAATTTTCCCCACATTTTTGTAGTTTCTTGCCCAAATCTAATTTAAGGCAATTTTTAATAGGATTCCAAAGTGTTCAGCCCTGGTTCAGTTGGTAGGAGCATCATCCCGTACACCAAAAAGGTTGCAGGTTCAATCCCCAGTCGGGGTGCCTACGGGAGGCAACCAATCAATGTTTCTCTTCTCATATAGATCTTCTCTCTCTCTCTTCCCCTCCCTACGCCCTCTAAAATCAATAAAAACATATCGCCCTAGCTGGTTTGGCTCAATAGAAAGAGTGTCGGCCTGCGGACTGAAGGGTCCCAGGTTCGATTCCAGCCAAGGGCACATGCCTGCGTTGCAGGCTCGATTCCCAGTGCGGGGCGTGCAGGAGGCAGCCAATCAATGATTCTCTCTCATCATTAATGATTCTATCTCTCTCTCCCTCTCCCTTTCTCTCTCAAATCAACAAAATATATTTTTTTAAATAATAATATTAAATAAAAATAAAAACATATCCTCGGGTGAGGCTTAAAAATAATAATAAATATATATTAAAATAAAATAGGTTCCCTTTATAAATAAAGTGTACAGCCCTCGCTGGTTTGGCTCAGTGAACAGAGTGTCAATCTGCAGACCAAAGGGTCCCAGGTTCGATTCCAGTCATGGGCACATGCCTGGGTTGCAGGCTCGGTCCAATGTGCAGAAGGCAGCTGATCAGTGATTCCCTCTCATCATTGATGTTTCTGTCTCTCTCTTCCTCTCCCTTCCTCTCTGAAATCAATGGAAGTATATTAAAAAAAAAAAAGTGCTCAACTTGATTTTCTTAAAAAACATAATTTTTGAATAATACTTATAAAAATAAGTTTAGGAACAAAAAGGACTATTAATAAGAATATAAATTAACTGGGGAGAAATGTAAAAGGTGTATTAGAAACAGGCTCCTTGTCTTGAACATAACGTGTGCTGTGGCTATCAGACAGCATGGTTTCCACAGGAAAGATTTCAGCTTAATCCGCCAAGACAATAAAAGATTAAGAGACCTTTTCCTATATAGGATTATAGACATGATATTAATAGGTAAATGTCAAACAAAAGCATTTCCAGTTGAAAGTATCATAGCTTAAGATAAAATACCAGGCCATGGCAGGGGCTAAATGGAGGGGGAAGAATGGGGAACATCTGTAATACTGTCAACAATTGAAAAATAAATAAATAAATAAATACCGGCCCAAAGACAGAGAAATGAGAAAGGAAAATAAAACATATACATTAATAATTTCTTATACTTCAGTACCTTGCACTTGGTCCAGTGGTAAAATCTTTACACAAGGATCTTGCCTGTGAAAGGATTCCGCAGTTTTAGCCTCCTCCTCTTCAGTTTTTGCTAGATTGTTGGGGAAAGCCGACTCTTTGAGGACAGCATCTGACAAATGTTGACTTTCTATATGGCTCTTTCTCCTAGAAACAGAAATTGTTTTTAATTAGGGAACAGAATGATGATGAAATGTTACCTTAGATAAGTCTATAAGATATCCATTAATCAGTTATGTATTTTGTCTCTCAAAAAGAAAAAGTAAATACCATGAAAAGAAACATTTCTGGGACCAGCCAGAAACTACAACTGGAAACATTGTGGGTATTCCTAGGGACTGTATCACCTTTTTGGGTCCAGTGATGGACAGTCTACTAAAATCAAATACATTACCATACTGCTACTATGTTTCTCAAGTGATAAAATGAGGGGTTTTTTTTCTGTCTTAAATAAGTATCTCTGAACCTAGCATATGTAGAGAAAAAGTCAGCTTTCTAAAAACAAGAGGGACTTAAAGGATACTGGTATATTTGCCAAATAGCTGATTTTCTGAATTATTGAATACTTTAAAAGTGTTGCTGTTAGTTAGTCCCTGCCACTGTTCTTATCCCCATCTTTCTATCTACCTCTGTTGTTTAATGTATAAATGAAAATGTTTTTCCTTAAAGGTAGTTTTCTTCCCAATCTACTGCAAAAGCTCTTGGGTCTGTGCAGCTCACTCAGCCATTTCGCCAGCAGGAGGGCAGGGATGGAACTGCAAGAAGCAGCCTCAGCCAAAACCGGTTTGGCTCAGTAGATAGAGCGTCGGCCTGCGGACTGAAAGGTCCCAGGTTCGATTCCGGTCAAGGGCATGTACCTTGGTTGCGGGCACATCCCCAGTGGGGGGTGTGCAGGAGGCAGCTGGTCGATGTTTCTCTCTCATCGATGTTTCTAGCTCTCTAGCTCTCTCCCTTCCTCTCTGTAAAAAGTCAATAAAATATATTTAAAAAAAAAAAAAAAAAAGCAGCAGCCTCAGTGGTTCCCAACGTTGGGCACATGCCCCCACAGGGGAGCAATGTGATTTTTAAGGGGGCAATTCGAGAATGAGTTAACAGTGAATTTTTTGCATTTCTTATGGTTCTAGGGGCCTCATATACATACAGTATATATATTGTGACATATTTTATGCATTTCAGTTCCCTATTATGTCTTGAAACTTTATTTGCCGTTTTTTCATATCATTTCATATTATTTTTTAACAATTTCTTAGTGATTTCTTCCTCAGTACTTCAACTGTCCTTTCGTTCTTTTTCTTTTTCACGGATGCCTTGTTCTTTGGAAGCCTGTTTAGACCAAATTAATGGCCTTTTAGGCTTCCTCCACGTGAATCAGAGTTCACTTTTTGAATAATAAGAATATGTCACGGGGGCGGGGGGGGCATCAGCATTTTAGGGATGCTTATGTGGGGCATGGTCAAAAACAGGTTGAGAACCACTGTCTAAATGCAACAAATTTATCATTTGACCAACTAATATCTAGGGTCAGGCTTGAATCTGCCAGGAGATGAAGAGAAAATAGCCCTTCCATATAGTCCAAATTCTAACCCTTTGTGCCTATGGCAACTACCAACTCTAATTTACTTCCTAGTTTCTCCACCTCTTTAATGGGGATGTGATACCCAAAAAGCCAATAGCTTAAGCCAAAGGTGCATTCATGAGCAGATATAGGTTTCACCCCAATCAAATAGAAGCTGATAAATGAAGGGGTAGGGGTAGGTGGAAAGACTATAATGGACACAAAGTAATGTGGTAGAGAACACAAAAAGAAAAAGTGTGGTAAGGGGGCAAAATGGTGACATGAAATAAATAAAACACAAGCCAGGACATTTTGATTAATTTTCATATTTTAAAGCCCTCCCTTGAGGAAAGCATGTAGTATGACAATTAGAACTTTAGGATAGTAGAGACAGTTCAGAGTACTCTAACCACCACCACCCCTAAAATTTACTTCTTCAAACCTATAGCTATCTCTTGTTTTTATTAGCCCATCAAAACTTTGCAAATTAAATCATAGGCTTCAAGTAAAAATGTCAAAGCAATTTCCAAGAGTCCATTAAATGACAGTAAGGACAGCTGTAAGTAAAGCAACCTGGATGAGAGTCATCAATTCTTGCCCAACCTTACCTCAGATTCCACAATCTGAAGAGCAGATGGGACATGCAGGAAGAGAGAAAGCCGTGGTCCAGAATAAGAACAAAAGGCCCAGATGCAGAAAACAAATCTGCCTGGAACAACCACAGTAATATTTCCTGACTAGATTAGGAAGGAGGGCAGGAGGTGTGCAGGAGGCAGCCTATCAGTGATTCTCATCATTGATGTTTCTCTCTCTCTCTCTTTCTCTCTCTCCTCTCTCCCCTTTCCTCTCTAAAAATCAATAAAAATATATATATTTTTTAAGTTACTAAAAAAAAAAAAATCAATGAAAAAATATCCTTGGGTAAGGATTAACAAAAAAAAGGACAGAAAAGGGTCTGTAAGACTATAAATAAAAATGTAATCAATGACTATTCTCAGTTAGTGGGATTTCATACTTTATTGTCTTCCTTAGAATTCTCTGTATTTCCTTTTTTCAATGAGCATATATTACTATTGGAATCAGAAAAAGTGTTTTTAAAAGACTTAGTGTTTGTGATTAATATAAAAAAGATTCACATGAGAAGAACATGAGCCACAATCACATCTTCATTTTCCACAAGACGGAGACTTACTTTTATTTATTTTTTTAACAGAATGAGACTTTTGTTTTTATTACTCAAAAAAGCTTTATTTTTAAATTTATTTAGCTTTCTGACTCTGTGCTTGTGCCTTCAACACTTTCACAACGATTTTCTGCTCCTCAATAAGGAAAGCACACTGATCCTGTCACGGACACATTTAGCACACACGGATCCACCAGAGGCCCTGCTGACTGTTTTTTCGTTTTAGACAACCTCATTAGAACTTTAGGCCTCACAGCACGAACTCCGCGAAGTCGGCCTGGGCACACACCACATGCAGATTTTGGTGCTTTCCCAACCTTCTTGGTATAAAGGTAAACAATTCTATTACCAGGGGTTCGGGACAGTCTGGTTTTGTTAGAGGCTGTATTGTAGGACAGCCTCTGACGGTATGTCAAACACTGGACCATGGTGAATACCTGAAGTCACCGTCCCCGGAAGAGCGAGACTCACTTTTAACACAATGAAAGCAACATGGAGGTACAAACTTACTCATCATCATCCTGGAAACTAAGCTGTAACTTCTCTCTTGGTTCAGCTTCACTCTGGCTAACAGGAGATGACTCAGATGGAACTGAAGACCTCTCTTCTACTAAATAAGATGCCTGGATATCAGAACACCTACACACAAAAATACCTAATTTTAATTGTTAATAATTAAATTATGCACATTTAAAATTCATCGTGACATAGGCCAGCATGATTGTGAAACCAACCAGGTGGTAAAACAAATAGAGCCCCAGTGTTGTAAACCATCATCCTATGTGCAAAGCACTGAAATGGTTCAGCAGTGGAGTGTGTATGTATTAAAATCTTAAAGAGACTTCATAGGGTTAATCCAATCCCTTCATTCCAAAGGTAAAGATGATGCTCTTTACAAAACGAGAGGAAGGAAAAGTAAGCATGAGCAAACTTTATACATTATACAAGATGGGCAAACTGTACACATCATATTTAGAGATATAACTCAAATTACCAGCCACCATTGAGGCTGAACTAACACAAAGCCAAAACACTATGGACAGAAAAATAAATAGACCAAAAGTCACTGTACTCAATCCCAAACATGCCCACCGCCACTGATAAGGCAATGGAATAGGGAAAGAGACAGTAAGTTTTATCTTGTTCCATATTAATTTTACATATATGTGGCCATTTACCTCAGATATAGCAAAAGCTCAAACTTGGCTGGGAAATTTTACAGAAGTATCAGTATATTGTAGGCTTTATAGGTCTAAAAAAAAAATCATCTGTTCAATTCTTACCTATTATCAGTGCTGGATCTATTTCTAGCAAGTGTTGAAACAGCAACAGGCAAGCCAAGATTTGAAGAAAGTGTTACATTTTCCAAAATCTCGCTATTACCAAGTAATGAATTGGTTAAAAAGCTTGGAAATGACTCTTCAGTTATACCTCGAAAATCTTCCATCTCCCTGCAACAATATAAGTTTCTATAAATCAAGTATTACTATAAAACTTTTTGAAATGATTAAGAGTGCAGGTCTCAAATCTTAGAAAACTGCTAAATCTTAAGAAAAATCCACCCGGCTGGCGTGGCTCAGTGGTTGAACGTAGACCTAGGTTGCAGGCTCAATCTCAGGTGTGGGGTGTGCAGGAGGCAGCCAATCAATGATTGTCTCTCATCATTGATGTTTCTATCTCTCTCTCCCCCTCTCCCTTCCTCTCTGAAATCAA
Source organism: Cnephaeus nilssonii (assembly GCF_951640355.1). Lineage (NCBI taxonomy): Eukaryota > Metazoa > Chordata > Mammalia > Chiroptera > Vespertilionidae > Cnephaeus > Cnephaeus nilssonii. Next base: position 63,954,019 of record NC_137082.1, on the reverse strand, counting down.
TAAAAATATTTTTTAAATATAATTTATTGATTTTTTACAGAGAGAAATGGAAAGGGATAGAGGGCCAGAAACATCAATGAGAGAGAAACATCGACCAGCTGCCTCCTGCACACCCCCTACTGGGGATGTGCCTGCAACCAGGGTACATGCCCTTGACCAGAATCGAACCCAGGACGGTTCAGTCCACAGGCCGACACTCTATCCACTGAGCCAAACTGCTTAGGGCAATATTTTTTTTTAAATCCTATTTTTGAAACAGCACTAAAAAGGGAAGCCTTCAGAAGTAAATTCTTAGAATACTTTACTACTTTATAGCTGAGGGTATAAAATTCAAACTATCGCCTTAGCCGGTTTGGGTCAGTGGATAGAGCATCAGCCTACGAACTGAACAGTCCCAGGTTCGATTCCAGTCAAGGGTGGGTTGTGGGCTCGATCCCCAATGGGGGGCATGCAGGAGGCAGCCAATCAATGATTCTCTCTCATCATTGATGTTTCTCTCTCTCTCTCTCTCTCTCTCTCTCTCTCTCTCTCTTTCTTTCTCTCTCTCTCTCTCTCTCTCTCTCTCTCTCTCTCTCTCCCTTCCTCTCTGAAATCAATAAAAAAATACATTTAAAAAATCAAACTATCTTATAATTAACATAATAATGAAATACAACACAGCTTAACATATTCTTGGATTGCTATAGCAAAATATATGAATTACCACAAACTAATCCAGTAAAGAAGCAAAGAAGAGACAACACTGCTGGCATAGACAGATGATTTTAGGATATACTTAAAAGTTTACTAGTTGGGTACCCATTCTAACATGAAATAGAAAAAACAACAACTAGCAAACTCTAAAATCTAGCTCCTGATTTCAGAGATTATCGTTAAAAAGTGAGACCACATTAAAATGTAAGCCCTCTGAGGGCAGAATACACCCTCAATAAATTTGTTAAATGAATGTTTTCAAACTATGTCAATACATAGGAAATTTATCACCAATCTACACTAACAAAAGAGTAAGGTGCAAATTGACCATACCTTCCTGATGCTCACCAGCCAATCAGGAGTGAGTATGCAAATTAACCCAACAAAGATAGTGGGTTAATTTGCATATGCAGGTGTGGAGCACCCCAGCCACTCCTGGCCTCTGGGTAGCGTAGGAAGGCAGAAAGGCGGCTCCAGCCAGAGTGAAGGCGGTGCCGGCAGCCAGGGGAAGGAAGGCCCATTCTTGCACGAATCTTCATGCATCCGGCCACTAGTTATCATATAAGTATCCTCCTCTCAGATCATGACCCAGCATTTTCCTCTGTTGGATATTTCTATTTCCTCTTCTTGATTTTTATAAACATGTTCAAAATTCTTCCGTCCTTTATTTGCACTTCCTGCCACTCTCACCTTCCCTTCACAACTAAGAGTTTTAGGAAAATCATCAAGTACTCTTCTATATCTGTTTCTCTTATGTTAGGGATACCCAGGATTCTGATCTCATATTTTATGTCATGCAATGTATATCTTATACATTAGAGATCTCAAGCTCAAATGCCTTCAGGCATAAATACTGTCAGATAATAGGACTCTAAGAACTGAGCTCAACTGGAAATTACAGGCCCCTCACAAACCCACTTAAATTCAATAAAAACACTATTGCCAAACAAAACATATCTACTGGTGAAGTCCACACCTAAGGGCAAAACATGTCCATACACACCTTTAAACATTTTACATCTTTTTGTCTTTGCTACTACCACCCCGCCCTACAGAAAAGCCTCCTAACCAGTCTACATGCTCCTATTCTTGCCACCCTACAATTAATTCCCCACTCAGCAATCAAAAGAAACATTAAATATAAATCATGACTATAGTCCTACTGAAAATTTCAGTGGCCACCTTATTTTCTATCCCAGTGGGCTCACTCACCATATATTGGCTTTTTTGTTCCTATAAAACCCAAGCTCATCCCTACCTTGGAACCTACAATACTCTTCTAGATCTCTGGACAGCGAGGCCCTTCTTCCAGACATTCACCTCAATTTGAATGTCACTTTATCATTAAGTCAAATGTAGCCCCACAGTCTATCACTATCATTTTAATTTCTTCCTGCACTTATCATTATCTATTTATTTTTGTATTTGTCTGTCTTCTTCCACTAAAAAGATTGTTCCACAAGAGCAGGGACCTTGCCTATCTATCACTCTTTCCTAACACCTATAACAATGCCTAGCACATAGTAGGTACTCAAATATTTGTGAAATGAATAAATGATTGACAGTAGGTGGTCCATCTTCGACTTTAGTTTCTTGGGGACATGTCTATCTTGTTCACCCATACAGTCCCAGTACCTGGTACAGTGGTGGGAATGAATTGAAAAAAGTAATCTATATTCTTTAGTTATCCCTACTATTGAAGAAACTGAGGCTAAGAAAGGGAACTAAGAGACTTTTCCAGGCCACACAGTGCAAGTGGGAGCAGAGGATTCACACCCAGGCAAATCTGGTTCCAGAGTATTCTTTCTTCTGAACTAATACCATCTTCCTCATCTTTAAATCACCTCAGCCCAGACCTCTATCCTAAAATCTACACTCATATTACCAAAGGCTCTTTGATAACTACCTTACCTCAATGCCTCCCAAGTAGTGCAAAGCCAACAAATATAAAAACAAATCTACTACCTCTCCCCCAGCCACTCTTCCCATTATCCTTAGTTTTGACATATGTTATCCATATCCTCTTGCTATACCAGTCAGACAGAAACCTGGGACCATCTGATCCTTCTTGCTCTCTCAATTACTTACCAAATTCTAATGCTTCTAACTCCAAATATATTTCTGGAGCTGAGACTCATTTCTATATTCCCAACGCCTGCCGCCCATCACTTTTATTTTTTAATTCTTTATTGTTTAAATAAAGTATTACATAAGTCTCCTTTTTCCCCCATTGACCTCTCCCCGGCTGCCCCCACCCCCCAGCACATTCCCTCACCCCCTACCCCTGACTGTGTCCATTGGTTATGTTCATATGCATGCATACAAGTCCTTTGGTTGATCTCTTACCCCCCCCCCCCCGCCCATCACTTTTTAATCTAAATGTTATTACATGAGGCTTCCAAATAGCCTCCCAGGTCTAATCTTTTAATAGCTTTTTTTTTTTAATATATTTTATTGATTTTTTACAGAGAGGAAGGGAGAGGGATAGAGAGTCAGAAACATCGATGAGAGAGAAACATCGATCAGCTGCCTCCTGCACACCCCCTACTGGGGATGTGCCCGCAACCAAGGTACATGCCCTTGACCGGAATCGAACCTGGGACCCTTGAGTCCGCAGGCTGACGCTCTATCCACTGAGCCAAACCCGTTAGGGCCCAGGTCTAATCTTTTAATTACTAAGTTATTCTTTTACAGATATATAAACCACATTAAAATACATACCAAGCTCTTTAAAGATTATTCCTATTCGGAGTCAAATCTAAGAAAATTTAGATATTAAGCAAAGATCATTCGTGCAACAATCATTATCAAACACAAATCATGAAAGACACTCTCATGGGCATCAGCAATGCAAAAATAAATAAGGCAATTCTCATTGCAGACAATCCCTATCAATTATGATATAGTGTTAAGTGCCTGGATGGAGCTTTTCTATTGGTACAAGGGTAACAGAACCCAGTGGAAGATTCCTAAACTAACACCTAGTCTCCTGTTTCCAGAAAGAATTATACTTGTTTTATTTTTTTTAATATATTTTATTGATTTTTTACAGAGAGGAAGGGAGAGAGATAGAGAGTTAGAAACATCGATGAGAGCGAAACATCGATCAGCTGCCTCCTGCACACCGCAACCAACGTACATGCCCTTGACCGGAATCGAACCTGGGACCCTTCAGTCCGCAGGCTGACGCTCTATCCACTGAGCCAAACTGGTTTCGGCTATACTTGTTTTACACCAGCCGTGGACATACCAGATTCCTAAAACTTTCCTAGAAGGGAAGATTCCCTAACTTCCCTCTGTATTGCATTCCCATCCCTCCTCTATCACCTCAAGTGAAGACAATATCATGTTATCTTTGAACTAAGTAGCCATTTTTACTATTTCCTTAAGTGGTAACCTCAAAATTTTGCACTTGAGTTAATACTTAATTGCTTTAGTCACATTTCTGGATATATAAAATATCATTTACTGTACTCATTAATTAGAGGGCTACATATACAATTAAACACATGTAAAGGTACATACTGTGGGAAAAAGACAAAGTTCCCCTATATTCATCATTTACTCTTGGCATTTAACATATTTCTTATAATTAGACATTTAGTATATTACTTTTCAAAGCTTACCGCAAACTTTTCCCACAAAACTGAAATCGGAGAAAAGGGTGATCCTGGAGCAGTAAAAACTGCAGTCGAATACCCTCAAAATGGTAACAGCAAATGGAAATATTGTCATAAATACAGCTGTCCTCCAAACGACTCCCTCGAAAAGGATCTCATGTTTTACTAAACAGTCTAAAAATTAAGAGAAAGCAAAAGTAGAATGATATTAAACATTGTCTTATTTCACGTGTTTGGTTTTTTATTTTTTGTTTTTTCATAAAGAAATCAGACACACAAAAATGTAGGAATGGAATTAGAGGTAAGTAGCTCTAGGTGAAGACCGCCTAGCAGAAACCAAAACAAAAGTGAACAATGGGTGACAGGACAGACCCTTCTGCATTTAGTTAACAATGTGAGTTCCTGGGTCCGAGTTTCAGACAAAACGGAGAAACCGAACCGCCCATCACCCACGAGCAAACACCGCCCATCAACAGAGCACTTTGCAAAGCGGGTTTGCAGGGCGGGTGTGTTGCTCAGGAGCTGGAAGTCACCATGTGGGAAGAAGACCCAAGACTGGGATCCCCAGAAACCAAAGCCCGTTCTCTCAAAGCCGCTCGGTCGCGGTTGGCCAAGAGCCTCAGACACAGAGCCGTCCAGTCAAACTCCCCGAGCGGAATTCACCGCGGCGGCCTGGCGGTGCAATGGTGGAAGGAGCCCGGCGCCCCGACCCCGGCTCGTGCCCGCAGCCCCCGCCCCGCAGCCTGCGCCCCCCTCCCGACCCCTGTCCAACCGTCACTGCCCCGCCGCCCCGGCAGCCAAAACGCCAGCCAAAAGTGGGTTTGCCTGCCTCCCGCCGAACCGCATGTCAGGACACGGGAGGACCCTCCTCACGGAGCCCGCGATCGGAGCGCCCGGGTAGCATGGGAAGAAATCGCCGCGGAAGGCTTCGAGGAAGGTGGGGGGTCCAGGAGGCGCTACAACAGCGCGTGCGCGCACCAAGGCCGCCCGCGCGCCCCTGGGGTTTCCGTCTGTTCGCCGCACGCGCGGAAGCCGGTGGACTCAGGAGCCGCTTAGGATTGGGCGGCGCGCAGGCCAGGGCGGGCGCGAGCCCGGTGATTGGGCGGGGCGGCGCGCCCTGGATTTGAAGCGGGGAAGCCGCGCTCCGCAGCTCCGGAGGCGGGGCTCAGCGCTGCACGCACCCGCCGGAGGCCTTCTCACTGGAACTAAGCCGAAGGCGCCGCCTTGAAAGCCTTGGCCGACTTGGAAGTAATTCGGTTTGGAACTCCAAAGCGCCGTCAACCACCTTATACACAGAAGTATTTTTTTTAATTTTTTGTTGTTTATTACATATGTTCTCCTTTCTCCTTTTGCCTCTCCCCAGCTGTTCCCACCCCCCCACGCCCACACATGCCCTCTCAGCCCTGCTGTCTTGTGTCCATTGGTTATGCTTATATGCATGCATACAAGTCCTTTGGTTGATCTCTTACCCCCTCCCCTCCCCTGCCTTCCCTCTGAGGTTTGACGGTCTGTTCCATGCTTCTTTGTCTCAGGATCTATTTTTGTTCATCAGTTTATGTTCATTATCCTATACTAGAGGTCCAGTGCACAAAATTTGTGCGTGGGTATGGTCCTAGGCCTGGCCTGCGATCAGGGCCATCTTCCCTGGCTGCCTGCAGCTGGCCCTGCGCCCCCACCCTCGGTTCCCTGTTCACCATCGGAGGATCAGAGCCTGCCAGCCAGGGAAAGGGACCAGAGGTGGTCAGTGTGCCTCATAGTGTCTGGCCAAGCAGTCATTCTGCCACTAGGGTCAATTTGCATATTACCCTTTTATTATATAGGATCCTATAAAAGGGTAATATGCAGCCAAAACCGGTTTGGCTCAGTGGATAGAGCGTCGGCCTGCGGACTGAAAGGTCCCAGGTTCGATTCCGGTCAAGGGCATGTACATTGGTTGCGGGCACATCCCCAGTAGGGGGTGTGCAGGAGGCAGATGATCGATGTTTCTCTCTCATCGATGTTTCTAGCTCTCTATCCCTCTCCCTTCCTCTCTGTAAAAAAATCAATAAAAAAATATTTTAAAAAACATTTTAAAAAGGTAATATGCAAATGGACCAAACGGCAGAACAACTGGTCACTATGAGGTGCACTGACCATCATGGGGCAGATGCTCAACACAGGAGCTGCCCCCTAGTGGTTGGTGCGCTCCCACAGGGGGAACACCGCTCAGCCAGAAGCGGTGGTGGCAGGAGCCTCTCCTGCCTCTGAGGCAGGTGGGCGATAAAGTCCCAGACTGCGAGAGGGCACAGGGACTTCTTACCCCCCACCCCCACCCCCAGTGCACGAGATTGGGCCTCTAGTATTCCTGAAATGAGTGAGATCATGTGATATTTATCTTTCTCCAACTAGCTTATTTCACTAAGCATAATGCTCTCCAGGTCCATCCATGCTGTTGTGAATGGTAAGAGTTCTTTCTTTTTTACAGCAGCGTAGTATTCCATTGTGTAGATGTACCACGGTTTTTTAATACATTCATCTGCTGATGGGCACTTAGGCTGTTTCCAAATCTTAGCTATTGTAAATTGTGCTATGAACGAACATAGGGGTGCATATATCCTTTCTGATTGGATCTTTTCTATGGATCACCAGGTGTTAGGTGCTGGAATATCATGGTTTGCCTTACGTTATCCACTATTAACAAGTTCCAATTAGGAAATCATTCCTTGGGATCCAAGCTTCAAGATAGTTCGCTACACCTAATGGCTTCTTTGTGATGGAGTAAGGTTGGTCTGGTGTGGTAAGGGGTGAGGCGATGAGACATAATCCATCCCTAATTAGCTCCTACCTTTCCCTAACCTCCTCAAGCCACAAATCCCAAAATCGACATCTGCTCAGCACAAGGCCTTTACTACTTTACTGAAACCATACAGGTAATTCAGTTTCACACCTTTCACTTTCCTTTATCTCAAATTTTCTTCCATAGTCTCAGGGTGAGTCTCTCTTTTCCAAAGCTAACTCCTTAACTTCATTCAATAATTATTACATGTTAAAGATATACGGTGCATCTGGGAGGAGAGAACACGAAAAACACATAGTTGAATTTAACAGTCCTACTCCTAATTTTAGCCTGGTGGGGGGAAAACATGTTTGTGAACACTTTCTATCTTCTCCAAAATATTGCTCCATTATCATTCCTGGGTACCCTCTCCACCAGATATTCCTGCCTTTAGAAGTGCTGCTTCTCTCCATCCAAAAAAACAAACCACCTTTCCTTGTTTTATCACCTGCAGACCTTTCTTTCTCTCCTACTCTTAACTGCCTCCGCTTTCACACTGTATTGTCACTTTTCGTGTTATCAGTTTGATCCTGGGCACTGCTTTCAATACTTGCTTTCATCTATCAGGTCTGGCTTCCTGGAAAACTCAGTCATGCTTCCACAGTTCTCTTGGCATCTCCTCTTGAAGCCTTCCATCCTTGTAATTATTACCCCCTATTCTGTTAACAAAGGTAAGTGGAGAAAAATCTCACGATCTCCTGAATCCTGAAGAATAAACCAAATACTTAACTCTAGAACTGAAAGGATGCTATTTGATACAATGAGCAGCCCTTGTTTCACAGGGTATTTTAACTCCTCCATTTACACTATACATTGGAGATGAACTGCTGGAATGTGTCTCTATGTTCCAGACTGTCCTTCACCCTGTATCCCTTGTACCCAACTCAATTATTGTCCTTCCTCCATAAAAATCAAGTGACTGTGGATGAAAAGGGGCCACATACTAAACCTCACAAGCTCAGGAGAGGCCTGCCTGGTGGCTTTACAGAGACCTAAGGATGATCTGAAATTAAAACTTGTTTAACTAAAAGCGGTTTATGGTGGGTAGTCATGCCCCACGCCAGTATCTTCCCTGACAAAGGTCAATCTTTATCTTAATTGAGCCTATCTATCGTCTTTTTGCATCTACAATAACTATCATTGGAATGTCATAATAATTTTCCTTTTTCCGGACCCCTCAAAGCACAGGCACCGCTCTGCGGAGACCATAAATCCATTGTTATTATTGACTGTTAATTATCCTGCACCCACCTATGTAAAAGAAGTATGTGTCTGTCACTTTACTTCTTATCCAATCCCAGAGGTTTCCAAGCTTTGCATTCTCCCACCTCCCTAATCTATCACCAATGAATTCATGTAACCCACTTCAGTCTCCTCTTTTGATTATAATGTATAAAAGAAGGTGCGCTGGGATTTTGCTTCCTGGCATTTGCCGAGTTTGGCTCAAATAAACTCACAAAAATTCTTCACAGGTTTGAATGTTTCTTACATTGACTTGACCAAAGATCTCCCCACAACACCCAGCAAGAATCTGGTGACAGGGACCTGCAATCCAAAGTATCTGCAGGCAGGAGAGCCTACACTCTGATGCCATAACTGCTTAGATTTCAATCCTGGCTCTCTAGCTAGCTGTGCAGCCTTGAGCAAATGATTTTCACCTGCCAGTTTTCCTGATCTGTAAAATGGGGATTATTCAAGCACCTGCCCCAGAGGTTTGTTGTCAGGATTAATCATAATAAGGTATCTAGAAGAGCAATGGCACATGGAGGTACTCAACAAATATTAGCTATTATCTAATGTTACTTGACAACTCAAAAGGAGAAATAGGACTCGGAGGGAATTCCAAATCTCCTAGACATTGAGCAGAGCTTGCAGAAGCCGCATGGCCATTGGTGCCTTCCAGGGAATTAGAAGTGATGCCCATCCAGTTAAGAAAAGGCAGGCCTCTCCCATAGCTTGCCTTTACCAAGGGCTTTAAGTGGTAACACTTCAGCTGCAAATATCCAAAGCCTCCTACAATGTGACAAGGTAGGATTCCAGATTAAACTCCCATTAGCTCCCTAAAGGAACTTTACTCTTTCATTCTGTTGCCTAAACACACCCTTGTCCTCTTTCCCCTCCTAAGCCATCATCCCGGAACTCCTATCCTCCTCCATTTCAATTACTGCACCTATTGAAATGCTACATCACTTCCAAACCTTGCCAGTTCAAACAAATCACTTGCTTTTATGCCTACTATACTGTTTCAACCTTTATTATTAAGGCTGAATCCTCGTTATGTTTTGTAAATCCTGTAAATACCTTCTCCCACTAGTATGACTTGTGTGTGCAGACTACCTTCCCATTTTTTACATATTGCAATGTTTAGCACATATCTTGCACATAGATGCTCAATATTCACTAAATTGGAGAATCTGTCTTAATTCATTATCCCATTTTAACCCCAGGCACCTCTATGATTGAAATCTCAAAGATGTGAATGAATTCTTAATTCTGAGCCAGATTTAGCCTTAAGTTAGACCCCTTATTTTGAACCTAAACCCGTCTATAGGTCTAAAGTCCTTTAACAGAAGACATTTGAGAATTATTAGAAAGGATTCTTTTTCTTATATTGGAATGCTAACTTTACAGACAAGACATTTTAACAACTACACACAACAAAACTCAAACGTACTTAAAGTTAAAATTAATACATTATGTCTCATCAGCTGTTTATCTTTTGCATGTTAAGTTCTAGGGATATGACACTATTCATAGAAAAGGTGTCTGAAAATTATATTATAAATTATAACATATGGTTGTAACTATCATCTATATGTGATTAACTAATAGACACATTTGAAATGCTTCTCAAATTACATCTTGCTCTAGCCTGAAGGAAGTTATCCTTGATAATTCCTGAGAAAAATGCACCAAATAGATTACTAGTCCCATAGTTTTAATCATTATCCTATATAAAACCCTAATATGTAAATCGACCAAACAGAGGAATGACCAGTCACCATGACATGCACTAACCACCAGGGGGCAGATGCTCAACACAGGAGCTGCCCCATGGTGATCAGTGTGCTCCAACAAGGGGAGCGCCGCTCAGCCAGAAGCCAGGCTCACAGCTGGCGAGTGCAGTGGCGGTTGGGGGAGCCTCTCCCGCCTCCACTGCAGGTGGGTGGTAAGGAGCAAGGGGTCCCGGACTGCAAGAGCCCTGGATTGTGAGAGGGATGTCTGACTGCTGGCTTAGGCGGACATCCCCCGAGGTGTCCCAGACTGTGAGAGGGCGTAGGCCAGGCTGAGGGACCCCCACCCCCACCCCACCCCCGTGCATGAAATTCGTGCATGGGGGGCCCTCAGCCTGACCTAAGCCCTCTCGCAACCTGGGACCCCTCGGGATGTCTGACATCATGATCAGGCCTAAACCAGCAGTCAGACATTGCTCTTGCAATCTGGGATGTTGCATGCACCAGTGACCATACTTTTTATACAAGTGACAGGCATCTTGCTGTTGTATGGGCAGCTACACTTTTTGCCCTGATTATAAATAGTACATAACACTATCCTTCTGAGGCAATAGTACCATTTTCCCCATCTTAGGGGTGAAAAAACTGAAGAAAGAGAAGTTAATTGGCTTTGTCACACAGTTATAAGTGTCAGAATCAGGCCTGACCACAAAATGTGCAAGCCAGAGTCCACGCATGTCATCACTGCATCATCCTGTTTTTTTCAGTGTTAGAGTAGCCTTGCCAGGTTTTAATTTTTAAATCTAAGGGACTGTTCCCAATATATAGAGTAGGGTTCCCAGGCCTGGCCGGCAATTAGGGCCAATCTGTGGGGAGACCAGCAGGGCGATCGGGCAGGGGGGGTGGGGTGTGTGTGTGCCCTGCTGGCACCCATCTTGGCTGGTGGCCTGGCGCCACCCACTGGCCAGCCCCGCCCCCCCCATCACCTCCCTCTTGGGGTACAGACACTCAGCGGCAGGAGCTCCTGCATTGAGCGTCTGCCCCATGGTGGTCAGTGTGCGTCATAGCGACTGGTCGTTCCACCATTCAGTCGATTGCATATTAGGGTTTATTATATAGGATTGTTTTCAAATTTTGAAAGTATCATTTTAGAAAATAATCTAACCTCTGAAACTTACATAATTTTATTAACCAATTTCACCCCAATAAATTCAATAATAAAATATTAAAGAGAAAGAAAATAATCTAATGTCGAATTAGATTGAAAGTCAGTATGTGTCATTTCTACATATTAGTCTACATATTGACTTTCTACTTTTAAATAAATGTCATACCCATCCTCTAATTTTTTTATTATTTGGATTATATTTTTTAGCAACAAGCTTTACCAACTATCAAAAAGAATACATTTTACTTTTATAAGGCAACAGATTCATATATTTAAAATATATTTTATTAAATAATCTACTTGGAGAATAATTACAATAGCTTTAAACAGCAATTATAGGTAATAAAAACAAGTTCCTTTGTTTAATAAAAAGACAAAACAGTCCATATTATGTTTTGCTGCTTTATACACAGGAATGATTTATTTTACAAACTGGTCAGTTTCAATATTAACCTATAAAATTAAAAGCATATTTCTTAATATGTATCAAAGGCAGAGTGAACTTTATAATGATATGCTTTCATTTCACATTAACCAATATGACAAACCATAAGAAACTTAACTCCATGGTAGCAATTCAAAGTAAAATTTACAGAACAGGCACTTTCAAGTCAGTCAGTGGGTGTAGTTCTCACAGTTGAATGTTACTTATACATATCTCATTCCATCAAAGGTTATCAACCAATGAAGAAATATCCCTTTGATGCAGAAGCACTAACACGTTTAGGTTCCAAACACTGTGTTCTGGTTGTAATACATGCAAGACAGACCCTATATTAGAAAAATCTTCTGAAATAAAAGTGAAGAAAAACAAAAAGCAGCTAGAATGAAGCATCTACAATCACTGAAATAAAGCCTTTAAGTGTTAAGCCAATGTTTTAAACCCCTTCATTCTCAGTTAAGGGATTAAGAGGCCTAGACAGAGATTGTCTGCATGGCTGAGGATACTGGAGGTTAGCAGTGTCAATATCGCAAGAGTGCTCGACCAGAAGAGGAGGTAGAGAGGAAGGAGGAGGAGGAGGAGGAGGAGAAGGAAGAAGCTGGGCATAATTGCACCATCTCGATCGAGCCTGTGGGGAATCCAGAAGGGGAAAGAAATACCTGAAAAATTGAAGACAGGAACAAGACACCAAAACAAAACAACAGAAAAAGAAAAAGAGAAAAGTAGTAAATACAAAGAGAACCAAAGAGGAAAAAACAAATGCCGGGGGGGAAATAGCTTTAATAGATTCATGCCAAACTAACAGAACATAATATTATGCAAAAATCAAGACCCTTATTCAAATCACGCTTGCCTAAGCAAGTATAGAAACTTGAAAGAAAAAACTACAATCTGTTAAACTTAAAATGTTAAAAAAATTACCAGCATGGATGTTAAAAAAAGAGACAATTATATATTTTAAAACATTTTCTAACCTCTCAGAAACATTTGATGCTATCCTGTAAATTTACAAATCTAATAAGCTCTTAATTTATTTTAAGTAACGCTTCATTTGTAGTAGCAGCTGGCACATATTTCACATTTTTTAATGCAAACATGATACTGAAAACCAATTCAAATATACTTTCACAAAGTATAGCCAGTTATTGCAACATACTTTCAAAGAAATACAATCTCTGAATACTCTTAGTTGGTTTGCTGCAAATCCTTACAATAGTACAAAATTTTGATAACTAAAAGGGCTCAAAGGATATGTCCTATTGCTGTTATTCTGACATTTAATTATAACTTACTCATAATAATTATGCACTTTAGCAAAAAAAATTTATGGCTTTGTCTTTAAGGTCACAGTTCTATAAGATATTAACTACATGAAGCAGTCAACTAAATTAAGAAAATTCAGGGACAAGGAATGTGGAAGTTAATGTGCATGCACAATTTCAGCAAAATTTCAACTGCTTCTCTTATAGTATGTTTCCCAATTTTGACTTGAAGGAAATTTAAACCATAGAATCACACCATAAATATATACAAGCACATAAAAGAAACATTTATCTCTTTAGTGAATATGAATCAAAAACTTACAAAGGTGTTTTAATTGTACTACCAAATTATAAATGATGCAATACCAAATATTTAATTTGGCTACAAACTGTACAGTTCCATTTTACTACTACTTTTCTCCACCTTTACTAATATCTTAAAAATATTACAAAGAAATGAGAGTTGTACTGAATATCATGTTTAAACCAATTCTACAAAAGGTAAACAGATTAGCACTCAAAACAATCTTTATGAAAAATATTTATTAAATCTTCAAATTAAAATTATAAAAATTCATCATTTTAGCTTACTGTTTTAGAAAAACAAAAGAAATAAACCTTCATTCTCCAAATGGAATAAAGTTATATTTTCCCTCCTCCCAACTACTTATAAGGGTGGTAATAAATCCTTTTCATTTTAAAAACCCATGTTAATTTCAGAAACATTTCCAAAAATTGTTTTGGTGACAATGTCTCAACAAAAAGCCTCTCCATTTATATTCAAAAGTTTCAAATAGTGTCAATAAACTGGCTAATACAAAAAAAAAAGATATATACTGTTTTTAGAAGCTTTTTGGATTGCAGTTTAGTAGTAAGCAGGCTGCTGGTGTATCTTGGAAGAGGTCAAATGGCGCTGGGGAAGGGGAAAAGGAGCTCACTTTCCATTCCTGTGTGCATGCAACAAGCAGCAAAACAGCAAAGTTACTCCAGTTAGCTGGTACTCAGCTGTGCTTTCTGTTAAAGGACATAATACAATTGGAGAAGGGAAAATGCATCACAGATCTAACACACATGGGTATTAGCACAGTAAGAACAAATTTCAAAATTTCAAAGCTCTTTACAAAAGAAAATATGCAATACAAGCAACAACCAAAAACTAGATTTTGTGTTTTTTCCTTTTAATTTATACTAGTATCCTTTGCTTCTGGAATCATCTTTATAATCTGATATCTTCTATGGTAACCTGAAATTGTTTCCATGCAAATACTTAAAACTCAAAATCAAATAACAGGACTTCTTTATAAAAATATAACAATATAAAAATAGTTGAGAAATTTTTAAATACAATTCTCTTCTTTTATTTAAGATGACAACAGGATAACCACAGGAAAGTTTGTTAAGGCTGTGCTTTGAAGTTTCTGAATATTCCAAATTATTCACAAAGGCATATTAAAATAATTTTACCATACAAATTCACATACTTAAAATTTGAATACGAAAACAACAGTATGACTCTTTAGATCACATCAAATATTCTTTATTAAGATCAATAAGAATCTAAAATGTTAAAAATTCTAAAAAAATCAAGTACTCAGAATTTTTCTTATAATCTCCATTAACATTTTAAACAAAACAAAAATTAACTCTCTTCTACAAAGCCTTAATTTATTTTATTTAAGATTTCAGTTTGACCCGATTCAAAAGCTACACTGCCAGCAGTACTAACACACTAATAATCTATAGCTAAAATCCTCAGTATTATCCCATATTTCCTCTTTATCTAAATTTCATAATATAATTTTGTTTGTATGGCCTCACAACCTACCTGTAAATATTATCACTAAGTAATATTATGACTAGGTAATTTTCTTACTTCAGTCTGAAAATCCATGAAATAACACACCTTTAGTATGGCTACGAGAATGATTTAAAAATAAAATAGTTTCTAGTTTTCCCATAAAACAGCCTACCTGCCAGCAGAAGATCCATTTAAGGAATTTTGAAGATTTGGGATATTTGAACCTAGGGAAGGATTTGGGTTTCCCTGCTGGGCACTCCCATTGACAGGGCTCCCATTACCTTTCAAAATACCAGTACACTTCCAATTGTCCATATAATTAGCTGAAAGGAAAATGGCCAAATACATTAATAAGATTAATACCTATGCTCAAGGGCACAAATCTATGTACATGACCTTAAACTATACTTAAAGAAACAAGTGTCCTGCAGGCTATATGTCAGTCAGAATAAATGTTAAGACATTTAAAAAAACAAAACACTTATCTTAATTTTAATAATTGCTTTTTAAAGTTTTAAAAGAATTACTAATTTAACAAATAAATCTCTCACCTCCCATTTCCCTTCCTCGAAGATAATTCTCGAAGCTGCCACATTATTACATTAAGTTAATATCAAGATAAATCATTTATCTTCATTATAACAAGTTTCAATTACATGTATATGTTGGGTAATGGAATTGTCAAATGGTTATGCAAGTATAAGTCAAGTGGGTACCTAATGTCCTCAGAGATGGATGTAGGAAACAAAACCTTTGGGTTTGAGTGGCTTATCCAAAATGGCTTAATTCTTTGAATGCAAAATTGGTCATTGGAAACACTGAACCCAAGGAAACCCAAGTTAGGGAGCCTGCTGGGGTGGACCTGGGTGGTCTCACTAAAGCCCAGAGGCAGAAAAGGGCATCAAAGCCTGTGAAATCAAATTACACTTTAGAAAGGGAAGTCTGGGCTACTTCTATCACAGCCTAAAACTGACTTAGCCAAACTGCATTTTGGGAAACAATAACTGTTCAGGGTAAATGAACTAACTTACAATTTTGGATCCAAGGTATGGGAAAACACTGACTAGAGTGGTGCACAAATCAAAGAAACCTCTGCCCAGTGGATAAATAACTGTGCAAAAATGCACACCACACTACAGCAACCACAGAGTCGACTAATCAGACCACAGTCTCTCTCAGCTTGGCATTTGTAAGAAATTTTAGAATCAGTGGATCCCAAATTCTTGAACTTTTGGGAGTTGCAGGGGGGAAGTGAAGAATATGTTGGATTTTCTCCTATTAATAGCTGGTTGGCTAAAGCAATTATTTAATAAAGTAAGAGATGACTCTAATCCTATCCTGAGTTTGCACAAGTTACACATATAACAAACAGTATTCTAGAGATACTGCATATTTCTGTGACAGTTACTTTCACTTTTAAAAGTTGCCCGGCCTGTGTTGCTCAGTGCTTGAGCATCAACCTATGAACCAGGAGATCACAGTTCGATTCCCGATTAGGGCATATGCCCAGATGGTGGGCTAGATCCCCATGGGGGGTGTGCAGGAGGCAGTCGATCAATGATTCTCTTTCATCATTGATGTTTCTAAATATCTCTCTCTCTCTCTCTCTCTCTCACCCTCTTCCTCTCTGAAATCAAAAAAATATCTATACTAATAAAAGGGTAATATGCTAATTAGACTGGGAGACCTTCTGGACAAAGCCACAGGGATTAGGTCTAAACCGGCAGTCAGACATCCCCCAAGGGGTCCCAGATTGGAGAGGGTGCAGGCCAGGCTGAGGGACAACGCCACTCCGTGCATGAATTTCATGCACTGGGCCACTAGTCTATACAAATATAAAAGCCTAAGTGACTGTTCGACTCATTGACCATTTGACTGGTCACTATGATATGCACCGACCACCAGGGGGCAATCAGGCAGGCCGGCAGGCGAGCGGTTGGGAGCCAGCAGCCCTGGATTGTGAGAAGGATGTCTGACTGCCCATTTAGGCCCGATCCCACCTTGGGCCTAAACGGGCAATTGGACATCCCTCGAGGGGTCCCAGATTGGAGAGGGTGCAGGCTGGGCTGAGGGGGAAACATCCCGTCCCGCCCCCCCCCCGTCACCCCCCTCCCGTGCATGAATTTCATGCACCGGGCCTCTAGTATATATATATAAAAAGTTGCTTCATTCCATGCAGAATCTTAAAAACAATTCAATTAGTTTTTAACTGCTATGAACTAGGTAAACTGATAAAGGTTCAAAATAAATTAATATAAGACATAATTTAAAAGTAGCTATGGAAAGATAATTTTTTTCAAAATACTTAGTTTACATTTCTAAGTGAAAATTTTAAAGCAGCAACATAAGGCAATAATTCTTCATCGAAATCTTACCTTTCCATAATCTTACACAGCCATCATCGCCTGAAGATGCTAGCACTGTTCCTGTTATATTCCAACTCACTCGCCAAACCTGAGAATTATGATTATCAAACTGAGCCACAATATGGATTTCAAATTTTGTTGGTCCACCAGAGGAAGTAAGTTCTTTCCTGTTAACAAAAAAATTTTCCTGAGGAATTCTGCAAACAGGTTTACACACACACACACACACACACACACACACACAAAAACACCTATCTAAACAAAAAAATATATAAATGGCCTCACCTACTTACCATATCCTATATAATATGCTAAGTGTCTGACCATTCATTCAACCGTTCCACCAGTTGCTATGATGTGCACTGACCACCAGGGGGCAGACGCTCATACCAGTAGGTTAGCTTGATGCTGGGGTCCGAATTATTGGGACTGGGCGAGATGGGCTGAACACACCTTGGAGCCCTCCCGCAGTCCCTCCCGGGCCATGATTGGGTCCCTTGGCCTGGCCTGTGCCCTCTTGCAATCTGGGACCCCTCTGGGATGTCAAAGAGCTGGTTTTGGCCCAATCCCTGCAGGCCAGGTGAGGGACCCCACAGGTGCACGAATCTGTGCACTGGGCCTCTAGTTATTTTATAATAATGTGCATACCCATACCCTCCCCACATTAGCTCATTGAGTTGTGTAATGTTCAATTGACTCTCCAATACCTGGCGTGATCCCCCCACATAAAAGATAATGAGAGACTATTTCTTTTTTTTGAGACTATTTCATAGAAAATACAATGAAAGAGGATTTTATTCCCCCAAAGTAGAGGAATAAAATAGATGAAATAATTCATTTTAAAAGAAAAGTAGTAGGAGCCCCGCCAGAAGGCTCAGATGGCTGGATCGTTGCCCACACACCGAAAGGTTCCTGGTTCAATTCCCCATCAGGGCATATACATACCCAGGTAGTGGGTTGAATACCCAGTCAGGACACCTGTCTGGGAAGCAACCAATCAGTTATTCTTTCACATGGATATTTCTCTCTCTTCCCCCTCTCCCCTTCCACTCTCTCTAAAATCAATAAATAGCCCTAACCGGTTTGGCTCAGTGGATAGAGCATCGGCCTGTGGATTGAAAGGTCCCAGGTTCGATTCCGGTCAAGGGCATGTACCTTGGTTGCAGACACATCCCCAGTAGGGGGTGTGCAGGAGGCAGCTGATTGATGCTTCTTTCTCATTGATGTTTCTAACTCTCTATCCCTCTCCCTTCCTCTCTGTAAAAAATCAATAAAATATATTTAAAAAATAAAATAAAATAAATAAACATAACCCTGAGTGAGGATTGAAAAGAAAATAAACCAGTAGGAAGAGAAGAATAGAAGGAAGAAAAAATAGACAAACTCACAATTCTAAAATTAAAGCTAAAAGGTTATTCACAAGAATGACTCAGTGTTAATTTAATTTTCCCTTAGACAACCACCTTCATTCAAACATTATAGAATACCAATTATATTCAGAGGATCTAATTCATTGTTAGTATCAGTCTAAATAAAACATACAGTGGAACCTCGGTTCTTGAACTTAATTCATTCTGGAAAGCTGTTCGAAAACCAAATCATTTTTTCCCATTAGAAATAATGTAAATTGAATTAATCCATTCCAGACCCACAAATGATTCCCTGTTTTAACCTTTCTTATATGCAGTACATGTCTAATGTACTTTAATCTATAAATAAACACTTTAAAACAAAAAGGACATGAAATGTAAGTGAAAATTTATAAAAAGGAAATGAAATGCACAGTAAAAAATGAAAATTTAATAATAAGCAGCAACAGAAGCCATAAAACACAGAAGTATTCATAGCACAATTTCCTGAGATGTTAACAACGTGAAGTTTAGCAATAAACTGACTCATACTCGCACACTCTCTTTTGTAGCCTGAGAGAGGGATGACTGATCATACAGGTATCAGCATGAAAGGGTTGTCGGGTTGAGAAATGAATTCTTCAAGATGGGAGATGTTTGAGAACCAAGGTTGGACTGTAATTAAGATGAAATGTTCATTAAAGAATACATTCTTCAGATCACAGTTGCCTCTATACTCTCCTCCACAAATGAAAATAATTAAGCGTTAAGAACACGTTTAAATTAGTAATTGTTTCAAAAACTCACCTCACAGGCTTTAATGTAAAAATTCTCACATCTTTGGTTGCTATGGCCAGAATGTGGTAAGACCTTCCCAGGTTTGGAGCAAATGCAATATCATGGACAGGATCAGTAACTGTCATAAGGGTTTCAGCTTTTGCGTATTTCCTAATGAAAAAAACAAACAATTTTACATTAAAAATTCCAGAAATAAAAAATTCTTAAATCCACATGTTGACATACCTCAATTATTTTTATATTGCTCACAATGAATATTTACATCTGCAGTACGTAGTAAGTATGTCCAAGTCCTAAACACTTAAATTGTGCATGTGACCTAATTTGGAAAAAGGGTCTTTGCAGATATAACTAAGAATCTGGGGATGAGAGCATCACCTGGATTTAGAGTAGGCCCTAAATCCAATGTTGAGTGTCCTTATAAAGTACAGAGAGGAAAGACATATAAAGAATACGAACATATGAAGAAAGAGGCAAAGACTGGAGTTAGCTGCCACACACCAAGGAACTCGTGCAGCCACTAGAAGCTTGAAGACACAAGGAAGGATTTTAGAAGAAGCACAGTCCTGACAACCCCTTGATTTCAGACTTCTGGACTCCAGAAATCTAAGAATAAATTTGTTTTAAGCCACCACTTTGTAGTGATGTGTTATTGTAGCCCTAGGAAACTTATAAAACTTCCCAGGTTTCTTCTGTTGATTTTTTAAATTTAATTTAGAACACTTTAAGAAAAACTTTATTAAAATGAGATCTTGAATTATTTTTAAAAAGGATAATTGAATTTCTTAAATATTTGAGTGTAAATAAAAAAGCAAAGCTGATAACAACAGGAATTGAGTGGGGTTTTTTTTAGTGGTGATAAAGGAAGCTATAACAAAGTCTACTTTATCCTTACTATTCTATTTTTATATCTGCAAATAAAGAATAAGACAATGAAGGAGACAGCATATCGGATTTTTCTATTACTTCTTTCTATCTTCAAATGGCTATCAGGGATAGAACTGAAGTAGTGTGTGTTAGAGAGGGGGTTAGCTTCCACCACTCCCCTCTGAAATACAGGGTGTGGCAACAGTAGGCTTACAGTTGTTTGTATGGAAAATAATAAAACAATTAGTAAATACAAGGATAAACTCTGTGTTTTCCATAATTACAACTGTAAACCTACTTTTACCTCACACTATATTGGTGTTCCCAGCATTCTCTACTTGGCCTTCTTTTCATCACAACATTCTTTCTGAAATATCTACAAACTAGTATGCACTTCGAGGTTCCTTCCTTGACCTCTTTTCACCCTATATTGATCACCCTGAACAATCTTACATATACCCTTGCTTTACTATGTGGTCCTGACTCCTCTTTTTGACCTTGGACTAGTCATTTTACTTTATTGGTCTCACTTTTTACATTTGGAAAATGGCGCTAATATAAAAGCTACCTCCCCTAACTATAAGATGGTTGTTAGCATTCAAATTTCATAATATGTGTGAAAGTGCTCTGTAACCAATATAAATGCAGGACACTTATTTATATCATTTATCAGGCCAGGTCTGAATTAATATTTTCATTCAACAATAGAAATAAAAATATCCAATATACTGGTTAATTTGATGTTTCCTATGTACTAAATGGTGTATTAATAACTGAATTCTATATAATCCATTATCACATGTCCTCTGTGTACCATGTTCTATCTATTAAGAACCTTCAAACAACTCTTACTTCAAAGAACCAGACCCCAAAAAATCCAAAAATAGCTAAACTTGAAAAAGTCTAATAACTTCCTAAGTCAATCCCTCCCCACTACTACCTCCAGACATACACGCAGACATTGTTATCTACCCAATGCCACTTCCCCGTCATTCTAGATGCAGAAAATGCCAGACACATGCTGACTCCTTTTTGCAGCTAAAACCTGAGCAAATGACCCAATTCTGGAAACAGGACCGGATGAAAAAATCCTAGTAAGATGCTTCTAGAGCCTGGCCACTGTGGCTCAGTGGTTGGGCATCAACCTATGAATCAGGAGGTCACTGTTCAATTCCCTGTCAGAGCACATGCCCAGGTTGTGGGCTAGATCCCCAGTAGAAGGCGTGCAGGAGGCGGCTGATCAATAATTCACATGCAGCCCTAGCTGGTTTGGTTCAGTGGATAGAGCGTTGGCCTGTGGACTGAAGGGTCCCAGGTTCAATTCCGGTCAAGGGCACATGCCTGGGTTGTGGGCTTGGTCCCCAGTGGGGGGCATGCAGGAGGCAGCCAATCAGTGATTCTCTCTCATCATTGATTTCTCTCTCTCTCTCTCTCTCCTCCCATCCCTTCCTCTCTAAAATCAATAAAAATATCTTTTAAAAAATATATGTACCTACAATAATAAAAGAGAAATATGCAAATTGACCGTACCTCTGCAACATCCACCAGCCAATCAGGGGTATGCAAATTAACCCAACAAAGATGGCGGGTTAATTTGCATACACAGGCAGAGCAAAGACTGAGGCTCTGGCCTGAGCGAAAACTAAAGACTGAAGGCTGAAGACGACTGAAGACTGAAGAGGCGTGGCTTCTCCGCTGCGGCCGGAGCGAAGGCCTGGGTCCTGGGTGCCAGAGGAAAACCGGTGCAGGCAGCCAGGGGAAGGAAGGTCTATTGCACGAATCTTCATGCAGTGTGTGTGTGTGTGTGTGTGTGTGTGTGTGTGTGTGTGTGTGTATTTATTGGCTCTCTTGTTCATGGACCTTATCACATGCAGTTTTCTCCATCTGAAATGTTTTGCCCTCTTTGGCTAACTTCTACTCATCCTATAGGTCTGCCTTTGGGGGAACCTTCCTGGCTTCCTCCCCCTAGGTATAAACTCTTAATATCCTGATTCTCCTGGTTTATAAAATACATCACCATTTTTTACTTTTTTGTTTGCTTGTTTTCCTTGCAAGATGGTACATACTTGGAATTCAATTACCTTGTCATCTGTATCATTCAATTTTATATTATCACTAGAGGCCTGGTGCATGGATTTGTGCACCAGTGGGGTCCCTCGGCCTGGCCTGCGGACATCCCCTGAGGGGTCCCAGATTGTGAGAGGGTGCAGGCCAGGCCGAGGGACCCCACCGGTGCATGATCGGGGCCAAGGAGGGACCGTGGGAGGGCTCCAGGGCATGTCGGGCCCATCTCGCCCAGTCCCAATCAGCCAGCTAACCCCAGCAGCAAGCTAACCAACCAGTCCAAGTGTCTGCCCCCTGGTGGTCAGTGTGCGTCATAGTGACTGGTGGACCGGTCAAATGAACAGTTGGACACTTAGCCTATTAGGCTTTTATTATATAGGATAGTCTATCACAGAACATGGCATATCATAGGAAATTAGTAAGTATGTAATAAATAATACATAATTCAGCTAATAAATAAAGGAATAACACTTTTAAAAATTAAACATTTTTAAAAGCTAACGTTATTAAAATGCAATTTGGAACAATACTTAACGAAAGCAGTACTGACCTGGTGTTTTCATTATATTCAAAAATCTGAACTTTGGCCATTGCATTTGGACTACTGTCATCACTTCCTACAGCTATCATGGGGGAATGAGCACGAGAGCTAGAAATGAAAAGCAAAAAATATTTCACATAACGATTAAATTATTATATTTAATTCAGAGAATTTAAAAAGCTAGCATCCAGCAGCTCTAGAACCTGCAAGTAAGCAAGACTGTGATTAAATCCCTGCCATACATTCAACACAGCAACACCTTGGGAGTGTGTCCTTGAGATTGCTCAGGATGGGGACCATGGCTACCATCCTGTTGCATTGTTTTTACCACATTTTATTACTGCTAAAAAAAAAAAAAAAAAAAAAAAAAAAAGTAGCTTCTTTTTCAACAAAAGAAAAGGTTTCAGGCATTCAGTAGATCAAAAAATAAAACACCTACAAGTTCTTCAAATTTTTCTTCCTGAAAGATTTGGTCATTAACTATGGAATGAAAAGTAACCTTATGGTGATCAAATTCATGACAAAAAGATTTTAAGTTGCTTAAACAAAAAGAAGAAACCCCTCAAGAAGGCATGCTCCCATGCTCCCCAAATGTCTTTTTCTTCTCTAGACTCATTTTAAAAAGCAAAAAGATAAGCAATAAGAGAATAAACTCTACTAAATTCTAGGCTAAATGATTTCTATTCAATTAAATATATAATTACCTATATATTGATTTCCTTTGCCTCCCTCATCCAGATTAAGTAATATCTCAATGAACATGACAACCTTATTTAATCTTTGACCTTGATATTGTGATCTGAAACTCATAAGGCTGAAAACAAAATGTGTTAATAAAAAACACACGTTTAGTTCTTTATTACTAAAGCTATTGATAATGAATCAAGTTGCCTAATCTAAGAAAATACCAAGTAAATGGCAAAGTTCTATGGTAATAAAATAAAATTACAAGTTGTTTATAATATTTCTTGACCATTCAAAGAGATGTAAATTCCACAGTAATTTCTTTATCTCACAAACTCTCTTTTTTTAAAAAATATTTTTTTATTGATTTCAGAGAGAGGAATGGAGAGGAAGAGAGAGATAGAAATGTCAATGATGAGAATCATCAATTGGCTGTCTCCTACAGGCCCCCTTCTGCGGATCAAGCCCACAACCCAGGCATGTGCCCTGACCAGGAATCAAACCATGACCTTCTAGTTCATAGGTTAATGCTCAACCACTGAGCCACACCAGCCGGGCACAAACCCTTTTTTAATGTTCTATAAATATAACTTTTTCTTTTTAACAATGTTAAATATTTGAGCAAGGACTAAAAGTATATTTACAATAGCATATTCTAAAGGTATTAAAAATATCTTTTAAAGCATTTTTAAGTCAAATTATAAAACATCTGGTTAAAAGGTAAATTGGGAATTACCTCATTTGTACATCCAGAAATAAGATGATCACATTTAGGCTGTTTTCCAAATATGACTCAAACAGTGAGAAAAACCACCCAGCTATCTGTATATGATAGGCTGATCATCCACAACTCCTCCTCCTCCTCCCTCCTAAAGTTCCATGGAAATGATGAAAGAGTAACACCACAACAGTGCTAGAAGTCATAATGTGCCATCAAAAATGAAGAAATTTGGAAGACTCTAAAGACAAGAAGCAAAAGGCAAGACACAGAATCTTCAATCCACAAATGCAAACAATAGGAATGAGTCATTGGGCAATCATGAAATGATTCATTTAAAGAACTGCAATCAGAAGACCCCCAAGGCTGGTGGCTAACTCTATTCTAGGCTAAAGTCTGAGAAAGGATCCAAGTGGGATGATGTAGAACTTAGAAGAGAGAGAAGAACTTGAAATAAAGTAGTACTCCAAAACTGGCACGAAGAGGAACCAGAAGAAACAAAATACATTAAAGTGCTCCATCCACAAAGTCAAGTCCTCCTGTTTTGGCATTTTAGCACTCTGTACAAAGAAATCTTACTAACCCACCCCACCTACTTAGACGAAACTTAGCCAAACCTCTACGTAAGAGAGTGAGCTATTAAGAAAACAGAGCATGGCCCTAGCCGGTTTGGCTCAGTGGATAGAGCATCGGCCTGGGGACTGAAGGGTCTCAGGTTTGATTGTGGTCAAGGGCACATGCCCTGGTTGTGGGCTCGATCCCCAGTAGAGGGCATGCAGGAGGCAGCCGATTGATGATTCTCTCTCATCATTGATGTTTCTATCTCTCCCTTTCCCTTCCTCTCTGAAATCAATAAAAATATATTAAAAAAAAAAAAGAAAATAGAACATGCCCTAGCTGGTTTGGCTCAGTGGTTAGAGCGTTGGCCTGCGGACCAAAGGGTCCCTGATTCAATCCCTGGTTCATATTTTAAAAAAGAAAACAGAGCACTTAACAGAAGAAAAAGACCTGGGCTAACAAAACTCATATCTGACAACAGACTTCAAAACAAAGAGCATAATAAGAGACAGAGAAAGACACTAACATAATACTAAAGAGATCTATCCAACAAGAAAATATAACCCTTGTAAACATATACACACCCAATGTTGGAGCACCTAAATATATTTAAAAAATCACTTGGAAGACTTTAAGGGCGAGATTGATAGAAATATATAGTCATAGTAGGGGACTTGAACACCAACCACGATGACATCACTGGATAGATCTTACAGACAAAAAAAATTAACAAGGAAATACTGGTCTTAAAGGACACACCAGACCAGATGGATTTAATTGATATTTACAATACATTTCATCCCAAAGTAGCAGAATACACATTCTTCTCAAGTGCACATGGATCTTTCTCAAAAATAAACCACATGATAGGACACTAAATAAGTCTTAACAAATTCAAGAAGATTGAAATCAGATCAAGCATCTTTTCAGATCATCATGGCATGAAACTAGAAATCAACTACAATAAAAAGAAACTCAAAAACATTCAAACACTGAATAGCTTGATATTAAACAATGAATGGATTATCAATGAGATCAAGGCAGAAATCAAAAATTTCCTGGAAACAAATGAAAATGAACACAATCCAAAACCTCTGGGACACAGCAAAAGTTCATAGCATTACAGATCTACCTCAAAAACAAACAAACAAGAAAAAGCTCAAATAAAAAATCTAACCCTACAACTGAAAGAATTAGAAAGAAAACAAGAAAGGCCCAGAATAAGTAGAAGAAAGGAAATAATAAAGATCAGAGTGGAGCCTGGCAGGTGTGGCTCAGTGGTTGAGCGTCAACCTATGAACCAGTAGGTCATGGTTCAATTCCCAGTCAGGCCACATGCAGGATTGCGGGCTCAATCCCCAGTGGGGGGTGTGCAGGAGGCAGCCGATCAATGATTCTCTCTCATCATTGATGTTTCTCTCTCTCTCTCCCTTTTCCTTCCTCTCTGAAATCAATAAAAATATATTTTTAAAAATGCCCATAATACCCAAAGCAATCTACAGATTCAATGCAATCCCTATTAAAATAACAATGGCATATTTCACTGATCTAGAAAAAATATTCCAAAAATCTATATGGAACCAAAATAGACCCCCGAATAGCCGCAGCAATCTTTTTTTTTTTTTTAATATATTTTATTGATTTTTTACAGAGATGAAGGGAGAGGGAGAGAGAGTTAGAAACATTGATGAGAGAGAAACATCGATCAGCTGCCTCCTGCACAACCCCTACTGGGGATGTGCCCGCAACCAAGGTACATGCCCTTAACCAGAATCAAACCCGGGACCCTTCAGTCTGCAGGCCAACGCTCTATCCACTGAGCCAAACCAGTTAGGGCTGCCGCAGCAAAACTGAGAAAGAAGAACAAAGTTGAAGGCTTCACAATACCAGATATCAAACTATACTACAAAGCCAATGTAATCAAAACAGCCTGGTACTGGCACAAGAACAGGCATATGGATCAATGGAACAAAACAGAGAACCCAGAAATCGACCCATGCCATTACAGTCAACAAATATTTGACAAAGGAGGCAAGAGCATACAATGGAAGAAAGACAGTCTCCTCAATAAATGGTGCTGAGAAAACTGGCAGATACGTGCAAATGAATGCAACTAGACCATCAACTGATGTCATACACAAGAATAAACTCATAATGGATAAAAGACTTAAATATAAGTTGAGAAACCATGAAAATCTTAAAAGAAAATGTAGGCAATAAAAATCTCAGGCATCTCACTAAACAGAATTTTCACCAATACATCTCCTAGGGTGAGAGAAACAAAGGACAAAAAAACAAAAGGTACTATATCAAACTAAAAAAGCTTTTGCACAAGTATGTTCTCTTGAATCTTCTCAGTGGGAAACCCTTCAACTTTTAAGTGTGGATATACTTTCTAAAAATGGTCAAAAATATTTCCAAATAAAACCTAGTGTTCTTGAAAAAAAAAAAAAGGCTTTTGCACAGTAAAAGAAACCATCATCAAAATGAAAAGAGAACCCACTGTATGGAAGAACATATTCGCAAATAATACATGTAGTAAGAGGTTAATTTCCAAAATATATAAAGAACTCATACAACTCAACAAAATGAAGACAAAATACAATTTAAAAATGAGCAAAGGACCTGAATACACATTTCTCCAAAGAGGATATACATATAGTCAAAAGACATATGAAAAAATGCTCAAGCCCTAGCTGGTTTGGCTCAGTGGATAGAGCATCAGCCTGTGAAATGAAGGGCCCCAGGTTCAATTCCGGTCAAGGGCACATGCCCAGGTTGTGGGCTGGATCCCCAGTAGGGCGCATGCAGGAGGCAGCCGATCAATGATTCTCATCATTGATGTTTCTATCTCTCTCTCCCTTTCCCTTCCTCTCTGAAATCAATAAAAATATGTTTAAAAAAAAAGAAAAAGAAAAAATGCTCAATATCACTAATGCAAATTAAAACCACAATGGGGTATCACCTCAAACCTTCCAGAATGGCTACCATCAATAAATCAGCAAACAACAAGTGCTAACGAGGATGTGGGGGAAAAAGGGAACCCTAAGTACACTACTAGTTCAGCAACATGAAAAACAATATAGAGTTTTCCCAAAAAATTAAAAATGGAACTGCTATTTGACCCAGCAATCCCACTTATAGTAATATCTATATATATAAAAGGCTAATATGCAAAGTATCCCCTTGGGAGTTTGAACAGGAGACTGGGAGTTCAATCGCTTGCTATGATATGCACTGACCACCAAGGGGTGGCACGGAACAAAGGAAGGCTCCAGCCGGCAGCCAGCAGACAGGGAAGGGATGCCCCAGCTGGCAGCCAGAAGGAAGGCCCTGGCAAGCAGCCAGAAGGTCCCAATCAGCCCTGAT
The DNA here is from genome assembly GCF_951640355.1 of Cnephaeus nilssonii. Classification (NCBI taxonomy): domain Eukaryota; kingdom Metazoa; phylum Chordata; class Mammalia; order Chiroptera; family Vespertilionidae; genus Cnephaeus; species Cnephaeus nilssonii. Next base: position 63,925,953 of record NC_137082.1, on the reverse strand, counting down.
CGCCGGCCAGGCCTAGGGACCCTACCTGTGCATGAATTTCGTGCACCGGGCCTCTAGTATCCTAAGAATCCTAAAACACCAATCACAAAAAATATAATGCAACACTATGTTCATAGCAGCATCCTACATAATAAAAGGGCAATATGCAAATTAACCATCACTCTGCTACGCCCACGATTGGGCTGGCGGGAGGCGCGGGCGGCGGGACTCTGGGTGGCCGATCACGCCGGCAGGAGGCACTCCGATCGGCGAGTGGCCAGAGCCAAGGCCTGAGTCCCAGGTGCCAGAGGAAAACTGGTGCCGGCAGCCAGGTGAAGGAAGGTCTATTGCACGAATCTTTGTGCAAAGGGCTTCTAGTTATTTATAATAGCTAAGATCTGAAAAAGCCCAAGTGCCTATCAGTATTTGCTGATAAAAAAAGCTGTGTTATGCCCTGGCTAGTATGGCTCAGTTGATTAGGTGTTGTCTCGTGCACTGAGAAGTTGCTAGTTCAATTCCTGGTAAGGACACATGCCCAGGTTGCAAGCCTGATCCCCAGTGGAGGGTGTTGCAGAAGACCGCAGATCAATGTTATGCTCTCACATCGATGTTTCTCTCTTCCACCTTCCTCTTTCAAAAAAAAATCAACACTACTCTTTAAAAAAAAAATAAAATAAAAAGCCTATGATACATTTACACAATGGAATATATGCAGATATAAAAAAGAAGGATCTGTTGCCCTGCCCAGTGTATGTCAGTGGTTAGAGCATTGGCCCAGGCACTGAAGGGTCACAGATTCGATTCCCGGTCAAGGGCACATACAGTTTGTGAGTTTGATCCCAAGTCAGGGCATGTACCAGAGTCAACAGATCAATGTTTCTCTCTCCCATCAATGTTTATTTCTTTTTCTCGGTCTCTCTCTCTATCCCTTCCTCTCTCTAAAAATCATTACAAACATATCCTTGGGTGAGGATTTTAAAAAATTTAACCATTTGTTTAACTAGGATTAAATTATCAGAAGTTTGTTGTGCTAGCTTACCTTGAAGGGTTCCAAGAAATACAACTACAGCTTAGTTTACATGAGATCTCATGCTGCAGAGACCACTGACTGAGATTCATGACATCTGGTGCCTCATATATTCTTACTATACCATCCGCTGAACAGGTTGCTAACATAAGACCCATATGCTTAGGAGCAAATTTCACATCAGTAACAGATGTTCTGCTGTCCACTAGCGTTGTCCTCTTAACCTGAAAAAAAAAAAAAATTAACAATTTAAATTATATACAATAGTTCCCTCCTTATCTGTGTTTTCCCATTCTGTGGTTTCAGTTACCAGATGTCAAACACAGTCCGAAAATATTAAATGGACAATTCCAGAAATAAACAATTAATAAGTTTTTAATTGGGTGCCATTCTGAGTATCAGAATAAAATCTCTCACCATCCAGCTAGGGACAGGAATCAACCCTTTGTCCAGCATATCCTGAGCCCATTTCTACAGCTCACTTCTACCTCTGTGACCTGCTAAATAAACTTTCTCTTATAGTTTGAGTCTTGCCTCTGAATTCTTTCTTAGCCAGAACTCTAATACTGAGGTTGCTGACGATGTCTGGTCTGAGCCCACCCACCTGGTACCATTCTTTTTATGTCCTTTATATATATATACACACACACATATACTTATTTTTTATTGATTTCAGAGAGGAAGAGAGAGGGAAACATCAATGATGAGAGGGAATTATTGACTTGCTGCCTCCCACACAACCCCTACTGGGGACCGAGCCCGCAACCCGGGCATGTGCCCTTGACCAGAATCAAACCTGGGACCCCTGAGTCCGCAGGCCGACGCTCTATCCTCTAAGCCAAACCGGCTAGGGCTTTTATGTCCTTATTAAGATATGGAATATATCCGGAAGGATACACAAAAAACCTGTAATAGTGACTGCCTCTAGAAAGAAACCTTATGACCAGAGATGAGGACATTCCTACTGTATACACTTGTCTGTACCTTTTTAATTTTATACTTGTACCTCAGTATCTATTATGAAAAATAAAGAGTGGGGGAGAAAACACTGGAATGGGTCTTCAAGGCAATCAAGTTCAATTCTCTCATTTTACAGACAGGGAACTTGAATAGCAAACACACTATGCTCTTACCTAAATTCAAACACTCAATCAAAGAAGAACTAGAGTTACAGCAAAAACAGATAAGAAGAAAAAAAAGGAGTATAAGAGTATATATTTTTTTCTTTTTCTTTTTTATTTTTCACTTTTTTTTTTATTAAGGTATTATATGTGTACATATCTTACCATTGTCCCCCCCACCCCACACCCATACATGCCCTCACCCCCCCAGAATTTTGTGTCCATTGGTTATGCTTATATGCATGCATACAAGTCCTTCAGTTGATCTCTTATCTCCCCCACCTCTCCCTAACCTTCCCCCTATAATTTGACAGTCTATTTGATGCTTTACTAAAAGAGTGTATTTTGTAAGAAGGAAAAAATAACCACAAAAGGGAAAAAACAATTTTTAAAGAATTTTAGAGTGTACTCTATGTCAAAGCAAATATTCTGGATTCACCATGAAAGTTATACTTCAACAATGCCATGGGTACTCCTAACTTCCACTTCAAGCCCAAAACAAAATGAGATAAACAGGAGAAAAACATGGAAGAAAGAACAATGAAACTGATAAACACAGAGGGGAGTGATAACATCTTACACCAAGTGCCTGAAGTGTGCATGGAAAGACTAATGCTCCTTAGATGCTCATGCCCCGCATTTCTCAAAAACTAACAAATATCTTACCCAATGACTCTGTCCTCGCAGTTTGTCATTTGATTCTCCTACTATTTCCTCCCAAACAGCAGCTGTTCGGTCAAAAGAGCAGGAAGCCAAAACCTGTCCAAATTCAGGATGAGCCCATGTCACACGCCACACAGATCCACTATGTGTCTGATGAATTAAAAACAAAAAACATATTTCACACATTTAAGGTTTTACTTAAAGAAACAGAATACAGGTATTTTTACTTCAGTAAAAGAAGAAAGCTATTCAATTTAACAATATAAAAAGTTAAATTCTAAAACTTTTTAACTTAAGAATATTTAGAATTGTAGCCTTTCTGGAGTCAAGTTCTTCTAACATTTTACTTATAAAGAAAAATCCACTGGATAAAGCTGACCTTTTCTAGTGCTAATAGAGACCTGCTTCAGAGTTTAGCCTAAACAAACTTTTAAATAGAGATTCTACTAGTCCACTAACTTTGCAAATTATATCTACAGGAACCATACTTAATAAATAAGATTAATCAAAATGATTTGCTTCAAAAGCCTAACAGTATATAGAAACTATAGCAACAAAATGCTTAAATGACGCTGATGTTTGTCTAGACAATGGACTCTTCTAGGAAAAGAGGCAATGAGTGAGCAAATATAGAGAAACCCAAATCCTTGTATTCTGAGAAAATAATTTAAAGCTCAAAAGCAGTATCTTTATATAGGAAAAATGTCAAATTACTGTTCTTCAACTCTTCGCATTGACCAAAGGAAAAAAAAGACCGAAAGGTCTTCACAGCAGAATTTCATTTCTGCTTGCCAGTAAAAATACTATGTGACAAGCATCGGTCCACCAATTATGTTTACAAAATTTGTTTTATGCTTCTGCATATCTAATACTTTAACACTCAATAATCTCAGAATACTTTAATAATCTGTTAACATGATAACAATATCATCATCCAAAAGCAAACCTTACACCTTTAGTTTTTATTCTTTGTTTTGTCCAGTCTTATTCTTGTTTCACCTTTAATTCTTATTTATACAGGCTATTAAGTAAAAAGATGTACTAAGGGCAGTGAGATTTTGTTAAATGTCAGATTCCGGGTAAAGAACAATCTAACCAAAGAATAAATATTGCACAAAGATGTTCATCACACTAAAAAGAAACAACTTAAATATCCATTAGTTAAGCAAAAGAGGCTATAGTATTTATTGGTATATTTATGTCTTTTTTTTTTTTAATGTGCCTCAGGCATGAAACAGCTCTGGCCACCGACACAGGCATCAAGCTAGGATGAACTAAGGACTGTACATCTGCTTTGCCCCTGATTGATTTAAGAGCAACACCACCAATCAGGTGTCTCCTTGCCCATTGCCAGGGGGTGGTATATTTATGTTTTCAAAAAGCCTTTGAAAACACTTTGAAGTACTTATGAGAGTAGTTGTGAAATTAAGAAGCAAAAAATGGGGTTTCCTTTTGGAATGATCAAGCTTTGGAACTTGACAGAAGTGATAGCTGTACACTGTCAATGGAATAAATGCCACTGAACTGTTTGCTTTAAGATAATTAATTTTATGTTGTGGGAATTTCATGTCAATTTTAAAAATGGAAGAGGGCAAAAGATTTGAATAGACACTTCACCAAAGATGTATGAATGGCAAATAGGCACATAAAAACTTAATCAACATCTTTAGTCATTAAGGGCATACAAATCAAAACCCAATGAGATAGCAACTCACTCCGACGAAGATGGCTATAATAATAATAAATAAATAAAAGAGTGAGAAAATACCAAGTGTATGGGAGGATGTACACAAACTGGAACCCTCATATATTTCTTGGTGGGAATATAAAATGGTACAGGCACTTTGGAAAACAGTTTGGCAGTTTCTTAGAAAGTTAAAACATATACAACCCAGCCATTCCACTCCTCGGTATCTACCTAAGAGAAAGAAAATGTATGTACACACAAAGACTTATATGGCATGTTAATAATAGCATTATTCATAATTATGAAGAACTAGAAATATTCCAAATGTTTATCAACTGGTGAATGAATAAACAAAACATGGCTTTCTCTATACAATGGAATACTCCTCAGCATTACAAAAAATCAAACTACTTACACATGCCACAACATGGATAAACCTCAAAAACATGCTAAGAGAAAGTAGTCAGAAACAAAGAACTACATATTATAGAATTCCATTTATCTGAAATGGCTAAAAAAAAAAAAGGTAAAGCTATAAGAGACAGAAAATAGTTCAGTGGTTGCCTGGAGCTTGAGAGAAAAATGGGGATTAACCCCAAATAAGCACAAGGGAAATTTCAGGGCTGAGGAAGGTGTTCTAAAACTAGATTGTGGGGCCTAGTAGGTTTGGCTCAGTGGATAGAGCATAGGCCTGCTGACTGAAAGGTCCAGGTTCGATTCCGGTCAAGGGCACATACCTTGGTTGCGGGCACATCCCCAGTAGGAAGTGTGCAGGAGGCAGCTGATGGATGTTTCTCTCTGATCGATGTTTTTAACTCTCTATCCCTCTCCCTTCCTCTCTTAAAAAATCAATAAAATGTATTTTTTAAAAAAACCACCTACATTGTGGGGATGTTTGCACAACTGTATTTACTAAAACTCACTGAACTGTACACTTAAAATTGATGACTCTTAAGGTATGTAAAATCCTGAGTGAAGTTGTTTTTTAAAAAATTAATAAAAGTGTATGAAACATTATAGCTACTGAAAATATGTAAATCGAAAATTAATACTAATGTGCTAAAAATAATTATGTTAGAATGCTATGGAATTACAAATTTTCTTATTCTCAAATTTTCTAAAGTGTACTCTGTTACTTTTATACTGAAAAATGTAAAATTCCTTTTTAGGAAAAGAAGTATAAATTTTATAATTCTCCCAAAGCTGAACAGCAAAGTCACTAATACTCCCAAATAGATATTAAACAATTCAATTTTTAAAAATTACTGTAAAAATAAATACTAACCTTCCAGCTAGCAGTACAATGCCAATCTCCACTTTCACTTTTATCCCAGACCTATAAAAAAATTAAAAGACATATATTTCATACAAAGAATTCCAAAAAGTTAATATGAAAAACATTAAGACTAAATGAGTATTAGGGCAAAGGAGGTGAACATGAATTCACAAGATAATAAGCTAACATTCATTCTTTCATTCAAATATTTATTGAGAACCTAAGATGTGTCAGGCACTGGGCTATAATAAGCACTGGGTGGGATCAAGGCATCTGAGCTCTAACAGGAAATAGACACAATTACAATTACAGTCAAGTCTTATTCAAGGTAGTTATGGTCTCTATGTTGACATAAACACTGAGTTAGTGAATACTGAACCATTGTTCCTAAGGGAAATACAAAAATAAATTAATGGAACTACATCAAATTAAAGAGCTTCTGCACAGAAAAAGAAATCATCAACAAAACAAAAAAAGCAACAAACTGAAGGGGTGAAGATAATTTGCAAACAATACCTCCAAAAAAGAGCTAATATCCAAAATATACAAAGAACTCATACAACCCAACAAAACAATCCAATTTAAAAAACGGGCAGAGGACCTGAACACTTTTCCCAATAAGACATACAGACAGCCAACAAATATATGAACAAATGCTCAACTTTAAGGGAAATGTAAATCAAAACCACAATGAAATACCACCTGTTAGAATGCCTACTAGCAATAAGACAAGAAATAACAAATGTTGGAGTTGATGTGGAAAAAAGGGAACCCTCATTCTCTGCTGGTGGGAATGTAAACTGGTGGAGCCTCTATGGAAAACAGTATGGAGGTTCCTCAAAAAATTAAGAATAGAGCTAACCGTATGACCCAGCAATCCCTCTTCTGGGTATCTACTCGAAAAATTTGAAAACATTTATTTGTAAAGATATATGTACCTCTATGTTCACAGCAGCATTATTCACAGTAGCCAAGGCATGGAAACAATGTAAAAGTGTCCTTCAACAGATGGCTGGATAAAGAAGATGTGGTACATATATACAATGAAATATTACTCAGCCGTAAGAAAAAAATGAAATACTGCCATTTGCAAAAACATGAATGGATCTTGAGTATCATGCTAAGTGAAATAAGTCAGACGAAAAGGACAAGAAACATGATTTCACTCATATGTGGAATATAAAAAAGAAGCAACAAACGAACAAACAAACTGAAAGACATGGGACAATACTAGTAGTATGGTGGCTACCAGAGGGGAGGGTTGGTAAGGGGGAGGATAAAGAGAGTAAAGTAGGTCAAATATATGGTGACAGGGGACTAGACTTTGGGTCGTGTGAGCACACAATGCAAAACACAGATGATGTATTATAGCATTGTACACCTGAAACTTCCAAAATGTTATTAACCAATGTTACACTAATAAAATTAATTTAAAAAACAAATAAATAATAAAATTCAGAGTCTCAAGGAGATATTTGTACACCCACATTCACAGCAACATTTTTCACAATAGCTAAAATGTAGAAGCAACCCAAGTCCATGGACAGATGAGTAAGTAAAATGTGGAATATACAATACATATGAACTATTCAGCCTAAAAAAGAAAATTCTGACACACGCTACAACATTCAAAGGCATTACACTAAGTGAAATAATCCAGTTACAAAAAATACAAATGTATGATTCCACTTATATGAGGTCGTCAAATTCACAGAAGCAGAAAGGTGGTTTCCGGGGGCTGGGGAATGGGGAGCTATTACTTAATGGGTACAGAGTTTCAGTTTTGCAAAACCAAAAAGTTCCGGAGGTGGATGGCTGCAGAAAGATATGAATGTACCTGATATTACTTTACTGTACACTTAAAAATGGATAAGATGGTAAATTTTATTTTATGTAAGATGGCAAATTGGATTTTACCACATAAAAACATTTAAATGGAAAAAAATGTAATGATAATGTCTGACATGGAAAATGATGCTATCAAATCAATACTCTCACTGGCAATTTGCCAATTATTCTCAAACGCTTTTAAAATATTTACTAATTTCTCTACTGTAAGGAAACTATCCAAAATATACGAAAAGCTAAAGCAATGAAGATTTTCACTGCAACACTAACAGACAAAACCTCCAATTTTAATGATCTACTAGATGATTCAGTAATAAGTGGATAAGAAAAAAAAAGTAACTACCTACTCAGTTAACAGACATGAATGCAATATTCACAACAGCCAAAAGGTAGATGAATAAACAAAATGCGTTGTATACATACAAAATATTACTCATTCTTAAAAATGAAATTCTGATACATGCTATAAATATGAATGAACCTTGAAAACATCACAATAAGGGAAATAAGCCAGACACAAAAGGACAAATGATGTATTCCATTTATATGAAGTACGAGAAAGAGCATTAGAGGTGACCAGGTAGGTGCTAGGTGGAGAACGGAAGAGGGAGTTACTATGTACAGAGTTTCTGTTCAGGATGAAGAAAAAGTTCCGGAGACGGACAGTGGCGATGGGCTGCACAATGAAAAATGCTGTGCTTAACACCACGGAACTGTAATGTACAATTTAAAATGGTTAGTGTAGCCTACTACGCTCCAGGTCCATCCATCCTGTCTCAAAGGGTAAGAGAGCCAACACTCCCAAGTGCTAAGATTGTAAGTAGAGAACTTCACTGGGTCTAAGTGGATTTGCATTTTTCTTTCAGCGCGAAATAAGGTGAGCCTCCAACCTGAACACAAGGCAAGAACCATCTCCCCAGGTGAGGGATGAGGCACGCAGAACTTGGGAACACACCGCGAACCGACTCCCCTACAGGTTCCACGGCACAGCGCTCTCCCTGAGCAAGCTTCGTGTCATAGAACAGCTACAGCCAGAACTCCGCGGACCCACAGACCCCCACTGGAGGTTACGCTCAGGAAGCTACCTGGCTCCCACCCACGGGGACCCAAACGAGGGTTCGCGGGAAACCCGCGGGCTCGCAGTGGCCCCAGGGGCGGGAGCGCGCACGTGGCCAGGGCGCCCGCCCGCTCCGCACGGGCGCACCGCAGCACCCTGGGGCGGCTGTGTACCCCACCAAAGGGGGCGAGGGTGGCCGGGCGTAGCTGGCCTGCCTCCCTCGGGTTCCAGGCCTGGTGCCCGGCGGCGCGCCCCAATATCGGAAGTCGTCCCCTTTCTACGCGCGGGTGCCTCCGCTCAAACAGCGGATCGCGCACGCCCCACTCTCCTCCTTCCGGGGTCGGCCGCGCCCGAAGGCTCCGCGCGCACCTTGACGCTCTGGTCGCTAGAGCAGGTCGCCATCCGCCGCCCGTGGAAATCGAAAGATACATCATGGATGAGGTCCTTGTGGTCCGCCGCGATGCTGCGTGCCACAAACATGGCTCCCGCCGGGCCCGAGCCTTCTCCGTCGGCCCCTCCCGCCTCGGAAGAGGGCAGCCGCGGCCGCGCGCGGACCACGGCCCACCTGGACCCCGCGGCCCGGACGTGCACGGTGCGTGCGGCCTGCGCGCCCCCGTGCCCCGCCCCTCGTCCCGTCATGCCCCTGGCGGCGGCGGCGAGTGCGCCTGCGTCTCCTAAAGGCGACCTATCGTGAGCAGCCGCGGAACGCAGGGGGTGGGCTTTGCGGTGCTTCAATGAAAGTGAGAAGTTTACATTGTTGAAGTTTGAGAATTAAGAACAATGAAAAAGTTAAAAACACCGTCCACAGCCCTAAGACGTTGAGTGGGTTTCGGTTGACGTTCCAATTTGTTTCCACCGAAACGGGGGCCGAGTGTTCCGAGCCAGTGGAGAAGACGGACCTGGATTTGGCGAGGAATGGAGCCTGGCTGCAACAACTAAAGAGCAAGAAAGAATGTAGAGACGCCTGAAGATCGGACTGTGCAGTCCAGGCTCAGGAGCGGGTAAATGAGGACAGGAGGGATGGAGTTGAGAAGGAGAAAGTGAGTGATGATGGAGGTCTGAGAGCAGGTGTGCTGAGGGAGAGAGGAGGTGGAGAGGATCAGAAATCGTCAAAATGTTTAAACATTCCACAGGTAGAACAGCCTTGGAGGTAGAACAGTCAGAAAGCCGAAACCTTGGTGTATGGGGACGACATTCTAACCAACTGAGCTACTCTGCCAAGGCCTTTATCTCTCTCTTGCAGGTGGGAATCTTAGGGTTTCCCCAGAATATTCATCAGTTTTTCATCTGTGCCCCTTCAGGGTCCCAGTTTCTCCTGAATGGTGAGCTGGCAATGTAGTCATTGCAGGTAGTCCTGATTTTGCTGCTTTTCTTGGCCTGGAGCTGACATACAACTGAGTCCTAGATGTTATCTTTAGGGAGGTGACCTTCTGTATCTGGCTGTAAATTGCTCAGCCAGTTTGTTCAACTATCTATCTCAGTTTCCCCATTCTACTTGCCAAGGAATTTTTCCTAGCTTCTTACTATCCTGCCTGTCTTACTATGTCCCCCACCATTCTGGAGCAGCAGTCTTGATCGAATGGTGGAATGGCTTTCTGAAAGACTCAGCTACAATGCCAGTTAGGGGACAATACACTATTCTCCAGGAGGCTGTATAAGCTCTAAATCAGTGTCCAATATATGTTGCTGTTTTTCCCATAACAAGAATCAATTGGGGGTTGGGGGGAGTCGTGCAGAGGGAAACCAAATGAGCACTACTCAATATTAACCCACTAGTAAAATTTTTGCTTCCTGTCCCATCATCTTATGTGTTGCTGGTTTCAAAGGAAGTCTTTGTTTCAAAAGAAGGTATGACACTACAATATTTTATGCTAAGAATTTAAGCAACAGAGACACAACAATTGCATTGAACTGGAAGTTAAGACTGCTGTCCAACCACTTTGGGCTCCTCACATCTCTGAATTAGCAGGAAAAGAAGGTAGTCACTATACTGTCTGGGGTAATTGCTCCTCACTACTAAGGAAAAATTAAGCTGCTACTCCACAATGGAGGTAAGGAAGAGTATGTTTGGAACATAGGTGATCCTAGGATGCCTATTTGTATTAACATGCCCTGGCATTAAGATCAGTGGAAAACTTCAACAATCCAGTCAGGTCTACTAATGCCAGAAATGAAGGTTTGGGTCACCCATCAGGCAAAGAACCACTTTCCAGCCGAAATGGCTTGCTAAGACAAAGGGAATGTAGAATGGGTAGTAGAAGAAGGTAGCAATAAATACCAGCTACAACCTCATGACCAGTTCTAGAAATAAGGACAGTAATTGTTAATATGTGTATGTGTGTGTGTGTGTGTGTATAGTAAATATCTTTGTCTTCCCCTCATTCCCTTATTATATGACATAAGATCTATTAACTTTACATGCTGGTATTTAAGTATTGTTAATTTTGCATTGTAATACTTAAGTCATGGAACATCAAGGCGAAGAGTAAACATCACTCAAGGGCTTTGCACCTCTCCTGGGGAAAGGGTTAAGGAAGTATGTAGAACTGCCAAGTTGTGTGTCAACTTGTCTAGGTTATAGTGCCCCATCTAGATGTTGCTGTGAAAGTATTTTGTAGATGTGATTTTTAAAAATATTTTTTATTGATTTCAGAGAGGAAGGGAGGAGTAGAGATAGAAATACCAATGATGAGAGAATTATTGATCAGCTGCCTCCTACATGCCCCTGACTGGGGACCAAGCCTGCAACCCAGGCATGTATCCTGACCTGGAATCAAACTGTGACCTCCTGCTTCATAGGTTGATACTCAACCAGAGCCACACCAGCCGGGCTATAGATGTGATTAACATCTATAATCAGTTGACTTTAAGTAAAGGGGATTACCTTCAATAGAGTGGATAGACCTCATCTATTCATTTGAAAGCATAAAGAGCAAAGGCTAAAATTTTCCAAAGGTAGAATAGAAAATCTGCCTCAAGACTGTAACATAAAAGTCCTGCCTGAGATTCTAGCCTACCAGCCTTACCTACCTACAGATTTCAGACTTGCCAGTCCTAGCAATCACATGAACCATTCCTTAAAATTAATCCCTTTAAATAGATACTTAAATGTATGTATTTTTAAGTATATGTATTTATATCTATGAATACACATTTACAAAATTATCTGTATATAAAGATATTTAAATATATAAAGAAATTTATTTTAAGGAATTTAAATACATGTTCTATTGGTTCTGTTTCTCTGGAAAAGTCTGATACAATTAATTTCACCTGGTTTTGCACTTTCTGTAAATGATACAATATATACTTTCTCCATCTAGCTTCTTTTGTTCCTCATTGTATTTGTGAGATTCACCCCTACTTTGCATGGATCACTCTCTGTCTGTGCTGTCTAGAGCTCCTTGTTAGACAGTAGCCTGTAGGTGGCACTAAAACATCTCATATGGAACTTGGAAATGTCGTGTAACTGCAGATTCCAAGTATCAACATCTGAAATTTTCCATGGTCTATAATAGAGCAGAAAACATATCATCAAATTGGAAATGAAATCTTTTTTTATACATTTTTTAATTGATTTCAGAGAGGAAGGGAGAGGGAGATAGAAATAGAAACATCAATAATGAGAGAGCATCATTGATCGCTGCCTCCTGCCCACCCCCTACTGGGGATCGAGCCTGCCACCAGGGCATGTGCCCTTAACTACAATCAAACCTGGGACCCTCCAGTCCGAAGGCCAACGCTCTATCCACTGAGCCAAACCAGCTAGGGCAAGGAAATGAAATCTTTATGCTTCCAAATTCGGTGCTAATTGGTTCAGTAAACTTGAAGTGCTCATGACTCAGAGGCCTTGACACAGTAAACTGTGGAGTGGTTTGCTCTGAGTCCAGCACTAGAGAGTGTCTGTGACAGAGAATTCACCCTACTTGCAAGCTAACAAGTTAGGATGACATGGTCTATCATGGACACATGGTTATTACTTACAACCATAGCAGTAGCAAGAACACCCACATTTTCTTGAGCCATTTCCTTGAACCGCCCCCCCCCCCATCCCCCAAATATAACCAGGCCAGGTAACACCAGCATGCAGGGGACTGTACTTCAGAAGGATGTCAGAGCATAGAGACCCTGAACATTTGATAATCGGCTGTAAACCTTCCTGTTACTTTGTTCTGGTAGGAGACATTCTATCTTCCAAGGGTGTAAACAAACTGTCCTTTGGTCTGGAGAAAAACACTTAATCCGTCTTCTAAGGCTGTTCACTATACAAATATTCTTGAAAAGATAATCCAGGACACACTAAAGCCACTGCCTTACTTACAAGACATGCAGAAAAGTGAGAGATCCATGGAGAATCATCTTGCAACAAGAGGAGTGTGGGAGGTTCTCTCCCATCTGAAGGTTTGGTGAAGGGGAAAGAGGTGCACCTCTAAAATTGGAAAGATGGTTGCAGAGTTGCATCTCTGTCTTCTAAGCATTGACATCAGTCCTTGGGGCCAAAAGGCTGCAATCTTGGAAGTGAGGGATGATCCTGTGGTCTGTAGCCCTCTGTGGCATCAATTCCTGCACATTTGAGAAGGTGGTATTCTCCCTCTTATCTCCCTGCAGCAGGTTATGGAGAAGATGATCATGCAGACTTCCTTTGCTTCTCTGCTCCTGAGCTTTGAAAGAGGCAGCCTATCTAAGAGCCCATAGCAAGTTTCCTTTCTGGTCTGGGCAGAAGGGAAAGGAGATGGTGCATTGTGGATTGTGGCTTCAGAGGAGGCAGCTTTGGTGCTGGGAAGGGCAGAGGTATGGCAGAAACCCAAGAGGGCCACCTTCCTATGCAGGTCCAAATAAGGTTTGATGAAAACAGAGATTGTTTTTAGAACACGGACTATGTTTTAGAGCAGGGGTCCTCAAACTTTTTAAACAGGGGCCCAGTTCACTGTCCCTCAGACCGTTGGAGGGCCGGACTATAGTTTAAAAAAAACTATGGACAAATTCCTATGCACACTGCACATATCTTATTTTGAAGTAAAAAAACAAAACGGCAAAAACACCTGCATGTGGCCCGCGGGCCGTAGTTTGAGGACGCCTGTTTTAGAAATCCTTGCTATTCCAGCATCTCTCTTAGTGTATAAGCAACAGCATTCAGGGCTGGAATGGAGAACCTAATCTCTTTCCTGCAAAGGTTTAGAGTGCAGTTTTGGATTGCAATGCCAAGACTGTCTGGGTTCCAGTACCAGCATGCCTATAGTTTTTGAGTATAAGGGAAGGATAGGTCATCCATGGTTACTTTCCTGGGATCTTTACTTCCTGCTATAATTTGTATCATATATTAAAAAGACACAACAGGGGCAAAATGATAGGATAGTGGACTTTTATTTGTTAAAAGGACCTCTGACAGAAATGAGATTCTGCAGCCAGATGACCTAGTCCAATAGTTTCTTAACTGAAATTCTGGGACTGCTCAGACTTCCATGAATAAACTTCAAGGGCCCAACCTTCTCCTAGAACCGTGGTCGGCAAACTGCAGCTCGCGAGCCACATGCGGCTCTTTGGCCCCTTGAGTGTGGCTCTTCCACAAAATACCACGGCCTGGGCGAGTATATTTTGAAGAAGTGGCGTTAGAATAAGTTTAAGTTTAAAAAATTTGGCTCTCAAAGGAAATTTCAATCGTTGTACTGTTGATATTTGGCTCTGTTGACTAATGAGTTTGCCGACCACTGTCCTAGAATGACACATTTGACCCTCTGGGTGATGGTCATTTGACCAGGGATCTAACAGAACAAACCAGTCTTGGAGTTTGGATAAGAAGAGGTAGATGTGCCGAAACCGGTTTGGCTCAGTGGATAGAGTGTCGGCCTGCGGACTCAAGGGTCCCAGGTTCGATTCCGGTCAAGGGCATGTACCTTGGTTGCGGGCACATCCCCAGTAGGGGGTATGCAAGAGGCAGCTGATCAATGTTTCTCTCTCATCGACGTTTCCAACTCTATCCCTCTCTTCCTCTCTGTAAAAAAATCAATAAAATATATTTAAAAAAAAAAAAAAAAAGAAGATGTGGCATGGTATAGCCGGACTGAGTGGGAGGTAGTGGCCTTGAGCAGGATGTGGGATGAGGCTCTGTGCAATGTGGGTGTCCAGGAGTGACTGGCAGCCTCGGTGTCCTCAGTTGTGACACTACAATATTTTATGCTAAAAATTTAAGCAACAACAACAACAACAAAAAGAATTTAAGCAACAAAGTAGAAAACAGTTAAATATCTCTATTTAGATTAGTTTGGCTAGAATTTGAGGTTTATGTTGTGAGTCATAGGGCGGGGGGGAATCTGCATAGACAAGACAGGACCCCAAGTGACAGAGGGAAACATCATAGAAAAGGGGTATTTTAGGAATATTCATCTGGAGGAAATTGGAAGAATGGGAGAGAGTAGGAAAGGAAGAACACTTTATTTCGGAGCATATTTTACCTGACACAAAGTAAATCCTCAAAAAAACATTTAAGGAGGCAGGGTAGGGGGCGGGGAGGAAGAGAGAAAAAGAGAGAGAATGCCACCATAAAAGCATTACAATGGGCCCTGTCAACACACGTTGTTCTAAGAATGAGTGGTGATCACTTCCAATCCTTATGTAAAGGGAGAGCTGAGAATGCATGCCTCTACAAATATTCTTCTCTGCCTCTTTGAGTAATGTTTGCACTTCCTCTTCTCCTTATAACAGAGGGCAGTTACTGTTCTTAAGTTCTCACATTGTAATGGGGCTTGTTGTACTGGGACCTGAGAAAGGAAATTGAGTTTTCTGTTAATTCGATCACTACCCTAGGGCCTGGTTATTTGGGACAGCTGACGTGTAATGCTATAGTCTAGAGAGATACAAAATATTTTTTGCAGGTCACTTTTAAGAAATAGCTTGAGATAGCTGTGGAAACCTGCTAAGCCTTCTGGGTTTCAGTATTCTAGGTGAGGAGTCAGTCTTCTCTCTGACTTCCAAAAACTGCATTTTAAACAGCATAGTGTGGCAGGCCCTTCAAATATGTCCACAACCTAATCCCTAGAACCTGTGAATAAATTTCTGTTCATGGTAAAGGAACGGGGTAGCTGTGATTAAGTTTAAGGTCTTGAGATGGGGAGATTATCTTGGATTATCCAGGTGAGCCCAGTGTCATCACAACAGTCCCTATAAGGGGGATGCAAGAGGGTAAGGGTCAGAGGAAAATGTGATGTAATGAGAAGCAGAGATCAGAGTGAATTGGACACAAGACAAGGAATGTGGATGGCCTCTAGAACTGGAAGAGACAGGTAACAGGCTCCTGGAGCCTCCAGTAGAAATATGGCTCTTACGACACCTTGATTTTAGCCCCTTAAGACTCGTTTTGAACTTCTGACCTCTAGAACTATCAGAGAATAAACTTGGGTTGTTTTAATCTACTAAATTTATGATAATTTGTTACAGCAGCAATAGGAAACTGATACATACAACAGGCACTGTGTTCTATGGAAGGATGTTACATAGGCCTCTCCTGCCACGCAAACATCTTGTACCAGTCTGGTGCAGAGGGCCTCGACCTTTGCTTTACTTTGGAGTCATGAGAACTTTTG
Organism: Cnephaeus nilssonii; assembly: GCF_951640355.1. Classification (NCBI taxonomy): domain Eukaryota; kingdom Metazoa; phylum Chordata; class Mammalia; order Chiroptera; family Vespertilionidae; genus Cnephaeus; species Cnephaeus nilssonii. The sequence goes on along the minus strand of NC_137082.1, from coordinate 63,909,715 downwards.
AAGATCCTCTTTCCCAGGATATACCCCAAATTATCTGAACCAGAATCTCTGGGAGTAGCATCCAGGCATCTTTATTTTGTGTGTGTGTGTGTGTGTGTGTGTGTGTGTGTGTGTGCTCACGCACGCATGTGCATGTGGGTATAGGGGGGTGTGGGTGTGTGTGCGTGCGCTTGTGCAAATAGAGAAATCATCCATGTGAAAATAAAATGTCCATATCTTAGGTGTTTAGTTCAAAGGTTTTTCACAGTTATATACACCTGTGTGACCACCATCCAAAACAAGATACATAACATTTCCATCACAACAGAAAATTTTTGAGATTCACCCATAGAGTTCCTTTTTATTGCTGAGTAGTATTTGATTATATGAATATATCACAATTTATTTGTTCATTTTGATGTTGATGGAATTTTGGATTGTTTACATTTTGGGGCAGTTATAAATAAAGCTATGAAGTGATATTTTTATTGAATTTATTGGGATGACACTGGTTAACAAAATTATACAGGTTTCAGGTGCACAATTCTACAACACATCATCTGTACACTGTATTGTGTGTTCAGCACCCCAGGTCAAGTCTCCATCTAACACCACTTATCCCTCCATACCTCCCTCCATCTTCCCTTCTGCTGGAGCTGGGCAGGCTTGTGACAGCTTCACATTGTGGAAGTGATACTGTTTAGACCAAATTGTGTCCCCAAAATTCATATGTTGAAGCCCTAACCCCTATGTGACTGTATTTGGAGACTGGTCCTTAGGGAGGTAATTAATGTTAAGTGAGGTCACTAGGGAGGGGCCCTAATCTAAATAAAGCTGGTGTCCTTATAAGAAGAGAGATAGAGCCGGTAGGCATGGCTCAGTGGTTGAACTTTGACCTATGAACCAGGAGGTCCCGGTTCAATTCCTGGTCAGGGTACATGCCTGAGTTTTGGGCTTCATCCCCAATGGGGTTCATGCAGGAGGCAGCCAATCAATAGTTCTCTATAGATAGCATTGATGTTTCTGTCTCTCTTTCCCTCTCCTTTCCTCTCTGAAGTCATACACACACACACACACACACACATATATACTGGTATATGGTGGTTGTTGTTTTTTTAAGTTTAAAAAAGAGAGAGACCAGAGTTCTCTCTCTGCACACACATACAGAAGAAAGGCCATGTGAGAGAACACAGTGAGAAGGTAACCATCTGCAAGCCAGGAGGAGTGTCCTCACCAAGCACCAGCCCTCGATCTTGGACTTTCCAACCTCCGGAACTGTGAGAAAATAATTGTCTGTTTAAGCCCCCAGTCTGTGGGGCTCAGTTATGGCAACTGTAGCAGACTAATACAGACAGTATGATGCTTGTGAGGCTATAATATAGAAGGCCATGCAGCTTCCCAAAGCTGGGAAGTTCTTGGGAACACTTGCCTTAGAACCCTGAGCTCCCTGGAAGAAATCTGGCCACCTGAAAACGACCAGGCCAGAATGGTACTATAGACATTCTGGTTGAAAGTACCTACCAAAAAGGGGGGGAGGGGGGAGAAAAAGAAAAGAAAGAAAAAAAAAGTACCCACCAAGTCCGGACTTCAACCTCTCAACCCAGAGGCCAGAGCTTACACAGCTGGTAAAGCTCAGAACTGACCCAAGATGTCGCATTTTCCAGCTCCAAGCCCAGGGCCTTGCCCAATATACCAGGGCTTCTCAAACTATAATGTACATCACCTGGGAGATCTGTAAAAGTGGAGATTCTGACTCAGTGGGTCTAGATTGGGGCTAAGTCCTTGTATTTCTGATAAGCTTGCAGGTAATGCTGATACTGACCCATGGACCATACAGCATGTCCTTAAATAACATCATTTCATTCAATGTCCTTTCCTTATAATGTTGATCAGATGCTGTAGAAACTTAACTCTTGTTTATATCAACTAGCCTATGGTAAAATTGGTTATGTTATACATCTTTTCACTTATAGTTGCAAAACCTATCAGTGATATTGAGTGATGACTTACTGTACTTTGTGTGTGTTTTTTTTTATTGGTTTTTTTTAAGTATATATATCATTATTGATTTCAGAGAGGAAGGAAGAGGGAGAGAGAGAGAGAAATATCAGTGATGAGAAAGAATCACAGATCGGCTGCCTCCTGAATGCCCCACACTGGGGATTGAGCCCACAACCTGGGCATATGCCCTGACCAGGAATCAAACTGTGACCCCCCTGGTTCATAGGTCGACGTTCAACCACTGAGCCATGCCAGCCAGGCAGACTTACTGTACTTTGAATGGGTATGGCCAGGCCTGGGAATCACCACCTGGACATTATGAGGGGGTTTTACACCCTCTTCACCCCTCCTGGCTGTGCCTAGAAACTGCACCTGCCAGGTACACATGTGCCGAACAATGCACCCTTCCTGCCTGTTCACCACCGGCCAGGGAGTCCAGATCCTAGGAATCCCGAGGGCCCATCCCACCAGTGTGTGCCAGTGTGTCAGAGGTGTGTGTGTTCCTGTCTCTCTTTTTCACACTCCTATCTGGCACTTTTCATTTCTCCTGCCATCTTCCTTGAGGCTCCTCCTGTTCTGTTATTTGTCCAGATCAGAACACTGCTTCCACATTTCCTAGGCCATGTCTTCTGAAGTGTTCTAGCTACTCTTTTGTACATGGAAATGCAATCAAGGAGCTGAATGAATGGAGGCTTAGGGAGGCGAATCAGGGTTTCATCAGAACTGATCATTAGCTGGGAAGCTCCAGTTCAGTCTGTTGACAGGAATCGATCTGTTCTCACTTGCTATCCTGGCCCTTCCATATTTGTAATATCTCCCCTAGGCTTGGGAGTGCAGAAGAAGTGCAAACAGCTCCTGTGTGGAATTAGGGAGATAGTGCTGAACACTGGCTTTACAGATAGTACTAAAACTTAAAATGCTCCTGCAGCTGGGTGCCCTGCTCCTGCAGCTGGGTGCTCCACTCCCCACCTGCTTCTCGTTGTTTGTATCTAGGCTGCACGTGAGGGCACAGGCTCCAAGTGCAGCAGAGAGGTGGGAGCAGATGGAGAGCCAGGATGGCTAAACTGAGCTAATTTAGCGTCTAAATTTGCCAAGAGTAAGGAGTCTGGGCATCTTTCCTTATGGCCCATCTTTAGAGCACAGAGGCAGTTGCTTATTCAATCCCCTGAGGTTTTCCTCCGTCAAGATGCTCCTAATATGACAAGAATAGCACTGGGCCATCAGAGAATAACTTGCCAGGCAATTATCAAGTGTTTTCCGAAAGTGATGTTGCTTTGCAAAATGTTTTAAAATAGATTGGATGTGCACTTCCACTTAGAGATAAAGAAAAGCATAGCATTTGGTTTCATTTAATAATGATTCAGATTATGGTAATAAGAACAAGTAAATTTAAATTAAATTATTGATTTTCAAGATTATAAGTTAGAACTCCAACAAGAATAAGTGATAGATATTTTTGTCCAGCCAGCGTGGCTCAGTCGTTGAGCATCGACCTATGAACCTATGAACTAGGAGGTCATGGTTCGATTCCCAGTCAGGGCACATGCCTGGGTTGTGGGCTTGATCCCCAGTGTAAGGCGTTCAGGAAGCAGCTGATCAATGAACCTCTCTCACCTCTTTGATGTTTCTATCTCTTTGTCCCTCTCCCTTCCTCTTTGAAATCAATAAAAATATATTTTTAAAAATGATAGATATTTTATTTCTAGCTGAATAAATTCTAATTCTTGGAAAGTTTCATGAAAAATACTCTATTAGACACTATCTGTGATGAATGGTTATGCTGACATTGTTATTTATAAAGTCCTTGTAGAGTGCAGGCCTTTGCAATGAATTACCATTTAGTCATTTTTCTCCAGTGACGCTCAGGATGCTGTAGTGGGTTCTTCCACACAGCATCTATTCCTGCCGGTTAGTGGCTGCACCACACAGTGATGGATGCTTTCCAGGCATCTGATAGAACTTGCTAATAATGACTCAATGTTCATTGAGTAATCTGCAATAACAATCAAATAAATTCAAAAATAAACTTCTGCATATATTTTTGTGATTCATCCATCACCATATTGATTCCATTTCTCACATTTCATCTGCATCAAGAGTGTGTGTTTTTTTAATGTGGGAGGCTTATTTATGTATGGGTGGAAGACGGGTGAGAAGGGAAATTTTGTCATCCACTAAAGTTTACTTCCAGTCAGAGGTTTAGAATAAGGAACTCCCATCTAGAAACAATTTTCCCATCGCTGGGAAACATGAAGACAATCACTGCCAATGTTTTTCATTACTCACTGTACCTAGATCATTGCTGTGTCTAACTAGAATGCATGATTAATACATTTTGGCAAATGTATTTGTTCAAATCATAAATGAATGAAAGTCAGCTTCATACATTCTTTTTTAAAATTATATTTTTATTGATTTCAGAGAGGAAGGGAGAGGGAAAGAGAGATAGAAACATCAATGATGAGAGAAAATCATTGATCGGCTGCCTCCTGCACGCCCCCTACTTGGGCATGTGCCCTTCACCACAATCAAATCTGAGACCCTTCCATCCCCAGGCCGAGGCTCTATCCACTGAGCCAAACCGGCTAGGGTTTCATACATTTTTTCATGTTAAAATTTTAAATTGTATTCACATATGTGGACAATTTATACAGTTTGTACCTATAAGACAGACTTATAAGACTTATGATCTCTCTTTCTCTCTCCCAATTTTTTTTGGGGGGAGCAACCAAAATTTTTGGTGGCCTTGTTTCGGCAAGGCTTGAAAAAAATAAATAAGAAGACTTATGGAAAGTCTTTCTTTACTAAAAATATTCCTGGTATTCTCATTAACTAAATAACTCCCCCAGGCTCTTGGACTATCTACAGATGGGATTTAACTTAACTACCACCCTCTTTACCTTTGTGTACTTGCCCGTTATCCAGACACCATAGAAGACCCAGAGCAAATTACAGATTTAGATTAACAGACACCTCTGCTCTTCTTCACGTGCTTGTATCTGGTTCCAGCTACCTCTTCAGGGATCAACTCTGTGTGTTCCAGCTCACCTCACTCAGGTGCAAGCAGACAGCACTTGGCCTGTGTCTGCTCCTCTTGCCTCCTGCCCAGAGCTCTCAGTTGGTAATGAGGTTAGGGAGGAGTGACTCACCCCCTCAGGGCATGCATGCACAACCCAGAAGTATGGGAGTGATAACTCCCTGTGAGGCAAACCCTGTCCTGCAGGATGGAACTGGTAGACATTTGCTGCCCTTGGCTATTCCTAGATTCAGTTGTACAGCAGCTCCAAGAACTGTCCACAATCATCTGTACACAGCAATGCCGACTCAAAAACCATTTTCTCAAATGGGCTCTTTCTTCTGTGTGTGGCTCTCCGTGGGTCCTGGAACTGCACTTCCTAATAAAATAGAGCCCTTCACCTTTTCCCCAGGCCCTGCTTTTTGAGTCTTCCAGGAGAAAACAAATACATTCCTTTGATTCAGATTTGGTTTCCCCATTTTCACACAGGCTAATAACACCTACCTCATAATGTCACTTTGAAGATTAAATACAGATCATTTAGGTGACAGAATTTTGTGGAGTGTAATATTACTGCATATAACTGTTCTCCCCACTAAATCTCTCCTTCAGGCCTGATTTTGAATAGCACAGTTGGCTGGGTTTTGCTACCACCTATGATGTGCTAACACCACAGGAAAGAACTCTCCTTGGACCAACTGTGTTTCTGCAATTCTCTTTCTTCATTGTTCTACTTAGCTGATCCACTGCAACTAAATCAGTATGCCTATCACCAATATGAGCATCCATTGTCATTGATGTGCCTTTATTCAGGTCATGAAATACTTGGGACAGCTCCCTCAGTTGAATTGAAGCCTATGATGTCTGAGAAGACTTCCTAATTACCATGCTCCATTCTTATATCCTTGTCAAATAATGTGTCCTCATTTTATTTCCAAGTCACTTTGGCTGATGTGTGATTTGGTATATCAGAAAATGACCAAACAAATTAAAAAGCTATACATTTAGTCCTAGCCAGTTTGACTCAGTGGATAGAGTGTCAGCCTGCAGACCGAAGGGTCCGGGTTTGATTCTGGTCAGCCTGCAGACCGAAGGGTCCAGGTTTGATTCTGGTTAAGGGCGTGTACCTTGGTTGCAGGCTCATCCTGGGCCTGGGCCCTGGTCGAGGATCATGCAGGAGGCAACCAATTGATGTTTTTCTCTCACATTGATATTTCTGTCTTCCACTCTCTCTAAAAATCCATGGAAAAATATCCACCAGTGAGGATTTAAAAAAATAAAAGCTATACATTTATAATTATAATTATAATACCGAAAATTTTTTTAAATCACATTTAATCTATATATTATATCCATCAGATTTTTGGTTGCAATCTTAAACATAGGCCAAATTTAGTGGAGAGATATTGGGGCTTACCACATCAACAGGAGGCTGGAGGATCTGACTTGGAAAATAGGCAGGAACCAACAGTCTTTTGGAGGCAACAGAAACTATAGCAACGTTTTCACCATAGGAATGGTCTGGTCCACAGAAAGCCTCTTGGGTTGTATATTATACAGTGACAAGTCAAACCCTGGGAAGATATCATGTACCTATTAATCAGGTTAGGCTAAGTTATGCTGCAATCACAATTTAACTCTGAACATCAGTGAATTAACACAAGAATATATATTTCTTGCTTACTCAATCTTTTTTAAAATATATTTTTATTGAGCCCTAACCGGTTTGGCTCAGTGGATAGGGCGTCGGCCTGCAGACTGAAAGGTCCCAGGTTCGATTCCGGTCAAGGGCATGTAACTTGGATTCGGGCACATCCCCAGTAGGAGGTATGCAGGAGGCATCCGATCAATGATTCTCTCTCATCGATTCCGATCAATGATTCTCTCTCATCGATGTTTCTAACTCTCTATCCCTCTCCCTTCCTCTCTGTAAAAAATCAATATAATATATTTAAATATATATGTATATATATATATATATATATATATATATATATATATTGTATTGATTTCTGAGAGGAAAGGAGAGAGATATATAGAAACATCAATGATGAGAGAGAATCATTGATAGGATGACTCCTGCATGCCCCCCACTGGGGATTGAGCCCACTGAGCCCACAACCCGGGCATGTGCCCTTGACCAGAATCAAACCCAGGACCCTTCAGTCTGCAGGCCAACGCTCTATCCACTGAGCAACACCAGCTAGGGCTCAATCTTCTTCTAGTGACTATACTTCTTGGCAACCTTGCAGTTAGCCAGCAACCAATTCTGTCCAATGGACCATTAAAAAAAAGACACGTGTTGCAGACTGAAGCAATGAAAAGTCCCTGAGCCACCGCAGCTGGGCTTAAGTCTCTGGATTTTGATGAGAAACAGATTCAAAAAGTTATAAAGTTCCAGCACCAAGGGACATCACAGTCCAATTGCTAGAAGCCAAAGATAATTTTAAGAGTAGCCAGAGAAAAATGACAGATTACTCCAGAATTATGACAAGAATGAGAGCTGACTTGGCCAATGTGGCTCAGTTGGTTGGAGTGTCTTCCTGTACACCAAAGAGTCTCTGTTTTGTTTGTTTTTTAAATATATTTCATTGATTTTTAAAATATATATGTATATTTTTTAAATTTTTTAAAAAATATTTTTATTGATATCAGAGAGGGAGCGATGGAAACATCCATGATGAGATAGAATCATGGACCAGCTGCCTCCTGCACGCCCCACACTGGGCCCCCAACCTGGGCATGGGCCCTGACCGGGAATCGAACCATGACCTCCTGTTTCATAGGATGACACTCAACCACTGAGCCACGCCGGACGGGAGGCCGCAGTGTTTGAGCTGATGTCTAGCCCCCCCTAAAAAATATATTTTATTGATTTTTTTTTTTTACAGAGAGGAAGGGAGAGGGACAGAGAGTTAGAAACATCGATGAGAGAGAAACATCAATTAACTGCCTCCTGCACACCCTCTACTGGGGATGTGCCCGCAACCAATGTACATACCCTTGACCAGAATCGAACCTGGGACCCTTCAATCCGCAGCTCAATCCACTGCGCCAAACCAGTTAGGGCTTTATTGATTTTTTTACAGAGAGGCAGGGAGAGGGATAGAGAGCTAGAAACATCGATGAGAGAGAAACATCGGCCAGCTGCCTCCTGCACAGTCCCCACCAGGGATGTGCCCGCAACCAAGGTACATGCCCTTAACCGGAATCGAACCTGGGACCTTTCAGTCCGCTGACCGACGCTCTATCCACTGAGCCAAACTGGTTTCGGCAGGGTCTCGGGTTTAATTCGTAGTCAGGACGCATGCCCAGGTTGTGGGTTCAACCTCCAGTTGGGGTGTATAAGGGAGGCAACCAATTAATGTTTCTCTTTCTCTCTCTCTCTCCCTCCCATCCTTGCTCTTAAAAATAAAAACGTATTAAAAAAAAAAAAACAACATATCCTCAGGTGAGAATAAAAAAAAAAAAGTCATGGATGTACTCAGAGATTTAACTACAAGGATGTTTATAATGAAAAATATTGGAAACAATTGGGGGATTTGTCGATAAAGCATGGATTGTTTAATTCATAAAACGGACTATGTTGCAGTTATTACTCGTTAAATATTTAATGGTTTCTCAGGAAATTTTTGTTTGTTCTAAGCAAGTGTAACCAAATGATGTAAGTGCTGTAAGTCCCTGATGACTAAGGACGGAAGAGAATTTAGCTGGTCACATTGGGGATTCAAAGATATCAGAGAGAACATCTCTCCCTGCCTGTGTTTTCTGGGGCCACTTGTTCTTTAATTTTGATGTTCTCTGTATCTATTTTCTTCTCTCTAGAGACCAGATTCCTAATGATGATCTTAATTTCTGCTTTCATATGGCTCTTACTGACTGATTGCTTCTCCACAGGATCTTATAATTATAGGTCCTCTCATCATATGCCTTGAGAAAGACTATCTGACTGGCTTAGTTAAACCGGTAAAAAGTGTCCGTCCTGGCTTCGTGGGCTGTCGCTAAGGATAGGGTTAACCCTCACTGTGTTGTAGTAACCATTTTCTGCTGTTATTAGTCTTCAGTGCCTCAACATGCCCTGAACCCTGCCTGTGCCTCTGAAAATAGTCCCCACATTAACTCCCTCTAAAATTCCAGCCATGGGTGCCTTCTTTTTTATGAAAGTTGATTAACTGAAATTGAACTGGTACTCTTCAATCTTGTAGTAGCAAAATACCTTTTAAGTTCAGTTACTCACCTATGCCTGGATTATGTTACAATGTAGTATGAACAAGACTGTAGTGAAGGTCTTTCTTGGCCACTAAACTCTCTCATTTGCTCAAACATGAATTTTCTGCTTTGGTGAAGCAATGAGTTCCTGGAATAATAGAAATTCAGGGGATTATAGAGGTCATTTACAAAAATGCCATTTTATATCTTATAATTGTTAAAACTTGGGACCAGAATTATACGATTAATCCTGGCCAGTGGGGCTTAGTTGGTTGGGGCATCATCCCATACACCAAAAGGTGGTGGGTTTTATTGGGGGCACATACTTAGATTACAGGTTTGATCTACTGTCAGGGTGTCTGCAGGAGGCAACTGATCAATGTTTCTCTCTCACATTGATATCTCCCCCCCCCCATCTAAAATCAATTTTTAAATGTTTAAGATTAGCTGTCTTATTTTTAGATGTCTTTCTGTGGGCAGGGAATATGCATTCCTACAAAATGCCAACATTCTCAATTCTTCCATATTTTTACATAACATATTCGTTGGACAAAGGTATAACAAACATGCAAAAAGCACAACCTCAGGTCTTTTCCCTGGCATTGATATAGTGAGAGGATAAGGCTCAATCATAGAAAAGTTTTAAATTTTTTCAAATCTCTTCACCCAAATAAAGTATGTTTAAGTCTATATACCTAAAACAAATCAAATGTTGATTAGGAAAAAGAACCACATTATTAGAAAATAATATTAGTGACAAGTGGCATTCCTGGAGTGGTGGGAAGTCTTTGTAAGTGCAGCTTGACTTTGGCAGTCCTCCTGGCTATGAGGCTGTTGACGTCAGATCGGTGTTTAACTGGGGAATTAAGCAGCTCAGCAGTGCGGGAATTACTTCTCTGATATCATCTATGTTATGCTGCCAGTAAATGTTACGAAAATACTTTGCTCCGGAAACATTGTCTGAATGAGACAAGTCAGCATTCCAAAATAATTCTCATCAACTTCTGTCCCCACAAACCCTAGTGTAGATGAGAGAGAAAGACAAGTAGTCTTGCAAGGGGCCACTGCTGAGAATTAAGGTTGAAGGGATCATCTGCTGGTATGTCCTTCAAATAGACACAAAATGCATGTCCTTAGATTTATGGTTCCTTAACTATGAATCCAGAAGTTCCTGGATCTTCTGGATCTTTTCTTTCTTTCATTTTCCCCTCTCTCCCTCCCATTCTCCTTCCTTTCCTCCTTTTCTCCCTTCCTCCCTTCCTTCCTCCCTCCCTTCCTTTCCTCTCACCCTTTTTCCCTTCCTCCCCGCTTCTTCTCTTCCTTCCTTCCCTTTCTCTCTCTCTCTCCCTTTCTTCTTTCCTTCTTGCTTCCCTCCCTTTCTTTTTTTTTGTTTCTTGCATGGGAGAAAATCAGAAGGGCAGAACTGCTTACATAAAGTCTTCATTTAAAAGCTGAGGCTAGCCGAAACCGGTTTGGCTCAGTGGATAGAGCATCGGCCTGCGGACTGGAAGGTCCCAGGTTCGATTCCGGTCAAGGGCATGTACCTTGGTTGTGGGCACATCCCCAGTGGGGGGTGTGCAGGAGGCAGCTGGTCGATGTTCCTCTCTCATAGACGTTTCTAGCTCTCTATCCCTCTCCCTTCCTCCCTGTAAAAATCAATAAAATATATTTTAAAAAAAAAAAAAAGCTGAGGCTATAAATAAATAAAAAATAAAAGCTGAGGCTAGATCCTAAAGAACACAGGTTAGCCCTGACCTGTGCGGTTCAGTTGGTTGGACATCATCCTGTGCACTAAAGGGTTGCTGGTTTGATTCCTGGTAGGGAGGGACACATGTCCAGGTTGTGGGCTCAATCTATCCCCAGTAGAGGGCATGCAGGAGGCAGCCTATCGATGTTTCTCTCTCGCCCTTCCTTTCTCTCTAAAATCTATTAAATTTTTAAAAATTAAAATAAAAAAAGAATAGGTTAAAGACTAAAACTTTCACCAAGTTTAAAATCTGTGTAATGAAGAAACTATTATCATTTGCTCTCCAAAAATAAGGAAAAGTTCTTACTAGCCTGTAAAAGGTAAAAAACTAGTTTTAAAAATTCTAACAACCCCACAAACAGTCCTTTAAATCACATATTTTTGTTAATTAAACTTTTACTTTTGCTTTAAAAGATCCAAAACTATTGGGGAGCATCAATACAGCATTTTCACAAATACAAATTCTTAATTCTTGGTTTTAAAAAAGTCATTACATATTTCCTGGAACTTTTTTTTTTAAATCATTCCTATCTATTTTGGCAGGCTCTATGAAAGCATAGCTTTCTTTGCAATACCACTTTAACAAAAGTTAGTCTCAGAGCTTAGCTAAGGAGAGTAAAAGATCCAATAGCCTATGAAGTAAATTTATAGCTGAAAGAGTATCACTAAAAAAAATAAGCATTGCCCTAACCGGTTTGGCTCAGTGGATAGAGCGTCGGTCTGTGGACTGAAAGGTCCCAGGATTGATTCCGGTCAAGGGCATGTACCTTGGTTGCGGGCACACCCCCAGTAGGAGGTGTGCAGGAGGCAGCTGATCGATGTTTCTCTCTCATCGATGTTTCTGACTCTCTATCCCTCTCCCTTCCTATCTGTGAAAAATCAATAAAATATGTTTTTAAAAAAATAAGCATTAAAAGTTATTTTTAGTTGGTGAGAACTGTGTTCCCATACTTCCCCTTCTTTATTTTTAAGCCATTCCTCTACATTTGCCGACAACCTGGCTAAACAGAACACTGGGGTGCCCCTGGCTGCCGAGCGTAAGACTTTCCACATTTGCTCAATACTGATGTTAGACTCACCACCAATGGCAGCAATAAAAATAATCCTCAGGAAGTGAATATACTGCAAATGACATCATTCAGTTATCACTGTGATTGGTAGTCTCAGTTCTGCCTTTACATCCAGATCTGTGACTAGAAGCCCACTGTGTCCTTTCTCAACACTTTTTGTCTCTCCCTAAGGCCGGGCCACCTAGGTGGGCATCTAGTCACAAACCAGGTCCCTCACAATCCCAGAACCCATTTCTCTCCTTCCGTGACCTCTCTGATATTCTATTCCCCTTCCCACGAGCTAGCTGAGCTAGCCCAGGGTAGAAGGGAGGGAGGAGGGTAAGATTGAGGACTCTCTATCCATGGGATAGCTCGGGGGTGTCATGACCAAGGCAGTTCCAGGAGGGCCAGGAGTAGATCACAAGCCCTTGTACAGTGTTTCTCTCATAGAATCTCAAGAGATTGGGTCACAACAGTGGTGCTTACACACTGGTTGTGGTGACTCTCAATTACCTTGGGCACATGAGAAGTTCAGGGCTCTGAGTTGCTGATAGTCCACATGGCCCATCTGGGTTGGATCCTGCCTGCAGTCAACAGCACCTGAGGGCAGCAGCTCTGGCAGCAGGTGTCACTTACCCTATTCCCTCGCTCTGGTAAACAAAGTGGTGACTTCAGCCCCTCTGCAGTTTCCATGCCACATGCCATCTTCCTCTGAAAGCCTGCATGACATCCCAATTGATGTCCTCTCTTGCCTGCAATGAATGTGATGATGTCTTGCTTTCCCTGGTCAGTCTTAAGTCCTTTGGGATCAGCTTATCTTTCAGCCATTGGCTTTTTGCCTAACCCCCCCCCCCCCTCCACCCTAGCTGGTGGTAGGGTATAGAATACAGAGTGGGGTCAACAATGAAAGAGATCACATTCTAAGAGTGCAGATTATAGGGTAAAAGAGGTCAAGGAAAGACATGGCTTAGAGGTTGTTGTTCTGCCTTTATGCCATAAAATTCCAAACAGTGCCTTCACCATAATCAGAAAAATGAACCTTCATTTGCATCTTCCTGCACTCTCTGGGTTGTCCTGGTGGCCACATCAGCCAAACAGAGAAACAACTTGGAGAGAGTCCGTGGAAGCCAATGTTCACGGCAGGGGGCAGACCAGACTCCTTAGCGATGATGCAGCAACATCACAGAAATGGTTCCAGAAGGCTACAGAGGCAAGAAGACCTCCATTGTATCATCACAAACAGGTGGCAGAGCCATGGCAGTGAGAGCAATGACCACGTGAGCTACTTCTCAAAATGGGAGCAATGACATTAGCCAGAACAGGAAGAGTTGGTGCCTGGACACCGCAAAGCATCTTTATAAGCACTGATTGAGTGATAAATAAATATGAAATATCTCTTCTCTATCCATTATTCTAAGTTAGTGAGATAAAAAAAAAAAGCTAGTGAGTTTACTTTCTTTTCATGATAATCAGCATAAAGTATTATGATTTCCAGTAGGTCGTTGTCTTGAATACTTCCTATTGGCATCTCCAGGCATTCAATACCCTCATTCTGCCCTCTCCCAGCATAGATTCCCACTGTAGTACCCTGTCTGGACCAAGAATCTATGCAAGTCAGCAAAAATGTATGAAGGATGTACTCAGGGCTGGGAATTGTGCTGGGTGGAAGCTGTAAAGATGGATTCCATGCCCTGGCCATTGTGGCTTAGTTGGTTGGACATCATCCCATGCACTGAAGGGTTGCCTGTTTGATTCATGGGCAGGGCACATGCCCGGATTGATGTTCTGCTCTCCCATCAATGTTTCTCTTTTTCCCCCTCTCCCTTCCTTTCTCTCTCAACATCAATTTAAAAAAATCTTTAAGCCCTAGCTGGTTTGGTTCAGTGGATAGAGCATCAGCCTGTGGACTGAAGGGTCTCAGGTTCAATTCCAGTCAAGGCATGTACCTTGGTTGCAGGCACATCCCCAGTACAGGGTGCGCAGGAGGCAGCTGGTCGATGTTTCTCTCTCATCGATGTTTCTAACTCTCTATCCCTCTCTCTTCCTCACTGTAATCAATCAATAAAATATATATTAAATATATATATATATATATATATATATATATATATATATATATATTTAATAATAATAATAAAAATCTTTAAGCCCTAGCTGGTTTGGCTCAGTTGAATAGAGCGTTGGCCTGCAGACTAAAGGGTCCCAGGTTCAATTCTGGTCAGGGACACATGCTGGGGTTGCAAGCTCGATCCCCAGTAGGGGGTGTGTAGGAGACAGCTGATCAGTGATTCTCTCTCCTCATTGATGTTTATTGATGTTTTTCTCTCTCTCCCTCTCCCTCCCTCTCTCTAAAATCAATAGAAGTGTATTTTTAAAAACTTTAACAACAAAAAATAGAATCCACACAGACCCTCTCCTCAAGGAGCTGACAATCCAGGAGGTGAGAGGAACAAGCAGGAAATTATAATAAAGTGATAGATGCTATGAGGTAGCCCTTGTACTATTGACAACAAAAGGGGGGAAATATGAGTCAGTCTTAAGGAATAGGAAAGCATTCCTGGAAGAAACAATGTCTAAACTGAGACCTGAAGGATGAGTGGAGTAGTCAGGGATGGGGAAAAGAGGGAACTCATTCAGGGGCTCAGATTTCAGTCAATGTGATTCAGATGGCAAAGGTGTTTGTGGGCGCCACACTGGTGTCTCTGTCCACTTCACTTTACTGAGCATTGCAAAATTGTGTTTGCTGCACTATGAACATGCTTAAAGAAAAACTCTGTTCCAGTTTTAGTTTTTAAAAATGATTTATTAACTTATAATTTGTTAATTTTTAAAAATAATTTAAGGTCGGATGTTTTCATTCAGGGTGATTTAAAAAAAAACCCTGAAGCCCTAACCGGTTTGGCTCAGTGAATAGAGCGTTGGCCTGAGGACTGAAGGGTCCCAGGTTTGATTCCCATCAAGGGCATGTACCTTGGTTTCGGGCACATCCCCAGTAGGGGGTGTGCAGGAGGCAGCTGATAGATGTTTCCCTCTCATTGGTATTTCTGACTCTCTATCCCTCTCCTTTCCTCTCTGTAAAAAATCAATAAAATATATTTTTTAAAGTAAAATTAAAAAACCCTGAAAATAATGGTGATGGTTGCATAACATTGCATCCCACTGAATTGTATACAGTAAAATGATAAATTTTGTTATGTGTGTTTTACAATAGTAAAAACATAACTAATACCGAAAATGAAAAAATGATTATAAGACAAATACCCAGGTAGCTACTACCTGGAATGAACAAATATTAATATTGTGTCATTTTATGTAAATTTTGAAAGTAAATTATTACCAACTTGAAAAGTGAAACCAAAACCTTTTTTTTTAAATATATATTTTTTATTGATTTCAGAGAGGAAGGGAGAGGGAGAGAGAGATAGAAACATCAATGATGAGAGAGAATCATTGATATGCTGCCTCCTGTACACCCCATACTGGAGATTGAGCCTGTAACCTGGGCATGTGGCCTGACCTGGAATCAAACTGTGACCTCCTGGTTCTTAGGTCAATGCTCAACCACTAAGCCACCACGGCCTGGCGAAACATTACTTTTATTGTTGATAGTATTACAGATGTCCCCCATTTCTCCCCCTATACCCCCCTCATCCGAGCCCCTACCTTAGGGCCACCGAAGGAGGAACGCACGAGGCCAAAGTGGTAAGGGATTATAAATTTATTAGGTCATCTGGAAAACCAGATGGACTGAGCCCCACAATCGCACCAGCACCCAGGGACAGGGAGTCAGAGATTTTAAAGGACTCTATGCCGGCTTTTTTTCTGGGCAGATCATTCTCTGGGCAGGTCCGGATCCTGGGATGGTCCAGAGGGGAAGGATAATGGTCTTAGCAAGTGGAATGTGGTCTTAGCAAGTGGAATGTGGTCTAAGGGAAAAGGAATGTTGGTGTGAAGTGGCCTAAAGGTCAGTTCCTAGGTGAAGAGGTATCAATTCAATTATTTGATCATACCTAACACTACCCAACCCCCTAGGTCAGTGGTCGGCAAACTCATTAGTCAACGGAGCCAAATATCAACAGGACAACGATTGAAATTTCTTTTGAGAGCCAAATTTTTTAAACTTAAACTTCTTCTAACGCCATTTTTTCAAAATAGACTCACCCAGGCCGTGGTATTTTGTGGAAGAGCCACACTCAATGGGCCAAAGAGCCGCATGTGGCTCGTGAGCCGAAGTTTGCCAACCACGGCCCTAGCTCTTCACCACCCTATTCCCGGGTGGTGAAGTCCATGGGCTATGTATATAAGTATATAAATTCTTTGAAACATTATTGAAAGACTTGCTTTCTGTTTAAATTATACCGTGGATGAAAAGGGGCCACATGCTAACCTGACAAGCTCAGGAAGGTCTGCGTGGTGGCCTTGCAAACTCAGAGACCTAAAGTAACCACAAAGGATGGTCTGAATTTGAAACTTTTAACCTAAAGCAGTTTATGGCAGATAGTCATGTCCTAGACTAGAATCTTCCCTGACACAAGTCATCCTTTACTTTAACTAAGCCTGTCTATTGTCTTTTGTGTATCTATGATAATATACCTTTGGAATGTCAGGGTAACTTCCCTTTTTCCAGACTCCTCAGGGCACAACCCATGTACCAGAGCAGAGACTACAAAACCACTCACTGGCCGAAACCGGTTTGGCTCAGTGGATAGAGCGTCGGTCTGCGGACTGGAAGGTCCCAGGTTCGATTCCGGTCAAGGGCATGTACATTGGTTGCGGGCACATCCCCTGGTGGGGGGTGTGCAGGAGGCAGCTGGTCGATGTCTCTCTCTCATCGATGTTTCTAGCTCTCTATCCCTCTCCCTTCCTCTCTGTGAAAAATCAATAAAATATATATATAAAAAAAACCCACTCACTGTTATTTTTATCATATTAATTGTTGACTATATCCTATACCCACCTATGTAAAAGATGTATCATTCTACTTTTCATCCAATCCCAGAAATTTCCCCACTTTGCTTTCTCCCTCATCCCTAATCTATCACCAATGAATTTCATATAACCCACTCAAGTCTTCTCTTTTGATTGTAATACATAAAATAAGATACAAAACTGCCATTCTCTAGTCTAGAACATTATCTCAATGCATTGAGATTTTGCTTTTCAACAATTGTTAAGAGTTTGGCTCAAGTATTAAATTTACAAAATTTCTTTACAGGTTTGAATGTTTCTTACACTGACAATACTATTTAAGTAGAAAGACTAATTGAGTGCTTAATATTCTTTCACTACAATTTCTTCTATGCCTTACTGTTTGTTTGTTTTTAATATTTTTTTTAATTTATTGATTTTAGAGAGAGGGAGAGAGGGAGATATTGATTTGTTGTACCACTTATTTAAGGATTCATTGGTTGATTCTTTTTTTTTTTAAATATATTTTATTGATTTTTTACAGAGAGGAAGGGAGAGGGATAGAAAGCTAGAAACATCGATGAGCGAGAAACATCGACCAGCTGCCTCCTGCACATCCCCCACTGGGGACGTGCCCGCAACCAATGTACATGCCCTTGACCGGAATCGAACCTGGGACATTTCAGTCCGCAGACTGATGCTCTATCCACTGAGCCAAACCGGTTTCGGCCATTGGTTGATTCTTGTATGTGCCTTTAGCATATCAGAAAGATGCTCTAAACAACTGAGCTACCCAGCCAGGGCTGTCTTACTGTTTTTTGTTTTGTTTTGTTTTGTTGTGTGTGTGTGTGTGTGTTTCTGATTAGTGTTTTTATTATTTTGCATGTAGAGGGACATGTTTTCTCCCCGAGTATTTTATCCACTGAGCTCTCCCCAAGTATTTTAATCTTCTCAGGCAGTTCTGTTCTACAGAACTTCAGTGATAGAAATGTGTGTGCTCCCATACATAGCTATTGAGTATTTAAAATATGGCTAGTGTTGATGTCAGAAACATCCAAACCTATAGAGAATTTTTATGAATTTATTTGAACCAAATTGATGACACACCAGAAAGCAAGATCTCAAATGCTCTGAGAATGACAGTTCTGCAGTTTCTTTTATACATTTGGATTCATAGAGGGAACCTAAGGAAGATTACACGTGAACAAGATTAGGTGCTCCCTTGAGAGTGGTGTGGGGGTTCAGAATGAGTGCCTTAAGATGTGCCTTAGTGGTATGCAGTCTTTTTGAGCTAACAGCAATTTTAGCTTCAGGCTCAAGAGAAACTTCTGCCTGTCTCTTTAACTACCTAGAAGACCTTGAATTAGGGATCCTGCCAGTAAGAGATTATCAGGGATAACTTTTTTGACTTGGTGAGAATGGCACCAGGTATTATACCATTGGGGTCAGAATGAACCTCTGCCAGGCAACCTTGGTACTTGAGTTCTTGATAGGAAAGAATTCAGAGCCAAGACTCAAACCATAAGAGAAAGTTTATTTAGAAAGTCACAGTGGGCCCTGGCCGCATGGCTCAGTTGGTTGGGTATCGTCCTGTGCACCAAAGTTGCTGGTTTGATTCCAGGTCAGGGCACATGCACAGGTTTCGGGCTCAATCCTTGGATGGGGGGCGTGCAGGAGGTGACAGATAAAAGTCTCACTTTCACATAGACATAGACGTTTCTCTCCCAGTCAGCACATACATGAATTAACCAATGAATACATAAATTGGGTCGTTATCGCTCTCTATGTAAAAAAATAAAATAAAATAAAATTCACAGAAGTAGAAGTGAGTGGTAGAAGAAATGGGCTCAGGAAGTAATGTGCCTGGGGTGGGGAAGTGGAGGGTGGAGGGTGGAGGGGAAAGGCAGGGGCTTGCCCCTGGGAAGGACTGTATACTGGGGCCTCCATCCTAAGTGCTTTTAAAGCGTGGGATTTTAGGGGAGAGATCAGGGGAGGATCCCAATAGAATATTCATCAGCTTTTCGGGTGTTGTGGTCTCCACTGATTGGTCGACGCCAGGGCAGGCTGTTGTTAATCAATGCAGCTGGTCCTGACGTCAGCCAAGGCCTTGCTTGTCTGGTTATTCTGCTTTTCTGGGCCTGGCACTGAAACACAGCTGGGGCCTAGCTGTTATTTCTAGGAAGGAAAGGTCAGGGGGTCCAAACCTCGAGACCAGTGATATGCTAGGGGAAGACCTGGAGGTGAGGTCCTTATTTATCCAGCTTTGCACATTGCGAGGCACCCAAGGCTTTCCACCTGGTGACTTTATGGACCTGGCCTTTCATCCTTTCTCTGTTCATGGACCTACCACAGACCCACCTCAATAGCAGGCAAAACTTATTTAATAAACATTTGCTCTTATTATTATTCTGCAATGACCCTTTAAAGCCCTCAGGTGCATTATCTCATCCCTAGCACAGAATGTCTTATATACCTAGATCCCCCTTTCTTGCTCTAAACCTCTCATAAATGTGGAAGTCTCTGACTCTCTCATGTATGTGGGATCCCCATACATATGCATTAAATTTGATTATTTCCTCTAGCTAATCTATCTCATGTTTTCTTGATTATTAGGGCAGACAGAAAAATCTGGAGGGGAGAGGAAAGTTTGTTTCTCCCCCACAGTGGTTGGTTATGCCTGTGAGGGGTCTGAAAAAAGAGGATTACTCTGGCTTTTCAAAGGTGTGTTAATCTAGATTAGTGGTTCTCAACCTTTCTAATGCCGAGACCCACAGGTTGAGAACCGCTAGCAGGGTCGCCTAAGACCATCGGAAAAAACAGGTATTTACATTACGATTCATAACAGTAGCAAAATTACAGTTATGAAGTAGCAACAAAAATAATTTTATGGTTGGGGGTCACCACAACATGAGGAACTGTATTAAAGGGTCGAGGCATTAGAAAGTTTGAGAACCACTGATCTAGATGCACAAGAACAATGGACAGGGCTTGGTGAAGGCAAAGATAAACCTTTTTATAGGTCTGGGAAGTGACTACCCACCGTGACCTGCTTAGTTAGGAATTTTATGAACAGATCACCCTGTGAGTTAACTTTTGGTCTGATTTGCTACACAGAACCCTTTTTTGTTCACACTAGTGCAACTCAGGAACTAAGTTAAAAAAAATACATATTTATTAATTTTACAGAGAGGAAGGGGGAGAGGAAGCATAGATTTGCTGTTCTACTAATTTATGTATTCATTGGTTAATTCATGTATGTGCTGACTGGGGGTTGAACTCCGAAACCTTGGCATATTGAGACAATGCTCTAAGCAACTGAGCTACCCAGGCAGGGCCTAAAATTTTAATTTGTTCAAGAAAAAAGTATTGGCCCTGGCAGGGTAGCTTAGTTGGTTAGAGCATCATCACAATACGCCAAGGTTGGGGGTTTGATCCCTAGTCAGGGCACATAAAAGCAGCAACCAATGAGTCCATAAATAAGTGGAACAACAAATCCATGTTTCTTTTTCCCTTTCCTCTCTCTTTTCTCTAAAATAAAAAAATAAAATGAAGAAAAAAATTATTATGTTTTTTGAGGATAACAAGGTGAGGGAACTATTGTAACAACTAAAGAGACCACTGCTATGAGTCTTGTGGTAGGAGTGAGATTGGGCTTGTTTTTATTATTTGATTGATTTTTACTAGTAGAGCAAGGGGGAGAGAGAGAGGGAGAAAGAGGGAGAGGGGGAGAGAGAGAGAGATAGAGATTTATTCCACTTATTTATGCATTCTTTGGTTGATTCTTATATATGCCCTGATTGGAGATCGAACTGTTTTAGGGTTCAGGAAGGCCACCAAGTGTTAGAATGTTGCAGAAGACCAAAGAAATACCAAGCACACTTCCTAGAGAAAGGGAGGGACCTTGTTTATTAACACCAGTGGACTCCTGGAATAATTTCCAAATCAGAGTGAAGAGATACGCACAGGGCTTCACTTTTTTTAACCTTCTGGGGTCTTTTTCTTGCAGATATGGTTCCGCCCCCTTTCCTGGGCTTACAGGAAGGCCCCCAGGGGTTGGGGGTCCCCAGGCCATATCCGATGATCTGTCCTGGGGCCAGCGATAACGACCCTTCCGTGCCCCCCCCCAGGGCAGTGCATTGTTCACAGTTTTTATGGCCTGACACGCCTTGCAAGACCAGTTTCCTCCTTAAGACTGGTGGGGTCACACTGGACCTGGGTTTATCAATCTCCATACTTAGGTTCTGGCTAGGAAAGAATTCAGAGCCAAGACCCAAACTATAATAGAACATTTATTTGGTTAACCACAGAGGTAGAAAAAGTAATTCCTAGAAGAAATGGGCTTAACAAACACCTTATAGGGGTAAAGGAAGATAAAGGAAGGACTCTACGAGTTAGGGAGTGAGGAAGCTAATGGTAAAGTGCCTGGGGGTGGGGAGGAGAAAGGGGAAGGGAATGGCCCCGGGTCCAAGGTTCTAAGGGTTTTAAAGTGGAGATTTTAGGTGAGGTCTCAAGAGAACATCTCAGTAGAATATTCAGTAACTTTCCAAGTGTGTCCATTCAGGATCTATCTCCACTGATTGATTTGTGGGCACCAGGGCAGGGGGTTCTTATTCAATGCAGCTTGTCCTGAGGTCAGCTGTGGCTGGTTTTGTTGCTCTTCTGGGCCTAGAGCTGAAATACAACTGAGGTCTAAACATTATCTCTAGGGAGTAAAGGTCAGGGCGGGGGGGTGGGGGGGGTGGGGTCCAAACCCCATGACCATCGATATGCTAGGGAAGGAAAGGTCACCTTGGAGGCAAGGTTCCACCCTACATTTTGTCCTTTTTTTGGGGATAACTGACAGTCCTATTTTATTTTATCTTTTTTATAATATATATATTTTTATTGATTTCAGAGAGAAAGGGAGAGGATGAGAGAGACAGAAACATCGATGAGGGGGAATCATTGATTGGCCGCCTCCTGCACGCCCCCTACTGGGGACTGAGCCTGCAACCCAGGCATGTGCCCTTGACCAGAATCAAACCCAGGACCCTTGAGTTCGCAGGCCAACGCTCTATATACTGAGCCAAACCAGCTAGGGCTTATTTTATCTTTAAATATATATATTTATTTCAGAGAGGAAGAGAGATAGAAACATCAATGAAGAGAGAGAATCATTGATTGGCTGCCTCCTGCACACTCCCACTGGGGACTGAGCCCCCAACCCTGGCATGTGCCCTTGACCAGAATCGAATCCAAGACACTTCAGTCCGAAGGCCAATGCTCTATCCACTGAGCCAAACCGGCTAGGGCCGTGGTCGGCAAACTGAGGTTCGAGAGCCACATGCAGCTCTTTGACCCCTTGAGTGTGGCTCTTCCACAAAATACCACGGCCTGGGCGAGTCTATTTTGAAGAAGTGGCGTTAGAAGAAGTTTAAGTTTAAAAAATTTGGCTCTCAAAAGAAATTTCAATCAATGTACTGTTGATATTTGGCTCTGTTGACTAATGAGTTTGCCGACCACTGGGCTAGGGCTACATTTTGTCCTTTGCTAGGCACCTAAGGCTTTTCAGCCTGATGACCTTCAGTAGCTAGCCCATCGTCCTTGCTCTGCTCATGTCTAACTGCCTACCACAGACCCCACAATCTTGGCGTATCAGGACACCGCTCTAACCAACTGAGCTACCTGCCAGGGTGAGATTTGGCTTGTTAAAAAATAAAATTTATCAAACAAAATTCAACAGAGAACAAGTTGTTGGTTGCCAGATGGGAGGAGGTGGTGAGGGGATGGGTGAAAAAGGTGAAGGGATTAAGAAGTACAAATTGGTAGTAACAAAATAGTCATGAGGATGTGAAACACAGCCTAGGCAGTGATGGCGAACGTATGACACACGTGTCAGCACTGACACGCGTAGCCATTTCTTTTCATTTTTTTCAAAATATATTTTATTGATTTTTTACAGAGAGGAAGGGAGAGGGATAGAGAGTTAGAAACATCGATGAGAGAGAAACATCGATCAGCTGCCTCCTGCATACCCCCTACTGGGGATGTGCCCGCAACCAAGGTACATGCCCTTGACCTGAATAGAACCTGGGACCTTTCAGTCCGCAGGCCGACGCTCCATCCACTGAGCCAAACCGGTTTCGGCCGCGTAGCCATTTCTGATGACACGCGGCCGCATGCCGAGGATGAAACATTTGCTGCTTCTGAGGATGAAACATTTGCGACTAGAGTCTTGGAGTTAGTTTTTTCCTCAAAGTGACACACTACCCGAGTTATGCTCAGTTTTTTGGCGAAGTTTGACACACCAAGCTCAAAAGGTTGCCCATCACTAGCCTAGGGAATATAGTCAATAATGCAGTAACTATGTATGGTGTCAGCTGGGTAGGAGATTTACCAGGGGGGAGGGGGGATCTCTTTGTAAAGTATAAGACTGTCTAATCACTATGCTGTACAACTGAAACTGAAACAAAATAATATTGAATGTAAACTGTAATTGAAAAATAAACTTCAACAAAATTGTATCACTTGTGCCAAAACCCAAAATACCAAATCCAGATTTAATACCTTACTTAATTGCTGTCTCAACCTCTACCAGAAACATAATCAACATTTCTGGAATATTTCTGATCAGTATCAATGAGATAATCTGTCAAGTGGGCCCTCTCCAAACACCCCACCCCCACTTCCAAAGAAGATCGGATCTGCATGATAAAAACCCTTGCCATCTTCCTTACCTCCAGAAAAAGAAGTCCTGGTGTGAAGATAATCCTTTCCTTTCTTTGTTAATAGGTCCCTTGCCCCACTTCCCTTTCTAACCCGCCCCCCCCTCCCCGCCCAACCCTCCATTTTGTATCTACCCCTCAGACCGCCCTTCTAATTGCTAGATGGGATGATGCCCAATTCATTGTTTAATAAAACCTATTTAGCCTGGCTGGTGTAGCTCAGTGGTTGAGCATCAGTTTATGAACCATGTCACCGTAGGATTCCCAATCAGGGCACATGCCCCCCCACCCCCACCCGACGAGGCCTCAATCCCCAGTGGGGCATGCAGGATGTTTCTCATCATTGATGTTTCTCTCTCCCTCTCTGAAATCAGTAAAAACATTTTTTTAAAAAGCCAATTTAGATTTTCAAATTTACTTAGCTGATTTTTTTTTAAAACAAACGTCACATTTCTTAGGGAGACAACATAAATTATAACCATATGAGTTTACCTACAGGTAACACTAATTTTTAAATTGCATAACACAATCTGTATTCTCCCTAATTCCAAGAGATGTGGCCACTCCTTGAGCGATAGTGATTTGTCATAAAACCCTGAAGCATTAGTAACAGAGCTGGCATCAGGGCTGATTAATATTCTCCAGGAGGGCTGAGGAATTTCTTTCCAAAGTTGGACACAAGCCTCTAGACTGATCTAGATGATGTTTAAAATAAAGCAACGGGAAAGCAAGAACGCAGGGGTGTTAAGGCACTTCCTTGGCCTGCTCCATTCACGCGAACCTCGCGGTACTACACCTCCTTCCTGGGGTCATTTCTAGCGAGTCCAGGGTGCGGGCCTCCCCCAAGGACCCGGGACAGCAACCTCTGGGTGGGTCCCCTTGGCTCCTCCCCTCTTCACCTAGCACCCGCCCCCCAGGACCACGCCTCCCCTATGAGACCCAGGAGTCCCACCCCGCAGCCGCCAGACTCAGCGACGCGATCCTCAGCGCGCTGACGTCTGACGCTCCAGGTACTTTCCCCGCAGCCGGTCCGGCTTGGCGTGGGGGCGGGGCGGAGCGAGGAGCGCGCATGCGCCACAGCGCCAGCACTCTCCCCGGATCGTGCGGGGGCCTGAGCCTCTCCGCCGGCACCGCTCCACTCGCGCTAGCTCGCCCCAGCGGCCATGTCTGCCACCATCGAGCGAGAGTTTGAGGAGTTGGATGCTCAAAACCGTTGGCAGCAGCTGTATTTGGTGAGTCAATGGCTCGCGCAGCAGGCGCGGTACTCCTCCGCGGACCCAGGCTCGCGCCCGCCGGCTCCCTCCCGCGTCCCCCGCCTCCCGCTCAGGGCGGAAGTGGTAGCGCGCGGGCCGCGTCAGGGCTGCGCCTGCGCCGACCGATTCTCGGTTCCCTTTTGAAAAAAAAAAAAGGCTTTAATGAGGTGTGTGTTGGGGAGGGCGGGGGATGTTTCTCGGAAGCGCAAGCGCAGAGTTAATTCTGGAAGGCGGCACTACAGCGGCGTCTTGTGGCGCGCGCGGGGGTGCCGCTCGGCCCTGGGGCCGGGTGGGGATGAGGGTAACCGCAGGGCCGGTGGGGATTTGGTCTGGGCCGGCGGTCCGAGAGGCGGCCGTAACTGTGGGAAGGGCCGGGATGGGGCGGGGGGTGGGGGTGAGGGGAGACCACCGGGCTCTGGGCGCTCACGGCCGGGAGCGGACGCTGCTTCGGTTTCGGATTGGGCTTCGCCGTCCCTTGCCCGGCCCTGTGCCTGGTTCTGTTCCCAGTTACCTTTTCCGCGGGCCGGGTGTTGCGTGGCCGCGCGGGCAGAGGCCGGCCGGGTCACCCATTTTCTTGCCGAGGTGGTAGTGTGCGTGGTACCTGGGCCTCTGGAAATGGGAGTGACTGAACCGTGGTGGTGGCGAGCGCTCCGGGCGGTCAGCAGTCTTCGTTTTCTCAGAGAGCCCAGTAGCTCGGCGTGTGGACCGACCTCCACGGCGGTTCCCGGAATGAGACGAGGCTTTGGTTGTATTAAATGATGAGGATGTCATCCTCTTTTCAGGTTTCTTTACTGAGGCCCACTTTACATGAACAGTAAAATCTTATGTATGTGGTTGAGCTTGTTTCATAAATGTATACGCCTGTGCAAGCACCACTCAAGTCAACATAACCTTTCAAAAAAAAAAAAATAAATGACCTTTCCATCACCCTAGAAGGAACTGTCATGGCCCTACTCCACCCCATAGGCTACCACGATTTTGATTTCTTAGCATCATAGCATGGTCTTGCCTGGTCTGGAACTCATGTAAATGGACTCATGTAGTTGAACTCGTGACTAGCTTCTTTAGCTCAACTAGAGAACCTTTTAATTCAAATATAAATTTATTTTATTTCTTTTAAAATGACCTAATTGCCTTTTCTCATCTGTTTAATTATTAGCATATAATTCCCAAGATTGAATTGAGTGTGAGTTAAAATGCTGTTCCTACTGGTTTGTTCACTCTGTGTGCAGTAAAAGAAGAAAAGCTTTCCTGTAAATCTTGATGGTCTTGGGTTTTTCCCCATTCCATTTAATTAGATGACAGTAAAAAATGTTTTCTTTGTCATTATGTTCAGAATGTAACATTTTTCTCTTGAACACAATAGCGGGAAGTGTAATATTTTAATTCACATGGGTATAGAATATGTTAAGATAGGGCAGTAACTTTAAAGGACTTTTCCAAATATAGAAAATTTTAAATGCAAATTCTGGTAGGAATCCGTGAGAGCCTGCCAGCTGTGTCTTTTCCAGTTACATTTGTTTCAGCAGAGACTGCTGTCTCCCAAGTTGCTAGTCATATATCAAAGTACAGATTTGAGAAGAGAAAGGTGAATGTGACAAGTTAATTCAACTTAACATTTTGGTTGAGCAGTTTTATATGTATACACATGCTGTGAAAATTATAATCCCTCTTATCAGAAAACACTAAAAATTTCACATTTAGTTTTAAGGAGTTCAGGAAGCCCTTCTATGCGACCCTGCTAGCAGTTGAGAACCGCTGCTGTAGAGCCGAAGACCATCGGAAAACACAGATATTTACATTACGATTCATTAACAGTAGCAAAATTACAGTTATGAAGTAGCAACGAAAATAATTTTATGGTTGGGGGTCACCACAACATGAGGAACTGTGTGAAAGGGTCGTGGCATTAGAAAGGTTGAGAACCACTGGCTTAGAGGAACAAATCAAGGCAGCCTTCTGCTGGGGGTGGTGCTGGCCCTTGGGAGAGGAGCGAACTGCTTGCCTTCTAGCTTGGCAGCACACTGTCAGCGACCCTGACAGGAGGCTCTGAAAGGGTCGCACCAAATGTCCCAGAGGACGTGTGCTTGGGAAGCCAGTGCCAGCAAAAGGAACAGATCAAGGCAGTCCTCCACTGGGAATGGCACAGGACCTCCGGAGGGGTGCAGGTGCATGCCTCCTCCTAGCTCTGTAGTTGCCCGCTGCCTGAAACCCTGACAAAGGAGTCTTCTGTTGGGGGTGGTGCCTGCCTACCCTGTGATAGGGGGGAAAGATTGGCCCTTGTTCCAACACCACTCAGTTCAGTGATCCTCTGAGAGTCTGTCTATGGTTGCTTCAGTAAAAGAGCACACCTCAGGTACCTATTGGGTGCAGCCAACAGTCCTTTATTCCTAACTTGAGCTTGGCAGGTTGGTGTCGCCGTATTTGGAGGACGGGGCTAGTGCACTTTCTCCAGCTGACCTCAGCAGCTGACCTCCCAGATCTCTGGAACTATGCCATCCAGATCTTCTCTTTATGGCTTCCATATGCCCTGAGCCTCCTTCCCTCTGTTAGAGCTCTGGGTGAGTTCCCAAGAGCAAGCTCCTGTGCATTGGCCCTTTAGGAGAGCACCTGGGATTCTAACAGACTCCCTCCTCTTTCCAGCGAACAAAGTTCCCACTTATTTTTGCTACCAGATGCTATGCAGCCTCCTCTTTGATTTTATAAATCAAAGCTATCTTATTCTAAACTACTTCTCTTGCAATGTCTACTACATTTTCTCCTACTATTGTCTAGTCTTAGTGTTCAGTGCTTTTACATGGTTGCGCAGTCTCCAGTATCAAACGCCTTGACTTTCCTTGAAAATTGTCTGCTTTCTCACACCTTTGGAATCTACACATGCTGTAGATGCTCTGTGCCTATCTTATCTATTTGAGAAACATTTTCATTTTCAAGACCAGACTCTAGGGGAGAAGGGTAAAAAACAAAAACAAAACAGAACTATACTCTAGTCTCCTTAGGCAAAGTTATATGCTCCTCCTCCTCTGATTCCTGAGCCCTCTATATTTTATTAGAGAATTAGTCACGTTGTTTTATTATAACTGTCTATTTGTTTATCCTTGAGGGTTGCCTCATTTTTCTTTGTTTCCTCACTATCTGACATGTTAGATACTTAAGTATTCACTAAATAAAAGACTAGTGCTCTCCTTTAGAAGTATTAGCACTTGGTTTATTCCAACTCCCTCATTCACATCTAAGGAGACACCAATTCAGAATAAGGTTGTGACTTACATAAAGTTATATATATTAGTGACACAGCTTCGACCCAAATCTAGTGTTTGTGATTCTCATTTCAGCATTGTTCTAATTTGCCAGTGTGACACCATCTACACTGCTTTCTTCTTATGGTCTAGTTGAGATTAATGGCACTGAGGGAATCATTTAAATTTTTGATGGCAAGGAGTGAATGGAATGTGTTATAAAGGCAGAGTCATTTTGGGACTGGAGGCCTTTAAAATAGTACCTGGGATCCAAGGATAAGACTGGATTTCCAAGTCCCCTGAAACTGTGCTGAAGTGTGTGTGTGTTGCTTGGTTATTTAGTTTCTATGTGATTCCATAGCTTTTGTCAGATTCTTAAATCTCTGTGACTTTTCAAAAGATAAGGACCACTGCTTAAGGGAAAGGAGCCTTGGGAATGGTGCCCCAATAGAGACTACATGACTAAAAATCATATTGTTCTGCCTTTGACATACATTCCAGTAGGTTAATGATACTTATAATTAAGAAAATCCAGATAGTTACATTAGTGCCCTAGTCTTTCTGGCTTGCCTCTTGTTTAATATCTTGATTTTAACAGAATCTTCAACAAACTCTTTTTTTTTTTTTTGCTTCTCCCAGATCATTATTGTCCACACAGAATTCCCTGTTTGCAGTTGGAGAATTATTGTCTTGCAGTCTCCTGCTGTCCTGTCTCTCTGCCTGTTCCCTTTGTTCTTGTCTCTGCTCATTCTCTTCTAGAAAGTAAACTAGCAATATGGACAGATAAGATCTAGAAAAGCAAGATTATAATTAACATAAGTGGGCTCTTCACTTTATCAAATAAGTATACATATGATTTGTTTCCCCTGGAAATTCCTATCTAGATTCTCTATGCTCTGATCCCTGTGGTAGTTCCACTGAATGCTCCATTAAAGTCGTTATTTCTTTTTGGTGAGCTGTTAGGGGCAGATAATATTTAAACCAACTAGTAAATTAGGACTTTTGATAATACCCTCCATTACTTTGGATAATAGTGACTAGCCATATGCTAAGTCAGTTTAGCATAGAAGAGTTAAAACATAGTAGCTGACAGCTGAGAAAGACATACAATTCAGCAAACTAATTTTGAAGATTATAACTTCAGATTCTACTGATTTGAGTAAAATACTAAACTTTTCTGTTCCATTGTTACTTGGAATGATGTTCTATCTTGTCAGGCATTGTGCGAAATTGCCATTAAGAATGAATTTAGTGTTGCCCTAGCTGATTTGGCTCAGTGGATAGAGCGTCAGCCTGCGGACTGAAGGGTCCCAGGTTCGATTCCGGTCAAGGGCATGTACCTTGGTTGCGGCCACATCCCCAGTGGGGAGTGTGCCGGAGGCAGCTGATCGATGTTTCTCTCTCATCGATGTTTCTAACTCTCTATCCCTCTCCCTTCCTCTCTGTAAAAAATCAATAAAATATATTAAAAAAAAGAATGAATATAGTGCTATTTCATTTTTTGTAGTGCTATTTTAAATGTATTTAATATAGTGTTAATGTTCTATTTATGGTAGAGTAATAGTAATGGTTGTAGATTGTAAATACCTTTTGAGACCTTTAAAATGAAACCTGTGAAAGAGAGAAATGTCCAATGTATATAAAATCCTCCAAAATTTACCATGTGACTTTAGGGGTTTTATAGGCCCCCTAAAGACTGTTTGAGGTTGATGACCTACAGAAAGAAGGTCAAGAAACTGATTTAAGATTAGATACTTTTATCTATGGATTTCTGTTATCTTTTCAAATGTGATAGTTTCAAGTCTTCTAATTCTTTAACAATCCAGTATATCTGATTTAATATACTCTTCATTCTATCAGTTTCATTTGGTTCATGTCACTCATATGTAACTTTAATTCAAACTGCTTTCATTCCTCTGCAGAAAAATCTCAAACTGAATTTTATTTCTTCTTTCACTGTATTTGAACAGTTTTATACTCTGAAAGCTATCAATTCCTCTTAACAGTTTACTTAATCGTACTTCTAGGAATTCCTTAAGTGGGTTGGAGTAAGGTCATATGGCTCCTAGAGTGTGTACCACACTGTTCCTAGTTAAGGGCTGGGGTAACCTTAGAAAATTGTAGTCACTCCATGACGATAGGAATTGCTTCTGTGATATTTATGTTTTAACCAGTGAAGTTACTAAACAGGTTCACATTTCAAATCGGAAAGTTTTTATTTTTTAAATCTCTATTGCTGTAACTTAATTTCCATCATTGTTAGGATGAAATAGTTATTTCATAATATTTTATTAAATAATATTTTTGCACTTGGTACATATCTTTGTTCTATATAGTGCACAAAACTTTATGTCCTTGTTGTACTGCGGAGTGTTCTGCCTTGAACTGTTGTGGTGGAACAACAAATAAGAATTAGGGCCCTAACTGGTTTGGCTCAGTGGATAGAGTGTCGTCGGCCTACGGACTCAAGGGTCCCAGGTTCGATTCTGGTCAGGGGCATGTACCTTGGTTGCGGGCACATACCCGTGCGGAGTGTGCAGGAGGCAGCTGATGGATGTTTCTCTCTCATTGATGTTTCTAACTCTCTATCCCTCTCCCTTCCTCTCTGTAAAAAGTCAATAAAATATACTTTTAAAAAAAGACTCTTTAAAAAAAAAAAGAATTAGGAAATTGGAAAAGAGTAATCTATTAATTTTTAATAAGAAAAAACTAGGACTTTAAGATAATCCCAAATAAATAGATTTTTCTATTTATGGGAGAACATACCTAAAATTTTTTTTTTTATATTTAAGGTCCCTAAGTGAATCCTGCATTATGTGATAGTTAAGCATTCACTTTTTTAATGATTATTTCTTTATTTTTATTTATTAATTTCCAAGAGAGAGAGAAACATCATGAGAAACATCGAATTGTTTGCTTCTTGAATGCACTGCAACCAGATTGAACCCACATTCTGGGTATGTGCCCTGACTGGGAATCAAACTGGCTACCTTTTGGTGCACTGGACAATGCTCCAACCAACAGCCACACCAGCCAGGGCATTGTTCACTTTCTTTTATTAGTCAAATGTTTGTGCATATACTCTGTCTAAATATATTGTGAAGGGACCATCAAGTATGAAGCTAAATATCCTGCATTCTTCAAAAACTATTATTTTAGACTAGAGGCTCAATGGACGAAATTCGTGCAAGGGGCTCGGCCCTCGCAGCCGAGGCAGCTGCCTTGGCTCGCAGCCCCAGCTTTATCCGGAAGGACGTCTGGAAGGTCGTTTGGCTGTCGGGTCTAATTAGCATATTACCCTTTTATTATTATAGACTAGAGGCCCGTTGCACGAAATTCGTGCACCGAGGTGGAGGGTGTGTCCCTTAGCCCAGCCTGCACCCTCTCCAATCTGGGCTCTCTCTCACAATCCAGGACTGCTGGCTCCCAACTGCTCGCCTGCCTGCCTTCCTGATTGCCCCTAAGCGCTTCTGCCTGCCAGCCTGATTCACCCCCTAACCCTCCCCTGCAGGCCTGGTCCCCCCCAACTGCCCTCCCCTGCAGGCCTGGTACCCCCCAACTGCTCTCCCCTGCAGGGCTGGGTCCCCCCCAACTGCCCTTCCCTGCAGGCCCGGTCGCCCCCCACTTCCCTCCTCTGCCGGCCTGGTCACCCCTAACTGCCCTCCCCTGCAGGCTTGATTGCCCCCAAATGCCCTCCCTTGCAGGCCTGGTCCCTCCCAACTGCCCTCCCCTGTTGGCCATCTTGTGGTGGCCATCTTGTGTTCACATGGGGGCAGCTATCTTTGACTACACCTTGTGTTCATTTAACAGTTAAATAGAATTCATTATTAAACCACTCGTTATAATGGATATGTAGGTTATTTTTATATATCCATTAGCTATTATAAACAATGCTGTAATGAATAACCTTCCAAAGAAGTTGTAATGTACATATACTTCCATTAGTAGTTTAAGAAAGTGCCTGTTTCCCTATTCCTCCATCTACTCAGTTATATTATCAAACTTTTTTATTGATTTGAGAGATAGAGAAACAAACATCAATTTGTTGTTTCATTTATTTATGCATTCATTAGTTGATTGTTGTATGTGCCTGACTGGGACGTGAACCTTGTCGTATGGGGACAATGCTCTAACCAACTGATCTACCCAGCCAGGGGTCAAACTTTCTAAAAAATTTTTTTGGTTAATCCTCATCTGAGGATATTTTTCCTTTTTTTTTTTAGTAGCTGAAGGTCTTTTATTTTTTATTATCTAAAGTTTTACATAATCTACTTTTTCTCCAATTGACCCCGCCCCCAGCCATTCCCACCCCGGGCAAGCCCCCACCGCCCCAGTGTCTTTGTCCATTGGTTATGCTAATATGCATGCATACAAATCCTTTGGTTGCTCTCTAACTCCCCACCCCCTGCTCCCCTACCATTTGTCTCTAGATTGATCTATTCTTGTTCATTCCATTGGTTTTTAGGGAGAGTGGAAGAGAGAGGGAAAGCCAGAGAGAAACATAGATGTGAGAGAAACACATCGGTTGGTTGCCTCCTGCATGAGCCCTGACCAGGGTTCAGGCCGGGGAGGAGCCTGCAACCAAGATACGTGCTGGAATTGAACCTGGGACCCTTTGGTCCACAGGACGGTGCTCTATCCACTCAGCCAAACCAGCTAGGGCAGGGTTCAAACTTTTTATCTTTATCTAATAGACCAAAAATGGTCTTACTGTGGTTATAATTTGCAATTCACATGAGTGAAGTTGAACAGCTTCTCTTATTTTTAAAAGCCATTTGTATTTTTTTTCTCCTTTTGATATGTAGGAGCTCTTTACATATTAAGGAAGTTAGGCCTTTGTCATATATTGCAAATATTTTTTAAATTTATTGATTATCTTTTGACCTTGTTTATGGTATTTTTTTCATGAAGAAAATTTAAAATTTTATGAAATCATATTTATCAGCCTTTTCTGTTTTTTTTTGTGCCATGACTTACAAAGGCCCTCTCTCTATTCTATCATTACAACAACTAGTGGCCCGGTGCACAAAATCATGCACATTGAAAGGAAATTAATGAGAAGAAATATTTAAATATCTCTATTCACCCATTTTTTATAATAGAAGTGTCAACCAAATTTCATGATCGACAATGACAGATCGAAACACACATGTGATTGGCGCCAGCAAGAGCTTTATATTTATATAGATAAACTTGCTTAATTAGACCTGTTCTCTGATTTAGCTAAACTTTTTCCAGCCCAGTGAAGCACACCAACTTCTCTTTCAGGTAATTGTCAGCAACACAGCAGTAAGTATCAACATGAAGCAGATTATTATTGTAGATCACGCAGGGAGAACCAAGGGTAAAATATTTAACTGCAGCAGTGTTTGACTATATTCTGAGCAGTAAGAAATCCTGAAGTAATTTTCAAGGTCCATTATTTTTTACTTCTTTTCAGTTGGGTCAAGTTTCTAAACTTTTTAAATCTCCATTTTCTGGCTAATGAAAAGAAAATAGGATTCCACTAAGTCTCCTATCTAGCTACTCCAGGACTTCTGTGAGGATCAAATGAGTTGAGGCACAGGAAAACACTTCACAGACATTTGGTTACAGTGTAAAATGTTTGCACCTGGCTATAAAGCAAGTCGTGTTCCTGGGGTGAAGAAACTCCAAGGGAGGCTAGTCGCTAGGGAGAGGAAGCCAGGTGTTGCTAGGTGATGTCATTACCCGGTGCCCACAGCCACCATTTCTGGGCTGGGCTGGGTTGTGCACTGCATTTTGTGACATGGGGTCTTGGGAGAGTCAGCTGCAGTTTGGTGGGCTGTTGCTCCAGGGTGGTGGTGGGGCCTGTGTCCCACTTGGGGGAAGCCGAATGTTGCTTTGTGGGCGCCAGGTCTGCAGTGCTGTTTCTCTGTAAATGGCCAGTGTGCCTTACAGCAGCTCCTGCGTTCAGCGTCTGCCCCCTGGTGGTCAATGCACATCAAAGCGACCCGTCATTCCACCTTTGGTTGATTTGCATATTAAGCTTTTATTATATAGGATTTTTCTCCAGTGTTTTCTTATACAATTTTGTGTTTTAATTTTTTTTATGTTGAAATCATTGTTCAAAAAGGACTTTATTTTTTTTGGTATAAAGAATGAGGTAGGCATTCAATTAATTTTTTTGTGGTAAAATATATATAACAAAGCCTGACATTTTTAAGAGTATAGACCAAATACAATGTTGGGCAACCATTCCCACTATTTCCAAAATCCTTTCAGCACCCCAAACAGACACACTGTGCCCATTAAGCAATAACTCCCTATTTCTCCCACCCCTAACCTCGACTTGAACCAATATATCTTATGAATTTGCCTGTTCCAGGTACTTCATACAAGTAGAATTAAACAATATTTGTCCCTTTGTGTCTGGCTTATTTCACTTATCATAATGTTGTCAAGGTTGAACCAAGTTATAGCCTATATCAAGTTCATTCCTATTTATGGCTAATATTTTTTTGGTACATATGTACGACACACATTTTGTTTATCTATTGATCTGTTAGCGGACCTGGGTTATTTCCTCCTCCTGGCTATTGTGAATAGTGCTGCTGCTGTGAACATGATGTGCAAATACCTATTGGAGTTCCTGTGTTTTTTTTTTTGTTTGTTTGTTTGTTTGTTTTTAATATATTTTATTGATTTTTTACAGAGAGGAAGGGAGAGGGATAGAGAGCTAGAAACATCGATGAGAGAGAAACATCATCCAGCTGCCTCGTGCACACCCCCTACTGGGGATGTGCCCGCAACCAATGTACATGCCCTTGACCGGAATCGAACCTGGGACCTTTCAGTCCGCAGACCGATGCTCTACCACTGAGCCAAACCGGTTTTGGCTGGAGTTCCTGTTTTAATTCTTTTATATTTGGATCTAGAAGCGGAATTGCTGGATAATATGGTAATTCTGGGTGTAGCTTTTTGAGGAACTGCTTAAACTGTTTTCCATAGTGGCTGCAACATTTTACATTCCAACCAGCAATGTGTAAGGATTCCTATTTCTTCACATCCTCACTAACATTTGTTACTTTCCATTTTTAAAATTATAGTCATGTTAGTAGGTATGAATTAGGCTCTCATTGTGGTTTAGATTTGCATTTCCCTAATGACTAAGGATGTTGAGCATCTTTTTCATGTGCTTATTGACCATTTGTATATCTTTGCAGAAATGTCTGTTCAAGTCATTTGCCTTTTTTTTTCTTCATTTAAGACTTTTATTTTTTTAGCGCAGTTATAGGTTCACAGCAAAATTGAGGGGAAGTTACAAAGATTTCCCTGACTCTACACATGCATAACCTCCCCCATTATCAGAATCCCCTACCAGAGTGGTACATTTGTTAAAATTGATAAGCCTACATTGACACGTTATAATCATTCAAAGTACATAGTTTACCTTAGGGTTCTCTCTTGGCATACATTCTGTAGGTTCGGACAGTGTACACATATCCAGCATTATGGCATCAGCAGAGTATTTTCACTGCCCTAAAAGTCCTCTGTAATCTGCCTATTCATTCCTCCATCCCACCCCCAAATCCTGGCAGCTGATCTTTTAATTGTCTTCATATATTTGCCTTTTCCAGAATGTCATATACTTGGAATCATACAGTATGTAGCATTTTCACATTGGCTTATTTTACTTAGTAATATGCATTTAAGGTTCTTTAATATCTGCATGGCTTATTTCTTTTTAGCACTGAACAATATTTTATTGTCTGCATGTACCACAGACTATTTATCCATTTCTCTACTGAAGGGTGCCTTGGTTACTTCCAAGCTTGGGCAGTTATTAATACAGCTGCTATATACATTGTGTGCAGGTTTTTGTGTGGACATAACTTTTCAGCTCGTTTGGGTAAATACCAAGGAGCACGATTGCTGGATTATATGGTAAGAGTATTTTTAGTTTTATAAGAAACCACCAAACTGTCTTCCAAAGTGGCTGTAACATTTTATATTACCACCAGCAATGAATGAGAGTTACTAATATTCCACATTCTTGTCAGTATTGGGTGTTGTCAGTATTCTGGATTTTGGTCATTCTAATAAGTGTCTTTGCCTATTTTTTTTTTTAAATATATTTTTATTGACTTTTTTACAGAGAGGAAGGGAGAGGTATAGAGAGTTAGAAACATCGATCAGCTGCCTCCTGCACACCCCCCACTGGCGATGTGCCCGCAACCAAGGTATATGCCCTTGACCGGAATCGAACCTGGGACCTTTCAGTCCGAAGGCCGACGCTCTATCCACTGAGCCAAACCGGTTTTGGCTTCTTTGCCTATTTTTTAATTCATTGTCCTTTTGTTTTTGAATTGTAGAAGTCCTTTATTCTGGTTATTAATCGTTTGTCAGATATATGATATGCAAATATCCCCCCCCCCCCCATATGTGGGTTATCTTTTCACTCTATAGGGTCATTTGATACGCAAAAATTCTTAATTTTGATGAAGTCTTAATTTATTTTTCTTGTGTCACCTGCACTTTTGTTGTCATAATTTAAGAAACCATTGCTGCCCTGGCCGGATTGGTGCAGCGAATAGAGCGTCGGCCTGAAGGATCCCGTGTTTAATTCCGGTGAAGAGCACATGCCTGGGTTGCAGGCTCCATCCCCAGTGTAGGGCGTGCAGGAGGCAGCCGATCAATGATTCTCTCTCATTGTTGATGTTCCTATCTCTCTCTCCCTTCCTCTCTGAAATCAATAAAAATTAAAAAAAAAGCAACCATTGCTAAATCCAAGGTCATGGTCTATTTTTTTGTTGTTGTTGCCTGTGCTTTTAGTGTCTTAATTTGAGAAATCATTGCCAAATCCAATATCAGGAAAATTTTCAAACCCTGTGTTTTCTTTTAAGAGTTTTATAGTTTCAGGTCTTATATTTAGGTCTTTGATCCATTTTTAGTTAGTTTTTGTGCATGGTTTATGGTAAAGGTCCAACTTCATTCCACCAGAAACCTAAAGTAGTATTACACTTAGTGTTTCAACCTTAGAAGCAATGCATTCAAAATTGGGGGTGGGGGGTGGGCAGGGGTATTTCTATTTGACTATAGATAGGAGATCCTAACCAGTGGAATTAGATTTAAAGAAGAAACAAAAGGTATGAAGATATAAGAAAGATGAAGTATAAGGAAGAGACAGAATTAATTACACTACTGATATGGAGAAATTCAGAACCAGCTACAAAATACTAGAGAGCTCAGCAAGATTGCTGGATGTGACAGTAGCATTAAGAAGTCCACAGCAACAATTGTGAAGTGTGTGTACAGTATGTGTGTGTCTTTTTCTGTGTGGTAAAATGCATTTTCCAAAATGGCTGTACCAACATATTTTGTATCACACGTGCTCTTTGCACAATGTGACTGAGATTCCTCCAATTGAGAGTGGATCTGTATTCCCTTCTCTTGCATTCATTGGAAGGCACAATGAATAAAAACATGAACTAAAAAGTTAACTGTTTTATAGCTGGTAGCAGTCATGGCAGGCAAGGGAACCCAGAGTAAGGATGTTCATCAAGAAATTAGTTAAATAATTTATTTGTGCTTAATTTCTAGAACTATCTGGTATCTGACTTTTAAAATGCTTTTTCTCTCACATGTGTTAGTGTGGGGGGAAAAAGCCCAAATTAAATGTTGCTGTTAATGCATACTATTTTTTGGTAAGTTTCTGTTTTTACCTGAATTCTTAGAATTATCCTATATAATAAAAGGCTAATATGCAAATTGACAGAACTGCAGAATGACCGGTAACTATGATGCGCACTGACCACCAGGAATGCAGATGCTCAACGCAGGAGCTGCCCCCTGGTGGTCAGTGCGCTCCCACAGGGGGAGTGCCACTCAGCCAGAAGCCGGGCTCACGGCTGGTGAGCGCAGTGGTGGTGGCAGTAGCCTCTCCTGGCTCTGCGGAGGCGCTGATGTCTGACTGCCCACAGGGAGTGGGCCTAAGCCGTCAGTAGGACATCGCTCAAGGGCTCCTGGTCTGTGAGAGGGCGCAGGCCAGGCTGAGGCCTCCCCCCACCCCCCCACCCCCCCACCCCCGTGCATGGAATTCGTGCACCGGGCTTCTAGTATTTCATATGAAAGAAAAAACCTACTGATGTTGGATACAAATATCTGCACCTAATGCAGGCATAACCTCACAGAATTTCTTCCATAGTGGAATACAGAGAACCACAAGGGTCCTAAAATGTGCCTCCAGCCTAGTGGTTGTTGCTAATCATTTATGGCTCCAGAAATAAAATTTGAGGCTATTTCTGGACTCAAAGTAAAAATTATATGACATGAAGATAAAAAATAGATTACAATTTTAAGATAGAAACTTTGAAATATAGTTAGATAATATTAAGAGTTTAGTCAGAAATTTGAATATGATGTAATCTTAGGTACTTCATTGCATTCTATGTGTCATAAAATGTTTAATGTTGCCTTATAGGTGTTGAATATAGTATGACAGTAAATAAATATATCAAGAGCAAAGACTTTGGTGCCTGAAGGACCTTGGTTCAGTCCTTGGGTCTGCCACTTACTAGCTTTGTGACCTTTGGTAGGTTGTTTAACCTCTCAAGTCATTCCTTGCATTGGTATTGTAAGAATTGAATGAGATAATGTATATAGTGTGTTTTGCATAGTACTTGGCATATTACAAGTGTTCAATAAGTGTTATTTTTTCCTGGCTGGGAAAGTATCTGTTTTGCTATATAAAATTTAAGAGGAATATTAAAATATATTTTTGTTATTTTAAGGAAATTCGAAATGAGTCCCATGACTATCCTCATAGAGTGGCCAAGTTTCCAGAAAACAGAAATCGAAACAGATACAGAGATGTAAGCCCATGTAAGTACCTGTGGGTTTGTGTGCATATTTATGTTTGTTGGTTTGTTTCAGGAGGCAGGATACAGTGAAAAAGAAGGTTTGGTCAGGGTTGATAAGTATAGTAATATTAAATATATATGTGTATATATATATATATATATATATATATATATATATATTGATTTTTAGAGAGAGAGGAAGGGAAAGGGATAGAGAGAGAATAGAAACATTAATGAGAGACATCAATTGGCTGCCTACTGCACTACTGCACACCCCCTACTGGGGATCGAGCCTGCAACCCCAGCATGTGCGCTGACCAGGAATCAATCCGGTGACCTTGCCCTAGCCGGTTTGGCTCAGTGGATAGGGCCTTGGTCTGCGGACTGAAAGTCCCAGGTTCGATTCTGGTCAAGGGCACATGCCTGGGTTGCAGGCTCGATCCCCAGTAGGGGGCATGCAGGAGGCAGCTGATCAATGATTCTCTTCCATCATTGATGTTTCTATCTCTCTCTCCCTCTTCCTTCCTCTCTGAAATCAATAAAAATATATTTTTAAATAAAACAAAAAACAAAACCAGTGACCTCTTAGTCCTGGCTCAACACTGGACCACTGAGCCACACCAGATGGGCAGTAATTTTTTAAATATTAATATAATACACATTCTTGGAAGGAAAATTGCCTATAATTATTTTGTCCATATAGCCACCATTATTTTGATGTATCTCCTACCAATCTTTTTTTCTTTTCATATGCATAGTTTTTCTTTCTTTAAAATAATTGTAGCCTTATATGTGTGTATGTGTATACACATGTATACTTCCTTTTCATATTATTTTGTATACTTTATTGTTATTACTTTAAAATATTTATTGGTGTAGTTTCTTTCTTTCCCTCCAAACTACAAAAGTAGTCTCTTTTCTGTGGAAAACTTTTAAAACATAGAAATATGTAAAGGGAAAAAAACCACCACAATCTAAAATAAAACCTTTTGGGTTTGCAATCTTTGGATATTTTTTCTTTGTAAATCTATACATATATTCTTTTAAATTTAAAATTATAATCTTACACATACTAATTTGTAGCTCTTTTTCTATTTAAACATTTTCCTATCATAAACAGTCTTTTCAATGGTTCTAATGGTGGCTTTTGGTATGCCATTCTTTCACATAACACTTTCTCTATGAGTCATTATTTATATTTGATACACACGAACACACGATTTTGTTAACAGTTGTTATACCAGGGTTTTAGAATTAAATATGCATTCAGATACTAAATATGCATCTTAATTCCTTTTACATCTGTATTTACATTCCCCTTTTCTCTTATGATATTGTTTATATACACCTTTCTCTCTCTCTCTCTGGCTTTTGTTTTATTTTTCTTGCTCAGTCTTGCCAGAGTTTGTTACTCTTATCTAAGAACCAACTTTCTGGCCAGGCACAACTTTCTTTCTTTTTTTATTTTATTTTATATATTTTATTGATTTTTTACAGAGAGGAAGGGAGAGGGATAGAGAGCTAGAAACATCGATGAGAGAGAAACATCGACCAGCTGCCTCCTGCACACCCCCTACCGGGGTTGTGCCCGCAACCAATGTACATGCCCTTGACCGGAATCGAACCTGGGACCCTTCAGTCCACAGGCCGACGCTCTATCCACTGAGCCAAACCGGTTTCGGCCAACTTTCTGTTTTAATACAGACATTTAAGATAGTATATTTTCTTCGTAGTAGTTTTTTTTGATGTTATTATTATTATTTTTTTTAATCCTCATTCGAGGATATTTTTTTCCATTGATCTTTAGAGAGAGAGTGGAAGGGAGGGGTGGAGGGGGAGAGGGAGAAAAACATCCATGTGAGAGACACATGGACTGGTTGCCTCCTGCACCTGGCCTCACCAAGGGGCCAGATGGAGTATGCAATGAGATACATGCCCTTGACCAGGAAGAGAACCTGAGACCCTTTGGTTTGTGGGCTGATGCTCTAATCACTGAGAAACATTGGCCAGGACTCTTAGTAG
Organism: Cnephaeus nilssonii; assembly: GCF_951640355.1. NCBI lineage: Eukaryota > Metazoa > Chordata > Mammalia > Chiroptera > Vespertilionidae > Cnephaeus > Cnephaeus nilssonii. Next base: position 63,868,768 of record NC_137082.1, on the reverse strand, counting down.
TAGTTTTTTTACAAGTTTTGATAGAAGTAGTATGTTACATGTATGTTCTCCTTTAAATATTTTTAAGTTTCCATGAATTATCTAGAAAATTTTATATATTCCAATATGGGAATTTAAAATTTTTCATTAATAATCTATACTTTAATTGCATACATTCAAAGAACATGGCCTGTAAGACAGTAATTCTTAAATTAAGGTTTACTTTATAGCCTAGTCTATGGTCCATTTTTTATAAATATTACATGTAAGTCTTAAAAGAATGTGGACATGAGGATCTACTATTTTTATTATTAAACTAGAGGCCCGGTGCACGAAATTTGAGCACGGAGGTGTGTGTCCCTCAGCCCAGCCTGCACCCTCCAATCTGGGACCCTTCAAGGGATGGGTCCTACCCCCCCGGTAGGATCGGGCCTATATGGGCAGTCAGACATCCCTCTCACAATCCAGGACTGCTGGCTCCCAACTGCTCGCCTGCCTGCCTGCCTGCCTTCCTGATTGCCCCTAACCACTTCTGCCTGCCAACCTGATCACCCCCTAACCACTCCCCCGCCAGCTTGATTGATGCCTAACTGCTTCCCTGCCAGCCTGATTGCCCCTAACTGCCCTCCCCTGCAGGCCTGGGTCCCCCCTAACTGCCCTCCCCTGCAGGCTTTATCGCCCCCAACTGCCCTCCTTTGCAGGCCTGGTCCCTCCCAACTGCCCTCCCCTGCTGACCTGATCCACCCACAACTGCCCTCTCTTACAGGCCTGGTCCCTCCCAACTGCCCTTCCCTGCTAGCCATCTTGTGGTGGCCATCTTTGTCCACATGGGGGCAGCCATCTTGTGTGTTGGAGTAACAGTCAATTTGCATATTACTCTTTTATTAGATCGGATTAAGCTTAATTATATGGTCCAAATCTTCTATTTCTTTATTGATATTATTCATCATTATGAATTTATTGATTATTTCTTATAATTCTATTCATTTTTGCTTAATATATCTTGAAGCTATTTTATTAGGTAAATAAATCTTAGCTCTGATATTGGAATTTGTAATCAGAATAGCTATGCCATTTGCTGAAATTTGTGTGTGTTTTTTAAGAGGGAGAGAACAGAGGAAGCCTGGAAGTTTTCTTACTTTGTCACACCTAGCAACTTACTTAAAAATATGTTTATTGATAATCTTGTTTTGTAGCAGTAAGGGACTGTGGATTATCTAACCTGCCATAGTTTCTGTATGTCAGTTTAAGGACTGGTGCCAAGTTAGAATCATGTGAACAACACTGTTTAAAAATACAGATTTTTGGGCCCTGGCCCGGTAGTTCAGTTGGTTAGAGTGTTGACTTGATACTGTAACGTTGCTGGTTTGATCCCTGGTCAGGGAACATATAAGATAAGGCTCAACCAATGAATGCATAAATAAGTGGGGCAACGAATCGGTGATTTTCTCTCTCTCTCTCTCAAATCAATATATTACTTTAAAAAATACAGATTTCCAGTTTGTGGGTGTGTGTGTCTCTGTCTCACACACACACACAGAGACACACACACACACGCCTTCTCCCCAGACACATTTTCCTTGCCTCTCACTTTCTCCTAAGCTCCAGGGGCCCTTCTTTTGCCTCTGTAATTTGTTCCCTGAGCCCATGCAGCTTACCTGGCTCACTTCTTCCAAGGTCCTTGTATGATAATGCTAAACAACTTCAACTTTTCATAAAACTTGTGGAACTATTAGAGAAGGGAGTGGAAAATGGACTTGCATTATACAAAGATTAATCTGGATACCACGTGGAGAATGTATTGAAGTCAGACTAGAGTGGAGATAAAGAGACTAGTTAAAGGTTATTGTAACAACCCAGGAAAAGAGTAGTATGGAACTAAACCAAGCTAGTATGAACAGAGTATAGAACAGATTTGAAATATATTGTGGAAATGGAATTATGATTACTTAGTCACTAACTTGATGTGGGAGCTGAATGAGAGAGGACGGAGTCTGAGTTTCTAGCTGCAGCAAATGTATGAATAGTGGTACCATTTATGAATATGTGGAATAAAGCCAAAAGAGCAGTTTTTAGTATTTGGACTGATGGATTTGTGTGAGGGAGGAATGCCAACTGTCTAGTTGTACTGAGTCTGAAGGGGCTAAAGGACATCCAGACAGAGATGCGTGACTTACATAAATGGCTTGATAGCTAAGAGAAGAGATTTGGGCTGCAGATGAGATTTGGGGTCACAAGCAGAGAGATGGTGACAATGCACAGAAAATTAGATCATTCATACAAGTGTTAGGGTGAGAAGGAAGGAGACTCAGAGACAGAACCCTGAAGAAGAAAAACAATGGCAAACTGAGGAAAAGAAGCTCTGAAAATGGGTGATCAGCCAGAGAAGCAATAGCAAAATTTAAAAAATATGTGTGGTGTTATGGAAGGAAGACGTGGTCAACAATGTCAAAAGTCAGAGGGATAAATAAAGAAGCCAATGGAGAGTCCCTCATTGCATTTGTGAACTAGAAAGCTACCAGTACTTTAGAATAAAAGTTAAAGTGGGGAGTCGGGTAGAACCAAGGATGGAAAGACAAATAGTGTATTCTTTTAAGACTTTGTTTATTCGTATGTTGTGTGCATGCTTGTGCAAGTACATTTGTCCATGTAGGTGATAAAGTAAGTGGGGATATGAGGGTTGTGATAGAAAACAATT